>NW_024096513.1:4646646-5298720 GCF_016545835.1 Crotalus tigris | reverse complement strand
TTGCAAAGCTTGACCTAGCTCAAGCATATCAACAGCTGCCTGTTGATGATGATGCTGCCATAGCTAAGACCATTGTGACCCACAGGGGAGCCTTTAAAGTAAAAAGGCTACAGTTTGGAGTAAATGTCGCTCCTGGGATTTTCCAAAGCGTAATGGAAAACACACTACGAGGTATACCAGGGGTCTGCCCCTCCTTTGACGATGTCTTGATTGCAGGAGACTCCACACACATTCTAGCTGAAAGACTTAGGGCTGTCCTGTTAAGATTCAGGGAATCAGGCCTCAAGCTCAGAAAAGACAAATGCAAGATCGGGGTGCCTTCTACTGAATTTCTGGGATTCAAAATTGATGCTGCTGGGATTCATCCTGCTGAATCCAAACTAACTGCTATTTTACAAACACCCAGGCCAAAGTCTAAGGCCGAACTTCAGGCCTTCCTAGGCCTCCTGAATTTCTACAATTCTTTTCTTCCACATAAAGCTAGTGTAGCTGAGCCTCTTCACAGGCTACTAGACAAACAAGCAGTGTGGCAGTGGTCACAAACACATGAGGCTTGCTTTAACGAAGTCAAGGCCTTGCTCACTTCTAACAGTGTACTTGCACATTTCAACGAATCTCTTCCTGTGTGCATCGCCTGTGATGCATCCCCTTACGGGGTAGGAGCTGTCCTGATCACCTCAGGTCTGAGGAAACTCAGGTTCTATTGCATAACTACTCCAGAAACACTGTCTTCTGCGAGCGCAACTACGCTCAGATAGACAGGAGGCTTGGCTCGTTGTTGCTGGAATTAAAACAATTCCACGATTTTCTACCACATGGCAGGCATTTCACGGTCTCCACTGACCATCAGCCTCTGTGGGACTGTTTACCACACGTAAGCAGACTCCCCACATCAGTTCCCCTAGCATGCTTAGGTGGTCTATTTTTTTGTCTGCATATGATTTTTCATTACTCCACAAGCCTGGGAAAGAAATGGGCCATGCTGATGGCCTCAGTAGGTTGCCTCTGCCAGTAGTAGAAGCTGACCCCGCGCCAGCTGTCAACATTCTATCAATCCAAGCCTTGCCCGAGCTCCCTCTTAGTGACAGGGATGTTACCGCTGAAACAGGTACAGATCACACACTTTCACGTGTCCGCTCCTGGGTCCTGTCCGGGTGGCCTGAGCACTGCCCTAGTCCTGAGTTTCAGAGTTTCTGGTCCAAAAGGAACGAACTGTCCCTTTCTCAGGGTTGTCTGCTTTGGGGAAACAGAGTTGTCCTTCCCACCTCAATGAGGACTAGGGTCTTAGAATCCCTCCACGAGGGTCATCCTGGCATTGTTCGTATGAAGGCTCTTGCACGAAGCCACTTGTGGTGGCCTGGTTAGATAAGATATGAGGTAAGGTACACGCATGCCACCTGTGCCAACGTCGATCTCACCAAGAGATGCCCCAAGCTCCTGTTGCATAGATGGGAGGAAACACAGTCCCCCATTGGTTCTAGGGTGCACATGGACTCCGCTGGGCCCTTTCAGGGCCAGTTCTTCTTGGTCCTTGTTGACAGCCATTCAAAATGGCTTGAGGTTGTGCCTGTCTCATCCACCACCACTGCAAAGACTATTCAGGTACTGAGGGGGATTTTTGCTGCACACGGGCTGCCAGATGTAATTGTGTCCGACAACGGCCCTCAATTCACCTCCTCCGAATTCCAAGCTTTCTTACAGGCAAACCTGATTCGTCATGCCACATCTGCACCTTTTCACCCGTCCACCAACGGTATGGCTGAACGTATGGTGCGCATCGCAAAGGACACCTTGAAGAGACTCACCTACGGGGACTGGCATCACAGGTTGGCTGACTTTCTCCTTTCTTATCGCACCACACCGTCCACTTCTACAGGGAGAAGTCCAGCTGAACTTCGTTGGGGGCGCCAACTTACTACTAGACTTGACCGGTTGCATACGGACAGACTGCCTTCATCTACCTCACATCCTAGGGCACCTAGACAACTACTTGTGGGTGCCCCGGTTTGGGCTCGCAATTACGGGACTGGTCATACATGGGTCCCCGCTTCTGTGTCCAGGATCACAGGTCCTCTCTCCTACGAGGTTGCCCTGGACAACGGTCGTGTCCTGCGTTGGCACATCGACCAACTTCGCTCTAGGTGAGACTTTTCTGCTGAGACTCCTGGGTCTTTTCCCGGGGGGGAGGGGGACCCTTTGGAGCAAAGGGAAGGGCAAGAGCTACTGCCCATCTCCACTGAGGGAGCCACAAACGGCTCGTTTCAAGGTTCTGCAATTGCTCTGAAAAGAAAGTCATGGAGCTTACCCAAATCAAAGACAGGCACTCAGCCTCACCAGTCCAGGGAGTCACCCCGGGGGCTACTCACTTCCACACCATCACACAGCACTCCAGAAACGGAGGATACACGGGGGCATCCCAACAAATCATTCCCCGCAAGAGAGCTGGCACAAAAGTCCCAGGGTTGGCCTGACCTTACCCCAAATCCTACAGGGGTTCAAACATACACAGAGCTAGTCGAGGAGCCAAGTCCCGACTACAACACCCCTAGCACAAATCAGGGAACACCTGAGTTTTGGGAAAGTACAGAAACCCACACGAGCCCGAGCACAGAATTGGGTTCAGGGAATGGACAGCCTCCTGACAGGTCTTGGACTGACCTAGGAGGTTCTACAGAGACGCCCAGCAGTGGCTATCACTTCAAGGGGCCTGGAGGGTCTACAGATAGGTAGGTTCAACCAGGTCACAAGTACAGAAGCCCTGCCTGACGAGCCCCGGTGGGCCAAGCAGCAGGCAGGATCGCCAGTGCACAGTCTTGGAAGACCACCAGGGCACCATAGAGAGAACAGGCTCACGCCCTCCCTCCCAGTCAGGGACTTATGCCAGTAACCAGAGTAAGAAGGTCAAAGAGAGCAAAGAAATCTCCTAAGTACCTAGAAGATTACATAACATTGTTGGCAAGACAGAAGCCAGTAAACAGTGGGAACACTGGGGAGCAAATTGTCGTGTAAAATAAATGTTGTATGTTGATAGTAGTTTTAGCCCGGGGGAAAGGGGTGTTATGTCACGAGCCTTGCAAACGGCTCGGGCGTTTGCAGGCAGTCCCGGGCAGGTGCAAAGCTGCCCGGGACCAGACAGGCTGTCGCCAGCGCCGTGCGCATGCGCGGGTGCTGGCGCGGGAAAAAGTAACCCATTTACCCGGGAGTTGCCTATATAAGAGGCTGCGAGGCGTTTGGGCGAGGTTGAAGCCATCTTCCTGTAAGCTGAACGCTGAATAAATGAAACTGAGAACTCCAGCTGCTTCTCGTGTCTGCTTTCCCGCCACGGACTCAACACTTATCATCATGGGGGATTGGAATGCTAAGGTAGGAAGCCAAAAGGTAACCGGAATAACAGGCAAGTTTGGCCTTGGAGTACAAAATGAAGCAGGACACAGGCTGATAGAATTTTGTCAAGAGAATACGATGGTCATAACAAACACTCTTTTCCAACAAACCCAAAGAGACGGCTCTACACCTGGACATCACCTGATGGTCAACATAGAAATTAGATTGACTATGTGCTCTGCAGCAAAGATGGAGAAGTTCTATACAGTCAGTAAAAACAAGACCAGGAGCTGACTGTGGCTCAGATCATGAGCTTCTTGTTGCAAAATTTAGGCTTAAATTGAAAAAAGTAGGGAAAAGCACTAGGCCACTCAGGTATGAACTAAATCATATTCCTGATGAATATACAGTAGAGGTGACAAATAGATTTAAGGAATTAGATCTGATAGACAGAGTGCCTGAAGAACTATGGATGGAAGTTCGCAACATTGTACAAGAGGTAGCAACTAAAACCATCCCAAAGAAAAAGAAATGCAAGAAAGCAAAAGGCTGTCTGAGGAAGCTTTGCAAATAGCTGAGGAAAGAAGGGAAGCGAAAGGCAAAGGAGAAAGAGAAAGATACACCCAATTGAATGCAGAATTCCAGAGAGTAGCTAGAAGAGATAAGAATGCCTTCCTAAATGAACAGTGCAAAGAAATAGAAGAAAACAACAGAATAGGGAGGACCAGAGATCTCTTCAAGAAAATTGGAGATCTGAAGAGGGAACGTTTCAGCAAAGAGGGGCATGATAAAGGACCAAAATGGCAGAGACCTACAGAGGCAGAAGAGATAAGAAGAGATGGCAAAAAACACTACACAGAAAACTATACAAGATGAGCTTAACATCCAGATAAACCACAATGAGAGGTCACTGACCTCGAACCAGGGACATCCTAGAATGTGAAGTGAAATGGGCCTTAGAAAATCTGAGCAACAACAAAGCTATTGGAGGGACAGTATCCAGCTGAGCTATTCAAAATCTTAAAAGACGATGCAGTAAAAGTGCTACACTCAATTTGCCAGCAAATTTGGAAAACTCAACCGTGGCCACAGGATTGGAAAAGGTCAGTTTACGTTCCAATTCCAAAGAAAGGCAATGCCAAGAATGTTCAAACTATCGCACCATTGCACTCATTTCACATGCTAGTAAAGTTATGCTTAAAATCCTACAAGCTAGACTCCAGCAGTATGTGGATCGAGAACTACCAGAAGTACAGGCAGGATTTCGAAGAGGCAGATGAACTAGAGATCAAATTGCCAACATACGCTGGATCATGGAGAAAGCTAGGGAGTTCCAGAAAAACATCTACTTCTGCTTCATTGAATATGCAAAAGCCTTTGATTGTGTGGATCACAACAAATTGTGGCAAGTTCTTAAAGAGATGGGAGTACCAGACCATCTCATTTGTCTCCTGAGAAACCTATATGCGGGTCAAGAAGCAACAGTGAGAACCGAACACGAAACCACTGATTGGTTCAAAATTGGAAAAGGAGTCCGGCAAGGCTGTATACTGTCACCCTGCCTATTTAACTTATATGCAGAGCACATCATGAGAAAGGCAGGGCTAGATGAATCAAAAGGTGGAATTAAGATTGCCGGGAGAAATATCAACAACCTAAGATATGCAGATGATACCACTCTAATGGCAGAAAGTGAAGAGGAACTAAAGAGCCTCTTGATGCGGGTGAAGAAGGAGAGTGCAAAAGTTGCTTGAAACTCAACATTAAGAAAACCAAAATCATGGCATCCGGCCCTCTCAATTCCTGGCAAATAGATGGGGAAGAAATGGAGGTAGTGACAGATTTTATTTTTCTGGGCTCAAAGATCACCTCAGATGGGGACTGCAGCAAGAAATTAAAAGACGCTTGCTCCTGGGGAGGAAAGCTATCTATGGAAATCTAAACAGCATTCTAAAAAGTAGCAGACATCACCCTGCCACAAAGTGCGTTATAGTCCAGGCCATGGTTTTCCCAGTGCAAGTATGGCTGTGAAAGTTGGACCATAAGAAAGGGCTGAGCGCAAAAGAAGAATTGAGGCCTTTGAACTATGGGCGGAGAAGTACTCCTGCGAGTCCATTGGACTGCAAGGCGGTCAAACCGGTCAGTCTAGAAGAGATCAACCCCGAATGCCTCTTTAGAAGGCGGATCTGAAGTTGAAAACAAGTATTTGGCCACCTAATGAGAAGAAGGATTCACTGGGAAGAGCCTAATGTTGGAAAGATGGGCAATAGAAGAAGGGACGACAGAGAATGAGATGGCTGGATGGAGTCACTGAAGCAGAGGTGTGAATTTAAAGGACTCCAGAAGGATGGTAGGAGGACAGGAAGTACCCTGGAGGAACATTGTCCATGGGTTCGCGACGGGTCGGACACGACTTCGAAATTAACAACAACAACAATTTGACATCTATTTCCTAATCTAGGCTACTTCAAAAGGCTGACTTCAGGACTAGCATTCTTTAACCCTATATTTAAAAATGGGTTTAGTGCTCTTTCAAAAGAGGATTAAAGCCATGTATAAAATGCCTGACTTCAGAAAGTATTGATTGGGCATTATGCAGATACATAATTCACTTGTAGACCAAGCCAACTGGAGGGGTGTGGGAATGCCTCAGACCCAGTGGGGGGATTCAGCCAGTTCGCACCACTTTGGCAGAACTGGTAGCTAATTTTTTGATGCCCAGGCCCAGAATGGACTTCCGGAAGCTGCATCTACACAGAGAACCAGTCATTTACATATTTGAATCCCACCACTGCTCAGACCAATCCAAAACAGTGAGTAAGTAAGAAAATTCCAGCCCCTAACTGCATTATCAACCACGTCATTAAGGAAGTATTGCAGATGAAGCCCAGAATGTTTGGAGAAAAAAAACTAAATCTGATTTAGCTATTCTGTATAACGACTTTAAACTGCTTCTGAAGTGGCTGCAAAAGGAACAAATGGATGATTGTGTTATGTACGGAGCCTGTGCAAGCAGACTTGGGGCATTGTAGGCGGTCCCGGGCAGGTGCAAGCTGCCCGGGACCAGACAGGCTGTCGCCAGTACTTGTGCGCATGCACAAGTGCTGGCGTGCCAAAAGTTGCAGATTGACCCGGGAATGGCCTATAAAAGAGGCCGGGAGTTTTGGGCGTTGTCGGCGTCTTGTAACCAGTATGCTGAACTGAAATAAAGAAGTTTCCTGAGAACTACAACTGCTTCTCGTGTCTTGCCATTTTGCAAAGGACGCAACAGATTGTCTTTTTAAAAAATGGCATCTTCATACTGCAATTAGAGAAGTATGTGAAGTTGGATCCTATGTGGCCAGCTAGCCTTGAATCAGACTTCTTTGGCATACTCCCATTCTTTGCTTTTCAAATAGTCAGATGAAACTGGGAAACAAAGAATACATTGGCATTTCCAACTCACTGTCTAATCCTCACTGGCTGCAAAATGTAGGTAGGGATTGTAATATATTTCTTTACTTTTCCTAAGCGCAGCTCTAGGCTTCTCTCAAGATCCTCTTCTGGTGGCACCCTGGGTTCACTCTCATCTGTTGCCTTTACGTGAACAAATTGTAGCTTGTTTCCCCCTTTCAGTGCCAAATGTGATACATGATAGGAAGTTTACAAGAAACATGGTTTCTTTTGCTTAGTTCTTTTAAAAGACCTCTGGTCCCAATTAATTTTCTTCATTGGTGAAAGATAAATTGTAAAGTTTAATTTCAGACTGACTTTTAGTGAACTCTAGAGACTCTCCTTCTTTAGCTTTTCCCAACACTGAATATAGTGAATTCAATTGAAGTTTGAGTAAAAGTCTTGGTTTAGTCAAATCAAGTTACAACTTTTTTGTGCAAATGATTAAGATGTGGCTGGGCAATTATTGGATGTGATCATCTAACTAGAAATCAATAATTAGCATTAAAAATCACTTAAGATATCACCAAGCTCCAAACAAAGACAGCCAGTCTGGTGTAATGCTTAAGATGCTAGCCTAGAAACCAGGAGGAGAGTGTGAATACTAGTCACAACTTAGCAGTGAAAGCTAGCTGGATGACTTTGGGCCAGTCACTGTCTCTTATCAACCTACCTCACAGAGTTGTTGTGGGAAAAATAGGAGAAGGAAGGAGTATCAGACATGTTTGTTGCCTTGAGCTACTTATAAAGTACAGAATAAAGAATAATAACGTTAGAAGGGACCTTGGAGGTATTCTAGTCCAAACCCCTGCTCAAGCAGGAGACTCTATATCAGAGGTCTTCAAACTTGGCCCTGCTGGCTGAGGAACTCTGTAAGTTGAAGTCCACAAGTCATAAAAGGGCCAAGTTTGAAGACCCCTGCTCTATACCATTTCAGACAAATGCTGTCCAGTCTCTTCTTAAAAGCCTCCAGTAATAAAGGTTGGACAACAATCTAATAAATAAAACATAATACTCCTTTATAATTTCCAGCTTTATCGGGGGCACTGAACACATACTTTTTTAGATAATTATTGAGGTGGAAGTAAGTATGAACTCCCCTAATTACATGGCCTAGGTGCTTCCTCATGGTTAGGGAGGTTATCTCCTATTGCACTTGTGCTAAAATCCAGGCAGTGCCCTGCTGGGCTAGTGTATTTGTATCCATGGGCCCTAATATCCATGATAGCTGCCGTTGGGGGCAAATAAGATTTCTTTTGGCAGTTCTAAGACTGATTCAGCCATATAAGTATCCTAAGTATCCTTAATCTGTTCTAATAAAGCAAAATAATTAATCAGTTACAAATTAGACTTATAAATCAGGATGTTAGACCTTCCTGATTTCTCTCCACCTACCCACATGTCAACAGCTATAGTGACTACATTATATAGACTCCCCACATACCAAAAACATCAGGATCTAGCATCCCAGGATTCTTTTAGAGTTACATTAAAAACAGATGCCAGTGCTGAGTAATGGCTTTTGCACTATTGTAATGTTTTGTTACAATGATTTGGATAACGTTGGAGGATGAAGAAATTATAAATGAGTATAAGAAAACAACATCGACCCCAAAAGATAAAGTTTTACATTAAGTATAAAACAGATGGCTAGGTATGGCATGATGCTGTAAATCTTCTCATGCAGGGTATCAAAATATTTTCAGCTGTTTTTGCTCAGGATTAAATAATTGTCTGTCTCTGGGTATGTAAAATATTCAAAATGTCAGATAACTTGCCAGAATCTTGGGGGGAAGAAATCCAGCTATTCAAAAGTCAGTTACATTGAACTCTTTGTTGGGCAATGTTGAGCTTCAGGGTTTAGTGACCGTGGTCTAGACAACAGATTTCCTGATGTTTCACTAGCAACTGTGGCTGGCATTTTCAAAGGCAAGATGGTCTGCTATGCACACCACAGGCAACTGAGCAGGGACTGAGTGGACTCCTGTCTCTCGCAGCCTCTGTAGCTGTGGATAAATATATATTGGTACCACAAAACACAGTTGAATGAAGGAATAGGAAAGGCACTGAAGACTAGGACAGCCTGAAAAAAAATCATCCATTGTAGAACACACCCTGTACCATCATTTGTTTATTAGTTTGTTTATTTTGTTTATATCCCATCTATATTATTTTTACAAATAACTCAAGGCGGCAAACACACACAATACCTCTTCCTCCGCCTCTTTTCCCCAGCACAACAACCTTGTGAGGTGGATTGGGCTGAGAGAGGGTGACTGGCCCAAGGTCATCCAACTGGCTTTCATGGCTAAAGTGGGGCTTGAACTCACAATCTCCCAGTTTCTAGCCTGGTGCCTTAACTACTGGACCAAACTGGTTAGACCATAATTCAATCCAAGAACATACAAGTGCTATCAACAACACCAAACTATTTAGGTATGCTTGCACAGAAAGGCTGTTGAGTTGTACAAACACCCCAATAGCTTTAATAAGGAAAAAGAAAGCCTGAAGGTTAAAAAAGCCTGGTTTTCTGCCCTGTGCCACACCAAGATGCCACTCAAAAGCAGGACCAATCAGGAATCACTCCCAACTCATCTCTGAAGACCACTGAAGATGCTAGCTCAGTGGTGGCGAACCTATGGCACTGGTTCCAGAGGCGGCACTCAGAGCCCTCTCTGTGGGCACACGTGCCGTTACCTGAGTCCTAGGCCTTCAGCTGGGTTTTATAAAATCTTTTTGCTTTAGGCCTCCACCACCATGTGCAAAAAAAAAAAAAAGATTCAATCAATCAATCAATTTCAACTTCTTGCGGGAAAAAAAAGATCTTGCAAAGTTGGAATTGATTGATTGAACTTTTTAATCCCACCCAGTCTGCTGTTACCACTGTAGCCACGCCCACCCAATGGGCCACACCCACCCAATGGGCCACACCCATCCAGCACCCGACGATGCATAAGTGGGTTTTGGGTTGTAGTTTGGGCACTCGGTCTCTAAAAGGTTCGCCATCACTGTGCTAGCTCTAGTTACTGGTGAAACATCAGGAAATTTGTAGTCTAGATCAGAGGTCCCCAATCTTTTGGGCACCAGGCACCAGTTATGTGGAGAGAGGTTTTTCCGTGGACCAGAGGATGCATGGTTTTGTGTGTTGCCTGTATCTCACAAATGGGGCTTTGCCTTTTTTGTGCAGACCAGTTGCTGGCATGCCGCGGCCCAGTACTGGGCCACAGACTGGGGGTTGGGGACCCCTGGTCTAGATTACAGTTACTAAGCCCTGAAGTTCAACACCGCCCAATAGATACCAGCCATGGAAGCCTACACAAATATATTGAAATCTTGCGCTAAAGTCAGGTAGAAATTCCTATTGAAAATTGCTGCTAAATTTTGAAAGGAAAGTTTTGATTGCTTTCTTGTTTAAATATTATAATGTATATACTATAGCGAAGAGATGTTGAAACTTTTTTTACACTAAAAAGCTTCTTTGTAGATCAAAAAGCTTCTCTGTAGTGTATCTGTTATTTTTATTTATCATAAAAATAATTATTTAATTTTATTATAAATTATACCTGCTTTCTACTCTTGTAAATACAATATCACTTCTAGTAAAACAAAATCTAAAATTGATCATTTAACCATTAAATTAATGAATGACTCAAAGCTCAGGGAATGAGATGTGGCTTTGACATTTTTCTAAATACTGGGAGATGGGAAAGATGGCATGTATCTCCCTGCAGAGAGTACTCCATAACCAGCTTTGCTGGCTGAGAAATTCTGGGAGTTGAAGTCCACAAGTCTTAAAGTTGCCAAGGTTGAGGACCTCTGTATTAGAACACGGCTTTTCAACTAGTAGTACAGGTACCACTTGTGGTACATTGGCACCTGGCAGGTGGTACGTGACCATCCTAGAAAAGTGGTAGCAGGGGAGGGGAGTGAGCTGAACCGGTGGCAGCACTGCACAAGTCTGAGCGAGAGATGGCTGGAGCTGCAGGGCTGTCAGGACTCAGCGGAAGCACCAGGATCAGTGCCACTTTCCATCTGATTGGCGCTTCTTCAGGGCTGTCAGGGCTCAGTGGAAACGCCAGGATCAGTGCCAGGCTCAAGCTGCAGCTCAGCGCTGATCCTGTGCTTCTGCTGAGCCGTGAAGAAGCACCAATCAGCTGGAATGTTTCAGCATCTCCAGGATCTTGTGATTTACATTCAGATGCTTGGCAACTGATTCATATTTATGACTGTCACAGAGTCCCAGGGTCATGTGAAGTGACCAAAACCTGCTGCAACCACCCAACAGACGGGGGGGGGGGAATAAAAACCAAACACCCCCCACCCCACCCCCGCTGCCAATACTCAACAGAAATGCTCACAACAATGAAAACCTCAGACAGGAGGAAGAGCGCCGCCGGGTGGGCAGGCAGGTGTCTTGCTTGTCTGTGGCTTGGGGGCCACTTTTCTCAGTGCCATTGTAACTTCGAACAGTCGCTAAGTGAACTGTTGTAAGTCGAGGACTACCTATACTTTATCACTTTTTTCCTTTTGGGGGGATCATCAAGTTTTTGACACCTTGCCAGGCGACTGGTGGTTCTTGGATGTTGCCATATCCTAAAAGTGGTACAATGGGTGAAAAGGTTGAAAAGCCCTGTATTAGAAGACTCTCTTGCCTCTAGCTGATAGACAAGCACACAGCAGTGGAGGTTCTTTAAAAATGCCTCTCCTGCTGATCTATGGACAGATTCATAGCAAGGAAGATAGTTCTTCAGTCTGTCAGTCTTTAATCTCTTCTGGATTTTAAAACTCAGGGCCAGCACCTTGTATGCTCAGTAAACACTTATTACCCAGTGATCCACTCACTGTTAAGGATATAGGAAAACGATCTCCTTGTGATATGGTAGAGCTTCATTTGCAGGATGCCTTACAAGAAACTGATTATCTTGCCTTCTTTCAGCAGAATTCAGGCCCAGTTACTGTATGGGTTAGATTTAGAACAGGGGTAGTCCACCTTGGCTCTTTTATGACGCGTGGACTTCAACTCCCAGAATTCCTGCTGGCTCAGGAATTCTGGGAGTTGAAGTCCACAAGTCATAAAAGAGCCAAGGTTGACTACCCTTGATTTAGAACATTGGTGGCACTGATGGATGATCTTTATCAGGATCTGGTTTTTCGAGGGGGCATTTGACAACATGCTGCCCTTGTTATGGAACTGTTTTATCCTCCTGACGTGTGGTTCCAATCAGTGCTGCCAGGGACAAATGCTCAGTAGGCACTTTCTGTGGGATTAGACCTCTCACTTCTTTTTTCAGGGAAGTGAAGTACTCTGGCGATTAGTGATATTGTACTTACAGAAGTAGAAAGCAGGTATAATATAACAGTAAAATTATATACTAAAGGAAATGCTATGAAATGGTTAAAAGAAATCACTTAATTGCCATTTTTATTCAGAGTTTAAAACTGATAAATCTGTGAAAATGTGTAGTGAGAAATTTATTTTAGCTCTTTTGTTTCCGTTAGAGAAGTCTGTGCCATATTTTTTTTTGCATGAACCTCTTTTAGTTGAGCAAATCAATAATATTCAATACCATTTTAAAAGCTGCTCATTCATAAGAATTTTTAAGAACATTTCTAGTGTAAGCTAAGGTGCAGGTGATATCATTCAAAAGAGTCAATAGAATTGAGTGATTTCTTACATTTATATAGGTCTGTGGACCTGATTTAACTGACAAATTGGATTTTATTTCCCAGTTAACTGTATCTTTCAATGACTGATCATCTTCAAACCTGAAGTAAATGCTACCTGATTAAAGTAGTAAAGGTTAAAACATTTAAAACACATGCTGTAGATCCGAAAAATCAAGTCAAGATGTGCGTGAGTAAGAATTATTAGAGGGTTTATGAAATCTGCCCCGAACAAATTAATTCATCTGTGTAGCCAAAGGCCTGTCAATGAATTCAAGAACTATTTCAAAAAAGAACATCTGGTGCATATTTAAAGGTTCTGTTTATATGTGAACATAGTGGATTACTCTGTCTGCAGGAGAATACACAGTTTACATAAATGTATTTGGAAGTTAATTTTAAATTTCTCTTATGTCACCAAAGATCAAGGGTAATCTAATAATTCTAACAATTATTTTTCTGTCCCAAGGCTTACAAATAAATGACTGAATTATATCTGAGACCTGGAAAGAAGTAACAATTAAAAGTTAGCATCATGTTGCTTTTACAAGATAACACATTTGGAAGAAGAAAGAGTATTTAAAAAAAATCCATCTGATTTAATAACAAAAGAATAAAATTTTGAGACATTTTACTTATTTATTATGATATTATATTATATCTTTTCTATGAGAGGTCAAGCTCCTTACATGAAAGTCTCACCTAATTTTCCTACAACAACTCCATGAGGTTGATTACACTAATGAGGATGTAACTGGCCCAGAGTAAATTTGGTGAGTTGTCAAGCAGGATCTTGAACTTGGATTGCCTAACCCAAGGGTGTCAAATTCACAACGTCATGTGATGTGTTGTGACTTATCATGACTTTTTTGCCATTGTTGGCAATGGGGTGAGCGTGGTTTTGCTATGATGCATCTGGCTTGCAGGCTGGCAGTTTGACACCCCTGGCCTAACCCATTCCAAACCAATGATCACATTATATAAGAACATACTGTGTGAATCCAGCCAAAGATAGGGAAAATCCCCTTACACCATTCAATACAATATTTTTCAAGATTTGTGTTATCTCTCCTTCCAGGTTTGTTGGATTTCTAACAAACATGTGGATCTCTGAATGTTCATTTTGCTTCTACTAAAAAGTATCCAGTTTATAAGCTTTCTTTCTTTCTTTTCATTGTCCACTGTCTAACATTAGACAATGAATTGGTCTATGGCCCATCTAGTTTGGCCAGCCTAAAATCTTCAAGAAACTAAGAAATATGGCGAAAAAAAATCTGGCCATTTTCATGGTTGTTCTCTAGCACCTGGTACTTACAAAAATGCTATTTTGTTGTGCTAGAGTCCATATATTTCAGCAGCATATTAGCAATTGTTGGAGGCATCATGATAAATGCCAATCACAGAATTGGAAAAGCATCAACAATATTCCAGTGATGCTTTTTCCATATCTATAGTTGATACTGCAACAAGGATTTGACTTTACAATACCATCATTCCACTGACAACAATCTATGCAACCAAAATTTGGAAAAGCAACACACAGCACACAAGCTTAATGTGTTCCGTCAGTATTGTCTATGAAGAAACTTTGGGGTCATTTTTGATGACCATATTTCTGATAAGATTCTACGAAACACTAGTTATCAGACACCGTGAGGTGCTCAGGATACATTTTGTTTAATATAGTTTACAGCTGCCAGATCCCACTCAGGCGTCCACCGAAACACTATCATATGGATATCACTGGAAGGAAGAGGCATATTCTTCAGGATGAGGTGAAAAACAAGAACTTGGAAAATACTTGGAGAAATGAAGTCACACAATTGCAGCTGATCAAAATCTTTGTAAAAAGGTTTGTTGCCCAGTGTGCTGTATTGCACAGGACCATACACACTAAGCTATGTTTTGTGATTTTGCATTTTTCTTCAGCTGTTTTGTTTCTTTGGGTGAACTCATTGTCCCAAATATGTTACAAGAACCTCAATTGAAGAAGAAGGACCTGGGAAGAGAGAAGCTATATCATGTCCCATACCTCACTGTTGTGGAGCCTCATGTACTATTTTTCTTCAAAATTAAAGCATACCAGTAATACTATTACAGTCAAGCCAGGGATATCTTCAAAAGATGTATCACCCAACTCTTTTCCAGTTTGGAACTGCTTTCTTTTCTGTTTTATCTGAGGTGGAACTTGAGAAAGTTGAGAACAGCACATTCAAATTAGGAATTGAATCAATGTTTATTAAATAACTTGGGTTGTAAAGAAGTTCCCTTAATATTGCAATATCTTCATAAACTATCAATCCTTGCCATTCCTGGCACTAAATATATACTTCCCATTGGAATATAATCTGGGAGGAGCTGTCTTGTATTACTTTGCTTCCTGTGACAGTTCTTATAACCAGTTATCTCAAGCTTGAAGGGAAAAAATCACTGGGCAAAATTATCCAAATATGCAAATTCCACTATTATTTTGTTGTTAATAAACCATCATGGACTGGATTCACATATCATGCTAAATTAGTTTTTGAAAGATGGGTTTGTTGATGGGTTTTGGAATCCATTAACCACATCTCATTGTGGGGTAGAATTGCCTCTGTTTTTGTGCCATTTAGGGAAAAAAATGGCAAAGACTTTTCACTAGGTATTTTATAGTATTAGATTTTTAAAATATGTTTTTAACATGTTGGTTTTTATTTTGTTATTAACCATGTACTGCATGTCAATCTAAAGCAAAAGATATGTTATCAGACAGTCAATCAACTAAATAAATAATCTTGTTGACAATCTTATCCAGATGGTAAAATTTTGGCCTGCTGAATCCTGTGTTCAAAAACTACCAGTAATAATTTGGAGATGAATTGATGCAAGTTCTGTAAATTGTGATAGATCCTGATTTCACCACTTATATTACAAGAAAGGGGAGAAAACTGGTAGAAAAGAATTCATAATTCCTAATGTGTTTTAGGTTCAAATCCAAAGGCCTTTTCTCCTCAGCATGCACTTCATATGGTTTTTTTCTATTACTTTTAATCAGATGGACAAGTATGATAGCTGCAGAGCTGGCATGCAGTTTTACCCTTTCTGACAGGAAAATGAGTAGTTAAAGATAATTTGGAAGCTGTTCCAGCTTGTTTTTTTTTTTTTTTTTTTTTTTACCACCCACTGCAAAGCTGCAATAGCAATTATCCAAAATATTCTAGGGAGGCCCTTGTTGGCACATTGTTGCTCCACAGGCCAAAATGGAGCACTCCTATTTAATTTCATACATTACAAGTTTTCTTTACAAGCTCAGAATACTGAAGCTCACTGGCTTAGCAGAATTTGAATACTGGCTAAATGCCACTCCAAAGAATAGTATTTTGCAAAAAGATTGTGTGGTCTGAATACCCAGGAAAATGATATACTTTCAAAATCCCACACATTATTTTTAAACTGCAAAGCCAACACCCAGAAATTTTAAAAGCTGTGGTTTATGACAAAGACATCTACAAGCTGCAAGTCTTTTTGCCTAGAGGCTCTAAAAACACTGTCATAAAACAATAGCTTTGAGCTATTTCTTGGCTTTAGATAGGAGGGGATGAAAGTGGAAAATTGCTGGAACATATGCAGACCAATCCTAGGTGTTCATAAATAAGTCCCACAGAATTCAATGGGATTTATTCCCACACAAGCCTTTTCGAATTGCAAATTTATACAATGCTTTCATGCACAATACAGTAAAAGGGCACCATCAGCCTAAGGGAAGAAATGCTTTATAAAACTTCTATATAATAATATAAAACACCCTGAAGTTATTACACAATAAGAATTCAGGAGTGGAGTAATTGCAGCATGTTGTATCAATAATTGACATGTGTCTTTAATTAATTAATTAATTGTATTCAACAACATGTATAACATACTGCAGTTCTAGAAAACTTTGGGCAGGCTACAACAAAGTTTAATTAAGTATGTTGTAATATAAGAATGTAGGTATAGTCTATTTAAATGTATTCATATTGTACAGCGTGTCCTTTTGGAAAAACTTTAGAAAATAATCACCTACATACATTTACTCAGAGAATGTTTGACTGTATTAAATAAAGCTTGTTCTCAGAACATTGTACTTAGAATTGATGCTTAATTTTTGTCCTGGTGCAAAAGTTCTTTTGTTGCATCACATTAGATTAAAACAAGTATTAATTATCAATGAATATATAAAAGTTATACATTGTACCTATAAGTTTGTCTTTTAAATTTATTTCTAATTTACTATCATAAATGGACATTCAAACCTGTGGACATCTATCTTTATGTGGTAAGATTTTATTTTCCAATGATTTGAGTCACTGAACTTTATTTCTGATTTGATTAAAGGTATTTTTAAAAATATTATGCCTAATATAACATCCCATTCTGTGTCTGAAATTATGCTGCAAAAAACCCAGAATAAAATAAAACAACCTTAAAGATAAGATTTCTTAAAATCAACCATTAAACAGATAACATACCAAAATGAATCAGTGGAATCAAAAAAATTTTTAAGACTACCCAAGCACCAAACTCTAATGTATCTTGAAACAAATTATTGGAATATAGGTGCTCTGACTTCAGAATGACCATCATTTGACCTTAAATGTCTGGTTACCTAGTTGTTATGGAAACATATAGGTTCGTATTTGCTCTGTACACTTAATCCAATCAGCCACTAACTTAGTCAAGCAGCAGAACCCTGCAGTAGTTTTGCAGCACTCAACCACAGTAAATGGCAATTTGAGCGTAGTAGACAATCCCAACTACTTCCCCCCACTAGAAAATGCCTAATATCCCATGAGCCCTTCTAGCAGGAGGGCACCGTAAAGGCTTTATAAGTAGGGTAGTATAACAGCCCTTTCCCCCATTGGCTGGGCTGGAGCAGTAGATATTTTTCTACTGAACATGGTCAACGTCAGACATTGTGACATGTATTTTGGTTTTCAGTCTTAGCAATGGAGTCTGTAACCAAGTTGCTTGTTTTTTCAGCTCTATTTCAGCTGTTTTTCACATACAGACATGAGCATGGGTATATGTGTGTATGTATGTAGCTATATATCTGCATATATTTATATCTATATATGGATTAGACCTCTTCTTCATGGCCATCTTGTAGATTCCTTTGGGTCTTGACTATGAAGAAAAGCATATTAGTATATTGTAATTTGTAATTACTCCAGTAAAGGCTGAGCTTTAATCTACTCTGTTTATATGAAAGTGGTCCTCTCTTTACAGGTTTTTTTGGGGACTGTTTAAAGGCATTATTGTTGGATACTCTTAGCTTCATTTATTCATTTATTATAGTTATATAACCACCCATCTTATGCACCATGACCCTAAGCCATGATGGCTCACAAATAATAAAAATAGTAAAAAGCAAAAAAACAATGATAAAAGGTCTGATCTCTCACAAAAGCAATACACTCCAATATACAGGTATTCTTGTTTAATGACCACAGCTGGAATCAACAACTCCATTGCTAAGCAAGATGATTAAGTGAAGCAACATGTGCCCACAACTTATGTTACTGGTCGCTTCTCATTGACTGTTGGAAACTAGCTGTGAAGTGCACACAAGTGGCAATTGCATGACGCTGCAATGGTTGTAAACGCCTGCTGGTTGCAAAGCACTGGAATCTTGATCATGTGACTGCAAGGACGCTCTGGCGATCATAAGTATGAGAAGCAATTGTAAAGTTTCTTTTTTCATAACTTTGAATGGTTACTAAGTCAGACAGTGATTAAGTGAGGACAACATGTAATTCACAAACAACTTCACTGAGCTCAAGCCTTACTCTGCCTCATCTCGATACTCTGAGTACGTTTGCACAGCCACGCGCGGTCAATCCCCAGGAAAAGGTTAAAAAAAAAGGCTTCTATGTAGGATGCCGCTTCTGAGTCGTGACTCTTTACGATTCTACATCTATGGTGATTTCCTTGCGAAAGTAGAATAGCTCAGCCACCAATAGCCTTTCTTAAAGACCCGATGCCGAACGGAAAGGTATTCTCGCGGGATTTCATCGGCTGCGACGAGATGGTGGTAGGAGAGCGGTGGGCAAGGATGGTTTGGGGCGATAAAGCGAGCGGCGGTCAGGGAGGTTGCGAATGGCTTTTTCTCAAACTTTAAAGAGATGTTTTAGAGCAGAAACTTCCACCAGGGGAAGGTTATTTCAGAATATTGATCTTTTAAGGCGGAGATCCTGGCAGCATGAGTTTATTACATGTATCTTAAATGTCTTGTTTTGCTTCTGACATTTTAAGCAAAGGTCTCACAAGTCTATATGCATAAGTATATTTGTGTGTGGACCTTCAATGAAGTAAGTTAAAAGATTGGAGAGCAGTTTCTACCTCGCCTAAGTGCGCAGCTTATATACAACACATTTATTCAGATTGATTTTTTTTTTCAGAAAGAAAGGCAACTTGACTCCTAATCTCCCAAAATTTATGCTTGAGATATCCTAAAAAGGTTATATATGAACATGCAAGGGTTATCATATCTGACTGCTAAAGTCTAGAGAACCAGTAGGTAGCTGTGTGAAGTTAAGATTTTTTTGTGTCACTTTGTCAAAATGTTGTGATATTTGGATGATTGCAGGTGGGAGATGGTAGCTCAAATCAGCTCCCACTGCTTTTTAAAATTGCCTTCCTTTGTCTAATGCATTGTTTCTTAACCTTAGTGGCTTTAAGATGTGTGGACTTCAACTCCCAGAATCCTTCTGTCAACATGCTGGTTGAGGAATTCTGGGAGTTGAAGTCCACACATCTTAAGCACTAATCTAATAAGACAGACATAATGAGGTGTTGTTTTATATACAGTACTCTAAGACAGCAAGAAGAAGCCAAACAGGAAAGCTTTCTGTGATTCTTTAGAAAAGTTTGCACAACTCATTAAACCTGAAACAAGCCAATTTTACCTTCATGTGTTGTGCAAGCTACTCATATGCTGAAGTTTATTGTTTAGGTATTTGGAAACCCCAAAATTGCATTAGTTTAAAAACATGGTGAGCTGTATGTGTAAATGATGTGCGAGAATAGGAATTATGTTTTAGGATTGTGTCTATAGATGAAACAGTATGACTGTTATGACCAAATTATGATAACGTTGCATGAGTTGCTGGGGTTTAGTTTTATTTTCATCTCACATTCTTTCCCCACATAGTCTATTAGCTATTGTTGAATAGATGGCATGTAGTTTACTAGCTGTTGTCTCACAGTGGCAAATTAAATACAGATTGACTTGGTTAGTATTGGATGGGAGACCACTAGGAAATTACAGGGCTGTGGGCAAGATTGGAAAGAAAAAAATCAAGAAGGCAGCAATGCCTTAAGTACTTATACATTGCTAGCAAGTAAACAGAAGGCTGTGTTGCTAAGAATTGAATTTGGTTTGAGGGCATCTTCAATTTATTAATCAGTGAAGTATTTATAATTGTCTAGAAGTCTTGGTAGTAATGAGATGAAGCAGGGTATTGACAAGTAATAGTAAAATGATTTTGTCAACAGCACAAAACATTAGTTGGCTCTAATTTGGCAGATTTTGCAGTCATGTTTATAAACAATCTTCAGGACAATCTTCTGTGTAAAGAACCCTCTTTGATATGGGATTTTCTGGATTTTAATAGCAAAAAGTCTGCAGTTACTTTTCTTTCTCAAATTGAAGTATTATTGATTGATATGCATTGTATTTGCTATGCCTTTGCCTATGTGTTTTGGATTTTTTAAATTTTGGTATGGGTTCTTCTTTGATTATTGATGGCATTTACTGATTGTTCCTTTAAGTTTCCTCCCCTATTTTATAGGCATTTGGAAATATATTCCTACATGTAATTAGGAACGTATGACTTCTACAGGTGAGTTATGTTTATAAATTACCTTGAAAGGAGAGAATAATGCTGGAATCAATGTTTCAATCTTATGTAAGGACATAAGAGATCAAAAGTAAAATTGCCTCTATTGTAGGGGTGTCAAACATGATTGGCCCTTTGCAAGTTTTCCTACCAGCCTCTCCATTGACTTTTCTTATCAGAAGCCTGACCATGGGACACTGGGACAGTTATAAATGTGTGCTGATTGTGAAGTGCCCAAATGGTGATCACATGAGATAGCCATATGTTCAAGGACTGATGGTAAAGCTACTTTTTCAGTGCTGTCATAAGTTTGAACAGTCACTAAACAAGGCAGTTGTTAATTGATTTCTTTATTTCTTAAACAAGAGAAAGTTAGGATTCTCCCATTGACTTTCTGTTCTTTAACAAGATAATTCTTTAAAAACTGAACAGAAAAGGAATTGGAATTCAAATTTAGAAATAGAGCAGTTGGGGCTGAGGATTGGAGAAAAAAAATCCAGAAAAAAGTCCCCAATACATCCTTATAGAAGAGTGAGTTGGATAGCGACTTCCCATTCTAATTCCTCATCCATCTTCTTTGCCAGTGATGTGATTAAGAGAGAAGCTCTTCATAAAGTGCTGGGAAAAAAAATCCGGCAACCGTGTTTTTGCTGATATGGTCTTTCTAACCTGGAAAAAGATTAAGAGGAATGTGATGGAACTGTATACTATTATGGATGGAGTTTTATTACAGATGTAAATCATTGTGGGCAGTTTTAAAGAGGTTAAATATATTCAAGGATTATAAGGTGGTAATGCTTACCTCTAATATCAGATGCAGCAGCCTTTTCACACCAATTGCTAGGAGCTATAAGCTTCAGCATCCATATTGTATAGAGAAAAAATAGTGGTAAGTCTTTGATTGGTGATCTGGTACAGTTCTTAATGTATTTATTCAAAAACATATTCATGGGAATTTCCACGTATAAGAGTTGTTATTATATGACATGCAATCTTGTCTTTAATTTTATTCTGTGGCATTTATCCTTTGAGAGTTAGCCTTAGACTATTCTTTAAAATAAGTTGAAGATTATGCAATAAACACAAAATGATAAATATGCACTTGCCAAATTGACAATTTGGCTAATTTAGTGGTTTATTTATTCGAATGTATATCTTGCTTGAGCCTCAGTACGGTTAAGGAGAAAAGCTCAGTACTTTTTTATACCCATTTAGATTCCAGTGTTATTTTCAGCAAGGATTTCTTTCTAAGTTTTGTTGCAGTGCACTGCTTTTTGTTATTTTCTTTGCATGTTTTTTTAACAGACCAGTGGCATGTTGGAGATAGATGTCTTGCACCTTTTCCTGAACTTGAGAAGTTTTGAGATGCTACAGTAATGTCTTATGAAACAAATAGCAATGGGAAGTGTTTTGCCACAGTTTCCCTTGGGAAAAATGAGGAAGAGAAAATACTTGCAACCAAACTCTCGCAGATCAAAACAAATAAAAGTACAAAGAATAATTTAATATTGGATGATGAAGATTTGGAAAAGCCTTATTTCCCAGACCGAAGCCTGCCGTCACCAACAGTTGCCTTTGAGCTGTCCAACAATGGGGAAGAGATCCCTTATACCATTAATAGATACCTACGTGATTATCAAAGAGAAGGGGCCCAGTTTTTCCATGGACATTATGTTCGTAAAAGTGGGTGCATTCTTGGAGATGACATGGGCCTTGGGAAAACAATCCAGGTATTTCTGCCTCCTCTTTTTCCTCTAAAAGCCCCGACAATATTTGTAAAGTAGAATAAAACATCCAAATTATCTATTTAGAAAACTACATTGTGTAGGTCTTCACAGTGCAATTCTAAGTAGGTGAAGGTATATGAAATGAAGCAGTTGAGCGTGAGTAGAGTTTTGTTTTTCTTTGAGTTTTTTTGCTATCTCATGTAGTATATTGTTTCTTGCATTATTTTTGATGGGGGATGAATTAAACACAGCAGTGACAAGTTGGCATAGGCTTTGGGAGCAGCCTTTAAAATAATTTTTAGGTTTTTTTCTTTTTCAAAAAATACCATACTGTTTAAATCAAGTAATTGTAATCTTGTTTTAAAATTTTCTCAGGGACTTAACAGGAACATTTTGCAGAGGAAAAAAAAAGTACTTACATTAGTTGATTATTGATGCTTGTATTGTTTTTAAGCGGCAGCTTTGATGAAATGTTGATGCCTTAGTTTTTTTATAAATCAAAACTTTACTTTTTTCACACTGATCAGTATTAGGGATTTTGAATCTTTGACTATTTTGGCTTTTAAAAGCCATATGGAATTGATTAAAGTTTGATAATGATGAGAAAGTTGGAAGTATTTTTTTTATTTTTTGCACTATACTGATTTTTCCATCCTATTTAAGATGCCAAATAAACCCAGAAAGCGAACAGTTGATGAGAGTGGAATTTTCTAATCACAAGCTAGGAAATGTATATAATATAATATAAATTCCATGTCTTTTTTTAAAATCAAGGATGGTTTCTGCATGCCTTTTTATACTACCTGTTGGAAATATAATTGCATTCTTTTCTGGATATCTGTCTTCAGTATGTATTGCATCAAATCAGTATGTGGGGAAAAGCTGTAACTGTTGTCACAATGGAAAAATATATTGCCTCTCAGAATGGTAACTCATGTCTAAGAGAGAAATAGTACTCTATTCTATGAGAAATTTATTGCATATTGATTTTAATTTACAATTTTATTGTATAATTTATCACTCTCAGTTTGCTTTGAACTTTCTATAAATAGCTTCATTGCCTGATTTTGTAGGAAGCTGTATTTATAATGCAAAAACAAAATTTCTGTGACAAATAACTTTTATTCAAAATAATTTGAACTTGGTTGTAAGTTGAAAGAAAATACACATATATTTGCAGGGCGAGTTTCTATTTGAACGTACACATTTTTAAATGTGCTCACCTGATTGAAAGTTAAAAGGCTGGTTTAAGGCTATTTCATGTTATGAACTCAATTATGAATAATAGTCCTTTTAAATGGTACAAGAGATGAAAACCAGCATACTTGTGTAGTAAAATTAACATAGTACGTAAACATCAGTCCTGCAAATGAACTCTCTTCAATTGGCTTCTGTATGAATATTGGTTATCTTCATTTTTTTGAAGACCAATCTTAACATTGTTTTGCTATTTGTTCCGGATCTTGGATTTGATTGATGCAATTATATCCTTTTACCATTATGCCCATTATTAAAATCCCACTAGTTTGTATTCTTGATATCTGTGGATTTCAAAATAGTTACATTGCCTCTTTCTGTTTTCTTTGAACATTTCCACTGTGCTTTTCCCAGGTTATTTCATTTCTGGCTGCAGTGCTAAAGAAAAAGGGAACACGTGCAGATATTGAAAATAATATGCCTGATTTTTTGCTACGAACGATGAAAAAAGAAATGTCATCTGTTCCAAAGAAAGTATGCTTTTAATTTAAATACATTTATATTTGAGTGTCTTGAAAATGGAGCATAATTAATCTTTAACTGGAAAATGAATGAACTGAGCAAAATAAAAGATGATTTGTAGAGAGGAATCTCTAATCACTGGGCTTCTACAATCTAGATGTAGATGCAAAAGTTTGATTTGTCCTTTATAATAACTTGAAATAGAAATCGCTTTGTAGGAATGATTAAATTTGCTTGGAAAATAGTGTTTATTTCTAGTAAGACTTGAAGAGCATCTAATGGAATTCACCAGTTGGCTTGAATGGATGTTCTTGCACTGTGTTTTCACTTCAGGTGGGCAGTTACTGGCTATGTCGCTTTCAAGTTCTTGTTTTCTAGCCTACGTGTATCCTAAGTCTTTTCTAAGCTGAGTGGGTACTGATTAGGGACTGCATGTAATGCTTTCTTCTTTGAAAGTTTTTTTTTTCCAGTAGAAAAAGACAAATACTAAGAGATAAAAATGTCAGACATGAAAGACGGTGTGGTCCACACATGAAGGTTCAATTAAACTGTTTTATTGGTAAAAAGCTTATTCATGGGAATCTTCTCAACTAACATTTAACATCTGCTCGGAGTTAGATAAGGAACAGCTTAATTCAAGGGAATTTGGACTAAGACTTCTTATGAATATGTAGGGATTCTAGGCTTATACTTCTTTTAATCCCGTTCCCAGGTTCTGCCACTCCTTCTCCTACAAAAAAATTAATCATTGATAGAAACAAAACAAGAAAATAAACATTGTGTGCCTGCATAAGCAAACATAAGGCAAAACTGATTGATTGATTGATCGATTGATTAAATTCATATGCTGCCTGATTCCCAGCGACTATGGGCAGTTGAAATAAAAATACTAAACATCTACATTCAATATTTATTTTCAGATTACATTAATAAATGTAATATATTAGGAAAACTTTTGCTAATATATTTAATAAATGACAATTAAATTTGAATACATTTAGTGTTTATTATAAATTTTTACAGCTCTGTGTTGCATTAATTGTTCATCTAAAGCAGTGTTTTAGATTTTTAAATACTACTGAAGGATATTTTAGTTTTCTAGTATTGCAAACCTGGCAGCTAATATAAGGAATTGAATTGAATCTTACATTGCATAAATGTATACATTTATACAGTTATAACAATAAGAGTCAATATACTGTAAGAGATTGATGATTTGTTTCAGTTCCTTCAGAATCTTTCAACCAAAAACCTGGCTAATTGGGCATTTCCAAGAAGTCAATCTCTGCCCATTATTTATCACTACTGGTACTAGTGTGTAAAGCTCTTTGAAACAAGCTGTTTTGACAATTGGATTTCCCCATTTTGTGTATAAAATGCCCAAGCCCAAATATGAAACAGCTGTTTCGAGCATTTTAGAAGTGTTTTGTGCTTGAAAGATAGTGTAGTTAATTCAAGTTCAAAATACTTTCGATATGTTTCAAAGCATTGCTAATATCCCCAAATATTTGAATACCACCATTTGCAACTGTACACAACATGACATGGAAACTTTAAAATGTATATGGTACAATTTTGTATAATAAAATGCTGCCTAGGATTTATTTTCATGATTTCCTTTTTCATAGTATTTCTATTAAAGATTACAATTTACAACCATAAAAATTAAAACTAAAAGAAAAAAAAGTACAAAAAAGAGAAAGAAAAATTATAAACTAATTTTAGCTTTCTAAAATCAAAGTTTTACAGATAGTTCTTTACCCAAAATTATTGTTGCTATAATGCCTTTGTGATCATGAAAACAAAATGTGGGTGCTTGACCATATAACTGAGATGCTGCAGTAGCTCCCTGGCCTATCCTTCCCCATTCCACCCCATTAGATTCCTTGGGCCTACTTCTCACTTGCCTAGGCCCCTTCAGGTAATGGGCCTGCTTCACACCCCACTGAGTCCCACACCTTGGGCCTACTTCCCACCTGACTGGGTCCCTACAGGTCTTGGGCCTGCTTCCCATCCCATTGAGTCCCACATCCTTGGGCCTACTTTCCATTCAGTTGGTCCCTGAAAGCCTTGGGCCTGATTGCCCCTTCTCCCCACTCTCACAGTTTGAGCCACTTAACTTTTTCCAAAGACCACTTTTGGTAAGAAGCAGCCAGACCATTATGGAGACTGTGCGGTGGGTTCCAGAAGTGGGCATCAATTTAGGAAATTAGACTTAAATATAAGGCATTTCATTATTCTCAAGGTTTTGGCAACCCCTAGGTTCAATGGCTCTATGCAGAATAAATATACTGAGGATTAGTTTAACTGACATTAACTCTGGCCAATCTCTTTTCTTGTTTGATTCAAATTTTCTATTGTTTAGTTGTTCCTGTTACTTCTCTTGAAACTGGGGAAATAATTAGCATCCTGATTTAACGCATCTGAGCTTGCTCATGCAAAAAGGGCTGCTCATACTTCAACCAGATACTGAGTTACTGTGGCAGAGCTCTGCCACTTTTGAGTGGATCCACTGTAGGCAGCAGTGGAAAGTGGAGCTGAAAGAAAAGCTAAATTTGGTTGTATTAAAATTAAAGTTAATATGGATGTTCCTTACCTATCAATCATTATTCCTGTGTTGACCTATTCAAAATCATATTTCAATACTAATTTAGGGAAGGATCTGGACGCTGTTCCCAAGTCTTCCAGGGACCATGTGTGACTCTGAGTTCCATATAACAGTAGTGTCACTCTGTGCTATATAGCACTAACTGTTAAATTTTAAGATTTCTGTTGGGGATTGAACTCCCCAGACTTTTTCAGTGTGAAAGCTAGTTGAATGGTTTTCATTTCTGCTTTTGTTTCATTTCTGCTTTCTCCCCTCCCCCCTTTTTCTTGCACTGTACGTGGTTCTTCGTTGTTTTTAATTTATGGGGGGGGGTTGGGTTATTATATATTTTATAAACATTTCAAGATGCTTTTGTTTGAGAGGCAGAAGAAAAATAATAGCAATGAAATGTCTTTGTGTTCCATACAAATATTATTACAAAGCATTCAGTGCCAAACAGAGGCGTTGTGTTTGAGACATTATGGTAGATATTCTTAGGCACTGATCTAACAAGGATTTATAATAACTTCAATATACTGTAGATGCTAGTAACAAGGGCTGGCTTGAAACTTATGTGTTTGTGATTTTGGAGGGGGGAATCCCAATTGGTATTCATGTCAGATTTTCTCTCCAAAGTGCCTTCAAGAAATTGTTTTCTTGATAGATCTTCCCTGGTCTCTGCATGTTCCTCTCCTTAACTTAAGCAGCACAACATAAGAACATGTATTTGGTTCTATTTCTTTTATATTAAATTAAGTTTTATTAGTATAGGTGTTCCATACAGTGGGGCAAAAAAGTATTTAGTCAGCCACCAATTGTGCACCTTCTCCCACTTAAAAAAATGAGAGAGGCCTGTAATTGTCATCATAGGTAGACCTCAACTATGAGAGACAAAATGAGCAAACAAATCCAGACAATCACATTGTCTGATTTGGAAAGAATTTATTTGCAAATTATGGTGGAAAATAAGTCTGTGGTCAATATCAAAAGTTCATCTCAATACTTGGTTATATATCCTTTATTGTCAGTGACAGAGGTCAAACTTTTCTGTAAGTCTTCACAAGGTTGGCACACACTGTTGCTGGTATGTTGGCCCACTCCTCCATACATATCTCCTCTAGAGCAGTGATGTTTTGGGGCTGTCGCTGGGCAACACGGACTTTCAACTCCCTCCAAAGGTTTTCTATGGGGTTGAGATCTGGAGACTGGCTAGGCCACTCCAGGACCTTGAAATGCTTCTTACGAAACCACTCCTTCGTTGCCCGGGCAGTGTGTTTGGGATCATTGTTATGCTGAAAGACCCAGCCATGTTTCATCTTCAATGCCCTTGCTGATGGAAGGAGGTTTGCACTCAAAATCTCACGATACATGGCCCCATTCATTCTTTCCAGTACACAGATCAGTCATCCTGGTCCCTTTGCAGAGAAACAGCCCCAAAGCATGATGTTGCCACTCCCATGCTTCACAGTAGGTATGGTGTTCTTTGGATGCAACTCAGCATTCTCTCTCCTCCAAACACGACGAGTTGTGTTTCTACCAAATAGTTCTACTTTGGTTTCATCTGACCATATGACATTCTCCCAATCCTCTTCTGGATCATCCAAATGTTCTCTGGCAAACTTCAGACAGGCCCGGACATGTACTGGCTTAAGCAGGGGGACACGTCTGGCACTGCAGGATCTGAGTCCCTGGCGGCATAGTGTGTTACTGATGGTTGCCTTTGTTACGTTAGTCCCAGCTCTCTGCAGGTCATTCACTAGGTCCCCCCGTGTGGTTCTGGGATTTTTGCTCACCGTTCTTGTGATCATGTTGACCCCATAGGGTGAGATCTTGCATGGAGCCCCAGATCGAGGGAGATTATCAGTGGTCTTGTATGTCTTCCATTTTCTAATTATTGCTCCCACAGTTGATTTCTTCACACCAAGCTGCTTGCCTATTGCAGATTCAGTCTTCCCAGCCTGGTGCAGGTCTACAATTTTGTTTCTGGTGTCCTTCGACAGCTCTTTGGTCTTCACCATAGTGGAGTTTGGAGTGTGATTGTTTAAGGTTGTGGACAGGTGTCTTTTATACTGATAACAAATTCAAACAGGTGCCATTAATACAGGTAATGAGTGGAGGACAGAGGAGCCTCTTAAAAGAAGAAGTTACAGGTCTGTGAGAGCCAGAAATCTTGCTTGTTTGTAGGTGACCACATACTTATTTTCCACCATAATTTGCAAATAAATTCTTTCCAAATCAGACAATGTGATTGTCTGGATTTGTTTTCTCATTTTGTCTCTCATAGTTGAGGTCTACTATGATGACAATTACAGGCCTCTCTCATCTTTTTAAGTGGGAGAACTTGCACAATTGGTGGCTGACTAAATACTTTTTTGCCCCACTGTATCTATGTCACCATTATTTCTATGTTGTCCTGTTCAAAATAATATTTCAATAGCAATGTGGAGAAAGATTTGGAGATTGTTTTCAAAGTTTCTAGGGTCCACATTTGATCTTGTGACTTATTTGTTTGTAATTTTTATTTCTGTTAGTAGTAGGACCCAAAAGAATAATTCTGGGTTAGGTGTGGTCCGAAACATCTACAGATGGTATAATTATGAAAACTGCTTTCTGTTGATAGGATCATTACTTGCCAGTGACGCAGTGTAGGGCCAACAGTAACTTAGTAAATCATCAGTTTCTAATGTTGACTGCCGAAATGTAGGAAAATGAATTGTGCATTTGTTGGGTTCAGCTCATGCTGGTAGGTGGCATGTAGCCTGATAGTTCTGTATTATTCAGGGCTGCCATAACACATACCCTGGACTCCATTTTCAAAAATATTCTTATATCTACATCTTAATAACATACAGGTAGTCCTCAACTTACGATCACAATTGAGCCCAAAATTTCTGTTATTAAGTGAGACATTTATTAAGTGAATTTTGAATTTTGCCCATTTTATGTCCTTTCCTGCCACAGTTATTAAATGAATCAGTGCAGTTGATCAGTTACTAACCTGGTTGTTAAGTGAATCTGGCTACCCCATTGACTTTGCTTGTCAGAAGGTCACAAAAAAATTAATCACATGACCCTGGGACACAGCAGTGGTTATAAATATGGACCAGTTGCCAAGCATCTGAATTTTGATCACATGATCTTGGGGAGGTTGCAAAGATTGTAACTCTAAAAAACGGTCGTAAGTCACTTTTTCCAGTGTCGTCGTAACTTTGAATGGTCACTAAATGAACTGTAGTAAGCTGAGGACTACCTATATGCTATATTTTTTAAAAATTATCTCTTGACTTTCTTTATTGCAACAATTGAAAACTATTTCATTTGAAAATCGTTAACAGTGAGAAAATTTTGTTCATCAGCAGTACTGTATGTTCTGTTTCAGATTTTCTTGATTGTGGCACCTCTTTCTGTGCTCTATAATTGGAAAGAAGAATTAGATGTTTGGGGGTACTTCAAGGTTATAGTTCTGCATGGCAACAGAAAAGAGCATGAGTTAAATCGAATCAAGCAGGGAAAATGTGAAATTGTGCTAACAACCTCTGAAGCACTTCGCCTTTATTTGAATGAGCTTAACAGGTAACTACATTCTGTAATGACTGCTACTGAATATGAAGCATTTTTTATATGAATTGGGGCTATAAATCCTTGAAAGAGCTAGAGCAGTGGTTCTCAACCTGTGGGTCGGGACCCCATTTGGGGTCGAACGACCATTTCACGGGGGTCGCCAAACAACGCAGTCCGCCATTTCCCCCCCCCCTTTTCCTTAGCTGTGCTACTCCCTTTTATTCTATTGGCTTTTGAAAGCCAATAGAATAGACTCTCTTGAATAGAGTCTAATTCTATTGGCTTTCAAAAGCCAATAGGAATTGTCCAGGCTGTCTCTGCCCTGCTGAGCCCGCCAAAAGTCCCATTCTGCAAACGGTGCTGCACCAGTTGAGTAGTCCTCGACTTATGACCGGTTGAGTAGTCCTCGACTTACGACCGGTTGGGGTCGCGGCATTAAAAAGGTTGAGAACCACTGATCTAGAGATAAAGGAAAAGGTATTTAAGAAATATAATCCTGGCTACACAATGTGTCTGTTGAAATCTATGTGACTTAAACACATGCAGACAAATGAAAATGAGTCGCAGAGACTTTCCTCATTCTCTCCTCCATACTCCTTAGCTCCATTTTTCTTAAATGGATTCAGACAATGGATTCTGTCCTGTTGCAACAGGGGGCTTTCTTCAACTTCACCCTGAAAGATAGAAATGTCAACAGATTTAAAATAAGATAGAATACATGGGCAAACTCTTGTAAAAAAAACATGGTCCCCAAAAGCCTACATAGATCATGGATCAATAATACTGTGAGGCAATGGATCCAGTTGCAATGCAATCTTGTACATGGGAGTTTTGGTAGTCACCAAATACTGCCATTGAAGAATGCCCTTTAGTAGAAGGCAGAGTTGAGAGTTTGCTTTCCAGTCCTCTTTTAGTGACTTATGTTTGTCTGTATTTTCATTTTAGCAACTGGGCATCCTTTCAAATAAAGCCCTATTTTTCTTCTTAAAAGTTGCTTATAGAATACTGTGGGCCTTTAAGCCTTAATTATAAACAAAGATATGGCTATCAGCTTAAACTTTTAAATGTGCTGTACTCTTTAAAATAGAGAAATGAAATGTTTATATGAGAGCCACTATGGTGTAGTGCAGTGTTTCCCAAACTTGACAATTTTAAGGCATGTGGACTTCAACTCCCAGAATTCCACAGCCAGCGTTGCTGGCTGTGGAATTCTGGGAGTTGAAGTCCTCATGCCTTAAAATTGTCAAGTTTGGGAAACACTGGTGTAGTGATTCAGGTGCTATACTAGCAGCAGAGAGATCCAGTTTTTAATTTTTCTTTAGATCACGGGTGTCAAACTGCCGGCTCACGGGCCGGATGCATCACACGGAAGCCGCGCCCACCCCTTTGCCGGCAATGGCAAAACAGTCCCAATACATCACACGAAGTCACGTGATGTCGTGTGTTTGACATGTCTGCTTTAGATAGAGAAACTGGATGGCTGACATTAAGACAGTCATTCAGCCATAGATTAGAGAAGTGAAAACTTATCTATCACCCTGCACTGGCTCAATGTATTAGAGTATGGTCTCTAATCTTCAGCAAACAATTCCAACTATTATTATATCTGGAGGAATAGGATGAATTCATTATGAGAAAATTAGTACTATACTAGCTCATTAAGACAACTGGAACTGAGGGAGAGACTTTAGAAAAACTTTTACCAATCCTTATGTTTCATAGCTTACACTGGTCAGCTGTCATTGTAGATGAAGTACATAGAATCAAGAATCCAAAATCTCAGATTACTCAGACAATGAAGGCTCTAACGTGTAAAGTTCGGTTGGGACTTACTGGGACAATTTTACAGAATAACATGAAAGAGCTTTGGTGTGTTATGGACTGGTAAGTGAAATAAAATTTAATATTACAAGCACAGATGGAGTGTTTATAATCCTTTTTCCCCTTGTTTATCTCTATGCACATCAGAGTTCTCATGTATTACGCGCGCCTGGCATTCACATGTCTTACAGATGTCTTTTACAGAGAATTTTGGCAAACCAGCTATAGTTGTCTGTGCCAGGAATTTATAGAGCACATATTTCCCATTGTGTGAGTGTGTGTCATGGAATTTAGAATACAAGCCATAATAAATGTGCATTTATTACTGTGTAATATGTGAGATGATTCCTTCAGTGCCTCATGTCATTGGTTTTAGGCATTTATAAGCTGCTTAACAATACGAGGAAAGAGCAGTTTAGAAACCCAAATATATGCCTTCTTCTTTCTATTAGGGCAAGGGTAGGCAACCTTGACTCTTTTATGACTCCTGGACTTCAACTCCCAGAATTCCTGAGCCAGCCATGCTGGCTCGGGAATTCTGGGAGTTGAAGTCCATGAGTCATAAAAGAGCCAAGGTTGCCTACCCCTATATTAGGGTGTACAGCACTTCAGATGTGATACAGAAAAGGTACTTCAGGGGATGTATAATATTGTGCACCTGTTGGAATTTTGTGAAAAACTTGCATTTTTTTCCCTGGGCTTGTACTGTAACTTGGTATCCCAGGAAAACAGAATTTTGAGTACCAATGTAGCTTTGTTAGTGTGGCATATATGTTTCTTAAGGCAGGAGCACTGCAGCAGCCATAACTTTGAAACCAATAAAGGAGAATATTTGTAGCTGAGGATTAAAATGAGGGGTCCTTAGTACTCTCTCTGAGCTTAATATTTTTCTTGCAAACATTTCTGCAAGAAACATCTGCCAAACTAGGTGACATCATCAGTGCTAATCCTTACCCAGTTCTCAGAGTCTTTCTGTCTGTCCAACACTGAAGGTGGCTTTTCACATATTTCTCATATGGCACATTCATATCTCATTTCGATTAAAAACACAAGAGATAAAGATATAAAATGTGAAATATAAAATGTAAGGTATTATAAACGTATAAATAGATATAATTTTTTGCTTTATTTGTTGCGGCCAGGAAATCAGCAAAGTCTCCATTATAGGCTCCATTTTGGCACTTTGTCCCTACATATGAGATGGTTTGTTTTTCGGGCCCACAGTCATAACTCAATTCAGTCACAATTTTTGCCTCATTTATAAAGGCTTTCCACAAAATGCACGTGATAAAGCATAAGAATAAACCCCAAAATCGGTCCAACAAATAATTAAAACTTGGTAAATCTTACGGCTGGTATGTGAAAGTTAATAGCTAATAACAACTCTAGATCTTTGACTCTAGAAGCCTGCTAAAATTAATATCCTGTATTAGTGCTTGATACACTAGAACAGGAGTTCTCAACCTTGGCAACTTTAAGACTTGTGGACTTCAACTACCAGAATTCCTCAGCCAGCAAAGCTGGCTGAAGAATTCTGGGAGTTGAAGTCCACAAGTCTTAAAGTTGCCAAGGTTGAGGACCCCTGCAGTGGAAAACAACAATTTTTCTCTTTCTCTTAGGGCTGTTCCTGGGCTCTTGGGTAGCGAAGCAAGTTTCAAGACAAAGATTTCTGATCCTGTAGAACTTGGCCAGCGGCACACTGCAACTAAGAGAGAGCTAGCCACAGGTCGAAAGGCAATGGCAAGGCTAGCTCAAAAACTATCAGGCTATTTCTTAAGGCGTACAAAGGCTCTCATCAGTCACCAGTTGCCCAAGAAAGAAGACAGAGTGAGCACCATTTATTAACTTTGATTATTCCTGTTAATGTGGATTTTGTACAATTTATATAGTAGATATATTAGAGCAGTGTTTCTCAACCTTGACAAATTTAAGGCATGTGGACTTCAACTCCCAGAATTCCACAGCCAGCATTGCTGGCTGTGGAATTCTGGGAGTTGAAGTCCACATGCCTTAAAATTGTCAAGGTTGAGAAACACTGTATTAGAGTAACCTATGTATGGAACTGCCTGTGTGTAGCTTTATACTCTGGGGGCAAGTGAGGCTGGAAATCTATGTCAAATTGTAACAGCACATTGGGGGGGGGAGACTGGAAAAAGACCTTTTCCTTGATTGCTGATTTAATTAATAGCAATAATTGTGATGTTTATCATTAGCTTCAGGAAAAACTGGGTTATGCTTCCTCTCAAAGGCTATGAGCAACCTAGGAGCGTATCTGAATCAACTACAAGAGAGGCTTTTTACAAAGTTTTGGAAGCTGTGAATGACAGGGAAAAATCAAAATCTTCTTGCTAGGTGCCTTTTTTTGCACTTTTTATCCTTCAAACCATTTCTTTCTAACATTTGGAGGAAGGGACTTTTCCCTTACAGAGAATTCTGGAGGTTACTGTGTGGGGCTTTATTATACTTCCCTAAGCTCTTCATATGCACCAAGTGAATGTAAGATAAAACTCATTATTATTATTATTTTGTGATGTTACCAGTAATATTCTTTGACTTGGAAGACAGAGATTTTTGAATCACTGAATGATAGATACTATCTCTGTGAAGGTAAAACTTTGAATAGCAATAGCAATAGCACTTAGACTTATATACTGCTTCCCAGTGCTTTACAGCCCTCTCTAAGCGGTTTACAGAGTCAACATATTGCCCCCAACTACCTGGGTCCTCATTTTACCGACCTCGGAAGGATGGAAGGCTAAGTCAACCTTGAGCCGGTCAGGATCAAACTGCTGAACTGCTGGCAGCCGTCAGTGAGCAGAAGCAGCTAGCGCTGCCATAGTTCTTAAGGGAAACTAGAGAAGGGAACAGAAATGTTTGTGGCATACATGACATATTGCTATATTCTGGAGATAGAGGGTTGTAACTTTCCTCCCATTTAAAAAAAAATCTGGATAGTACTTGCTAATCACTAACTATTTTTATGGAAAAGAGAGACACTTGTTTGCTGTTGTATTGAGAAAGACTAATGTCTGAGACAGGGAGCCTTCTTTGTAATGAATTCAATTTTTGATGAATTAATGGATGCATCCATTTCTATGACAACTGTGTGGAGATGGGTTGCTGTATCCTTTTTCCAAGATGTCTTTCCAACTTTTTATATAATCTGCAGTGCTGGGATTTTCTGATATTTTCCCATCAAAGTACTAATCACATCCAGCTCTGCTTTAGCTTTTACAAAATCGTTCATGGTCGACTAGCTGATGCTATCTTTTTGATACAAATGTCTTATCAAACATTTTTCCCATAAGTGCATTTTCAACCTTGTAAGGATTTGGTCTGTGTTACAGGTATATCATTAAACGCTTTGTTATAAAAGCAGAATTCCAAATAATTTTGTTTCACAGAATCTGGGTGAATTATTAGCACCTACCTTTGCCCTGCATTGTTTTCACACAATGTTCACACAATTTCTTTGTTATATTAGATTTCTATAGTGTTATTGAAAATAATGAATGGAAGAAACTAGGTGAAAAGCAAATCACTCTTGACAGCTGCAGGCATTCTGAAAATTACCCAAGTAATTGTTGCAGTTATTGTCCCTGAAAATTCAGAGGGCGTTGTTCTCTTCTTGATGACCTCTTTGAAGCAAGTAGGGATTTGGACTTTGATTCTTTGACATTTTGGGACATGAATCTAACATTCACATTGCTCATTAAAATCAACTTGTTTGTCTTTTTCATGGAAGTTCATGTCTTGAAATAGCTATTGATTGGGGAGCTCAAAATCTGCTCCTATGGAATTCATTCTTGATTGTCTGAGCTCTTTAGAAAATACTAGCATCTCAGTTTTCCTGGAGTTTCATCTTTATATACTTCTTTGAAAAATATATATATATATTTGCCCTCTTTTGGATTTTTTGAATGTTTGCATATTTTTGTCTCTGAATCTTACACTTCATGTGAATCTAGCAATATGGCAGTATGAAAAAGTATTTGTCCTTTTAGATTCAGTAACTGGTTGCATCAACTTTAGCTGCAGTGCCCAAATGCTTTCTGTAATTGATCGTCAGGTTTTCACATCACTGTGTGTAGGAATTTTGGTTCATCTCTCCGTGATCAAAGGCTTCAACTTATAACATCTGAGAGGTTTTTTTTAACATGAATATTCTATGTCACACCATAACTTTTCTATGGACTTTGAAACATTTATTTTTTTCTTCATTTTATAGATTTGTTTAGATATTTAAAATCACTTTTTTGCTCTATGACACCCCAGTGGTTCAGCCTCAATTAATGGACTGATATTTTCCTGGAGACTCTAATTAAGTGCAGATTTCTCGGTTCTTTTCAATAGTCCTGAGTCAGCAAAGCACCCCAAACCTTGGCAAACACTTCCATGCTGGAGAGTTAATATGAGGTTCTTATTGTGAAGTGCACAATAAGGTTTCCACCATCTATTCAATTTACTTATTGATGTAACATATGAAATAAGCTATAGGATAATGCTCAGATTTTTTTTCTATTGCTCAGATCATCTAAAATTCTTCTTTTCCAGTGAGTGAGACCTACCCAGAGTGCATTCAGATGGAATTTGGTAGTTAAATTTCTACAGTGGTGGACTGTTCAAAGTCATGAGCACTTTAAACGAAATATCTCCTTTGATTTTGCTCTTTGTGGCAGTCCTTCTATTATTCAATGTAAGATGTGTCATTATGTGGAAGTAAAGGAAAGGACTTGGGGCTCTTTCACCTTTCAAGAAGATTCCAAATACAATTTATGCAGGCAGATTTTTGTGAAAGAACCAAAAGTATGACTTGAAAAATAAGTGTTTGAAATAAACCCTTTGCTTTTCTTCTCTTTTCCACTAAATATTTCTGGAACATAACAATATTCTTATGAATGATTTTCATGCAGAAACATTCATTTTCTATCCAATATGCATAGGCTGATGGAAGAAGCATAGATGCATGCATGTATAATATGTTCAGTATCTGTACAAACTCAAGAATTAATTGAAGTTGCATTCTTTTTGTGCCTCTTTTTTTTTATAGTACAAAAGTTTATTGTGAATTGATAGATCCAAAACTGTGAGACTTTGTTTCCATTATGAAAGATGTATGTCTTTCAGTTGTCCTGTCTGGAATGTTTTGATAAATGTAGAAATACATTCTAGAGAACACCCAATCACACATTTAATAAAGATACACATTTGTCTGCTGCTCTTTCTTCCTTGTTTATATCTGCCTTTCAACTAAAGCTTGTAATAATGCAGTCTAAACTGTGTTTTCTAAAGAGAAGATTAACAGCAATGTCACTCTGTTGCCTTTAATCTAGAAGCTTTTATTTTATCCTATTCTCTTGATAATGTGAGTATATGTTCAAGATACCATTTGATTATTATAGCACAGCATGGTGCTGCTGCTTTGTGGGTGGCCTAAATGCAGGAGGGGTCTTAGAATATCTGTATCCTGCTGGTTGAGACCAAAAGATGTCATGGAGATGCCACCCATGGTCTTAAAGAGGAAGGATTAAGTATGTCATACCACTGTCCAAGAATCTCTCCCTCCTATATCAGCCATTCAGAATGTCAGTCTTAAAAATTGGCTGTTTTCTTTTATTCCTGCTGCCTGCATTAGTCTTTACAATAGTGCCAGGAAATGGCAAATAGATCTTTTAAGCAATTTAAGATGGTTGTCTTAGGGATTGAGAGTGATCCCAACAATTTATCTTTCACATTCTTAGCAGATTTTTTCATTTGCATATAAAGAGCTTGTTGATCATAATCTTCGGGGAAAAAAAATCTTAAAGCCCACCTCTTCAGTTTGCAAGCTCAGTACGTATTTTAGCTTGTGATATATTATTTGTGTTATTTTATTCCCCCTGTTTTGCATTTTATCTCAACAGACGGTATATTGTTATTTGACAGAGTTCCAGAGAACAATTTATAAGACTGTATTGGAGACAGAAGATGTGCAACTAGTTCTGCAGGCACATGAACCATGTAGCTGTAATAGTGGCCATAAAAGGAAGAATTGTTGCTACAAAGTAAGCATTATTTTTAAACTTAAGTATGTTTGAAGTAGAGTGACCATCCACAATAGTCCTTTGACCTACTCCATATCCAGCCTCTGTTTTTCCCCCCTCATAAATCTTAATGGGTCACAGAGTAGATGGAATAATGACATCCTGTACTGTAGATAAAATAAACACAAACAAGCTAATGGGGGTGGCAGGCGGCAATTCCCAGGTCTGTGTAATGCTTCTAAATTAAATTTTTTTAAAATTAAAATAGCACTGATTTGAGTTACCAAAACAGAAGTTCAATCACTATTATAATTACAACAATGCTAAAAAGTCTCTATAAGAGCCAGTCTGGTGACTGGCTAAGACATCAGGCTAGAAACTGGGAAATCAGGAGTTCTGGTCCTGCTTAGGCAAGAAGCCAGCTGGGTGACCTTGGGCCAGTCACTTTCTTGAAGCCCTAGGAAGAAGACAATGGCAAACTGCTTCTGAAAAATCTTGCCAAGAAAACTGCAGGAATTTGTCCAGGCAGTCTCTGAGAATTGGACACAATTGAAAGGAAGAAAGAAAATATATATTGGGTGGGGACTAATTCGTCTTTTGGTAAATAAATGTTTTGTGAACTGGATGCCAAATGTGTGTCTAATCATTCCTCTACTTTGAAATGGCCTCGTTGATTGCTATTGATTTACTTCAGGTTAAGCAGATGTAAATTATTTGAAAATGTTGTCTCAAAAGAAAAAAATAATCAAGGAAAGGCTTTGCGGTACACCTTTCCAAGCTATATTACTAAGATATAATAGAAACTGTTTTATTATTGCTCATCTCGTATGATCCATAAAATGAATAAACTTAATTTTTGTCATGTTTACCTCACTGGATCTACCACAACATAAATGGTCAGTGAATCATCACCTAAAAATCAGCCAGGCATAGCCAGGAAAGTAGTTATTTGAGACAGTTGTTGATATCATTGCTGGTCTACTGGAAAGCTATTGGATGAGGTTTTTTTTTTTTTTTGAGTTTCAGGTTAAATATGTTTCAGATACTCGAAGAAGAAGACTACTTTGAATTTTAAGCATGTGTTGTGGAATAAATTCCCAGGTGTTTTAAGGTTTATATCCTAACTTTATACAAAGTAAGCGAAGCTAACAATTGTGAAAGATGGGGCAAAATACACTGAAGATGCCTTGCATAGGCTTCAAACGTAGCCTATGGAGAAGAGGTAGAGGCAATATTTTTCCAGTGCCCAGCCATCATTAACATGGAGGGGAAAATGAGCTAAAAAGTTATTCTAGATATTTTTTTATGAATTTAGTTTTTGGATTTAAGCATCTGTATTGGCTGTTATGAAAGCCAGTTTGGTGTAGTTAAGGACATTGGGCTAAAAACCAGGAAGCCATGAGTTCTAGGCCTGCCTAAGGCACAAAGCTAGTTGAGTGTCCTTGGCCTAATCACACTCTACAAATCCTAACAAGGAGGCCAGGGCAAACCACCTCTGAAAATGTTGCCAAGAAAAATGCAGGGACTTAATCTAGGCAGTTGCCAGAAGTTAACACTGACTTGAATGCATCCCTGCATATACACACACATACATTGTCTGTTATACTTTAAGTTATTTGTTCTAGCCATGAAAGTCATATTCCTATTCACACTTCAACACTTAAAGCAGTGGTTCTCAACCTTTTTAATGCCGCGACCCCCAACCGGTTGTAAGTCGAGGACTACTCAACTGGTGCAACACCGTTTGCAGAATGGAACTTTTGGCGGGCTCAGCACGGCAGAGACAGCCTGGACAATTCCTATTGGCTTTTGAAAGCCAATAGAATTAGACTCTTTTCAAGAGAGTCTATTCTATTGGCTTTCAAAAGCCAATAGAATAAAAGGGAGTAGCATAGCTAAGGAAAAGGGGGAAAAAATGGCGGACTGCGTTCTTTGGCGACCCCCGTGAAATGGTCGTTCGACCCCAAATGGGGTCCCGACCCACAGGTTGAGAACCACTGACTTAAAGAAAGGTGATATAAACTATTCTGTAGACCATTCTCTTTTGTGAATTGATAAAACTGCATACTCCTTCATTTCCCATGCTCAGGAAAAGGGAACCATCATAGTTTAGTAGATGACTGGCATCAGGAAGCATGGACAGACTTCATAATAATTGGAGACATTGAAGCCCCAGACATTGTGATAGCCGCTGCTTCTGTAGATAGGATTTACACACCTAAGAACATACGGAACTCTGCAAAGTATATCAAAGAACTGACACAAGATGACAGAGATAGGGGGTGGTGTTAACAGATTATACCTCTTTGCATAACAGTGGCACATTTGAATAAACATTAAGCAGCCTAAAGTTGTTTAACAAATGGACTAATGAAATTGAAATGCATCACTCAGTCAAAAAGTTCCTAGTCCATGGCTTTCAAGCTATGTTTACAGAAATCATTTCTGATTCATTAGAACATTTCTAATTCTTCTGTGTAGCTTTATCTGTGCTCTGAACTAAGGTCTGATCTACTTGACTTGACTTGGGCAGCAAAGGGTTCTTATCTGCTCCAGATAAGGTAACATCCATGTTGGGGTTGCTATTTTGATTCATCACCCATATACAAGACTTCCTACAAATAAAAAGAAATTCCAGCACGAAAGAAATACGTTTAAACCGTAGTCACTTTGGGATGTGCTGTGCTTTTTATGCAGGAGAGTATGTATTTTATTTATTGTATTAGTCCACATAAAATATCTTGAACAAAGTACAATCTACATTCTGATTATAATCTATTATATCAGCCTAGATCTTGTTATGCCTTTCCCACCCTATTTTAACGTTTGTGTATAGAGGTGGCTTTAAGAGATTTAATTCATTATTTTTCAGCTTCATTAAGATGGCAGTTATTTCACTTAAATACATATTGAAATGTTTGTTGGGGGGGGAGTATAGTAATGGGCTGTGAAAATAACCTTGGGAAATAGGAGGAAGAGCTGCAGGTTAGATAATGCTCCAATAAGAGAAATCTGACTCTGAAGGAGTGATGAGGGTGGAGAAAGGGGAAGGGACCCGCTCCAGTTTTCTGGAAAGTAAAGGCAGGGGTGAGGAGAAGTGCTTTCAGACATGCAAGATTCTGTTACTGTAACCTTCAAATAAGAGTAACATTAATACTCATTGTTGGGGGGTGGTGTTTGGGCTACCTCAAAGGCTAACAGTATAGATCCACCGTCAGGTTATCTCTTTTTGCACATAGGAGGACCTTGAATGAGTAGATCATGATTTCAAAACACATTGTATTTTTTTTATGTTTAAAAGACTATTGGGATGCTTGCTGTTCATGAAATGAAAAGGAAATTGACATTTTTTTGCCTTTTTCAGATCAGTATTTTCCCACTATAAATTATAACAAAACATTTTAATTTGACATGCTGACATGAAACTTTAGAGGCAGAATATTGTGTATTTTTCTGTTCAGTAAAGGACAAAATACGTTTGTAATATTCTAGAATTCAGATTTTCTCCTCAATCCCAGAGAAAAGAAATCCAAACACTGGATTTTGTAAAATAAATATTTAATAGTACTTATAGCCTTATTTAAGTTCTCAAGTTTTCTGAATTTTTAAACTATTTATATTTCTACAGACAAATGCTCATGGTGAAACAATGAATGCATTATATTTCAGTTATTTGACAGTCCTTCGTAAGATAGCAAATCATGCTGCCCTGTTACAGACAGAGAACACTAGCAAACAGCAGGTTAGTTTTCTCAAGTCTTTGTTTTCAGCAATGATTTGAAACAGCAATCTTCTGGTAAACTCCATTCTTCATTTTATGTCTCATTCATAAATGAGACATAAATGTTAAAATTATGTTGAAATTATATTGTTTTTAAGGAAATATACTTCCAAGTCTGTAATAGATAGACTGTTTGAGTCTAGGAATACAAACGTGATTTTAGTGTCTGCCATCCCTATTCAGCTTGAAAGTACAGGTAGTCCTTGTTTAGTGATGTTCGCAATCATGACAGTGGTGAAAAAGTAACTTTACAATCAGTCCACACATTTATGACCTTCATGGATCTATAAAACAAAGGAAAGCTGAAGAACGATCATATGCATTTCACTTAATCGCTGCTTGGCTTAATGACTGAGTTGCCTATATTGCTCTTCCCAGAATCTACCGGTTTTTCCGCCTTTACTTTTTTATGGCAACAGGGACAGAACGCAAAGTTGTAAGGAACTGAGCAAGAACTGCCCCGTTAGTAAAGAGGCAGTGCGGTGGTCTCATTCCACTCCCTGTAACCTAGCAATCTCTTTGATACCTGCTGTGTGTTTTACATTCATTTATTTCAAAACAATCTTTCTGAGTGCAGTTTTCTCTAGCCGGTATCAATAGTTAAGCTACAAGCCTGCTCTTTTTTTTGCCTTCCAATAGAAAGAGGAAAAAGGAATGGCTGCAGAATGTCCAAAGGGGTTATGGAAGGCTGCTGCTTTCTAATTTCCCTTCTTTCTGCCTCGAAATATAAGAAGGGTATAGTAGCAGTCAGATCTACTACAAGTTTTAGCTTGGAAAAATCAGCAGAGGACACAGTTGCTATCCCCCATTTTCTCCTCTTCCTTTCCAAGAGAAGAGGGAAATGAAATTACAGCCACAACCTGACTGTTGTAGCTTTCAGTCTGGAATAAGGGGGAATAGTCATGGCTCCTGCTCCTTGCCCCAGCTCCTGCTCTCCTAGTAGTTAGAAAGCAGGCAAATGCAAGTAGATTAATAGATATTACTTTGGTAGAAAAGTAATAGTGTTCAGTGCGCCTTTGGTATACAGCCATGCAGGCCACATGACCGTAGAAAATGTCTTTGAATAATGGAGATGAGCATCACACCCTAGAGTTGGACACAACTGGAGAGAGAAGGAAGGAAGGAAGGAAGGAAGGGTAAAGAATTGATAGTTAAGACCACAAATAGGAGGAATTTCATGAAGATATTCTGGAGGAGCAAAAAAAAAATGATGGTCCTGGAATGAGAAGTAACAATTCAAGATATGAATATATCTATATATTGGTAGAATGAAACTGAGATGGATATATGAGATTTTTGAACTATGGGGAGATGTAGACTAAAGAAATAGGCTAAATGTGAGGACACTTTTAGCCATGGAATTTATTCTTATTTGTCCTTTTGTCACTCCAGTTCTCCCCCCCCCCTTTTTTTTTCCTTTTAGCTTATTTAAAGTAGAAGGAATGTCTTTTTGCTATTGCTACTGTTACACAAATGAAAATCCCTTAGAGACTGCTCATGTTTTCAATTTTTCCTTGCACTAAATTTATTTTTTCCACTTCTTTAATTTCAGCTATTAATTCAGCATTTTCTTTTGATTGATTTGTATTTTATTTTAGGAGGCCTACATCACAAGAATCTGCAGCCATGTTTTTTCCAAGTTTCCTGATTTTGTAGACCTTAGCAAAAATGCTGCTTTTGAAACTCTTTCAGATCCAAAATATAGTGGGAAAATGAAAGTAAGTAAAAGAAGAGAAAGATGGAGAAGAGCTGTTTTCCAGTACATATTTCTTTTGCTTGCATTCAGCACACCATTTGTAGAAAAACCATAATGATTATAATAATTATGATTATTACAAAACCATCATCATTGACACTTTTCTGAGGAATTTAGTCAAGAGTTCTGCAGTTTGGAATCAGGCAATGCAAATATCAAATCTCTTTCTTTCTACCTGTCTGGAAGGAAAACAACCAGAATATATAAAAGTACCCTATGATTTCTGTCTTCCTAGAGTTTGCAGTACAGGTAGTCCTTGACTTATAACCATAATCAAAACCCAGAATAGTGGTTGTAAGTCATTGCAACCATAAGTCGAGACACTATGTTATTGGTTCAAATTTTTTGATATTTTTTGTGGTGGTCATTAAGCAAACACATGGTCATTAAAGAAATCCATTTTTCCCAATTGGCATTTCTTGCCAAAAACTGGAAGTAAAGACCAGAAACCTACAAAAAGAGTTACAAATCACAATGCAGTGACCACAGGGTGCTGTAAATTACTGTAGAGATTAGCCAGTTGCCCAAAATGTGATCATGTGACTGTGTGTATGTGCAGCCATTGTAATTTCAGAAATTATTTTTAAGACGTTATGAGGAGGTCCACTATAACTCTGAATGGCTGTTAATGATCTTGTAGTATATGTACACAGTGATGTAAAAGCAGCACCAGCAAATGAGTAGTAGTGAAATGAGTGGAGAAATTTTCTAGGTATTAGCAGCCAGGCATTTCAATATCCACACAACAAAAATGCAAATTATTTACTGGTTTGCTTTCACCTTGCAGGCAATTTTTGTTCAGAAAGGGTGTTCCTATTTCCACCTAAGTTTTATATAGTCAGTATTCTGTATTTTTGTAAGGAATGAACTATTACAAGCATATTTTAAAATATGAAATTAGTAGGACACTAATAAAATGAAAGCTTTAATCGGGTACAATTGCTCTTAGGAGATTTACTTTATTTTTTAATGAATCTACAAAGCTTTACCTGAAAGAAAGTTATGAAAATATTACAGAGACAGCTTTTAAAATTAGATTTGAGTCCAAAACTCAAGAACGTATTGCTGACTTCTGTAGAGTTAACTTACATCAAGGGCCTTCAAACTTGGCCCTTTTATGACTTGTGGACTTCAACTTCCAGAATTCCTCAGCCAGCGATGCTGACTTACATGAACAAATCAGTAACTGAAAAATAGAACTGAAATAGGTATCTTAAGTAGCCAGGATAGCGCCAAGTTTATTTTTATGAATTATTGTAATGCATTTTCTAAATTATTTCAGTAATCCGTCACGTTCCTTTATGTTGGAAAATATTTTCTGTGTGAAATAATAGACCATCTCTGGTATCTGTTAAAAATAATTCACAAAGGCAGACTTTTAAGAAGTTTCTTCAGTACCCTAAGATGCAGTTCATCTCAGCAAATTCAGAATGTTCTCTGATCACCAGTGCTGTCCTTTCATTGTGCTCTTTGTAACCTGTTTGAAGGAAGAAAACATTTGGTCATTAGAGAAGACGGGTGAGGGACTCCCAGGGATGAGGGAGTGTTGGACTTAGCACAGTGATGGCGAACCTTTTAGAGACCGAGTACCCAAACTGCAACCCAAAACCCACTTGTCATCAGGTGCTGGGTGGGTATGGCCCATTGGGTGGGCATGGCCCATTGGGTGGGCGTGACTGCGGTGGTAACAGACCGGGTGGGACTAAAAAGTTCAATCAATCAATTCCAACTTTGCAAGATCTTTTTTTTCCCCGCAAAAAGTTGAAGGCCTAAAGCGAAAAGGTTTTATAAAACCCAGCTGAAGGCCTAGGACTGGGGCAACGGTGTGCGTGGCCACAAAGAAGGCTCTGAGTGCTGCCTCTGGCACCCATGCCATAGGTTCGCCACCACTGACCTAGCAGATCTGCAGATATTCCAGCAGTGTCCTTTTGTTCCAACTCTGTTGGAGGTCCTCAGATAGAAAAGAATGGTTTTTATCAGAGATGGAGGAGAAGGCCCAATGTGAGAGTTCCCTTTCTGATATCTGAGCATTTTTCTCACACTCAGAGAGACAACCAGTACAATCCAGGCTCCTTAGGATTGCAGTCTTAGTAAACTAATTAAATATGATTATTGCCTGTAGACAAAGATCAAATAATGAGCAAATCACAATGTTATGTACCTGTGGTTTGTGCCTTTCACATTGTTCCTGGAGGATGCTATTTTTGTTCCAGGCATTTTCTTTTATTTAGTATTAAACAAAGCCCTTTATTACCATAGAGAGTTCTATAATAAAACATAGACAGAGACAATGCTGTCATATCAATTAGCATTGGCTAGTATTTCATAATATTTGGAGTCCTGTGATTGTAGTTATTTGAATGCAGGCTCTTCTACTCATTAAACAGGATGGGATTCTCAAAATGTAGGTCAGAGGCTCCATAAAGACTGAAGGAATTTGAGGAGCAAGGTGAAGAAGGAATATCCCGCTTTTGAGAAGACATTCACTCCTTAGCAATGGGTGCTCAAAAAAAAAAAAAAAAATAGCATAGCTTTAGTTTTTATCAACTAAAGGTATGCTAATTTTTTTGAGCACCAATGGTTAAAAAAGATTAAATAGATTGGATGTTTTTTCTTTAATTTTTTATTTTATTCAAAAGGTTAAAATTCAAAGGGAAAAATGTAACAAAGACAAAATTAGACAAAAATATTTTAAAAAATTAATTAAAAGGACAAAGAACAAAAACACAGATTATCCTCCCTACTTGAACACTGATTGCAACAACAATATTGCAACAATAATAGCTTCCCCCCTTGCAAAACAGATCCAAAATTTATAAACTTCTACACCTATTTGCAACCCAATCGATCTGTCATTCTCTCTCTCTCTCTCTCTCTCTCTCTCTCTGTGTGTGTGTGTGTGTGTGTGTGTGTGTGTATGTGTGTATTTAAAAAAAAAATTTGGATTGCTAACAAAGAATTAAGGAAGACTGGAATAGCTATTTCAAGCTAATTAACTCTCATCAGCCAGACATACCCTTCTGAGATTCGAACCTGGGCTGCTTGCACATTAGGCAGCTATGTTGACCTCTAGGTCAACACAGCTGAGTCTACATTTTACTCTTTTTTGATCCAATTTGTGGGAGAAACTGGAAGCTTCTTTGATCGATTGGTGCTTACTATCTCGTATTCATATATCCACAATGGTATGCCCCTAAAAGTCAGATGCAAACTCCAAAGTCATTAATCAAGCACTATTGCAACCCAAAGGTTGAACAGAGCTTCTGTTAAATTTCTCATAAATGCTGTGCTGGGTTTCGTATTCCCCTCCCTCTGCATCCTCCCCCTACCTCTAGTCAAAGAACATGGATAGATGCAGTGTGAGTTGAGACCCCTGAAGGACTCAAAAGATCATAAGGGGTGGTGACTTTGCTCAGTACTGAAGAGAGGATCATCTGGAAATAAACTTTCATAAAACCAAGTTTATGGCCTTTGCCAAGAGATCAAAGGCACACTTCTGACATATACCTGTGACATACAAAGAGAACAAGGTTGAGTAACTCTCATGCTTTTAAGTGTGATCTTCCATGCTTCTGGCTCCAGGAAGCTCACAGCAACTATGATCCCCCAAACACTGAGGAATATACTATTATTACTTAAAATTTATCATAAATCAAAATGCAGCTTCAGACTTGCAGTCCTTACACTATCTGAAGAAAGGTCATGATGAAACTTCTTTAACCATTTTTGCAAGAGAGGATCATCTGGAAATAAACTTTCATAAAACCAAGTTTATGGCCTTTGCCAAGAGATCAAAGGCACACTTCTGACATATACCTGTGACATACAAAGAGAACAAGGTTGAGTAACTCTCATGCTTTTAAGTGTGATCTTTCATGCTTCTGGCTCCAGGAAGCTCACAGCAACTATGATCCCCCAAACACTGAGGAATATACTATTATTACTTAAAATTTATTATAAATCAAAATGCAGCTTCAGACTTGCAGTCCTTACACTATCTGAAGAAAGATCATGATGAAACTTCTTTAACCATTTTTGCAACTTAATCCCCTTCCCCCACTGGCATTTGTCCAAATTCCATAAAACAGATATCTCACTGTTTGTCCTAATGCTATTCTAAGTAGATGAAAGTGCAGTATGGAGTAGGGATGTTGATACTAATTTTTTGGCCAAGACAGTGTTTACCCCTATGAGCTTAGCCTCACTAATGCTGAAGGTAGGTCTCAGTCCTCCTGAAAGAGAATCTGGCTAGACAAATTATCACTTGGATTCTCTCTCCCCCCCCCCCATTTACTCTGTGAACAGTGTATAATGGGGACACACTACCAAACTGATTTAAGCCAAACTCTAAACTTTCCGACCATGGAAAACCTAAAGTATAGAGCAGCGGTTCTCAACCTATGGGTCGCGACCCCATTTGGGGTTGATCGACCATTTTTCGGGGGTCGCCAAAGGTGGCAATCTGCCATTTTCTCCCCTCCGGAGGCGCCGCCGTGCATGTGCGCTGCGCATGGGGCGGTGCCGCGCATGCGCTCCGCGCATGGGGTGCCGCTGCGCATGCGCGCCACGCATGGGGTGCCGCTGCGCATGCGCGCCACGCATGGGGTGCCGCTGCGCGTGCGCGCCATGCATGAGGGGCGCCGCGCATGCACGCCACGCATGGCCCCGCCCCCATGCGCGGCACGCCACGCATGCGCATAACGTTTGTGTGACGGGGGTCGCCGTCACACAAACGTTGAGAACCGCTGGTATAGAGTAATATTAGTTGCATACTTTAAACAGCTAGAGGGCCCTAATAGCACAAGGATCTTTATTTTGGCTTGTTGTGGTGTCACCACTGCTATGATAGATGAGAGACATAGGAAGATCAATAAGTTTGCCCCTGGAATGCTGGTGGGCAATTGGTATCATGAAGCACATCTTCCTGTGTTGCTCATTTTAGATAGATGCCCAGAGTACCCTTCCTCTCCCAACTATTCACTAGGTTTATAAGCTTACAGAGCAATTCTAGATCTCCCTACAAATCTCTGACTCAACACATAGTATTGCCAAATTCTTGGCAGCATTGTACAAAAATGATCAGGAATTGATAGCCAGCCAGAGCTAAACAGGCTTGATATATGCTATTACAATGCTGGTGCTTATTTCCAGAGATTTTGGTTGTCTAGCTTCTGTTGCCACAACTTAATTTTTAATTCATTTCTTTTTTGTAGGTTGCATATAGCACACTATCAACTTAACTATATTTTATTCATTATATGTAGTTTTCAGTTTTATAGCAGTTTTTTGGCTTTATTTAACCATCTTTTAGCTCTGTAGTCCTTGTTCTCGTATGTTCTAGATAACAGATTGTTTTTCTGTGATACTTGTTGATTCTGCTATATCTGTATTTTTATTTAAAGACCAAAATAAAGATATTGTATTATGTAAAGTAGATCTGGTAAAACATTTGGGGGTGAAGATTTAATCAATGTTATTTTCCATTGTTCACTTCCAGGTCCTTCAGAAGCTTTTAAATCATTTCAGAAAAAACAAAGATAAAGTGCTTCTTTTTTCTTTTTCAACAAAGGTGAGCTATGTGATCTTAATGTAAAACCCAGGGAATATTAGCATCTTTCACCAGTTACTGATTTCTACTGCTTAAAATGATTATGCATGGAATAATAGAGAATGAAGCATCTTCAAATGCTACAATTCTTTAAAGGAGAAAACCTTTTTTTACATCATACATTTCTACTCCGATAATCCCAAATTTATTCTTTGGGAAATGCTCTCCAAATGATCGTATGAGGTTTTCTCCCAACTTTTCTCAATACACTAAAATTTAGGAGTATTTATGCAAAATAATTCAGATTCAAAACCAATAAAAGGAAATACGAAGTAGGTATTAAAAAATGTGGAATGCACTACCATCAAATGTAAAGGAGCACCAGTTTAGATATGTGTAAAGGATAGAGTCAGTAAAATTTACTATGGCTGCATATTTCGCTTGAATAACATGCAGAATATCTTCAACTGCCAGAGGGTATTAAAAGTAGATTAGGCTCCTGTTTGTGTTTTGAGATCCCCGGTATATTATATTGTTGGCCCCTGTGCATTGCAGATGCTGGATTTATAAAACTTTGGCTTTGATTCAGCAAGGCTCTTCTTACATTCCTTGGTTCATGCAATAAAATCAATTTGTGTATATCATAATATGATGATCGTCATGTAGATATGATACATTTCCAGCACTGAACATTTTTCTACAAGAAAAATGAATGTTATGTCAATCATTTGTTAAGTATAAAATTTAATATTGAATCTGTTGGAAATAATCCCCACTGAACCCCAGGATAATTTTTCCCCCTAAACCATATATATATGATTGTGCTTCTAACCAAGCCCAAACACTTTGGTTTTGATGCGTGGAATTCCTGCTCTGCCGTTTTTTGGATCTTATGACATGGCAATCAAGATAAAGCAGTAATAGCCATGTCATAAGTCCCAAATGCTGCAAAGCAGAAATCCCACACTTAATTGTCTGGTTTTTACAGATTCTGATCTAAATGTATGTGAAGTTTCTGTATTAAATTACAACATTATTATAACGTTCTAGAGAGTGGGAAAATTTAAAATTTAATACTAATATAATAAATACAAACAATGGAAATGAGAAATATTTCTTTTCAGCCAGTATGTGTGACTTTGGATTAATGATGAAAAAAATGAGCTATTAGGAACGTGATTTGCCTGGTAGTTGTTTTTTAAACTGTTCAGTTACTGCTTTTTCCATTAGTTACTTGATGTTCTGGAACAGTATTGCATGGCATCTGGGCTAGATTACAGAAGACTCGATGGCCATACAAAGGCAGAGGACAGGATCAAAATAGTAAAAGAGTTCAACAGCATGGAAGAAGTTAACATTTGCCTGGTTTCTACAATGTAAGAATGCCATGTCTGCTTCTGTCTAGAGAGAAATGTATTGCAAATTTATTGCACTCTTGATTGAGCTTGCATTTGTCATCTCCTTGGGAAGAAGCAATAACATTTCTATTGGCTATTATAAAACTGGGAAGTAGACTTCGTCACTCAAAACTCTGAGGGCAGAAGTTAAAAATGAATCATGTTCTTATGTATTCTCTTGGTGATCATTGTTTTAATAGTATGGATATTCCCAAGAGTCATATTTTTACTTTTATTTTTAGTGTGTGTGTGTGTGTGTGTGTGTATGTATGTGTGTATGTGTGTATGTGTATGTATATATATATATACACACACACACACACACACACACACACACAAATGTCCATACACACACACACACACACACACACACACACACAACTATAATAAAGGTAAAAAAGGATATAGGCAGTGTTATCTTCATTTTAGATATCAAAAGGATTTTGCGGCTCCTGATGTTTTGTTTTTGGTGGGAAACAGGTCCAAGTGGCTCTTTGAGTGTTTTGGGTTGCCTACCCCTGCTTTAAGAGAATAAAATTACATACACACAAAGGTAAAAAAAGGATATATGCAGTGTTATCTTCATTTTAGATGTCAAAAGGGTTTCTCTCTCTCTCTCTCTCTGTCTCTCTCTCTCCCTCCCTCTCTATCTGCCCTTGGTCTGCCACTCCTCTTCCCCCACTCTCTTTCTTTCTCTCTCTCTTTCCTGTCTCTCTCTCTCCCTCCCTCCCTCCCTCCCTCTCTCTCTTTTTCTCTCTCTCTTTCTCCCCCCCCCCATCTGCTGCTCACCTGGCAAGCTTCAAGCTGTTGTCCAACAAGCTCAGGGGTAAGCAACCTCGTCTCTTTTATGACTCATGGACTTCAACTCCCAGAATTCCTGAGTCAGCCTAGCTGGGCTAGCTAGCTCTCTCCTACCCTTCCTGCTTCCTGCTTCCTGCAGAGACGCAGGAAAGGGAGGAGCTCCGCCCAGTAAGCTTTTCAGCTCCTCTGAGAACACTGTGAGTGCACTCTCTTTTACACATACACACACACACAAAAAACCACAGAGAGAGAGAGAGAGAGAGAGAAGCAGGGAAGCGCAATTGCCTCTCTCTGTCTCTGTCTCTCTCTGCAAAGGCAGAGGAGGCTGGGAGCCACAGGGGAAGGCTCAAAGAGCCGCATGCGGCTCCGGAGCCGCAGGTTGCCGACCTGTGTTCTAGATTCACTCAGAAATTGTATTGCTTCAAAACATTTGTAGAGAAATAATACTAAGTATACTGTTCTGATTTTAAAAAAGGAAAACCTATCACACGGTCATGTCATGCAATTTGATTCTCAGTCTGCACTAGAGATTGTAAGTTATCTAAATATGTCAGTAAGAGTTATCAGCATGGAATACACTTAGTTGCAGAAATATCTGTGGAGTGTATGTATATATTTAAAAAGTCAAGGAGATAGTATGAAACAGGTGATGAAAATGCCAGTTTTCCTTAAAATGCATCACTTCCACCTATTCTGATGCCTTCCCTGTGTCCTTGCTAAGTAGTTTAATGAAAATTTATAATGCACCATAATTGTTTATGTGTAGTTTAGTATAAAATTATAATGCACCATAATTGTTTTATGTGTAGTTTAATATAAAACTATAATGAACTATAATTATTTATGTGGTCTATTTTTGCCTAATTTAAAAATGGTGGAAAGGAAGCATTGTATGAAAACTTGAAGATGAAGAACATTTAGATAACTTTATTTCTTAAGTTTTTATTGATAACCAAAATGAACATGGATCTCCTGGTATCAAATGAAATGTAGGTTAACTATGTGGTAAAATACTTTTTTTAAAAAAATAAGAGTAATATATTCAATATAAATGTTAATTTTTCTCCACATAGGTTGGCTAAGAATGCAAACTTTATGTTGTTGGACAAGTTATATATCTTAAAGTCATTATGATGCTGTAAAAATGGCTGCAGTTTTCCCATCAGGATGTGAATTATGGAAGTGATTAGTCATCACCTCTAGCACACTCAAATGGTTTTGGGAAAATCTTGGAACTGCTATGAGTTTGTCTATAATGAAAATCTACATTGTATTTTTGTTTTTGTTTTGTAGCCTTAATTGCTGATAATTGAGAAATTGTCATTAATTTGTAAAGAGAAAAAAAATTAGAGCAGGACTACTACTGGTGTATGGTATAAATTGTTTTGCACTCCTTTATTTGTTCCTTACCATTTACATTTCTTTTCCTTGTTATAAAGGGCTGGTGGATTGGGTCTTAATTTTGTTGGTGCTAATATTGTCATACTGTTTGATCCAACGTGGAATCCAGCTAATGATCTTCAAGCCATTGACAGGTACATTCTAATATATTAATTGGTTAAAAAAAGTTTTATTTCTATGGTTGGGAGGTTCATCTTTATTTTGATCTTGAAAATAATGATTTTGCAGAGCATACAGAATTGGCCAGCGGAGGGATGTGAAAGTATTTCGGCTAATTTCTTTGGGGACTGTGGAAGAGATGATGTACTTACGACAGATTTACAAACAGGTAAAACTTTTCATTATATTTGCAGTCATGTTGGTTTCTTAATACATTGCTATGACTTGGCCCGTTTGTGGGGGAGGGGAATTCAACCAAATACAACTCAGTAATCTTTAGTTTGTTTTTATAGCTTTCGGATTAATTTAATTCTGATTCATAAAATTAAGCATTCCTACACTGTATATTATTAAGGAAAAGGAACTCTGCCATTGACCCAAATGCATTTTAATAAAAAAAAATCAAATTTTATTTTATTACTATGCCCACAATCACAACATATTTGTTGGGAAAGCCAAAGTGGCACAAGAAGTTATGGAAACTTTTAAGTCTCAACAATTCTTCAGCGGACAAAAGCACAAAACTCAGGGAATGTTCAGGCTCTGAGGTCTGTAGTTTTAAAGACACTCTTAGGTAGCATGTTGCAGATTGTGAATGCATTAGTCAAGAAGAGATATTGGCACTTAGGACAAAGGATGATGGCTGCCCCATCTCCTTCTGCTCCTTTTTCTAGCTAGTTCTGAAAACACAAAGTCTGTTAATCCTGAATCTGTTTCCAGCCACTGGTGAAGAATGGCATGACTTTGGCATGAATTTAAGAAATTTAATAGTCTTCCTGATGCCACCCTGTTACAGGTAGTCCTTGACTTACAACAGTTCAAAGTTACAACGACACAGAAAAAAGTGACTTAATAACCGTTTTTCAAACTTAACAACCATTGTAGCATCCTTGTGGTCATGTGATGAAAATTGGGATGCTTGGCAGCTGACTCATATTTATGAAGGTTATAGTCACGTGATCATCTTTTGCAACCTGACAACCAAAGTCAATGGGGAAGCCAGATTCACTTAACATCTGTTTTACTAATTTAACAGCTGCAGTGATTCACTTAACAAATAGTGAATAATAATAATAATAAATAAATTTAATTAATAAATTAATAAATTTCTCACTTGGCACCATAAATTCTGGGCTGGATTATGGTTATAAGTCGGGGACTACTTGTATATCCGCATCTGTAATGCCTTCTTAGCTCAGATGTATTTTCTCTTGATCCCCCATGGCTATCTTGCAAAGGCAGAAAAAAGGTGCAAGATCTCTAAAGGCAGCCAGTGGGCAAAGAAAAGTTGTCCATTTTCACTCTAAATATTGTCTAATAATAATCAAACTGCTTTTCAGATGCAAAAGCAATTCATGAAGCCATCAAGGATTTAGAGTGCAACAGAGGAGGAAGAAAGAAATCCCAAGTTCTGAATCTGGTTATCAAATGTGGTGTACGCATTTGACTTATATAGAATTACAGTATGCAGCTTGACAGATTGCCTCTGTGTTGTCAGATCTTGAAGTATATCCCTGCTGGCTATTCACTTTGTAATTGCAGGAAAGAGAAAGTGGAAAGGATGCTTTTTTGCCATGTCTCCAAGAGACTTTTTTCCTGCTGTGCTTTATAGTGCTCAGTCAATGCACATCCTGAATGTTTCATTTATCTGTAGAATAAAAGGGGAGAAAAAGAAGTTATTTTTCTTCTTCTGAAATATTCTTGTAAAGTGCAGGTACGGATTACTTGATCTCACTGCTGACATCTCTCATCTAGGATATTTACTGTTAACTATTAAGAATTTAAGGGTATCTGTCCCTTCTTTCTCTTATTCTGTCTTCCGGTTCCTTTTTTGCTCCTCAGGTGACATCCTAAAATGTCATGCCTCAACCATAAACGTGAAACATTCAGGCAGTCTGAATTTTGATCCTTCTAAATCAGACTTCTGATATCCTCCAGCTATGCTGGATTTCAACTCTGATCATCTCCAAGTAGTATAATCCATCACAGCTGGAGAGGAACAGGCTGTTAGGGGTAGTTTCCAGCGCAGACCACAGCAAAGAAAACTGCAGAATACTAACCCTACTATACTAACCATAGACATGAGTGCTATTGTGCTCACTAGGGTTCAGGACTGGGAAAAAAGATCACTGTCATAGAAGTTCACATGTCTAGAATCTACACAATATCTGAATTTGTGAAATATAAAGCTTTTAAGTAATCCTCAGCGCTCCCACTTTACATGGTGGAGGGAGAATAATTTGGGAGATTTAAAGTTGTGTCATGGTTATACATTTTACTGGATAAGATTATGCTGTCTTACATACATTTTGGCCGACACCCAATCTAAATACTTCTATATTTATGAGTATATTTTAGATGTAATGGGTGAAGTTGGACTTCAGTAAAATGTACGGATAGGGATGCTGTCTTTGCCGTCTTATATCAGAGGCAGGCAATGTACGATTCACCTGCTTCACATGCTCCCTTTACAAAGCTATTCCTCTCACAGACCACCTTAGATCAGAGCCCGAGAGATTAGAAGGAATTGCTCTGGACAATGGAAAACCAGGATGATAGTACATTGTGACCAATTTCATGACCTTTCTGTGACCTAGCTTAAATAATACTTACTTGATAGTAAGCAGGTGAGCTTTATCTAGTATGTTAATATCATTTGCTATTCTAGCTAATAAAATATTGCAGGGATGACGATGGTGGTGATGATGATGATGATGATGATGATGCACTGAACAGTATGTCTTTGTAACAGGTTTTTAATAGATTTCTTAATTTCTTATGTTATACCAGTGGTTCTCAACCTGTGGGTCGGGACCCCATTTGGGGTCGAACGACCATTTCATGGGGGTCGCCAAACAACGCAGTCCGCAATTTTTCCCCCCTTTTCCTTAGCTGTGCTACTCCCTTTTATTCTATTGGCTTTTGAAAGCCAATAGAATAGACTCTCTTGAATAGGGTCTAATTCTATTGGCTTTCAAAAGCCAATAGGAATTGTCCAGGCTGTCTCTGCCCTGCTGAGCCTGCCAAAAGTCCCATTCTGCAAACGGTGCTGCACCAGTTGAGTAGTCCTCGACTTTGGTTGGGGGGGTCGCGGCATTAAAAAGGTTGAGAACCACTGTGTTATACAAAATAATAGGAAAGATCATTCCGATCCTGTGCTGTATGTTAATGTGATAGAATAATAATAGCATCCGTTGGGGAAAATAAAAATATATTATTTCCTTGTTGAACATTCTGCTTGCTTTCAATAAACCTATTTTGGTACTGTGCATATTTCTGCTACATTATTGGCATGTGCTTTTGAAATGTGCATGTTGCTCTGTTTTAGCAATTGCATTGTGTAGCGATTGGAAGTAAAAATGCCAAGCGATATTTCAAGGCAGTTCAAGGATCCAGAGAGCATCAAGGAGAACTTTTTGGGATTCGTAATCTTTTCAGGCTTCAAGACCATGGATCCTGTCTTACAAAAGAGATTCTAGAGGTGCTGTGTTTTTATTTGGGCTTTCTGAATATTTTAATTTATCCACCCTATTATTTTTTATGTTGTTGAATAATACTCATTAGAAAATTCAAAAGTATGTTCACTATGATAAAATCACAAATTCTCATTGCATGAAAATAGTCCACTTTATTACAATAGCATTTTCCCTCATTCATTTAATTTTAACTATGTACATATTTTCCCTACTGGGAAATGTGACCACATAATTCTTTCCTTTATCTTCATCTTTATTATTTATTTTCTTACTCAAGATGTCAGCCACTCACTCAGTCAGCCTCTCTTCTGGGACATGGTATTACATATGCCTTGAATTTTTTTCTGCCAAATTTCTATTATGAGTGCGTTATAATCCTTAGGGCTGTGGGAATTTATTCTTGCATCAGACATTGAAATTAGAAAATTTAGGAAACTCGCTTACTTTGATGGTCTTTTCAGACCTTAGTCAATGTGCCAATTGATACTCCCTATTCTCTTTCCTTGAGCACAGATTGAAGTCAGATTTCTTACATAGGAAACAGAAGTCAGAATGTTTATACTATTAATATATAATTTAGTGACATCGGTAGAATTTGTAGACCAACTCAGGGAATGACTTATTTAAAAGTGTTTTGCTCTTTTATAGAGAGAAGGCCAAGTAGAAGCTGGTGTCATGACAGCTGCTACGTGGTTGAAAGAGGGATCCCGGCCTCGTGAGGTAGAAATACTAAATAATATCATGAAACATGTTGTATAATATTTTTGTAAATGTGATTTATAATATTTCCTTCTACAAATCTGAAGAAAACAGGAAGAATTAGAAAGAAGTATTAGGAATGTGAGGATATTGATATTCTGAATTCAATGCTTTTATATTGCATTATAATATACAAAGTTTATTTTCTAGTTCATTTGATGGGCTTTGAATCTGGTTCATGAAAAGATAGAGCTGAATAGATATGATTAGGGTTACATGGCACTGCTGAGCACAGCTTCAGTGGTACTTATAACAGTCAACCAGTGGAACAGCTTACCCCCAAAAATCGTGGGCGCTCCATCGCTGGAAGTTTTTAAAAAGAGACTGGACAATCACCTGTCTAAGATAGTATAGGTCCTCCTGCTTGAGCAGGGGGCTGGACTAGAAGAGCTTCAAGGTCCCTTCCAACTCTATTCTATTTTAAAACATTGAATAACGTACAGCCAATGAAGATGGTTCTTAAAAATTAAATAATAAGGGGTGAAGCTTACGATGTAACTATAGAGCTAGTGTAATAAACTGTACATTTGGTTTTTTTTGTCTTTTACTGTCTTAATATCATTATTGTCTTCAGTTCAAGAGTAGAAGAACATTTTCACCCACTACTAAAATTCAGAATATTCAGTCTAGTAATAGAACTGAGAATTCATAATAATACGTTGGCAGCAAGTTGCACATGTAGTTCCATGAAATATAGAGGGTCTGAGACAGGATTCCTATTAGAAAATAATAACTTTCAAGAGGTGTACCATTTGCAAAGTTTATCTGAAGTAATTCCCTTGACTTTAGAGTTTATATTTATATTTGGAATCAAGGGAATTATTTATATTTTGTTACATTCCAAGGCTTCATTCTAAAACGAAGTCTAGTACAGCTGATAAACAAGGTATGATAAATATATATATAGTATCAAAATATATCATAATATAGAGAATGTGGAGATTAGCCAAATGAGTGCATTTAAATGTTTATACCATATACAGTATTCCACTAATTTCTGCAATGTATTTCCTTAAAATTAATTAAACTAAACTTCTAATACTGTGTGTATTACTTACAACACTGGTTGAAGGAATAGGATTTGTTTTCTTACTGAGTTAGAAATGCCTCTATATATCTTTGATTTGGATAATTATTTTGCACAAAAACAAAAAAGAAAACATCTGTAAAGATTAGATAGTAGAAGCTATGATGAAGATTTGCTCCTTAGTGAGTAAATAATAGGTAGCTTTTTTTGTTGTTACATAGTCATCCCAAGAATTTGAATCGTTTCTAAGGATTTTTTTTCCCACCACAGTCCATACCTGCTGAATATAAATGTAGACTGAATGCAGACATACCCAATGAACACAAGCCATCCTACCAAACAGAATAATAGAAGTCTGTTTTTGATACTGTCACTTTTCTCTCCATCTCCCTGTGAAACTGCCAACATATTTCACTGTATCTCTCAACTCTTGAAGTCATTTTTTCAGGGAGCTACATGTGAAAAGAGAAATTAGAAAAATAACTCCTCTTCATCACTGATCTGCAAAACCAACCCAAGAGCTGATAGTCAGTGTATATCTCACCGTATGTTAAAATCATGATAATGGCTTTTAAACATTGACAATTAGTTTTGTGACAGCAATGTAGTTTTTAAGGGCTGATTATTAAGAGCGATATTTAATGAAATGCTTTCAATTAATGGCTTCTTTTATACAGGAGACAGAGTGCGATTATGAAGATCAAGATACAAAACCACTAGAAAAAGAAGGACTTGAGTCTTATAGTGACTTCAGTGATGAGGAGCATGAGAAAAATTCTAAGGTCCAAGCAATAAGAAAGAGAAATTACAAAGCAAAACATGCCATAGTTGCAGAGGGACAACTCAGTTTACTGCAGTGTGGATTTCCTAAACTTCTAGAAAAGAAAACTAGAACAGCTGAGGATGGCGGTTGCATCGGGATGTCTATTGATGAAAATGCGGATCACAGATTTATGAGAGGGCAATCCAAAGGAAAGGCCCAGATTGATGGTTCTGTGAAAACTGAGGGCAGGTACATTTCAGGATGTAAGAAAACCTTGCTGTCACAAATGAGTATGGAGAGACAAGAGAAACATGGTGAAATAGCGACTAGGGCTTATCCTGTTTTACCATGCTCTGAGGAAGAAAAGGATCGATGTAAAAACTTGTACAACTCAAATAAAGGTGGAATAGTTATGGACATTGAAGACAGCTCATGTGAAAGTGATACTGTCTCTCCTACCCAATTTCCTAATGGTCATGAATCTATTAAAAGATTTCAAGAGAAAGACAGAAACTGTGATCTTTTAGCTGCAGAAAAAATGCATTTGCTTACACCATTGCAAAAACATTTGACTTCAGAGGAGAGTTATGCGAGTGTTCTGCCTTTCAGTAAAATAAAACCATTTGAAAACATCCAAAAGATAACAGCTAGGAAAGAAGTAAGTGATATTAGCGACGAATCGGAAGATATTGAGATGTCCCTTTCAGGAAAGCAGAAATTAACCAGTACTGCGAAACAAAAACGATTCCAGAGCAAGGAAAGAAATAAGTCTTCTAAAACTGTTGTTCATAGAAACAGTGCAAGTAGGAAAGCAAGCAATGCTGATTCTCAGATTATAGAGGAATATTCATCAGAAGAAGAACATTTTCCAGTTAAGACATTTAAGGCTAGTAAAAAAAAACCAACACTGAAGGTCAATAGGAGTGGCATTCAAATTATGTCCAGATTCTCACCATATCTCAATTATCCTTCTATGACATTGAGAACACACGGTAATTCTAGCAGATGGCAGTCTTCTGTAAACAAAGAGTCGCCCTCAGACCAAAGACAAAAAGTAGGATCACTGGATGGACTTTTTGGTAATTATATTTATTTTACAAAGCATTTTTTTTCTAGAAAATTACCATTTTCTTCTTTTCTGTTGTCAATTTGTTATCTTCAGTTCTTAGACTTTCTTCTTGAGATGATAAATTCTTCCTAATCAGGGATTACACCTCTGTTATACTGCTTAAAATCTAAGATGCCCAATGTCGTCAACACAGGGTCTTGTGTTGCTTAGGAGAGGTCAGCTTTGCATGATTCCATTCTTCAGAGAGCAGGGATTCAGAAGGCCACGTTGAGCCATTGGTCACTGATAACAAATCGTTCTTCAAGATTTGATCTTGTTTCACAAGAAGCTACTGGAGGAGATCATTTAGGAATTTGCAACAATTAAACATAATATATTTATTGTAAATATTTATATGCTGCATTCATGAGGTCCTGCATTAAACCTTCTATACACGGTCAGCAAAACATATTAGGTGTTGGTCTTATGAACTAATTATATGTGGCCTGGCATAACTTCTGCTAAACCAATAGCAAAAGCCGGTAGAACATTTTCCATCAAATTCCTTGGAATGATGTCTCACTAGCATTTGACTGGCTGTCACCCAGATTCTCTTTGAGCAACTTGTCAAAATTAAGCTCTTCAGGGAGATTGTTTGGATCTTCATTCTGCTTTAGTTTTCTTGTAAACTGGTTGTGGTAATACTGTATAATCTTTATTCTGTAATGTTTCTTTTGTAAATTGCCAAGAGTCCCTACAGATTCAGTGGTTAATAGATGTAATTAATAATAACTTCTAAAATGTTTAATCTGAATATAGATTGGTGTTGGTGTTTGTAGATTGCATAGAATGTGTTGTTCTTTTCTATAATTGTTGATGCTGAAGCAGAAATAATTTTAATTGGTTCTCGCTAAGTTAAAATTGAGTATTATAAGAATGTTTAAGTGTTTTCAGTAATCTTATATTTTTACTGTGTTATGCATCAGCTTCATTAATAACAATTAGAATGCAATATTTAGTAATGATTATAATTTATGTTGGATCAGATGGCATTATCTAGTTCACTTTCAGAAAAGCTAAGCAAGTTGGACAAAGTTGGAGACACCACCCAGAAATCCCTGGGCTAAGGACTAGAGTGGTAAATTAAAAAACAAAACACTTGAAAGAAGACACTTCTGTATTGTCCCCTAACAACAGTGTAGTCATATCCGTGAAATCATTATAAGTTAAGCTCACTACAAGGCAAATAAAGCCTTTTTCTTTACTAATGAAAGATAAAAATTTATATTCTTTCAAATTGCTAAATATTTAAAATTAGAGATTAAAATGTACGGCTATCTAGGAATTTAGAATTTCTGAATCAATAGTAATGAAAATTAACCTTTACAAGTCAATCATATTGCAATCTTAAATTACAATTTCTGTATTCTGTTTCAATTATCAGATAATGTCGCTGAGGTTCCATATGTTCATTCAAACCAAGATGTGGTTGGCCCAAGCAAAGCTGAAAATAAAATGAGTCATTGGGCAGTCCGAGATGTTTTTGAACTACAACAATTTTCCCAGCTCCCAGCAAACATAGCAATATGCAGAGCCAAGGTAAAATACCCAGTATTTTCCTTTTTAAACGTGGCTTTTCATTGTTGACCAAGGGCAGAGTGATCAAGGGCAGAGTTACTGGAAAATGGTGCCTACAGCACACTCTTAACAAAGTGAATGTTGCTATTTCTATACCAAGGGAGTGAGAAAATTATTATAGAAGTTTCACTGAGAAATACCTACCAGATGTGTCAGGTATGCCAAGGATGTGGCATATATCCTTTTGCTGTAGTTTTTAAAAACAACAGCAATCAGAAAGGAACCATAGTATGCAAACACCCTCCTCATGTTTATTTCATATGTTAAATCAGAAGCTTAAATTGATACGTTTATTTCTGTAATTTCCCCTTCTCTCCATCTCTTCCTCATAAGAACAACTTTAGGACTTGTGAGTTAAAAGGTTACGGCTACAGCAGAAGTCTTTTTTTTGGGTTTTGGATGAATGTCATATTTGATTCTTAAATTTGTATTAGTTGTCCTATTGCATAAACTTGACAAGCCTGTTATATTTGGTTCCTTAGTCTACAGCAGGCATGTCAAACTTGTGACATGACGTGACGTCGCACGATGTATCGGGACTTTTTCCCCATTGCTGGCAATGGGGTGGGCACGGTTTTGGCATGATGCATCCAGCCCGTGGGCTGGCAGTTTGACATGCCTGGTCTACAGCTTACAGTCCTTTCCTTCAAAACCCTGTTTCTTCTGTCTTCTTCATTTGTCAGCTTTCATGTCTCACTCTGACTTTATATAGAGTTTGTCTACTGCAGTGGTTCTCAACCTGTGGGTCGGGACCCCATTTGGGGTCGAACGACCATTTCACGGGGGTCGCCAAACCACGCTGTCCACCATTTTTTCCCCTTTTCCCTAGCTGTCCTACTCCCTCTTATTGGTGGCCACACCCATTTGGGGGTCATCACAACATGGGGAACTGTATTATGGGGTCACGGCATTAGAAAGGTTGAGAACCACTGGTCTACTGGCTTTATTGGTAATTGCCGCATTATCAACACTGTAATGTCATAGAGCAGTGTTTCCCAAACTTGACAATTTTAAGGCATGTGGACTTCAACTCCCAGAATTCCACAGCCAATGTTGCTGGCTGTGGAATTCTGGGAGTTGAAGTCCTCATGCCTTAAAATTGTCAAGTTTGGGAAACACTGTCATAGAGATTGAAACTCACTGTAAAAAAAGTTCAAATTCATCATCATTTGAGTCTACAGTTGGGGTGTAGATTTGCAGTATGGTGATGTTGAGTGGCTTGACTCAAATTTGGATAGATAAAAATATATAAAATATATAAAAATAAAAAATATAAAATATAGTAATATCTAATAGAGAATAATCAAAAACTGTAGAATACATGGAGAGTTGCAAAAGCTAACAAAGCAGAGGAAGCAAGAAGCCTCTTTTTTTGGGTTTATAGCCTCACATGCTTTTCTGGCTCCACAATCCTTATTGTAGCCTTGAGAATTTCCCTTTGTGTTGATTCCTACTTTTCTGTCATCCCTTGTATTCTAGTTCACTCACTTCACTGGTATGGGAAATATTTGAATCTGTGATGTAGCATTTTGTAATTGTTGTTTCATGCTGGTGGTTCTTGTTTATGAGGCTATAATCATGTTGGACCTAGATGAGAAGCAGCTTGCAGAATCACAGTGATTGGTGTTTTGTTAAAGGGATATCTGTCTCCTACTCATTTCCATTTATGGAAGGAGATTCATGCCTCATGCTTTCTGTATTTCTATATTTATTGAGTAGGAGTTCTTAACTGGAAATGAAACCTCAATCTTGGTGGAAAAAAAATGGCTTGGTGATTTTATTTACCATCTTTGCCTCCTACTTTAGCAAACCCAATAATCTTTGCAATCTTTAATTCTATATCTTTAGTGGAAGGCTAATTTTTATGTCCTCTGTTTACTTGTTGATGCACTGTTTACATCCTTGGTGAAAATGAGTGATTTTGAAATGGATATGGCAATGAGGGAGGCTTCCAGAGGGGAAATGATTGTAGTGATATGCAATTTTAATTAACATCACAGAAACTACCATTACAAAGTGGTTTAATTGTTAAGAGGTTTTAAGTGACTATATCCTAGTCATGGAACCCACCATAAGGGAAGCAATGGTAAACTGAATACCAAGCAATGCCCAGAATGTAGTGTGTTAGTTAAATGATAAGAAAGATAAGCACAGCCCTACAAGATTTCATTTCTATTTAACATTGCCACAGGAGCTTAGCACAGTCATATTTGAGTTAAAATAATACTTTTTAAAAATGATGGATACATGTATGAGGGAATTTGAGAAAGGGAGGTTGTTTCTTTTTGGAAGACCACAATTTATTTATTTTTTAAAAACTTTGATAAAAGGAATGCCATAGGTCAGGAAAGTTTTATCAAAGCTAAGAGATTCACAAGCATAGCTAACCAGTAATATTGGGGAGAACTAATTGAGAAAAGAAGGCTACTTAAGGAAATGACCAAATGTGATTCACAGATTTGCACTAAAGAAGTGCAAAATAACAAAGAATACAAAGTTAGTATAGAGATTCATATTGATAATAATTTTAAAATATCTATTTAGAGTGGTGAACACTAGGGAAATTAAAATGACTAGTAGTAGAAAACTGAATTAATTTCTGGTATCTATTTTCACTGTACAGGTAGAAGGGCAGATTTTCAGTGTCCAAAGTGATATTTTCAGGAAATGGGTCTGAGGGCTAAAGAAAGGCTGTTTAGGGCCTAGTAGAGAGCTGCATTACAGAGGAGGGACAAGAGGCAAAATGATGGCGATTTGATATTAACATGGTTAGAAATGGACACCTAGATTGGTCATTGCCATATTGACATTCCTGACTGGAGAAGAACTTGCCATTCAAGAGAGAAAACAGGATTCATGCTTTTGGATGCTTAGTTTTACATTCAGAATGAGAAGCAGCGCTTCATTTCTGCAAGTTCAAAAGCACCTCCCTTTCTCTAAAAAAGGATATATTATTCTCATTTTCCAGTTAGGAGACTCCTGCAGATGAGAGTTGATATTCTGACATACCTTGCTTCACATAAATAAATAAAAAGTTGTACACAAGGATAAGATGCAGAGTCTCAAAAGTCTGTAACATAATTCAAAATTATAAGGAGTTATAGATTTGCCTTGCTTAGTAGCTACCAGATTGGGACTCCAGAAATCTGGAAAAGCAGTAGATGGCAGCAAAGAGAAAAGCTGTATACCAAACAGAGAAAGTCTTGGTTAAAAAGAAAGAAAAAAAATACTTTGCCCAATATAATATGATACGAACAGAGAAATCATATCATTGCATTGTACATTATAGTTAATTTGTTGTTTTAATGCGCCATCACAAAATGTATACTCTGCCCCCTGATTATATAGATGCTTTTTTTTGTCAATTGCTTGTTTTCAACTTAAGTTTACTTAACATTTCACTGAAAAGAAATATACAAAGATACCCATTGAACTGGGGATTAATCACTATGGCAACTAAAATGTGGTGACTGAAAAGGGGATGTATTTACCCCTCAGCTTCCTGCCAGCTGTCATATTCAACTTTTGCGGCATGAATCCAGTCCAAAGTATAGACAGTGATCAGTGCTAAGAAACTATATCTGTATTTTTATAAATTGGTACAAGTATCACACTATAAAAGAAGACTTAATCCCTTGAATTGGATGACAGACACTTGGCACTCTTGACAAGGTTTGATAGAGAAATAACAGGCTGCTTTGTAGTAAAACCTGGATTAATGGTAAACCCCTCTTTATGTTATTGCAATGCGGAATAAACGAGAGAAAAACTCCCCTTTTTCTGTCTTAAGTACTCTGCAGAATACTGTACATTAAAAAAAATACGGTTATTAAGAACTTACTGTGGCTCTTCAGTTTTGTATTACAAAGGTATCTTTTATTGGTCATATAAACAAAAGGCTTTGTTAGCTGCATTAGGTTTGAGTACTGATCATTCTCCTGGAGTTGGGTTCAGCGAGAATGCTGAATATGGGAGAAGAACCTACCAATTTCCATTGAATTTTTGACCCACGCCAATGAAACAGTGTGATTTCAAAGAGAAAAAGAAGTAACCAGAAAAACTTCTCAAAAGTTCTTTTTTGTTATGTAAACTTGAGTTTTTCTGCCGTATATAATAAAATAATTATTATATCTATTAGATATAAGCAATAGGTATAATAATTGTTTCAGTTATTTTTAAACTGATTTCTTTCTTTTATTCAAAAAAAAAATATCTAAATCTCTTAGTTTAGATCTTGCTGAATAAAATTGCATATATTCAGCCCTCCAGTGTGGGAAGGCAAAGTATGTTGCAAGAGCCATCTATTAGGGATGCACATCTGGTGGAACAAGAAATAGGACCTTCTCTGTAGTGGCTCCCCTCCCCCTTTGGAATATTATTTCCCAGAAGATAAGATTGGTTCCCCCCCCCCATGATAGTTTTCTGGAAAGCCCTGAAGACATGGTTTGTCAGTGGGCTTGGGACCTCCAGGTGATCTGCAACCAATCAAATGGCTAGTGTAGGAGGGAGACTGGCAGAGCCAGGGGGAGGACTTAAATGAGGGATCATAGCTACAAGAGAATGAAGTTCAACCTCCCCTTGGATATCATCGACCCTTATCTAATTTTGTCCAGATTCTGGTGCATAGGCTTTAGCAATAAACTAATAATTTAAAACCTTTGTGTGTGGACCTGGTTTTTCATGCCTGACAATTGATGTGATTGTATGATTGTCATGCCGGGGATTGGAGGGTCTACATGGATTTTTACATTGTGAATTTTTAATGTAAGCCATCCAGAGTCGCTGTACATGAGTTGGGCAGCCATATAAAGTTATTTTATTGTTGGTTAGAGGAAAAGAATGAAGGATTAGGAATCGAATATGTATTAGCATAGCTAACCCGAGACAGGGGTTAAATTAACATATGTATGCAAAAGAAAATCAATAAAATCTCTATAAAAAAATAAAGTTGTTCAATAAATAAATAAATAAAAGAGTCAATTTTTCCATTACCATATATTCTCCATTTTTAATCTCCCAGTTTTGTATCGTTGGCCAGGTTTCTTTTTTCCAATATTATGTCAAGTGAATATTTGTCACTGTCAGCATACATTTCAATAAATTGTGGCACTCTTAATTTCTACTCTGGAATCATTACTATTAAAAACATTTGTGCTTTTAATTCAGATTTTATTTTCAAAACTCCCAGAACTTTTTGATGTGTTTCTTTTTCTTTGTTTTTTTCTTTTTCGCTTCAACACTTTGTTAGAGTAATGCTAGAAGAGTTTTGAATCAGTTCACTGTTTCTGTTTATAATAATTACAAATTTCAGTTTGTAACATTTTTCCAAAGAGGGCCAGGAAGGTGACTAAAGACATCTATTTATAGGAAAACTGTGGGGGGAAAGCCCAGAAAGTGATGTGAGAAAGGGATTGGATTTTCATTTAATTCTTAACATTGTATGCTACCTCCGTCACAGAAGTATAGAATTTTTTTAAACAGATAAAAGTATAGTTGAACTAAGGAGAAAGCGGGTGGACATGACAAGGAATTTTATTATCTCCTTAGCAGCCTCTGATTAAGGTGGATCTCCCAGAAAACTGGAGAAAGTCTAGCTCAGGGGTGTCAAACGGCCGGCCCTGAGGCCGGATGCGTCATAATGAAACCACGCCCACCCTATTGCCGGCAATGGCAAAAAAGTCGCGATACATCATGTGAGTTTGACACCCCTGGTCTAGACAAATGGATCAGAGTAATTTTCTTTCAGAAAAAAATTAAGTCTATCTATAATTTTGCATTAGATCTTGATTGATTTTTTGGTGTGGTGCTAATTAAGCTTTATTAACTCTTGTTCTTATTTACAAATTAAGATATTAAACTTGTAACTGAGCTTTGCTTTCCAGCCTTTAAGCTGAACTTAAAAACCACTCCTCTATTTATACTGTAATTTTCTTGATATGCCATCACTTCAGGATAAAAACATTGATATAGCAACAGCATCTTGTCATCTACCTGGATCCCTACATATATTTTTTGTATATCTTTTTAAAAAGTAGATTTCATATATCTTTTTTAAAAGTAAAATTTGATTTTGCTTATGTCTTGTGAGATTGATTTATTTCTTCAGGGCTGGTTGAAAACTCAAGTTACAAACATCAAGCTAAACAGCCAGGAGGTTGCATTATAGTAATTGTTCCAATTTTTTTACCTTCATTTTTACCTTTTAAAAACCGGAAAAATAAAGCAAATTGTAAGAGCCTGATCTCACACTGGGATTTGAGGGAAAATGCCAGGTGATATGTCCCTGGATGGTACGTGATGCCAGCAGAATTAGTCAAGTCAGAATCCCCAGGCAAGAGAAAAGGCTGGGGGCTTGTTGGAGAGTTAGTTTGAGATCTCCAGCCTTGTATACATGAGCTCAGCTGTTTTACTACAGTAAGATAAACATCTAGGAATTAATTTATACAAGTTTGGAAAGGCATTGACATTCAAGATGTCAAGCTCTCAAATAATTATACTTTAGCAAAGATTCAGACAGTTTGCACAATTGTTTTTTTTTTCTATTTTGAACCATCAGTGTTGCTGTGAAATTTGCTCATTTTCAAGCCCTGATTAAAAATAATGTCAACAAACATTTTCATTCTTATATGATAACATTTGAAAGTGTTTGAAAATGTGTTGAGCTTTACAGTATTTCTTGATAGGCATTTGTGAGAACTTTGCAGATGTTAGCTTCGTTGGCTGTCTTCCTTTGAATGTTTGGCAAATTCAAATGAATTTGGTATTCCTGCATAACAGACAGTTAGTGGGTTTGTTGAGCTAGCATGGTTTTTTTCCCCCTCCCTCTAAATACTACTTCAAGGATAATTTATGAATTCTTAAGCTTATTCTGCCATTAGTGTGTAATATATTTTGTTTACAATTTTATTATTTAACCTTTGGGCGGAAACTTAACAGTTAATTTTGAAAAAAGTCTTTCAAATACCAGCTTCGCAAGCACATTTAGCAATGTCTCCCCCTTTCAAATTACAGATCCCATCTGTAATAATTTATTTGTACTAAGAAGAACTGTATTAGTTTTAGCAACATTTCTATTCCCTTAAAGACAAGAAAGTTTGTGGGCTTCTAGTCTACTTACAAAACTTGGTTATTTTCCCCAAAAAATTAAAATGCTACTTTTCTGCTTAACAGATGTGTGGGTTGGTACTATTTAATGAATAAGGCAAATAAATGAACATTCTGAGGTTTTGAAATTCTTTTAAGAAAGACACGATTATTTAGTGTATTTGTTTTACATTAATTCAGCAATGGGATCTTAATATACTTTAAAATTCCTCAGTGACTTATCTAAACTATAGGAATGAGAGATTGCTATCCTAGGCGTATGTATTGCTCACTAATATCAGTTTGATCCATTGAAAATCAAGGTTATAGAATCAAGCAGGTATTCAGCATCTAAAGTAACCACATTAGTTAGGCTTTCCAATTGTATCAACTTGCTGTTTTTATAATCTTTCTTCTCCACCTCAGGAAAGGCATACTATCCTGGATGGACCAATGGACCAATAATTTGTTGTAAGACAGTTTCACATGAATTATTGTAATGATATAAGCCACTTTCAACTTCTCGGCAATAATAACTGAGATCAGAGTTCTAATATACTCACAGAAACTTCCTCGGGCATGTACTGTTGTTCCTCCACCGACTTTTGATAGATTTTAAATATATAAATATATTTATAATGGATTACTGGGCAGAATTCCAACCTCCTGCATTATCTTTATTTTTATTAAAGCCTTTAGATCCCAAATGGACCTGACTTGCTTTGTTTACAAATAAAAATTATACTATCCAGTGCTTTGTTTTTCCCATCTGTCTAGAAAAAGTATAAAGTTATATAGTAAAAGTATAAAGGTAAAAGTCATCCTGGATCAGGGAGTAGGACTAGAGATGGTAATAAATAGTATTTTGTCAGTGTCCCCCCCCCCATCTGCCTGTACTATGGAATAGCCCACCTCCTGTTCAGATCTGAATGACTCCTACCATCCTACCAGGCTATTGGGACTTGTCTGTTTCCCTTGATGGGAGGTGATCCCAGCACATGTACATGTGAGATAGGAATGTTATGTTGCCCTGTTCATATTAAACGGTGTGAGGTATTTTTTTTTCGTTTTGTTATTTGTCTGGCTAGGTTGAATTCTATGCCTATTTTTATGCAATTTATATTCAGATGCAGTTTTGATGACTCTTAATGTAAGATATGCAGCTTTCATTATTCTTCTAGCAGATAAAGAGAATATAAAAAACTAATCTTAAAAGCCAGAGAAAAAAGTGGAATAAGATGGATTGTAACATCAATAATATTAAAGTAATGACAGTGGTTTGAAATGGTGGCACCAAGATTGAATCAATACAGGACATTTTTCTTCCACTTCTAAATTAAATGAGGACTATTACTTGGGTGCATTGCAAAAACTAGCATGGAAAAGATCTGGAAAAGCAAGGACATTAAGGCATCAAGCTAGAAACAGGAGACTGTGAATTCTAGTCCTGCCTTAGGCATGAAAGCCAGCTGGGTAACTTTGGGCCAACGCTCTCAGTTCGCCTCAGAGGGTTATTGTTGTGGGGAAAATAGGAGGAAGAAGAAGTCTTAGGCATGTTCGCTGCCTTAAGTTATATGTAAAAATAATAAAGTTGGAATCAAAGTAAATAAAACCAACTAACTAAGAATAGCATATACTATTGTTTTTCCTGTAGCTGCTTATGGCATATATAATTTGATAATAAAAAAGATAGAAAAAGTGGACTCCATTAAATTATGAGTTGGGAGACAGCTATTGTAATATCAAGAAAAGCAAAAGTAACAAAAGAGGAAAGTTTAGAGGAAAGCCAGAAATCCTACTGCAAAGTAAGACTAATTCTAGTCTTACTTTGCAGTAGGTAATTCTATTTTTGATTATTATTTACTGTTTATATGCTTTATAGCTTGCAGAAAAAGATACAATTGAAATATAAACACTAGCGCACATAAACTAATTTCTCGAAAGTTACCTGTTTCTTTCTCTTTTCCTTGTATATGAGTGCAGGAAACAGCTCTGTTCAATTTCACTGCAAAGTAACCATTAAGAGCTCATCATTGATCGTGAGTGTTTTCCCCCAGAGTAGTTAAAGTTTAGGTGACATGTTAGCATTGATTAAAAATCAATTTCCCAATAGAAACATCAAGCAGTTGTTGGCAAATCCCATCATAATAATAAGGTCAAAATCATAAGATCAAAGTCATAATAAGGTCAAAATCTGTAAGAAAAAAGAAAACATGATATCAGAAATAATGCCAAATAAAATAACTATTAAAATGTTTTATTTTAAATTTGATTTAGAGAAGGAGACAGAGTCCTGAAGACATTTCATCAAGAAGAAAAAATGTGAAGCGGGATCATTTAACAAGTGAAAGCAACAGGCCTCCTCTCCTTTATATTACACATCCTGTACACCAGAAGCAGAAGGAGGTTCACCGGATAGGCTCAATTACCTTCCTGGTTGGAAAGACACCTAGAAAAATCCGCAGGTGAGATTACAGTGTTGGATTGTAAAGTTTTAAGTGACCTCAGGCTGAGTCCAGTTTAAATTTAAGAGTTTATTCTTTCAAGTTTTATTAGGAATTATTACTTACTATATTTTGTAAAACTGTTTAAAATATTCATCGTTACAATTTTGCAAATTAATACATACATTGCCAGTAATTTATATCAATTAATTTTTGGTGGTCATGCGTAGCATGCAAATGCAGTTGAAATTATTCTACCATAGTTTAATGTAACAAAATTTTGTCTTTACTGAATTTTTTCATTCCCTCACACGTTGTTAATGATATGAATGTATGGCTATGGCATTGTTTAGTATCTCTTCTCCATTGGTAATAGTTGCAAAGTCTTCTACCAGTAGTATATAGAAAAAAAATCCAGAGACTGAGTTGAGTGAAAAGCCTGTGTTCTAACTGAGGAATCACAGTATAGATACTTAATCATAAGTATTTCTATTTGATTTAACTATTGGAAAGTGACTTGTGAGAGAAAGCTAGGAAATGAGACCCCTCTGTTTCATTTATGTTGACCTCATGTAGATTTGTAAGAAATGTCTTATGATTAGATTAGATAACCTATATTGTCATTTTTTTTCTTGTGGATACAACGCCACATATTAAAAATGAAATTTAGTTGCTTGCTCTCAAAGTGTACACATACATAATACACATTTAAAACATAATATATACAACATATGTATAGACCTACATCCTTACTCATAAGTAACATATAAATATTAATCACTGTCCATCTTGAATACATAGCAGAAGTCTACATTGGCCAAGAGTGCCAGGTTTCATTTCAGAATCACTGCATTTTATTAGCCTGATCACTAATATCCTCTTTTCATAAGATGAATGATTCCTGAAAATCTCCAAAATGGTTAGGATAGAAAAAGAAGCAAAATGATAATTTAGGAATATTTTCTTTGATGTGGTCTCTGTAGATTTAGGTCAGTGGTTCTCAACCTGTGGGTCGGGACCCCATTTGGGGTCGAACGACCGTTTCACGGGGGTCGCCAAACAACGCAGTCCGCCATTTTTTTCCCCCTTTTCCTTAGCTACTCCCTTTTATTCTATTGGCTTTTGAAAGCCAATAGAATAGACTCTCTTGAATAGAGTCTAATTCTATTGGCTTTCAAAAGCCAATAGGAATTGTCCAGGCTGTCTCTGCCCTGCTGAGCCCGCCAAAAGTCCCACTCTGCAAACGGTGCTGCACCAGTTGAGTAGTCCTCGACTTATGACTGGTTGAGTAGTCCTCGACTTACAACCAGTTGGGGGTCGTGGCATTAAAAAGGTTGAGAACCACTGATTTAGGTTAATGTCATCCTACATGGGGTCTTTGTCATTTCAGAAATACAAATAAGGAGTGACCTTTAGAGGCTTTGTACTTTTCTTTAGCTTACCGTATCCACAAAACTAGATTGATGCTAGTCTCCAAAACTGAGGGAGATCCTCTTGGACCAATTATATTTTAAAAACAATTTGATTTGTGCAAATTAGGGCACAAATCATACTTTATTTACTATCAAATAAATATGGGACACAAATACCGCGAAATTTACTATAATTAATTTAGTGAAAGTAGAATTATTAAAGTTACAATCAGTATAAATAGTAATATAATAAAGATAGAAGGCAGGTAGAAGGGAGAAAGACATTTTACCAGATCAGAAGCTTTGATATGCTCTGTGAAACAAATTTCTTGTGGTTTGTGTTTGAAAAATTTGGCTTGTGTTTCCTTGGGAAAAGTTCCAGAGGTTCTCTTTACAGAAAGTTAGGGAGATTTTTCATGTATCTTAGTAAGAAGAAAGATTGTATATTAAGAGATGGATAAATAAGTTTAAACAAATAAGTCTTGGTATTTTTGTTCAGATTGTAGACCAGGGGTGTCAAACTCAATTTCATTGAGGGCCACATCAGCATTGCGGTTGCCCTCAGGGGGCCTGGTGGGTTTGGCCAGGGTGGGTGCGGCCTACTGGGTGGGCGTGGATGGAGTGAGTGTGGTCTATTAGGTGGCATGGCCAGCTCTACATCGTTCGCGCCAAGGGTGCCTGTGGGGGCCTGGGCAGGAGTGGGACAGATCTGAGGGTCTCTGGCAGAAGGGGGGTGGGACCAGGGCAAGTGCCAAGGCATGGTCCACCCAGCTCAGTCTCTCAGCACTGTGAGGAGAGCTCTCCACTGCCTGCCGAAACCCCTCCCCCAGAGCCCATCAAGCCGGATATGTGAAGTAGGCGAGGGCCATTTGCTGGCCACTTCCAGGCGATGGTGCATTTCTTCATTCCTCACAAAGAGTGACACCTCCCCAGCATGCACCCTGGGGGTGGGGCCGACACGGCAGGTGCTGGTTCCTCGCTGTTTCCAGATGGCCTTGTGGAGCTAAGACTGAATGCGTTTCAGCATAGATGGCCACCACAAAATTGTACATTGGCTCCCGGCCAGCCTGGGCCAGGGCCAAGGCAGAGGGGGCCGTTCCCTCACTGTTTCCAGGATGGCTTCGCGGGCCACATGAAACCACTTTGCGGGCCGCATCCAGCCCCGGGCCTTGTGTTTGACATGTCTGTTGTAGACTCTAATGATACGATACATATATTTATATTTTTAAAAAATCTCCATTTCTTCACAGTTCTTGTTTGAAAACTTTTTAAAGTTTTGAAATAGGAAAGAAAACTTTTTCCCCTCATCTCTTGGACAATCGCAGATCCCAAAAAATCATTATTTTTCAGGGGTTGAAAATTTCCGTTCATCATAAGAAAGTTATTTTCAAAAATTCCGCATCAGTTCAGATGCAACACCAAACCTCTGTGATCTGACAACATCACAAAATTCTCGTTGGATGATTCATAGTATAGTTCTAGCATTTTGCTTAAAATCGAGGCAGATGACCGTGTTTACCTATTTGCCAAATTCATTTCGGGTTGTTTTAGACCAGTGTTTCTCAACCTTGATAATTTTAAGGCATGTGGACTTCAACTCCCAGAAATCCACAGCCAGCAATGCTGGCTGTGGAATTCTGAGAGTTGAAGTCCCCATGCCTTAAAATTGTCAAAGTTGAGAAACACTGTTTTAGACAGTTTGCACAAACATTGCTTTAGATTCCAAACCCCAATCTGCAAAGTCTATGTTGGGTCCCAACCCATTTCATGTTTTGTTTTTATTTAAACAAAATTCCAATCCAACATTTGCTGTTTCTGGATTTCAAAGCACGATTTTTTAAAAAAATAATGATTTAATAGCCATTCATAAACCTTAGCTTAACATTTAATGATATATCTGAATTCTTACTGTAATAAGATTTGGGGGGGGGCAGAGGGAACCAGTTAGGAAAAGTCTTTCTCTTCCCTATTTAATATTAACAATTTCACTTGCATAATCTCACAAGCAGAATGATAAAAATAGTGAATGATAAATCAAGGAATTCAGTTCATGCTATTAGCTGTAGCTCAACCTTTTTCTCTTCCGAAATAACTCACTGACCTAAATCTAGTCATCAGCCTTTTTACTTTGTGACAATATTTCCACTACTTAGTCTTAACCTGGTTTTGAAAGAAGTGTCATTGATTAACCTTGATAATGGGTATTTGCTTTCCTGTTCTTTGAGAGAATTAACTATTCTTTTCACCTATTGCTGCAGGAAGCAGTTTGAGGAGATGGCAGATCTTTTTCATAAAGTTCCTGTGGAAGAATTTGCAAAGTACATCACTCAAACTACATCAGAAGAAAGGCAGAAAATGCTAAAAGAATTTTACAATGCAAAATATCCAGAGTTAAAAGATGTTTTAAAAGTTGATGTCCCAGATCCTGTTTCAGAAGGAAATGGAGAAGGCAGCAAATATAAAACCAAGTTCAGGAAAAAATCCTCCATTTGTAACCATGGGCAATTGAAGCCTGATCTTCCTATAAATCTGGGAGTTCCAGGTAGATCTGATGCTGAAGAAAAACAACTTCAGCATAAGCTTTCTGTACAGGCTCCTGGGGGTCAAAATGGGGAAGATAAACAATTGCCAGCTGATATTCTCGAAGACAGCATTAATGGGAGAAACAGTCAGGCATCCAAAGACTTTATGGCATCTGAGTCACTATCCAGTAAATCAAGAATAATTGAGGGGCTGTCTGCATGGAGTTCTAAAGGACAGCTGAATTTGAAGGGGACACTGTCACCCAAAAAACTTCTTATGTCTGACTCAGAAAGCAGACAGGCTGAAGTCTGCCAGAAAAAAGCTGTTGCAGACTTGCTAGGAGACACCTCCATTTTAAATGACCTCTTCACAAGTAATGAAAATAGTCCAGCCAAGATACCCAGGAGGCCTTTTAATGGGCCTGCCGAAAAAGCAGCAACTCGACAAAAAGATTTCTGGGACATGCTGAATGAAGAGAATGAGGAGTGTCTCCAAAGACTCACAGATGTGACAGCCATAGAGAAACTGTGTGAAAGAGCATCTTTCACTTATTTGTTCAAAGAGAAAGAAGAGAGTGAGAAATCCCTTTGGAAAGAAAATGACAATTTCTTATGGAAAATAGATAAGAAACCTGACACAGATGATGAATTTTTTTCTGGTATTTAATGTGGAATTTAAATATTGAGGGAAAAAATATTTTAAAAAATGTTTACAGATATCCTTGTGTTACATTTTATTCCCATAACTTACTTAATGCACTTGATTAATTTAAATTAAATCAGTGTTTCTCAACCTTGACAATTTTAAGGCATGTGGACTTCAACTCCCAGAATTCCACAGCCAGCAATGCTGGCTGTGGAATTCTGGGAGCTGAAGTCCAGATGCCTTAAAATTGTCAAGGTTGAGAAACACTGAGTTAAATTAAACAGTTTAACTCATTTCAAGCTTTTTTTAAAAAAAATAAAATAAAATTTCAAGGATATCTTCCTTTCAGAAATCTTACAAAGAATACATATTTATTTAATTTTGAGCTGTTTTCTATCTGTTTTAAGGAAGTTGCAAGAAAAGTAAAGGACAGGTCTTTAAAAAGAGTTGAAAAAAATTCAGAAACATTGAGTGAGGGCATTTTCTTCCCTGTTTTCTGTTTTCTCAATGGGGTCTGGAACAAGTACTGTACATTTGAAAAGCTGAACAGCCTTTCTGCTACCTTTGCAAGTTTGTCACTTGATCAGTCTGAAGGGAATCAATTTTATTTCAAATTCAAATTGGCAATCCAGTTTCAAAAGTTTATTCGATGTGAAGATTTTACCAATTTGCTTTGAAATTTCCCCTTGTCTGCAAAATATTATCCTTCCCTGTGGGAAAAAGCAGCATCTTGAGGTTAAGCAGAATCTCATTTCCTTTGCATGCAAGCTCTGAGGTCGACCACATTCCTCCCTTTCTACTTAAATAAGTTACATGTATTTTTATCATGTATTTAGTGTGGTCAGGGCACAACAGATTCGATAGTGTCATATAATGAAAAACTATACTTTTTAAAATTGTTCATGCTCTGGTGATGTTTGGATCATAGGGGTTTCTATTACATTTCTGAAGCAGTTGAAAACTCAATTGGGACTACATTGAAAAACAATATAGGCTTGGACTGAGAATAAAAGCAAAGTAATCTGTAAAAATCTGGAAATTGGGGGCATATGTACCAATTAAGGGCCTTTTCTGTGGTGGCTCCGACCTGGTGGAATCAACTACCCCCCGAGGTTCGAACTACTCCCACCCTGCCAGCCTTTAAGAAAGCCATTAAAACTCTCCTGTTCCAGCAGGCCTGGGGCTGATGTCCCCGGGGGAGGCCAGGATATGATCGGACACGCTGTATGAATGTATTTATTTTATTGTTTTATTGTCATATTATTGTTTTAATTTTGTACGCCGCCCTGAGTCCCTTGGGATTGGGCGGCATATAAATTTTAGAAATAAATAAATAAATAAATAAAGTCTTGCTTAGGATAGACTCATCAAAATAATGGAACCTTGACATTTAAATTCCAATTTTTCTGTAGGTCTTTCCCTGAGCATTATTAAATTTGGATACAACTCAAAAGTGTTTTGAAAGTACTCAGTGAATTAGAAGAGATAGTTGTACTCTACAACTTGTAAGACAGAGAAATTCCACTGCAATGATCTACATTGCAATATAGGACTGCAGTGCATGAATTAGTATTTTTACCTACTTAAAACTAAAATGACCTATCTATGAAATGTATGATAACATCCCGTTGTCAGTTTTTATTTAAAAAAATGAATTATGTTTTAATCAAATAAATTTAAAAGGCTTGCTTTTTAAAAAAGGAAGAATTTTAATGTCTGAAATTAATAATTAATTAATAATTATGTATGGGATATTTTCTTGGGCCATAAGAATTCTGGATGTTAGAATTTTACTCATCTTAAAAAGACAAATCTTTCATAATGTTCTACTATTCATCTGTTTTTTATTATTTGAAATCTGTGGTAATATAGGCTACAATGCCTCACCGAAATAAGTGAAAATCTCTCAGCCACCTTTGCTGAGTGGATTGTATCTTTTCACTTCAATACAGAATTTTTACAGTTCAGCAAAAATTACACTATGATATTGGCTATTTTACCTGTAAACAATTCTGTGTATATATACTTTAAATTATTTTAAACATTGCCTAACCAAAGCCGGTACCTATGTGATTGTGACAGATTATTAAAAGATGATTAAGAAACTTCAAGTTGAATAATATTATTGTAAGCCATCCATTTGAAAATAAAAATGTTTCTTGGTTAGAGCTTAAAGTGCAATTGTGTGTCCCCATGAAATCTCTAAAATGTTTGACTCTTCTTAAAGGGATATTCTTTCAATCTGCATGATAAAACTGTTTTAAAAATATCCCTTGCAATTTAAGTATAAACTAGATCAGTGGTTCTCAACCTGTGGGTCGGGACCCCATTTGGGGTCGAACGACCATTTCACGGGGGTCGCCAAACAATGCAGTCCGCCATTTTTTTCCCCTTTTCCTTAGCTGTGCTACTCCCTTTTATTCTATTGGCTTTTGAAAGCCAATAGAATAGACTCTCTTGAATAGAATCTAATTGTATTGGCTTTCAAAAGCCAATAGGAATTGTCCAGGCTGTCTCTGCCCTGCTGAGCCGCCAAAAGTCCCATTCTGCAAACGGTGCTGCAAGTTGTCTGCAGCGAAGGCGAGCTGTCTGGAAGTTTCCACCCCTCCCTGCTGAGCAACTACTAAAAATGTAAGTAAAAGAGGGCCAGGGGTGGGAGGTGGGAGGCCAGCAGGCGCAGGGAGGGTTGCTGGCGCGCATGGGGCCCAGCGGGTGCCTTACCTTTCTTGGGTTGGGCCAGCTGGTGGCCCAGCCGGTGGTCGGCCTGCTCCGTCTCTGCCGCTTGCCAGCTACACCTCGGCCGGCACAGGGGGCGGCACCACGCATGCACGGCACTCCAGGGCAGGGAAAGTCCTCGACTTACAACCGGTTGGATAGTCCTTGACTTACGACCAGTTTAGTCCTCGACTTACGACTGGTTGTTTAGTCCTCGACTTATGACCGGTTGGGGGTCGCGGCATTAAAAGAGTTGAGAACCACTGAACTAGATAAACTGGTGACCCCCTGGGCCATCCTTTAAGATATTTCCTTACCAGGTTCCTCAATGCCTTCAACAATGACAGACCTTTTAATGTATTGCCTTCACTAGCAAAATTGGGATATATTCAGAAATGTATGTCTAGAAAATACATTGAACTGTATAACCTGATTAGATATCAGCACAAAAAAAGTTTTATGGATATTTTGCATTATGTCATAAACCATTTTATAATAATGTATAATGTCATAAAATGTTTTATAAAATTTGCCAAATTTCAATACCACAGGAGTTATGGGTCCCACATTTTGGACACATTCTCTATATTAGCCAGTTAGAGGTACCTTGGTTAAAAAATTGTTGCCCTATGATGCACCGTTTTACCAAGTTAAAGCTTAGGGGAATGAGAGTTTTACTAGTATATAGATAGATAGGTTTCCTTTGGGAAAATAAATTGTATTAAATTACATAAACATTGAAAGAAAGTACATTAAAATACAGTGGAATAATCAAATTAAATAACTGCTTCAGGAACTGGCAGTCCTAGAGGCAACTCTGCATGAGATCTTGCAGATTGCTGAAATCTCTGCAGAAAAAGTTGAAATCGGACCTTGCATGGGATTGTATGATAACAATACTAGAAATAAGCAAGTAATAGGAAGAACGAAACAACAATTCTCATTCACCAAAGTTGAATAGTCATGTGAGGAAGGAAATGGTTACTTCTTTTCCTTACTGAAAATCAACTTCAATTGCTCATAAAACGCTACACCTTGCAAAACACAGGCAGTGTGTAAGCAGCATTAGGCACTGTTTCTCCAAGCACACCCTCAGTGAAATAACAGTCATAGCCCTTATGTTCTTTTCCTTCCAACTTGATGCTTGTGTATCCATCCACACACATTTACAATTTCCTCCATTCAGTAGCAATTTTCTTTGCAGTGAGGGTCAGAGAGCATTGATGTTGTCCAGGCATGATAAATGATGGTATGTTACAAACACGCATTCACACACAAAACAAACACTCAGGTTTCAGACTGGAACTATTAAGACTATTCAGCATATCAAAATTCTAAGGGTGCTGAGAAAGGCACCACATTTTAAAGAAATGCTTTAATAAAGACATGAAGTGTACTTTACCAGATCATTTAAGGCTCCATTTGGCTTGTGTGAACCTGTTAATGCAATCAATACTGGAGCAAGACAAGAATTTTTAATCCAAAATTGTGCTGGGACTAGTGTAACTATATGAACTTAACCCAATGAAAGATAGAGTTCTGTAATGCTTAGGCCTTGGTCAATCCTCTGAAGCAATGAGATGAAGGTGAACAGCAGATTAGGAGCACAAGGAGCTATTTTCAAAAAGGCACCGCCAATTCTTGAGAATCATAGTGTGCTTCCAAATACTTATCCAATGTAGGACCTAAGCCACTTCCAGCGCTGCCTACCTGCCCAGTGGGGGAAGGGGCATCAATACAATGAAGCCTTGCCAATTCTTTTTTGGTTCAAGAACTTGTGAAATACCAGACAACACTTTCCCCAGTTAGTTCGATGTGTGCTATCATATCCTAAAGTCAAAAACATACTATTTGGTTATTGCCTGAACAAGTTAAGCATGTTATATGAATCATGTGTAGGTGTTTGAAAAGTGGAATTAAAATACAGCAAATAAATAAATGGGGTTCCAGAAAAAGAAAGAATGGTGGATCTGACTTATCTTTGTTCTGACCCACCACCATTTGTTTCAGTCCTGCATATCCCCAAAATGTGAGATTATCCCTAACAGTCCACAACTGTTCTAATTTAACTGGTAGCAAATGAGATGGATCATAGATTGACTATAGAGCAGATGCTGAAGTCTGATCTCAATATTAAAAGGATTAGATAATTTGATATTGAGAAGTCTGAATATTGGGATAGCTCCTGCCACTTAGAATAAGCAATACTGAGTTGGTGGTCTAATAAACTAATCCAGAGTAAGACAGCTGGAATCTTGTTTTCTTACAGAACTATCCATTTTTTCCCCAACTTTACAATATGACAGAGAAAGGAGTTTTGGGGAGGGAGGAACGGAGTCATAGAATAGTTAACATTTCCAGACGCTCAAATTCTATTTCCCAGTCCTTCTGAATCCACTATAAAAACATCTGAAATTGAGCCAAACAGCATTACCATTTTCAGAACTATTCAGACATAAGAATGCCATAAAGAATGGGCAACTTAGTTTGTAGAACTTGCAGAGAAACACCAGCCAATCAATGCAGGCAATTTTTGGCCAGTCAGGGAACAATTAGTGCCTGCTTGCTGGCCAGTGCGTACAAACTCAGCAGCAGCCTGCCTCTGTACATGAACCAAAGAAGATAAGGTAGTAGCCTCTCAACTTGCTTTTGTGCTTGCCATAGTCACAAGATGGCAGTTGCCTCCAAAACTCTTCACATTGGTAGTTCAGCATCTGACCTACACCTCAGCATGCCAACACTGCGTATGTTGGAATCCTGGAATCAAGAGATTCAGGCAGTGAGAGGGCAGAGTGCTCTCTAAATGCAAGACAGCTGTGCAATTGTTCTGGGGAAGCATCCCTTCATTGCTTTGAAAGAGCGCTACCCATCTACCGACAGAATGCTCCTGCTGGGATATATTAAAATTACTAACTATTGCAAGTCTTTTGACGATATAATCATGTGATCGATGGGGAATTATTTCACTAAGTGCTGATACTAGGGCTTTATTTAAAAGACTTCAGTGATAATACTGAAGGGGGTCTATGACAATTTGCCACAGCCAACTCGCCGCGGCCAACTTGCTGCAGAACAACTTGCCACAGGACAACTCACCACAGGACAACTCACTGCGAGACAACAGTTACACTAATAATAAAGAAATGGTGGAATAGAATTATTATAAGAAAGGATGCAAAAGGAGGGACAGAATGAAATGTGAATGGCAAACATTAAAATAATTTTTTTTATTTATTTTAAATGATTCAATAGAATTGTTAAATTGTCCCGCAGTGAGTTGTCCCGTGGCGACTTGTCCCACCGTAAGTTGGCTGTGGTGAGTTGTCTCATTCCATACTGAAGGTTACTTTTCTCACCCACTTTTAGTTTAGTGTTTGAGAATCTTTTTAGACCTGTTTCCAATCCCAACAATGCACGTTTCCCCCACCAGATGATTTTGCCAACATTACTGAATGCCTTTTTAAAAGTCTTTTTACAGGGCAACCTTTGTACAAATGGTAATATTATTAGAAAATCCCAGCTTTCCAACCACTTGTTTTTCCATCAGGTAACAGACCACCAAAAGAGAAGGTTGCTTCCTTCTGTTGATTACCTCTTGCCCTGAGCATAAACAGCTGCATTTTAGAGCAAAATCAGTGGTTGCATAGCGATAACAGCCTTTTGGTTTTCTTATCATAAAGTGATGCAACCAGAAAAAAGTGACAAAGGTCTGTCAAATATAAGAGGAGATAAAACCTTCATGTTAGTGTATCACGTGTCTGTACACATGGTGTAGATCCCATCTTTTAAAAATGATCTTGATTAGAGCTAAGTCATGCAAGGAAAAGATCCCATTTCTGTAAACTTCCAATAACTGCCTTCCTTACCATCTGCCTTGTAGAATTCAGTGTTCCCTCAGTAGTGCTAAAAACCAATGTAAGGAATTGTTTCTTTTTAGTTTAATCACCCCTTTTTAGTTTAATCACCCCTGTCTCCAATTATTCACCCTTACCCTAAAATAAATTTCTCAAGGGATTATTTTATATGATAAATACACTCAGCCAAATTAAGTGTGCCACCACCTCCATCCACATACTACTCATTTCAGTTCTATAAACCTAAGGTTTTCACCATGATGTATCACACAACTCTTTGGAAGACTACAGGGGTTGTGGGACATCATCACCAGACACCAAAGTCATATTTGACCAGATATTTCAACATCTTCTTTAACATTAAGGGTATATATTATGCAATTGTGAAAGAAATAATCTCCATCAGAAGTTTTACCAGGATATTGTGAATGGCAACATCTGAGTTCAAAGATAACAGAATGCTAGTGATTCAACATCCAGAATATTTTTAAAATGAGTTATGCCCTCAGGGCGGTATCCAAATGAGAGCTATACGTGATTTCAGATAACTTTAAGAAAACGATAACTAGTGTAACATGTCAAAATGTATAGTATGTATGAAATGTATATTTAATACATAATAGAATTGTGAAGGTATAAATGGGACAAATGATCCCATGTCACTTAGATTGTTGTATGAAGGAATTAAGTATAATTCACCTGACATATACCGGTATATTTTCTATCATTCCGTTTTGACAGGAGATGTAGCAGAATTATGAGAGACCTGAATGGTTTTGTTGGGGTAGATAGATAGATAGATAGATAGATAGGTAGGTAGGTAGGTAGGTAGGTAGGTAGGTAGGTAGGTAGGTAGGTAGATAGATAGATAGATAGATAGATAGATAGATAGATAGATAGATAGATAGATAGATACAGACAGACAGACAGACAGACAGACAGATAGATGATAGACTATTTAGTCCCTTAATTGGAGAAAACAGCTTATAAAGAGATAGCATGAGATTGCACCAGTGTGAATCATGCTTGTCTCCAAGTCTTCTTTATTGGCCCTTTGTATTGTCAAAATTATAACAATTTTTCAAGGAGGAAAAAATAGCATTGTCTGGAAATGACAATTGACTAGCATCACTTTGAAAGAATAAAACTAGAGAGCACATTGCCTCGCAGAAAAGCTACAAAATAAAGGCATAGAGTGCCAGGTGAAGCCATTTTCAATTTTTTATTTCTTCTAGGTTGCCTTTATAAATAACCAAAAGTGTCCAGGACTCCCCTTCAACCTCTCCCCTAGGCTTGGATGCATACTTGAAAAGACAACAATATTCAGATCAGCTGCCTTTTCTTTTGGAAAAGAAAAAGAGCATGCGGTGGGGAAAGGATTTTAGTGACTTTCCTCTTCACCATGGCAGGCACATACTGTAGTAATCCATTTTTTCATCAGCTCATTGCTAACAATCAGCCGCCTAAGCTCTGAAAACCTCCTTTTGCCGTTCATTGTAGTCCGATGCTTAAAGGATTTAATGTCAGTCATCATCTTGTTTTGGAGAAGGAGGGAGGGATGGTGGCAGGAGGGGAGGTGGAGAGAATGACGAAGGGAGTGAGCTGGAGTTCAGCAATTGCTGTGGTGTGTGTGTGTGTGTGTGTGTATGTGTGGTCTGAGGCCAGTTTCTCATGTTTTACAGGGCGGGTTTCATTCTCAGTTCAAGCAAAACTTGGGTCTCTGAATGCCTTCCAAAATACAGACAAGGGTTCTGTGTTGGACTGCTAACTATTCACAAAAATGAATAAGCTAAGTTATTTGACTCAGGATGGGTTCCCCCCCCTCTCCTCCCAGAATGCTTAGATATAATAAACTTGAAAGCAAAAAATGGTCAGGAAAGAATAAACATTCAGAGAGGCCAGCTGAGCTTTCAATGTTAGATTACATGGAGTTGATATCTACAGGAGACTATGAATCATGGTTGGAAAGGAAAGCAGAGGAAGCAAGTAATGTTGGTTGGGAATGAGCCATTTGTATCAATGACTCCACTAGGATGCTAAACCATTCTCAGCATTTAATTTTCCCTGAACAAATAGAATGCAAACCAATTCTAATAGCCACCAAATAGTGTATTTAAGCAGACCTTGTACCCAAATCCTTCTGGAATAAATTGTTTCATATAGCGCCATGTTAACAACCTTTCTTTAAAAAAAATAATAAAGCAAACAAATTTAAACATTATTTTAAAATATTTTTTAAGCATTTAACATTAAGACACCATCAATGCTATGCTTAAGGAAATCATTTTGTTTCTGGGATCAACAGGTTTTATGGCGCATCCAGGCAGTGGACTGTTTTAGTGAAGAAAGAACTGAATGGGATCCTCCTAAGCTCCTTATCATGTACCATGATAAGTTGTACATGACAAGGAACCTAGTCAAAATTTATGGGGTCATCCATTTAGGACAACTGTAATTGTGATCTCTTGTAAAGAATGCCGTGGCTGAAAATATTATTATGTTGATTGCTCCCTTTCTTTACAAATGGAAAATGGAACGGGCAAACAGTGTTTAACTAAAGGATGCCTTGCAAGTTAATGTTCATTTTGGGATTTGAACTCTGTTCTCCAGCATGTTATCATCCATCAATAATCATAGCTTAGGATCTGAATTTTCTTTGTAAGCTTATTCTCAGTGCAGTTCTTTCTAGGAGAACATTCAAATGAGCCATCTGGGTGACCATGAGGCACTTTTATCCTGATTATTTGTACTTTTTTGGACCACAAAGTAAGCCTACAGCCAAGAAGAGGGTTTTATTCATCGCCTGCCTTCTTTAATGTGCAACTACCAGGTGCCAGACAGTAGTGCCAGACAGCCATAGTTCCATCCAGATGAGGTTTTTCAAAGTTGGATTGGACTCCACACCAATTTCTCCTGTACATAAATTATACCAGTTGGAAAGGGAGAAAGAGCAGTCCCCTTTACTATAAAATAATTCCACTTCTGAAACCAGCAATCAGCAAAACCTTTCCTTGGAAGAGGATCCTATTATAGTACCTGCAGAGCTGAGCTTAGAGCAGTAAATGACCACAGCTTCCCTCCAGAGGCAGTGGGTACTGAGGCATGTGAGAAAATACCCTGACACATGTTTGTGGATACTAGAGGTATTAAAATAGCCAGTGCCTGTTTCTGATTAATATCCCAGTCCTTCAGATGAATGGAATGTAAACCGCATAACAATTATTGGAAACCCATAGAGGAAACTCCCTTTTCTGTCTGTCTATCTATCCATCCATCCATCTTTCTGCCCACCCACAGGACTGTGGTCTCTTTGAAAAATGCCTTCTGATGATAGACTAGAAAAAAACCTTCTAGATCCCCAAAATCACACTGACTCCTCAAGACTAAAATCAAGATAAAAAGATTAAAATGAAAGTGGAACATTTCATGTTACTTAAAGGTAATCAGAGAGACTTGTTAATTGAAATAAAGGTCATTGCCCCACTCTTGTGGATAAAAATACAAGGATTAGAATCTTGAGAATCTTTAGTCATGTTTTTCTTGGGTTTCCACATGAGATTGGTTGAAAAATAAATCTTTGCATGAAGTTGTCCAAAATCCGTATTTCCCCAGAATCCTGCTACTGTACTGTTCACATCAGCAGCATGAACAGTTCTGATTTAGTTTTAGAAAAAAAAACTAAAAATGGAAACATCTTTATTAATGTCACCAAACTACATGAATAAAAAGCAGTAGGAAATTTTCTTAAGGAACTGCTGATTGTGTGAATAATCTGCTGATTGTGTGACTGACCACAGAATCCTGTTGAGTAGGAGCTGTTTTGATATTTAATAGATTAAATTCTATTCTTAATCTCTGAATTATGGATGCAAAAATCTGATAGAAAGGACTGTTTAATACCTTGCCCTTCCTAATTTGGGTGTTCTTTTTTCTGGCATGAATTTAATCAAATACATAATTTGAGACAGTATTGTAAGCCCCAATTTGTTGGGCTTAAGAGAGTATTATGCTTACTTACTTTATACTTACTATTACATACAATTTTATTCACCTTTGGGGTTCTCTTGTTATCGGTCATAACAATCTGGTCTGACATTCACTTGTGCAGTTGAAGAAGATGGTATTTTCTTCAATAATACATGTATAGAAACTGAGCAGATGACCAGCTGGTTCTTACTTCTTTAGTTACGCATGGATGCTTGGTCCATGCGTAACTTTCCAAAATCAATGTTTTAATCACCCTTTTGCTGTTCGTTAAAAAAAGTTAAGTTCTTACATTTCTAGTTAAAGTTCTTTCACTAAGGATATATTCACCCAGTGCTATAAAACTTGTTGATTCAGAGATTCCTAATAGCTGAAAAGCAGTTAAGTAGCAATTTGTGAGAGTGATTAGAAGAGGAAGCATGCAAACTCTTGTGTCCATATAGATGCCAACTGTGGTTTGAACAGAGATGGCTTTCCCTTGCCTCCCAAAATTCTTAAACCTGCTGGAGGCCACTCTCTTGCAATCTCCTTATGAGGTGCAATTGTCTGGAGCACTTGTGAATGATCTTCACAAGCTCTTGTCTGGAGAGAAATTACAAAGAACAGGACTACTTGCTGGCTCTTCATTCCACCATGTTTGTCAGCTTCATTTTTAGCAGAGCTTATCAAGTTGTTATTTCGTTCCCAAAAGTCCCAAAGACCTATTTAAAAAAAAAAAATCTTACTTCCTGTGTTTACTATAAATCTGCTCCACTAATATGACCTTTCAGGGTTGACTTCAGGGAAAAGAAAATTCAGATGGCAGCCACAAGTATGTAATCAAAACCCAGTTCCCTTTTTACAAGCACTTGTGCTTTCATGCCCATTTTATCAATGGAAGGTTCATTTTATTTCTGTTGCTGAAATCATGATCCTCTTGTAGCCTGATCTGAGCTAGCTACATCCCATTGCAGCTTCATGCTAATTATTCTCTCTCTTACCAGGAGCTTGGTGCTTTATTATTTATTTGAACAATGATTAAGAGGAGAGCAGAAAGATTTGCAATCTAACTTTGGCGTGTAACCTAAACCACAAATTATAAATGTATTTTCCCGGATGATATTTTGTTTAGATATTATCCAGTGGTCAGAAGCAAAGGAAGGAGATCAAAGTAGGGAAATGCAAGCAATGGTATCTGATTTTAAATTGTCATTAAATTGGGTTTAAGAAGGCTGCAATTCTGCTACATCTTGGCTGAAAATATATTTGATAAATTATGTTGGACTCGTATTTGATTTGTACAATATTGCATGTGGCGAATAACAATTTATCCAAACATTCCAGTGGGAAAAATATTTCTGTAGATGGTTTGATATTGGGCAGAAAATAAAGAAGTTGGCAGAACCTGCTGCTGTGTTAATTTGCCTGGCAAGTTTTCCCAGCCACATCCTTTTCCAAAGGATCTGTGAGCCTCTGGCAAGGTAATTTATAACCACTCTGCTTTTTCTCCAGGTTGTTTTCATGGGCTTTCAGGAAAAGGCACACCTTCCATATGGAGGGGCAAATGGAGAAATTCTGGCTTCCAGGCATTGCACCTAAAATATTTGTCTGTTTGTTGTGTTGCATTGATACTAAATGCTCTTGTTTGATGGATTTCACTGCTTTATCCTCTGGGAGGATGGAAAAAGCTGTGTAGTGAGGCTTGTTTCTAAACGTGATGCCCTTATTCCCTTCTGGTAGGATTCTGTCCACTTAATCTTTGACTGTGTCCAAACTGCAATTGGGATGAAAATAATTCTTTATGAGCTCATTACTTGCATGCTTGGTCTGGCTGCACCCATGAGAAGAACAGAACTGAGAGAATATATATTGGAGGCAGAGGAGCAAACGATTTTTATCTGATACACAAGCACTTGAGGCCCATTGAAATAGCCATGCCCGTATTTCTGATTCTTAAATTTGCAGATTATGAGACATTGCTTCTTCAACACTCTGCTTTCTGTTCATTCTGTTCATCCCAACAGATCCATCTGCAAGAATCGATGAAGGAGGCCCACACAGAGCATTTCATTTCTAACATCTGTGGTCCTAACAAGGAATGGGATGGTTTCATATTGCAGCAATAAGTGCTGTACAAGCCATGCTAAAATAAAACTTTTAAATAAATAAATAAAAACAGGCAAGCCAATCTTGGATAGCTGGCAGAAGCTTGTAATGTAATAAACTGAGTGGAGAACCTTCAGGGTTTGCATAGCAGCTACCTCATCTGAAAGAGCTGCTGTTTTCTAATACTTTGCTGGCCTCTAGAGGCATATGTAGCATACAGACTGAAGGAGAACTCTTGCTAATAGAATAAAAAAAAAGGCTGTTTTGTCCTTATATAAGAAATATTGCATATGGAGAGTTTAAGTGTAATTCTGGGAAATCCAATAGCAAACAGGAAGATACCTACAAGTCAATAGGAATTTTTTCCCCCTCAAACTGTTTTGATTGGGAAGCACTACATGTTCCATTCTCCAAGTTTTCTCATCAGCTCAGGTCATGTTCTTCCCAATGGGCCAAAACTGAACAAGGTTGAGAAATATATGACTATTCTGATGTGGTAGAACTGTAGGCCTAACATCTCTCATCATTTATTTCATGAGGAAAGTTGGGAACTGTAATTCAGTAGCTTTTGAGGATAAAAAAACTGGAGTAGTCACAGTCAGAATCTATTGTAAGAATGTAGTATTTAAGGGTAATCTTCCCCAACGTATAGTAACTTGACTATCTATAGAGTAATACATTTCCCACTTATATATACAAGTGTAATCCATTTAGATGTGCAATGGTCTAATGGTGAGTTTTAACCCTCTGATAGGCTGGATTCAGAGAATAAATGTTGTTCAGGCTCCATTAAGTATTCTGTAGAAAATGCGATAGATTAAATGTTACTTCATTATTGCCTGTTCATTTTATTGATCCCCATAGCTAAATTCTGCAATTCAGGCCATTAAGCAGAAAGCGTTTCAGAGATGAATAACTAAGGGCTTTGTTCAACTTTGTGATTTCAGCCTTGCCTACCTTGGCACCTTCCCCCAAATAAATGGTGGTTGGAAATTTTGGCAGCTGTGATCCCAGTACAACCCAATACATTAAGAAGGCTGGATTTGTCCTTCTCAGGGAAAAGAGCTATCAAGCCCTTTTACAAAATGGAATGAAAATGGAATGTTTTGAACCTGGTCTGGATTGTGCAAAAGAATGAATTGTAAGATTTATACTGCTTTATTTGTATAAGTATTACCATTTAATGGTTGCAAATAAAATCTCCTTTTACATAAGATCTAAATAAGATGATTATTTGTTAACAATGTAACAATTCTGGATATGTTTACTCAGAAGTAAGTTTACACCCCATGTATATTCCCATTGTAGTCTCTCTGTTCTGGAAGACTAGGCATTTGAAATAAAAGGTATATATATGTTATATTGTTGTATGCATGTTTTTTAAAGCAGCTTTAAATAGCAAAATATTCTGCTTTATTGGTGCCTATATTGGTTCCATTATTGGATAAAAGTGTTCCTTATGACATTGAAGACTCAAATGAAAACTTCTCTCAGCATGTTTTAAAAAGAATTCCTAGTATACAGACTTGTTTGTGCACCTTGTGAAGCCATTGTTTGTTAGACAAATCGCAATTGACCAAGTTAACATAATGTGCTAAAAGCCAACCAACCAAATTAGATATAGTAATTCCATGCAAGGTTTAAAGAATATCAAATAATCACAAAGTTACTTTTAAGCAGAGTTTTAACATAACTGCTAGGTTATTATTATAGTAATTTAAAGTTTGGAAGTCTTCCCAAGAGCCAGATCAAAGGCATGGAGACTAAAACATATGAAGAACGGCTACGGGACTTGGGTTTGGCCAGTCCAAAGAAAAGAAGAAATAGGGGAGACATGATAGCAGTGTTTCAGTATCTGAGGGGCTGCCACAAGGCAGAGGGGGCCAGGTTCTTCAGCAAAGACCAGAGGGAAGGACAAGAAATAATGGTTGGAAACTGATCAAAGAGAGAAGCAACCTGGAATTAAGAAGAAACTTCCTGACAGTGAGGACAATTAACCAGTGGAACAGCTTGCCTCCAGAAATCATGGGCGCTCCATCACTGGAGGTGTTTAAGAAGAGGCCGCTAGACAGTCACTTCTCTGAAAAAGTATAGGTTCTCCTGCTTAAGCAGGGGGCTGGACTAGAAGACCTCCAAAGTTCCTTCCAGATCTATTCTATTCTCTATTCTCTAATCATCTCCATATCATCATCTAGAAGAAGAAGATGGTCTGTGAGGCTTTAAGCCCTAGGTATATAAACATTTTCCAGATAGCATGTTTACCTATTGGGAAGAAGGGGAAAAGGGAAGTAGATTTAGTATATTCATTTCTCAAGCTTGAGCCTACCTACTTGACACATACACACACCAACCATCCCATGCCTCACAAGATGTTTCAGGCTAACCTATGACTATCTGCACCTCTACTGGCCACAAAATGCAGAGGAGGTGATTAGCCAGTCAATGTTTTCCTCAGTCAACCAATGGATAAGGACAATAATCGTCTGTTAATCATGTCCTGTCCTCTGAGTTATTGATAATCTCCTTCCCTGCTAGCAACTCCAACCACATATAAACATTTGCCTGATTTCTACAAGGCAAAAAGAAAAAAAGAATAGAAAAGAGCTGCTGCTGCCATTTGTCTATTTTATTTTAAAGCCCCTAAGAATTATAAAAGTAAAATGAAAACTTTGTCAGCAATTATGCAAACAGACAATTTCCCCTGTAATTGTAACCATGATTACATGTTGTTAAAATGACTGGAGAGAGGGAGAAAAGAGAGAAGTCTAAATAATGCAAACAGATAGACTTCAAGAAAGTTTGTGTGTGAAGCTTAAACATTCAGGTTTCCAGGAGACAGGAAATTGAAAAGAGATGCCAAAGTATGTGAAGGCTTTACTTGCTCTGTTTGGACCTTGTTGGTTGTCCTAATATGAGGAATAGCAATAGCACTTAGACTTATATACCGCTTTACAGTGCTTTACAGCTTTCTCTAAGCAGTGGAGTCAGCATATTGCCTCCAACAATCTGGGTTGTCTTTTTATTGACCTTGGAAAGATGGAAATAAAACCATATTAATTTTTGCAAAGTTCATTTCCAGCATTTCAGCTGGGCAAAAAAATGCAAGACAGACAAGTAGACATAGATAGAAATTGGGTTGTGAGCTAAAAATGGTAGATGGTCTGCGGCACTGAGGGCTTGTATGATGTGGCTAATATGGAAATTGAATAATAGGGGGGCAAAATATGTCCCATGGAGGTTGGAATAGAGAATACTATAGTTAATTCTTTGTAATATTCAGATACACAAGCTGTAAAGCAATGCTTTGCTTAACCCAGCAAAAGTTAAGGAAATGCTGCTTTTGGCATGGAGTAAAAACAGACAAGCAGAAGTCATGTTCACAGCAAGTGAGGGGAAGGTTTTCCAGTCTTCCAGAAACAGGTGTCCTCATGCTGGGGCAAGCATGACATGGAAGTGAAAACTCAATGCCACCTACTATGGATAACTTAACACCTCTCCAATTGGGTGATAAAAAAGGGTGAGGAAGCAGTTTTAGCAATGTTTTATTATTGTTATCCAGATCTTCTTCTCTTGCATTCAGAAAATGACAAAAGAGATGGAGAGATAGTGCATGCCTGATTTGTTTTTCTTTCCAGTCTTGTAATGGACATGAAAATGCATGAAAAATGAGACAGATTTGGGAAGAGATACTAAGCCAAACAATGGGGAAGGCGGAATGTGGGGAGAGATGAAAAGCCAAAACTTGGAGAAATATGACCATTTATACTTTTTAACTGTAAAATCTCTTCAGCCTGGTTTTGCTTTAAAACTACGCCAAAGACTTTTGAATTATTCGCCATGGACCTCATGTACAGTTTTCACAATTTAAAGCACTCAGGCTAAAAATTTTGAAGTGGTGGTTTTAGAGAAGCTTTATTTTTATTTTATTTTTTTAAAAAAATCATATCCCAAATAAAAGATTCAACCCTGTGTATGTTAACATGTGTTTGCTTTGCTCACAAAAGGATTAATTCAGCTCCTCTTGTCTTTCATAACTTTCCCCAATATATGTCAAGTGTTTTACATGGAAGTATCTCCCAACCCTTTCTGTAAGTGCAAAGCTTTTAGAGATGATCTGTCATCGCTACCATCCTGCATTCTGTCGTCTGTTTTTCAGAAATAGAAAGAAAAGTGGCACCTCTTAGCTTCAATTCCTCCTCCCCTCCCTCAATTATACCTGATTTTAAATGCACAGATATTTCAAAATACAACCAATCTGAGTTACTAAAAGCCTTTGGTGATTGTCACAGGATGGTTTCTTTTACTAAACTTTTACTTAGTTTCCCCTCCCCCACCATATCTTTGAACCAGGATCTGCTCATCTACGTAGTTTACAGGAGTCAAGATTATACTGCATTAATACATATTTCCATTATCCTTGCCTGTCAAATGAAAATTCAAGAGTTTCAAGAGACACTATTTCCTTAAAAGTAAATCTGATATTCAGTCTTACAGAAATTAAACTTGGATCAAGCTTTAATTTTCAGGATACAATTTCAGTCTCCATGAACAGTAAACACATGGGCCCAGATCACGAATGGATTTCAGTCAAGTGGTGTTGTAAATTTAGTAAATGAAAAATAATTATTAGCTTCCTTTTATTGCACAACCTTAATTTCTAGGAAAAAGAAATATGCCAACTAAAATAAATATATTACTAAGAAAGAAGACATAAAGCATCAAGAAAAAGAAATTTCAGGATCCCTACATCTCCTTAAAAAGGGAATTTTACAGTGGTGGGATTCAGCCGGTTTGCACCAGTTCTGTAGAACTGATAGCTAAATTTTGCTGAGTTCAGAGAACTAGCTGAATGCACACTGCTTCCGGAAGTCCAGTCTAGGTCTCTAGAACGGCCCACCGGAAGTGCATGGATACCACTTCTGGAAATCCGTTCTAGGCCTTGGAAGCCCAGGCCTGCATCCAATAAGAGAACTGGTTGTTCAAGTATTTGAATCCCACCACTGGAATTTTAGCTTTATTAAAAATCAGGTAGAATCACCACAAATTCTCTAGAAGATTCTGTTTAATTTCTGGCTGCATCAAACTGGGATTGACCCCATACCAGGGTATCCTCAGTGTGCTGTCAAACTTCCAGAGATCCTTGTGTGCTAATTTGGCCAACCTGCATCTCAATTGTTGCCACAAAGAAAATGCTCTGAAGACAGCATTTTTTTCTGGAGCTACAGGTTTTAGTTTCACAGTGATGGGTATAATCCATTTCATTCTATTTCTTGGCTCCTGGGAGTTCTACTGGATTTCTCCCTCCTGAAGACAAGTGTTTTTGAAGTGTCAGAGAGGGAAAGAGAAGAAAATGGCAACGTCAGAAAAGGAAAGGAAAAATGGATTGCAGAAGTAAGTTTCCTGACATATTATTCCTAAGAACGTGTGTGTCTTAACAATATTTGACTATCTTATTGTAGGAGGAGCTGGGAGAGAAAACGTTAACAACAAGCACAGCTTCTCTACAAAGCCAAGAATAATTAATAGCCTGGAAACTCTTCAGGATTTGTCACTAGATATTTAATAGGAATGTCCAACATAAGCACAGCCTCCAAATGCAGCTGGAAAGAAAATCAGTGCTGGCTAGGAGGCCAGCTTTTCACACACTGTGAACTCTCCTTAACAGAACATGGAGCAAGTTTGTGTCTTTCATTTCATGGCGTTGAAGGAGGAAATTGCCATTATCCATCATAGGGCAATGGCTATATCAGAACAAATTAGCAATAACATTTGTTATCTTCTCTACCACTTTATGTCATCCTGCTTTGCCAACTGCTAATGTTCCTCTGAGTCAGTGCTGCTTCTGGTCCATTTTAGTTTCCTCTTGTGATACCTGTCTGTCTTGTTCTGTCTTTATGCACTTGAAAAATTGGTTTTCATTCTTTTCACACAGGTAATAAAATGTGAATCAGTCAGCTATATGCATTTGAGTAAACCCATTTGTGAAATGAGCTATAAAGGTTCTAAAATGAAGGTTTTCTAAAATATAATACTCACACAGGAATTGCACTGGGATGTAGTTTGCAGAACTGTATGTCAGCACTGAAATAGAAACCTGATTCACACTCCCAGCTTGCCTCAGTTTGAAGATGGGCTACCCATCATTTGGGGCTGGCAAGAATGGAGGACACTCCTGAAAGCCAGCCAGCCTTCTGGGAAATGGTCTCCATCTGAGTTTTCTTGTTGCCCATCAGAAGAAGTGGCTCAGTCACATGATCATGTTGCTTACTAGTGGAGTTTCCAGGCCCAAGTAGCATCATTGAACACAAACTACCAATGTAACATTGTTTTGTTTGTTTGTTTGTTTGTTTTTAACTGGGTGAAATTGACAAGAATTCTGTCAAGCTTCCCTTTCTAGTGAAGTGACAGGAAGAACTGTAAAATTCCCATCAACCCTTTTCCCTCCCCACCAAACTTCAGAAAAAATCCTCACAAAAGAGAAAGGACTTGGCACTTGTTTTTCTGGCATGGGAGGGGAGGAGAAGAAAGAAGGGAATTCACGACTTGAGGCTCATATAAACCTAGGTCTGAATAGAACACCTAGTCATCACTGTGGCCATGGTGGAGAACTGGATTCATTTCCACTTGGTTCACCCAAGAGGGACAAACAGCTGAAGGTTGCAATTTGGAAAACCCAGAGATGGTCCTGTTCAGGATTCAGAGAAAGGAGCGAAGAGGATTTTCCAATCCTGGAGTTATTTATCCTTTGAGCAGTTTTCTGATGCCACAAATCTTGTACCTGAACACACCTAGAGAAACATATTGATAGTCACCAAATTGACGTTAATAACATTAATAATTCAAACATTAGAGAAAACTTAGAAGACTGCATTTCTTGTAAAATCTCACTGAACCTGTAGGCATTGCCATGAAATATCTCACAACCTAAGATTAAAATCTTAGAAATCTCAATAAAATATTGTAAATCCTTAATCTCATGTGAACTCTGATGAAAACCGAGTCATTCTATGCAAGTTTGTGAGATTACCAAAATTGATGAGATTTTGCTGTCTTGTGACCACACAAGACTTTGAAGTGTAATCATTGGTAAGAGCTACAATGTTAACAGGAACCAATGGATCAGTGTGCCTACACACAGTGCATTGCTGGGAAGTCACATTTACTGAAAAAGCAATGGAAAAAGAGCTTGTAGAAAATAGATTTTATAAGAAGAAATAATGCTAAAGGAGTGGGTTGGGAAGTATGTTATGGGAAGTATATTGCACAAGTTAAACATCTTAGCAGAGACATAAAATGCTCATATAGCATGGGTCTAAGAATGATAACAAAAATGTAAAGGGATATTAGACTTAAAGGCATGAAATCAGTGATATTAATAAAGAGACAAGCTCTATATCATTTGGGACAGTATGACGCACAAACTTGTTTTTCTGTGTTGAAGCAGATTTATCTGGACTGGATTGCAATGCACATTAATCAAAGCAATACATGTCTTTATTTTTCTACTTCTTTTTCCAGATTATTTTACATGTCATTTTCAACACTACCATTCCCTTTCTCACTGTTAATACAGTTATTCCAGTGTGCCTCTGCAGAACTGACTCTTTTCTTTCTTTGTTCCTGTCATTTTATTTATACTGTAATTCTTTGTAAAGTATTACATTAACTTATGGCTCTCGTAATTTATAACAACTTTTAAAGGGTATATTTCAATATGGCTCTCAGTGTTATGTTTTTGTAGTAGTTAATATCATTCTCATGTCTGTTCTTGGGCATTTTCCTTTAACAGCTTTTTTTTTAACCCTTGAAAAGCAAAAAGAATTTTAAATGTTTTATTTTTTTCCTTTCAGTTTGGAAACCAAGAGATCAAAAAACATTTGTTGTATTACAACCAATGGACTGTCTTTAGCATTTGCTTGTAGCCAAAGAGAATTTCACAGCTAAAGTGGCAAAAATACCATCCTTCTTGCAAACAACTTTGTGAGCCACAATGTTGTGTGATACAGAATGGGCAGAGCGTGAATGTTTTTCCTTTGGAAAGTATTTCAGCACAGCTGCTGCTCTTAACTATCCCATATGGTTGTATTTTTAAATATGGCTTGAACTTGAAGCAGTTTCCATTTAGAAAAATTCTTCAGCAAAACCATCTTTCCAATAATAATAATAATCTTCATATGTGTGCCTTTGCTTCTGATGTTTTCTCCCCTAATTAATTAATCTCTTAAAACATCATGCCCTTGGCCTCCTGCTTTTCTGCACCAGGCATTTTTTTTTCCTGCCTTGATTCTTAATGGCCTTAAGAGTGTGGAAAGGTTAGGCTACCTTGTTTTTATTTCAGAGAACTTAGACTTGTGTTATTATGACAATGTGTATAAAATGTCATGCGCCAGATGTGGTGTCTCTCGGCATTACATACTCAGCCTGATTGCTGTATGTTTAATGCACTCATTGAAAGAGATTCTTGGTCTGCTCCGTGGCTGTTTGGTTCTCATTGCAAGGTTTAATAAATGGCGGAATGATTAGTGAGTGTTATCATTTACACAGCTGCCAAGGAATGAAACATATGCTATGCATGGAGGGGTGTTCAGCTACTTCTGATCCTCTCCCTATCCTTCACCGTCCTTCCTGCCAGAAAGCTGAGGTCCATGACACGCTGTGGTTTTCCTGAGCTGGCCTAGAATGGGGCTGAGACGGTCCTCCAGGCTTTCTGAGCAACTGGTATACCTTTTTTTTTTTGCTGAAAAACTACTCCCTATAGTCAATCTGCACTCTAGCCAATCAGGATCAAGTCATGTTTGGGAGTGTATGTTCTTAAGGAGGCTCAAATTATTTTCAAGGAAGGTTTGCTCTACACCTTCCTCAACTACAGCTGTTGCATTTAGCAAGAGCTGCCCTTAAATGTAATAGGATGAGATTGCGTGTGCAAGATGCCTTCAGCCAGACCCTTGACCGAAATGCTTCCTTGCATTTTCCCTTTTCACTGAACTGTGCTCGATTTTACTCCCCTTGAGATCCCTGAAATCTTACTCCATTTGCAAGTGTTGGTTTTACCATGAACTTCTGATATTTCCTTCCTGGACATGGATGGTGCTGTTTTGGTTATATAGTTGCTCACGTTTAATTAACAGTTGGCATAGCATTGCGTCCTTCAGCATTTTTGGTATGACACAATATGTTGTATAAAGACAACAAACAGGATATATCATTTGGCTATACATTTCTCAATAACCCTGCTGACTGGAGAAGAGAAAGAACCACAGATTAGTTTGAATCAACTGGGAAGAGACAACTCCTTTAACTGTACTAAATCATATACCAAATAAAAGGTCCAATCCTTGTGTGTGAACAGGCGCTGCCTCTTCACAAAAAGTTTAAATTGGTCTGCTTTCACTCCCCCATCTTACCTCCCCCATATGTCAAGAAATTAGCTGCAAATAATTGGTTTGAAGTTGATGGCTTATTGTACCAAATGATGAAAATCAGAATCTTGGTTATTCTTTAAAAAAATGCTATTAGATTTTTTTATAACTTTTGGCTACCCTAAACTAACATGGTCCTCTTCATGCAATATGCATCCAATGATGGTAAAAGGTTTTTTGTTTTTTTTAAGTAAGATGGGTTGGTAGTTTATCTTCTGGTAAATGAGTAATTTCTAACTGTGCATGTGTGCCATGGCAATCATTTTGTGGATAAGCAAGTCAGGACAGGCATTTTGTCTATGTGAAAGAGAATTATCTTAAGGTTTAAATATAACAATGTTGAAACCTCTTGTCATGATGGGCTATTGTACTCATGGCAAATAAAGCACAATTCCCCCACTTAGTCAAAATGAAGGCAACAAAGATACAGGATTAAAGAAGCATCATTAAAGAAGGTAAAGACCTGACATAGAGCAGCATGCAAACTTGGGAAAAGCGATGGGGCTGATACAGAGCAAAAGACCAAATAAGATGTGATCAGAGACATTGTGAGAGTCAAAGATAGAACATTGCGTGCCAGTGAGGGTAAATAATTTTTGACATGTTTTTATTGATATCAGTGGTAGGAAAATAAAAACAGAAGGATTTCTCTCTTTTCTGGAACAAAGCAAAAAATGTCTTCCAAGCCATACTGTTTGTCTTAATGTGCTGTGTCCACACTTTGTTCATTTTTCTGGGTTCACACAGGGACACAGAAATCATTTCCATAAATTCATGCCAGCCATCCCCCTCCTGGTGTCCTTTAAATATATTGGCTGACCACACTCACTAACCCCAGCAAACACAACTGTGAATTGGAGTTGCAATCCAACACATCTGGAAGGCATCTATATGAAGCTGTCAATTAAAAAGTGGCTTATTCATGAGAATTTAATAGATCAATTAATTTATCTCATCAGATGCATAGGATTACTTCTTTCTGCTACAAAGTTCTGGAAGCACATTGCAGATACAAAGCCAAGACTGTCTAAGGGTGTATATCAGCCACCCTTAAATTATTTTATTAAACCAGAGGCCAATATATGCCTTTGGCTCTAAACCTATTTCAGGCAAGACATTTGAACCAGTTGCTTTATGGAGGTAATCTAGTCCAACCCCCTGCTCAGGCAGGAAACCCTATACCATTTCGGACAAATGGCTGTCCAGTCTCTTCTTAAAAACTTCCAGTGTTGGAGCATTCACTGCTTCTGGAGGCAGGTTATTCCATTGTTTAATTGTTCTAACTGTCAGTAAGTTTCTCCTTAGTTCTAGGTTGCTTCTCTCCTTGATTAGTTTCCATCCATTGCTTCTTGTCCTGCCTTTAGGCGCTTTGAAAAATAGCTTGACTCCCTCTTCTTTGTGGCAGCCCCTGAGATATTGGAACACTGCTATCATGTCCCCCTTAGTCCTTCTCTTCATTAAACTAGACATATCCAATTCCAGCAGCCGTTCCTTATATGCTTTAGCCTCCAGTCCCCTAATCATCTTTGTTGCTCTTCTCTGTGCTCTTTCTAGAGTCTCAACATTTTAGAATGGTAGAATAAGCATTCTTATTCTAATTTAATCCTTTACAAGACTGAGTTAATAATTTTATTGAACTGTGGCATCTTTCAAAACATCCCAGCTCTGCAGGCATTAGGTGGTCCTCTAGCCTCTAAAACAAGCCCTTCTTCCCTGTTTTCTTAAGTAGCTAAAGGGTCTGTGAGATACATAGTGTTCCCACAGACATTAGGTACAAGGCTTATCAAAATCAGTTAGCATTTAATTTCTATGATTTATATCCACTAGAGTTGCTCTCCTGTCATTTTAAATCACATGGAAGCATCTGTTTTTATGGTCAGTCTTTTCCATAAAAATATGGAATATATATTGCATGTGGTCTAACCTCAAGCCTGGCCTTGAAAAGAGAACCTACTTGTCTGCAATTGTTCCCTCACCCACCCACAGATGTATGGAGATGTTTGTCAGTGCAGCTCACTCCCTGGAATGTTACTATGGACCTCCCAAGATGTCACTTCTATTATCTGTATGAAAGCCAGGAACCTGAACAGCACAGACAAGCATCTACAAGGAGTTATATAAGCTGGGTACAACTACAGACGCAGCAGCAGCCACACTGGAAAATATACAGTGATGGGATTCAGCCGGTTTGCATCACTTCAGCAGAACTGGTAGCTAATTTTTTGTTGCCCAGGCTCAGAACGGACTTCCGGAAGCAGCATCCATACAGAAAACCAGTTGTTCACAAATTTGAATCCCACCACTGAAAATATGTAAGGAGTTATGGTAATATCTTTGACCAAGATGGGAACAACCACAAAAGCAGAGGCTGAACCTAGAATAATATGCACAACAGGGCCTTAACTCCAAAATAAACTGCACCCTGGTCCAAAGTATATTTACAGAAGAAAGCTCTAGGTCCAGTGTGGGAAGCTTGTCAATAATTCTCAGTAGTGCTGGCCTCATTGATCCATTAGGAATCGTGAGTCTATCATATCTGGAGTGTCGCATATTTCTTTCTTTTCTTCAAACTGATCCAAAATGACAATAAAGAAAGAACTGAAACCTGCCTAAAAATGGAAGAGTACCAAGTTAACAGCAAACAATGGCACTTTTGATACTATGCTTGTTAATGTTTACGAAAGAGGTGGAGAGATTATGACCCAGGGTGTCCAATCTTGGCAACTTTAAGACTTGCGGACTTCAATTCTAGAAATCCCCAGAGAGCCATGGAATTCTGGGAGTTGAAGTCCACAATTCTTAAACTTTCCAAGGTTGGACACACTTGCTATGACCCATCTCATCATCTTGAACTGCAACTAGTTGTAATCCTGTTGTAGTCCAATCCTGTAATCCTGTTGTCCAATATCTGGATATTTTTAAGGTTATCAATCTTGATTTATAGCACTTTTGAATCAGGATATTTTTATGAGGGGTATGGGTTGTTAGAAAGGCATAAGTCTTTCATCCACACCATGGTTGAGATCCAAATCTAGATCTTGCTTTGATTGGAGTGAAGATAATAATATGATGTGAGAAAAAAAAAGAAAAGAAAGAAAGAAAGAAAGAAAGAAAGAAAGAAAGAAAGAAAGAAAGAAAGAAAGAACATTTAACATTACTGTAACCTTTCTTTTCTCTAGAACTGCATCAACATTTTGGGACTAATCTAAATTATTCCACAGGCAATCTTGCAACATTTGAGTTTTAAGATTTCCTTTACTTATCATCATGAATATCCTGAGACAGTATTTCCTAAGCTATAATGATGAACAATGGATGATTATGACTGTGCTTCAGGGTAAAAAAAGTAAAGATGATGATTGAAAGATGATCCACCTTTTGACTTACTAAACTAAGTCAAGAGAGTTGGTCTTTCCTGGAATTGTCATTAAAAAGAAGGCAGAGAGCTAATGTTGCCTTTTGCAGGAAATCTTATAGCATTTTGGATTCCTTAGACAATTTGATGGGGAGCAAGAATCCCATGGAGCATGGATTCCTTGAAGCTTTCATCAACCTTTGCAAGTGTAAAATATCCCCCACTACTTGGAAGCTGGGTATACTTGCCTAAGAAAGAACAAATCAGGTGGATGGTATCATAGACAGAGATTGGGATGCTCATTCAGAAGTCAGCATTATTTATCCTGCAGGCATTTTTCTCAGATCACCTAGTCAAAATACATATTAAAAAGACCTTTCACACATATCTTTATCTGAGGAAAGATTAACATTTATTGTGTTGTTTTTTTAAAAAAAATCTACCATTCATTAGTAGAAAATGATATACAGGAAACCAAAATAAACTACAATGTGTCTTATTTCATGGTACTACTAATTAAGAATTGCCTCCCTGATTTAAATTGGCTCTCGTGATTAATCAATCAAAATTTTTTTTGATTGAACTAACAAATAAAAGTTTACAATCCTACTTTATGTCTTTTCCACAAACAGCTGATGAAATATTATTTAAATTTCAATTTAATTTCACTACATCCAACCATGATCTGACAGGAAGCTAGAACTAGCTTTGAAAAGTGAAGACCAAAGTCATTTCATACTTATAGCAGCCTTTATCCATTCTCTAAGGTCACTGGATTTTTGCTTTGGCTGTGAACTACAGCACATTCTGTTCCCAAAGCCTCATGTGGGCATCTAACAATTGTTATGTCTTAAATCCTTCATTCTTTTCCCAATGACTTCATGAGCTAACAATCTGACTTCATGAATAACTGCAATATATGTGCAATGTGGAAATATTGTTACAAGTCTACAAGAGTATTCCTGGGCTTTGTAAAGCATTGTGTTGAAAGATAAGTATAAGTTATAATTATTCTGAGACCCTGAAAAAATATGGCTTTGAACTCTTCTTTTTAATTTTGCTTGAACAATTATAGGAAAGCTACTACAAAGATGAAGTACTTGTATATCCGTATTTCTCAGCATTGGCACTTAAAAAAGTGAGGACTTCAACTCCCAGAATTCCTCACACAGTGAAGGCTCTCTGGGGAATTCTGGGAGTTGAAGTCTGCATTGGGGAATTCTGGAGTTGAAGTCCACACATCTTCAAATCGCCAGGGTTGAGAAATATACAAGATACTTGTATACAAGGTACTTCATCTTCACTGTACTGATATACACTATCCTATATAATATCCTGATGCTTTGAGGACAAATTCTCATTATCATTGTACCTGCAATACATTATTATTTTTTTCCTTTAGTTCATGTTTAATTCAGCATCTGTCTAAGACTGAGTTGAATACCCAAACATGCAATGATCTGGTGAAGATGTGTTGTTCTCTAATTCCCAACCATAATTGCATAACAGGTTTATATGCTTCCTTGCTGATTAGGCACAAATTTTCATTCCCCCCCCCCATTTTCACAGTTGTTCTAAGTATAGTATTGCATTACTTTTACATTTACCTTAACCGTGATTTTAAAACTCTCGGATTTGCGTAATGTCTTAAATCAAAGTTTTTTTAAAATATGGATTATTGAATAATTACCTGGTTTCACACAACACACTAAGGAACTGAAGTATGATTTACAAAAAAATAGTGGCTACATTCACTTAAAACATTAAGCTATATCCAACAAAATACATGATGGCTTACATAGCAAGATCATCATCATCATTATCATATTAGCCTCATCAATTTGTCAAATCTAGTTCTTCTGTGCAAAATGTCTAACATTTACCAGGGTTAAACAATACCATAACTAATCCAACGACAATTTATAAAATTTTTATGAGCATGTTTGTTGCCGTCAAATGGCAGTCTAAATACTTTTCACACTGCTTCTGCACAAAAATGCTGTTCTGTGTAGGAATGTTTTTTAAAAAACCTACAAGTTTCTCTTTCCATATCAGGTTATCAACAACCTGGTCACTTTGCTTGAGCCCTACCACTTTCCTGTACCCCACAAGGAATATAATCTGACTTTTGCAAGCATTAAGCTTCTCTCCTTGTTTATTTTGTTGTGAATGCTACCTTTACCAGATTTCATATATGCATCCTCGTAATTGCATTTAGAAATTCAATTCCATTTGCTTGGACGCAACAAACAAGCTGAAGTCAAGAGTGAAATACAAGGAGATTTCCTTCCCTAAATATTTACTTCAATTAGACAGTCTGTTAAATTTGCCTTCCATCCGCTTTGGTGCCAGTCTGTTGCCAATTTGTTTCTCATTATTCAATGCAGTGGAAAATTATTACAGTGAGATAGATGTGGAATCCACAAGTCACTGATGTATCTGTCATCAATTACAGTTTTTTTCCACAAAACCTAAGCTTTTATGATTTAAAGGGATAAAGAATGAATTGTCCTAGTTTGTACCCCCTAGGAAAATGAAAAGAGGGTGTGGGAAGTAGTCTCTATTTGTTTGAAACAAAGAATAAAATACAGAGCAGTTTTTATAATGGACAGTAGAGTTTCATGCCACAAGATTTGAAAAGGCAGAATGCTAGAGAAATAACTTGAGACAATCAAATTAAACAGAAATTACTACCACTATCTTAACTTTTGGACTCTCCTGCACATGCCCCTGGATAGGCATGTAGCTTTGATTACACAGTGATTAACAACCACATAAAGCACATTGTTCATGTATAATGTGTGAACATTATTCATCTACCTGAATCCAAGTTTAATGTCATGCATATCTTTTTATTCTTCCCAACCCAAGAGAAATTGGAAAGAAATTATGTAAACGGCTAAGATACTGCTGTCCATCTGCTGAATAGAAAAGGAACCAAATTTGACAAACTAGCAAATATTGCAGAGAGGGGAAAAAAATGCAGCACATCTTTATGAGAGGCCAATCAGACACTGGCTTGGAATGTTGCTGACTGCTTTATTCTTAAATTCCCCTCAGTCCTCGGATTTATTATGAAGGGGTTGAAGGACCTCCTGCAGTGAATAGCAATAACAATAGTATTTACAGTTATATACCACCCCATAGTGCTTTAGAGCACTCTCTGGGAGGTTTAGGATGTCAGCATTATTTGCATATTGACCCCAACAATCTGGGTCCTCATTTTACCAAGTTCAGAAGGATGGAAGGCTAAGTCTATCTTGAACCCTGTCAGGATCGAACTCCAGGCTGTGGGCAGAGTGCAATGCTGCACTTAACCACTTGCCACAGGGTTCCTAAATGGCAATTCTAATGAAATGTGATCAAGATTAAGATACCAGGGAAGGAATGTAATTCTTTTCTTATATCTAATGTTTCTGTTACTTCACAGGAGAAGGAAATTACTGCTACATTCATTTGCCAAATAGCAGACTTCAAAAATAAGCGGTGGATTATCATCAGGATTACAAGTGAAAAGAAACAATTATCCTACTTTCTTACTGGAATTCCAGCAGTTCCTAATTACAGATTTTAAAAATGAAAGAAATGTAATATTAGACCATATATTTAATGTTGATTGTAATTCAGTGTCAAACTGTGGGACACATAGATGGTGACCCATAAGTGTTTTACTGAACTCAATGCGGATGTCAAGAGAACTAAAATCTTGAAACATTTCTTGATTTCTTAGCAGCTTTAATCAGGGCTGGAACAAAAGGCCAGAACAAGGAGCTCTTCAGTCAAGACTCAACACTGCCAATTTTATTCTTTTTTTGAGTTTTGAGCTACACTACACAAAACAGCCTTCCCCAACAAGTTTCCTTTTGGATTTGTGTGGTGACCACTTTTATCAACTCCACTAGCATGACCCTGCTTTATGAATGATGAGATTTTTAGTCCAACAGATGTGAATGGTGCCAAATAGATGAAAGATTTTTTTACCAATTCTTTTTTAAATGGAATTTCCAGGGTGCTAAATAAAAGTAGCTTATTTATGCTCTTAACAATGATTGCCTTTTAATTAAGACATTTTACTGTTTTAATATCAATTGTAAACAATTGAAAAATTCTAAATACCCATTTAGTAATAGTAATAGTAGTAAAGTTGGAAGGGACCTTGGAGGTCATCTAGTCCAACCCCCTGCTCAGGCAGGAAACCCTACACCATTTCGGACAAATGGCTGTCCAGTCTCTTCTTAAAAACTTCCAGTGTTGGAGCATTTACTGCTTCTGGAGGCAGGCTGTTCCACTGATTAATTGTTCTCACTGTCAGGAAGTTTCTCCTTAGTTCTAGGTTGTTCTAGGCCCAGAATAGAGCCCTGGGGCACCCCACTACACACTTCCCTCCATATAGATGCAGTTCCATTGAGGACCACTCGCTTAGTACGGCCGGTCAGCCAGCTACGGATCCATCTGGTGGTGATTCTGTCTACCCCACATTTTTCTATCTTATCAAGTAGTAGGTTGTGATCTACTTTATCAAATGCCTTACTGAATTTAGAATTATCTTTAGAAATAACTTCAGCACTGGATAGTTTAGTTTCATGGATTTGAGACTAAAAGCCATGCATTTGTTTTCCTTTAATTGAAATGAAAAAAAAATGGCAAAACTCTAAGAATTTTATTCCCTCCTTTCTGGAAAATTGAGGCAATTCTCACAGATTGCCTTTCTCCTCAGTTTCAACATGTATGGTGGGCAGGGGAAGGAAGTAGAAAAAATTTCTGTCTGCCTCTGTCCATATTGCATAACCTGCATAGGTTATATCTTTATGTCTCTCTTTATGAACCCCCAGATACTGTATTTGCATGTTGATAGTTGTAATTACCAAAGTCCTGGTCTTGTACTTGTAGCCTTGGCCCAAAAGTTAGCACATTCTTTCTATACACAGATCATTATATATGTGATGAAATGTATATAGTGTGCTTGTGGAAGAAATGCTTTCTATTCAAGAAACATATGAGAAATGGAAAGATACTGAATTATGGTCTCAGGGCTAGGAGTCAGATCTCCCTCTCTCTCAAGAAGATCTTCTTTCCCCCTGGTGTTTTGGTTCCCTGTTAATGTATTGATGTGGCATTTCTGCTGTTTACCTCTTTGATTCCTGATTGCTCAAGAGGTTAGTGCAAGGGTAGTCAACCTTGGCTCTTTTATGACTTGTGGACTTCAGTTCCCAGAATTCCTGAGCCAGCTTGAGGCAGGCGATCTGGATGTGCCACCCACTCCATCCCATCCACTCATTGCCGCACCACACCAGGCAATCCGGATGCACTGCCCATTCCATCCCACCATCTTTCAGCTTGTGCACGGCCACATATCGGGATTGCTTACCTGCACTGAGCCAAGGGACTGGCAGGCTGCGGCTGCTGCTGGACATCATCGGCCCCCACAGGCTTGCCACCTCTTGTGCGCGCATCAGCGGTGGTGCGCCCGACCAGGCTGATCACCCTGATATCATGTTTCCCCAAAAATAAGTCCTAATGCGTGTTTTGGTACAAAAAAAATATATAAGACCGAGTCTTATTTTCAGGGAAACACAGTAGGTTGTTGAAAAAGTGGTAAAGCAGCAGTCACAAAGAACTCTGAGAGAAACAGAATACAGTGGTTCTGTGGTACTCAACAGCTTCAAAACTCATCAAATTTATATTTGATGCATTTTGACAAAAAATTTGTCCCGGTACTCGTCCTTTGCTTGGTACTCAACACTCTATGATAGGAAAAGAGAGATGGCTGTGGAGAACAGGCAGGAAGTTGGCCATGCTGGGAAGGTCACTGCAAAAGGATGAGAGGGATGGCTACAGAGGGCAGACAGGAAGTCGGACATATTGGGAAGGTTGCTGACATAGAAAAGGGACAAACAGGAAGTCCTTCCCAGTGGAAGCAAAGGGTCACATGGTAAGTCATGTGGCTTTTTTTGGCACTCATTGCTTTTAGTACTTGTTGCACCTCCCAGAACCAATTAATGATGAGTACTGAGGTACCACTGTACCTAGATGATTTTCAGTCAAGATTCAGGTCTGGGCATAAAACAAAGCAGCTTTGGTTGCCGTCATTAGTAACAATGATGATTTGTCTGGAGATACTATATATCTCCAGACAAATCATGAGATATAATGAGAAGATGAGAAGTCTGGACCCTGTGCCTGGGAGAAACAGGCTCAAACTTAGCTAAATAAAATGGAGTGATGGTTAAGTCAAAAGTTAATTAAGTCTGGGATAATAGCAACTTTCTCCTCAAGGAATTTGTACCCCTAGAAAGAACTGATGTTGAATCTGGGGTGCTCCTGAACTATCTGTCCCTGATAGAACAACAGATTGAGACTGTTGCTAGAAGTGCCTTTGCTAAGATTTGGCTGGAGGAGATGGCCTTGTTTAGACTACTTTAATGTGCCTATATGAGGCTATCCTCAAAGACCATCTAGAAACTAATTAATGAACAATGCAACAGCCAAAATGTTGGATTATTTATTATGGCCATATAACACTGGCACAGTGGAGAAGAAGTTGAAGTAGTAACAAATTTTGGATTAAAACAACAATTAATTTAAAGGTAAAGCCAGAGTGCTCACTGGAGACACTAATGATAAAGCTAAAGCTTAGATATTTTGGACATATAATGGAAAGGCAAGTCATTTAAAAGACTGTAATGCAACATGTCAAACTCATGATGTCACATGACGTTCCGCGACGTATTGGAACTTTTTCCCCATTGCCGGCAATGGGGTGGGTGTGGTTTCCTTGTGTCGCGTCCGGAGAAACTGAAGGTAATTGGAAAAGAGGACAAGCTGGTGAAATACTATCATTGATGACAGAATTGTGAACTTACAAGCATTCAAAGAACCAATTACTGACAGATAATCCTGGCAGGAGTGGATGAACCATGGGGCAATAGCAACTTTAGCTCTAATATATATATATATATATATATATATATATATATATATATATATATATATATATATATGTAGGTCTTTGGTTATTCGGGTTTTCTCCCGTGTAAAATTGGAAATGTCTTGGCAACGTTTTGACGAAGTCCCATTCGTCATCTTCAGGCTGGTGGTTTCAGCTTCTTGCTTTGAGCAGCTCAAAGCAAGAAGCTAAAAACACCAGCCTGAAGATGACGAATGTGACTTCGTCGAAACGTTGCCAAGACACTTCCAATTTTACGCGGGAGAAAACCCGAACAACCAAAGACCTATATACAAATACCCGCGAAAACCTCAGAAAACTATATATATATATATATATATATATATATATATATATATATATATACATACATACATACATACATACATACATACATACATACATACATATATATATATATATATATATATATATATATATATAAAGCATTAACGTTCCTGCTGCAGAAACTAGCAAGAACCAAATTTTGATCAATTTGTTCTTGAATTGTTTGATAGGTGAAATTTTGGAATGGTGTTTCATATAAAGTTTTATTTTCCGTTGCTTATGTGTTCCTATTAAGGAGTTACTCTATTTTTGTTTGTGAAGAAAATAATAAATGAAAGCTCTGTCCCAGCTGTGTCATGCTGTTTTTACAAGGTCGTAACTTGATCGCCCTGCTGGAATAACACATGAACTCTTTGTTTTTAAAGTCCCTCCATTTGCAGTTTAGATTACTGCCATATAAAACAGCAGGATGGTACATTCCTCCTAAAAAGTGTTAAGTCACCCACTTATTGTCCAACACCTTGACTTCATGTGATGTAATATGTATATTCTTCAAGACACCATATAAATGGGTTTGCAATTGTAACTCCTACTAATTTATCTATGTGGAGCAACTAGGAATCCTTTAAAAAATCCTGCTGGTTTAATTTAATGTCTCCCCCTGTCCCACTTATATAGTCTGTTACCTTGTTGCTGTTTTAAGCCAAATGCTTACATTGAAAGTTTTAAAGTTTAACAATGGTTGTCCAATGGAATCACCTTAGGAAAATGCTGATGCTAAATATTGGCCTGGGAGGTAGAGTCACAAGGTTTTTCTGGTGTATTTTTTCTGTAAACTATTGAAATTCCACTGCAAACAGGAAAATGAATGACTGCTTGTTTCCATTCCCACTCAAGACAGATCTATTATGATCCTTGGCAATTTCAGTTTTGCATTAGTTAGCAGGCAGGTGCAGGTAGAATCCCTCTCAGTTGAGAGGTGGGAGAGCAGAGGGCTTTTATACTCTGCCTCTTGGCCACTCTATGCTTAGTTTAGGAAGTGGTTGGCATCTCCTCTCCCATTCTTCAGTTGTGAGATAAACAAGTGCTAGTTGTATAGCCAGGTAGGAATGTTTCTGTCCTGTTTCATTAGCTTTTGTCTGGAATTCAACATGAAGAAATGAAAAGGTTTTTCAGCCATTTCACATTCATTTCATGTACCTTGAGGACCTACTTCAAGGGCTTCCTGTTTCATTTGGCTTTAATGAACTAATACCATGAAGTGGAATTTGTGGGGGGTAATTTCTGCTCTCCTTATTTCCTTTATGTCTGGCTGTCTTTCTGACTGCCTTTGTAAGAATGGTAAGTTCCACCCCTGTCCAATATATAAATCCATCACCTGAACACCCCAGTAGCCAGAAGATACTGTTAGCCCCATGTACCATATTTACTCGAAGAGAATACTTGGATTGTCAACAACCTCCTCTATTGTAATGGATTGTCTTTTTTGGCCATCTATTTAATTCCCTGTCACACCACCTGCCCTTTGGAAAACCCATTGCCTCAGAAAAGCATACAGCTACCACCTGTTCGTTATCTGTCTGTCTGTCTTTTTGTCTACCTACCTACCTACAATCCTCTCTTCTCTCTCTCTCTCTCTCTCTCTCTCTCCCACAAACATAAAAGTCGCTCATGATTTTGCTACATTTCCTGTCAAAAGGAGTGATAGAAAATGTATAATGTGTATTATACTTAATCCTTTCATATAAAAACCAGGTGACATGGGATCATTTACCCTATTTACACCTTCACATGCCTGTTATGTATAAAATACACATTTAACAATAATACATGTAATATTATACATTTTGATATGTTACAGTGGTTATCATGTTAGAACTTCCTTCAACTTAAGTGAAATCACCTATAAATATAAAACATTATATAGTTATATATAATGCTTATATATAAACATTATTTATACTGATGAAGATTTGGAATTTTGGCTTCTGACATATTCTTCTCCAATGGTTTTTTAAAGATTGTTTTGGTTTTTTCAAATCAAAATTATTGGGAAATTTGTACGTTGTAATGAAAGCACCAGCCTCCAGCATTATTTTTAATTTCAACACTATGGGTATAATATAAGACCCATAGATATTATTAGAAATAAAAATGGAGGATGACTTTGTCTGGAAATAGACCCCTTTGTCCAGGAAAGGAAAAGAAAGCTGGAAATTATTGAAAAGACTAAGCAGGATGGACTTCCTTACCCATTTGTCTTCTGGAAAATGTGCCAATTATGATGGGTCTCACTCTTCATTAGAGCAATTTTCTAAATCGTCAGGGATGCTCCATAGAAGCCATTTTGCAAGGTTCCATATGTCATGATCTCTAAGGTGACCAACCGTCCTCCTTTAGGGAGGATGTCCTCCTTTTGTGAGTTCTGTCCTCTCTCGAAAAGTGTCCTCCTACATGTCCTCCTTTTCGATATTTAAAGACTAATCTGCAGGGCTTTTTTTTCTCATAGAACGCTCAGAACAGCGTTCCGGCACCTTTTTTTTGATGGTTTTTTTTCAACTTTTACATGAGCTGTGCTACTCCTATTGGCTTTCGAAAGCCAATAGGAATTGCTGCTGAGCGTGCCAAAACACCCGGCTGGCAAACTTTGCACACGTAAGCTGTCTGCAGCGAAGGCGAATTGGCAGGAACTTTGCACCCCTCCCTGCTACCCAATTACACCATCTCCTAGTTAGTCCCGAAAATACCTGGAGGAGACTGGAGTGGCGATGCCACGGTAACTTTCTCTTGATCTTTGGCCCTGCTAAGGCAATAATGGCTGCAGACGCAAGAGGCAGGGGCGGTGGGGCTACTGCGGGTGGGGGTGTGAGGGGCACCCCCGTGCTGTGCGAGCCGCGGGCCTGCTGGCTCAGGAATTCTGGGTGTTGAAGTCCATGAGTTATAAAAGAGCCAAGGTTGCCTACCCCTGGCCTAGACAGTGAATAGACCATGTTATAGCTAGGAGTGCATGGTTTCTTTTATGGAGCATGGCTGCTAGTTATTAAGTACATATATTCATACTTATGTATGTCTATTCATATGCCCATTGCTTATTTTTTACAGTTTTAGCTGAACTTGCAGCGTAAAATACTATCTCCTTTGTTTGAATGGCAAGAAAGATTAACTGCTTGTGTAACTTTCCATAGACTCGCAGGGGTTCTCAACCTTGGCAACTTTAAGACTTGTGGAGTTCAACTCCCAGAATTCCTCAGCCAGCTTTGCTGGCTGAGGAATTCTGGGAGTTGAAGTCCACAAGTCTTAAAGTTGCCAAGGTTGAGAACCCCTGCATAGAGCCACATGGTTACAGATTAGCAAGTCAGGACACTAATGATTCAACATCCAGGATATCTTTAAAATGAGTTATGCACTCAGGGATGCATTCAAATGGACACCGATGCCCAGAAGCACAAGGCTAGGAATTCCAGTTATGGTATTTCTGAGTTATGCCTGACAAATGTTTTTTAAATATGAATAAACTTGTTATACAGTTCATGTTTTATTTACTGTTTTGCATTATTCATAATTAATTTCAGATTACAGCCTACAGCTCAGGTACATGAGTGTGTGCGTGAGAGGGAGAGATGCTGGAATTAATATTTCTGAGTGAGAGATTGGGGTATATTTCTCATATTGCTGGGTTGTGTTGCTTCCATAATGTAATCCGGGCTCTCTGCCCTGGAGGGCTCTTTTCCAACAGACAGTCTTACAGACATGGTGATTCAGCTCACAGCTTCCCACAGCTACTTCTGGCTGACTTGGGAAAAGGCAGCTGAAATGCTTTTGCCAGGAAAATATACAGAGTTACATTTCCCACATGTGTATTATTATGACATCACATCAATCTGCAACAGTTTACAACTGATTGGCAATCCCAAGAGCTCTTAAGCTTCTGCAAAGGACTTGTGCTAGTCTAGTGGAGTTTGGGGTGTGTCCTTCCATTTCCTAATCAGTTATCTCTCTGTATTGTGAGGGCTGGATCTAAAAGTATATTTTTGCCAGTAGAATGAATGCCAGTTGTGGATTTAATTTTCTATCACTTTACTCAACCGTATATCCCCAGAATTGCTCCAGAGGTCACAGGAGGAGATTTGGGAAGCAACCTTTTTAATGCCACGACCCCCAACTGGTCGTAAGTCGAGGACTACTCAACTGGTGCAGCACCATTTGCAGAATGGGACTTTTAGCGGGCTCAGCAGGGCAGAGACAGCCTGGACAATTCCTATTGGCTTTTGAAAGCCAATAGAATTAGACTCTAGTAAAGAGAGTCTATTCTATTGGCTTTCAAAAGCCAATAGAATAAAAGGGAGTAGCACAGCTAAGGAAAAGGGGAAAAAAATGGCGGACTGTGTTGTTTGGCGACTCCCGTGAAATGGTCGTTCGACACCAAATGGGGTCCCGACCCACAGGTTGAGAACCACTGATCTAGGGGGGTGGAAATGGGAGAGGCTAGAAAGAGAAACTACTCTTGTGCAAACCAGAATTCCTTTTCCCAACACTGCATTTTGTCCAACAACAACACTTCAAAAAGGGGGAGGGAGCGACTACCACCCACATACTGGCATTTCTATTTTTTAATATTAGTGAATTGGTGCAAGTCATGAATAAAAAGATAGTGAAGGCAGGCTAGCACAGTATTTTGGGGGTTTTGGGTTGGATGGGAGATTTTATATTACTCCAGAAGCTGTAGCAGGTTAGCAGTTGAGATACTAAACCTTGTTTTCGGAACTCACCAGTTGGTCAACTGGAGGAAGAATTCAATGGAAGTTCCTTTGCATTGTAAAACTTCTTGCTCTTCTCAATTTTTCTAGGCCAGCATAATTATGGAGGATGGGAAGTGGGGAAAAAAGTAAAAGTATAATGTGGAATTGGCGGTAAAGTGGGAGAAGCTTGCATTTCTGGATGTAGAGGATAGAAGGAATGGCCTTGAGGGAGAGAAGAAGTAGCTGCTATAAGGACAATGATCAGATAAAAGAGGATTGAGTCTGGGGCAGGAAAGTAACTTGAGTAAACATCTGAGACAGGCCCCTTCCTAGTTCTCAGAAAGATAAAAGGAGGGAGGGGGAAGATTCTGTTGCTTTAGCTTTATCAAAATAATGACATAAGTAATACAATAACGAATACCTTTACAATAAAAGGTACTGCATACATGACATTGGATTCTTAATCTGATCTACCTTGAAGGGCTGTTCTAACACTGTTAGAAATCAAGTCCTATTCATTACTTTGATTTTATGCAAAACATCCCCCATGGTTCTTAGGAGTGGGAGTTAAAAAGGCATGAAGACTTCTTTCCCCTTGAAAAATCAGAGGCTCTGCAGGCAGGGGTTCTTACACACAGAAAAATGGACTGTCCACAGTACTCAATAATAATAATAATAATAATAATAATGATAATGATGATGATGATGATGATGGAAGGGACCTTGGAGGTCATTTAATCCAACCCTCTGCTCAGGCAGGAAACCCTATACCATTTCGGAGAAATGGCTATCCAGTCTCTTCTTAAAAACTTCCAATGTTGAAGCATTCACCGCTTCTGGAGGCAGGTTGTTCCATTGGTTAATTGTTCTAACTGTCAGGAAGTTTCTCCTTAGTTTTAGGTTGCTTCTCTCCTTGATTAGTTTCCATCCGTTGCTTCTTGCCCTGCCTTCAGGCACTTTGGAAAATAGCTTGACTCCCTCTTCTTTGTGGCAGCCCCTGAGATATTGGAACAGTGCTATCATGTCCCCCCTTATCCTTCTCTTCATTAAACTAGACATACCCAATTCCAGCAACCGTTCCTTATATGTTTTAGCTGCCAGTCCCCTAATCATCTTTGTTGCTCTTCTCTGTACTCTTTCTAGAGTCTCAACATCTTTTTTACATCGTGGTGACCAAAACTGGATGCAGTATTCCAAGTGTGGCCTTACCAAGGCATTTTAAAGTGGTATTAATACTTCACATGATCTTGATCCTATCCCTCTGTTAATGCAGCCCAGCACTGTGTTGGCTTTTTTGGTAGCTGCAGCATACTGCTGGCTCATATTTAAGTGATTGTCCACTAGGACTCCGAGATCCCTCTCACAGTTATTACTTTTGAGCAAGTTACCCCCTGTACTATACCTGTACATTTGTTTTTCTTGCCTAAATGTAGAACCTTACTTCTTTCACCCTTGAATTTCAGTGTTCAAGTCTGTCCAGATCCTCCTGTATCTTAAGCCTGTCTTCTGGAGTGTTGGCTATTCCTGCCAGCTTGGTGTCATCTGCAAATTTGATGAGTTCCCCATCTATCCCCTCCAAATTGTTGATGAAGATGCTGAAGAGCATTGGGCCTAGAACAGAGCAGAACACTTCCCTCCATGTAGATGTGGTTCCATTGAGGACCACATGCTGAGTACGGCCAGTCAGCCAGCTATGAATCCATCTGGTGGTGATGCTGTCTAACCCACATTTTTCTATCTTATCGGGTAGTAGGTTGTAGTCTACTTACTGAAGTCCAAGTAAATTATATCCACAGCATTCCTCTGATCCACTAATTTTGTCACTTGGTCAAAGAATGCAATAAGATTTGTCTAGCATGATCTGTTTTTGACAAACCCATGTTGGCTTTTAGTAATGACTTTGTTTGCCTCTAGGTGTTCGCAGATTCGTTGTTTGAATATCATAAAAGTTATAAAAAAAGTTTTAGTTTTAATAATTTCTAACATGCAGTTGAGCCGGAAATAATTTGGTTCAGTTCTCAAATGCCATTCTTGACCATTTTCTAGGATCACAGAGGTCAGGGCTGCTTACAAAGACTTTATCTCCACAATGCCTACCCTCAGACGATGCTATTCGCAGTTAAAGTAAACACGTGCGTATGTATTTGCTTACATATTTTGGATTTTCTTTGAAAAAAATGGAAGGCCTGGGGGGCAAAGAGAATGACCCTTCCTCTCCAACCATGCTTATAATACTTTCTTGATTGTTTTAAAGAAAAATTGCAGATAGCTTGAAACAAATTCACATTATTTAAAATTTTAAAAAGCTCTTTTATTGCCTTTGAGTGCTATTAGTCCCCTTTCTGCCTTCCTTTCTTTCTTTCCATTCTTTGTGGCATCAGCCTACTGTGGGCTGATCCTTGATGTTCATATAAATTAAAGCGGTTTATAAGCTTCCGATCAGCTAGGAAAAACTGGATTCAGCACAAGTCGTGGCTGCTGGAATCCAGGGGAATGAGGAAGTTATATTTATGTTATATTTGCATCCCCCACATTGGCATCCGTTCTGAACATTTCATTTCACAAACAAAGATCTGGCCACTGGATTTGCTTCACTTCCCTCCCCTTCCCCTTTGATATTTAATGCACCACGATGACAGTAATTACTAAAGCCAAAGGAACATTTGTAAGCTATCAAGAGGGGAAGAGCCACTGGTACAATTAAATGGGAAACACTGTTGGGTCTCAGGATATTTATAGAAGGCTAACCTGAGTGTCATTTGACTTTCCAGGGAGGTCCACTCGATCACCCAGTCCTGTGTGCTTAGGCCATGTGGTGCTGTGTACTGTATTGCATGCAGTAGTGAGCATCACAGCTTTCCTGCCCCAGTTTCCTTTTAACTTTACAGCTCACCACAATAAGTGCAGCCCACCCAGAAAGCTTTTGAGCGGTGGTTTTCTGTGTTTGCGCACATGTGTAAATATGAACATTTTGAGAAAGTTCTTATCCATATCTTAGGATCTGCTACCATAGCACACAAGAAAACTATTTCTGCTTCAATCGATTCCTTATGTCCTGCTTTCTACAGCCGACATTGACATTTGTATCGATTCTATGATGCTAATATATTGCTATTTGAAATCAGGAGAAAAATCTGCCACTCCTGTTTTGTTTTGTTTTTTTGTTTGTTTGTTTTTTTGGATGCAGTTTTTGTGATTTTTATTTGGAACCTAGTGTGGGTTAGTTTTTCTAGCTTTCCACCCTATACTGCATGTTAAGCCATGCGTTATTTTTACCACTAACTTAAAAAAAAATCAACCCAAATAGTTGAGCAGACTTTGCTATCAAACAAGGCATTGTGTATTAGTTTGCTGACAGCCCACCAACAAAATCAGGAAAGATTACAATTTATCTAATGCAATTTTGTTACATTCATTTATGTATTACCATCATGGCCAGTGCTAATGTACATTTTAAAGGCTTTCTAACCCTCAGAGTTGCAATGAGAGTCATCACGTCCAGAGTCCTAGATATTTTTCAAGAATTTTTGAAGAGTTCCAAGATGTTCTACTATGTTAGCATAAAACTCTAACATTTTTCTTGCTACAAAATGAAGTAGATATGCACCATTCTCCAAATATTATAAATTGCAAGCTGGTGAGACCAGGATGTTTTTGAAAAGATTACTGAATTTTATTCATTTCAAACCAAACAGGTATTTGTTACCATTCCTTCTGCGAAAACACACTTAGTCATAACAGGATTTTCCACTATAATTAAATTTCTTATTCATTTCTTGTATTGAATTTATTAATCTCCATAATGATTACAAGTGAAATGCTGTGTGGGATGAATGAGAATATTCCAAGATAGGAGACTCTGCGTCTCTACATTCTATCCAGAAATAAGAGTTGCTGAATTTATTCAAGGTAAATAGGCCTAAGATTACAACATTTATAAAAGAAAGGTGAATTTTAAAAAACTAAGAAAAAAGATGCATAGAAACATTACAGTATAAGGTGATACAGTTAGTTGTTTTTAAAGGCAGTCGGGTTTCACAAGATCAATCCCACCCCCAGGTAAAAGAGAAGAAACATTTGTGAAATTTGGGGAATTAATATGAATGTCTAAGAACTAAGCTGTATCCCATGGTTTAGGGTACAGGGGAAGAGTCATCAGTGGCCACCAGGATTCTGCATTGTGCCATGGGAAAGGGAATATGGAACAACTTCATAGACAATTAGAACATTAGTGATGCCTCTCATGGGATGCAAATTCTTGTATTTTCCAAGAAAAGGAGAGGAAAATTCTTCGTTGTTTTCCAATATTACATATGTAATTTGTACTCGAGCGTCTAATGAAAAGGTCATTGAAACTAGAGCGAAATACTGTCCCTCACTTGATCATTCTTAGATCTCATTACCCAACTTCTAAAGTTTCATCCAGTTTTCAGGGATGCTTTCACTTCCCACCTCATGAATTCTTGAAAATATTAATTCTTGATCATAGAATGTAAGGGATCTTGGAAATCACCTAGTGCAACTTCCTGCAAAATATAGGAATCCACTACTAATATGTTAACCATGGAGTAAAATGAAAAAGTCTGGTCACTGTTTCCCATGTTCCTATCTTTTTTTGTATAATGGGTCATTATTAGAAAATGTAAAATCTTTTTGGAAGTTCAATATTTCAATTGTTACTGACAATATCTCTTTTCTACTGTATGTGCCTGAAGTGGTTGATCTAATGATATGGGACAGCAACTGTTTATCATGAATGCTATCTTTTCATTGTGTTAGCAAGAGGTAAAAATAAATATAACAGAAAGTTAAACATAAAAGATAATGGACTTGTACTATTAATTAATTCCTCCCTTTTCCAGTATAATTGTTTATTTTTCTACTAACCTCTTACTACTTTTGAAATTCCATAGGCATTAAAAATTAGGGAAGAATCATAAAATGTTCTAAGATACTAAGTTATTTTTATAAGAAATAGAAAGAAGTTGATGAAACTCATATTCATATTTATGGAATCTTTGGAACAGCACGCTTAAATGTTTCATTTTGTAAACCAGCAGGAAGTTGCTATAAAGTAAGTCAAACTAGGTTTTTTTGACCTTAAAATGAGGTTAATATGCAGATAATTCTATTTCAGGGCACCTCAGAGAATATTTAACGAGGGTCAATTGGAATTTCCATGTTGTTGGAGATATACATAGAAACTGAAGCATTAACTCACAATGGCTGCTGGATTTGTCTTAATTTGGCTTGAAATCCCCAAGATTAATAATGTAATTTTAAAGCAATTGTAGATTATTAAGACTTTATTAAGACATCAAAACTGTGGACCTTTCCTGCATGTGGAGAAGGCCCAAATAATAATCATTGAAGACTAAACTGCTGTTAATTTGTTTCTTATAATACATTAGTTTTTTTAAAAACAATAACTTGATCTTGATAATGTATGCATCAAAAATGAAAAATGACTGCTTTGAGGAAGGAGAATATTTCCAATATTTTGGGATATAATTTCTGATTATTAAAATCCATGAACTGACAAACTAAGATATTTTTATTTATATATATTGTTAAATGCCAGTATCAAGTTTCCTGTACATCAGAAAATTGCATGGTACAATAGAAGTACATTTCAGTCAATCAATTATTCTTGTTCAGAGATTTCAGTCATCTGGTGTATTCTGGAACAGAATATGGTGTCTTTTGGTCTGGTAAACATACTGAAATTTTAGGACCAACCAATGGATGCTCCTAAAAAATCACTAAAATGATGGTTGGGTGTTGTCCTTTCAGAAAAATGGCTGCCAAGGTCTGCAGAAAATAAAAAAACCACTAATTAGTTACTGAGGGAGAGTTCACTTTCTAAAAGAAATCAGGGTGCATATATCAAAGACCATAGCTATGTCACTACCACCACTGCCCTTAGAAAAATGAAAAATTAAGTTATGGGAAATGCAGTTGAGTAAATCTAAAGAGTGCCAGATTGGGGATGAATAGACTATACCTCTCTCTTACACTTACACAGATGCATACACGGAGTTTATTATATAGTACATTTGCCATTAAATTAGTTTTATTGAATTGGAAATGGGTAGTAATGTTACCAAAGGTACAAATAAAAGAAATGCTTGTAAACTTTAAATTTTAACTGCCTCAGTACTGGTGTATGTTAGCCATTGTTTAGAGGTCCCATCAAATAAATTGGCATTCAGATTACTGTGGTTAATATAGATAAATAAAAGACATTGCAATCACCTGTCATAATATCCTACATGATTACAGGTCAACATGAGAGGCTTTCTGTGAGGGTGGCAAACTTGCTGTGAGAATTCAAAGGCTGTTTATCCCCACTAGTTAAAGACCTATAATTGCAGCCGTTTGACCTCCAATAAGGTAATTACTCTACAAAAGCTCTCTCCAGGAAACTAGGCATTAGTCTTGGCTAATTAGGCCCACATTGATATGCTGCCCTTATCGAAAGGCAGCTGGTTGAAAAAAAGCATCTATAATGCTGCCTGAGTTATTCACATAAAACAGTGGCAGCTAGAAGTGGAATTGTTTTCTCTCTGAGAAGGAGGGAGGGAGGGAAGGAGGGAGGGAAGGAAGGAAGGAAGGAAGGAAGGAAGGAAGGAAGGAAGGAAGGAAGGAAGGAAGGAAGGAAGGAAGGAAAGAAACTGACAGCTAGACATCGAAGCCATTTATTATGGAGTTGTATGACTCCATGACAGCCTAAGACTGAATAGATCTTCACCATGTTCATCTATTGATACATCAATAATAATATTCCAATATATTGTGGAATCATTAATTGCATTACATTACTTTATAGATGGTCACTTGTACATATTGGTGCAAGTAATATTCATATCTGTATATTTAAGAAATGCAATTATTTTTTCTTTAGTAATCAGGGGTGAATAACCCTAAAAGGACTTAACATTCAGAATACATTATTTGCTGACAACTAATAAAAAGAATCCCATTAATGGGAATATTGTCTGAGCACAGGAGACATTCCCTGTTGGGAATTAACACTAAAAACATCATACTATCTTGGCCATTGTTTGTATAAATTCTTTTTTATTTTTTCATATTCTTCAGCATCTTCAGCTCTCTCATAAATATCTAAAAATAGCTTATCAACATGGCCAAACAAGGAAGGAAATGAACAATGATTTTCATCCTTACACTTTCCAGATGTGAGCGATTAACACATTTGGCAAAGAGCAAGATTGAGAAGGTTGATAAAATAGAAACATCTATAATAGTACTAAGATGCGTAGGTCTCTATAGAGCACATGGGCAAGGAAATTGACAAAACATGCATACTTACTTTATACCCTAATTTATACCGGCAGAGTTGGCATTCTGATATCATTATGTATTTGTCCATGTTTTTAACTGAATCTAGGTTTGCTGTGGACACCTATGGTTGAGTAAATGAACCTCAAATACTGCTTGATGGGTTCTTATGTGGCTGCTTCCTTAATTTCTGTAATTAGAGAGCACTTTCAGCCATGCTTTCCTGCAGTCTACCACATAACTACTGCAATTAAACTGTTGCTACAACTTTGGGGGTCTTGGAGAGATACAGATGGATATGCCAGTAGATGGATACAGGAGGTTAATACTGACAGGATTCAAAGTACATACCAGGAATGTTAGCACTGTCCCCCCCAGATGGTTTTCAGAAATATGTATATATTTAGAGATATATGTATATTCCCACTTGCAAAAGGATTTTGATGACCACAGAGTATTGCACTACAATGATACTAATACCCAAATTACATTAGACAATAGAGACACCCAAGCATTGCCACTTGTACAATGGTATTTTTAAAAAGGAGGTTTTGCCAGAATGTTAGCTACTCATGAGAAATTTATAAATTGGCTTACATTGTAACATTTCATATGAACCCCGAAAACTGAATCTATAGTAAGTGTTATCTTGGCTGACTTAAAGTGCAGGTTCATAAGACACCTTTCCACAGCTCGTCCTTTGCTTTCAAACTGTCTTTGGGCTAATGTTTGTCCAAGTGTCTTTGGACTCTTAGTTGTTCTGCTCTTTCCTGCAGTGTAAAATAGCAAACTGGTTTTGTATGCAAGATTTCCAAAATTAAGTCTGTCATAAAGAAACAAGGAGGTCTTCTGCTTTGAGAAAATAAAACAAATATTCACTGGGTGTGCCAGGGAGATATTTGCACACCAGACATAATACATTAAAAGACCTGTTCTGTTTCCTCATTAGAAATTATTGTGAATTAGAAAAGAACATAAGTACTTTTGTTTCTGGAATTTCTGTTTGTGCTTGAGGTGGAAAAAATGATATGATTTTGGTTTTACTGATTAGACTAATTTGCCGATACAGAAATGGCTATAGAAATGTAAAAAATTGAGATTTGATTTTAATGTCTGATTTTATTGCAACAGAGAAAGTCAGAAGTCAATGCCTTTTGTTTCTGCCCTCCACTTTCTTCACACCTTTTTTTGTTTTCCCTTTTACTGTTGTTCCCTATGATTTGCTTTTGTATTTTCACATTTTATGTTATACTTGAATAAAACTAATAAAAAAGAAATCATGTTCACTGTATATTTAAACCAATCTCAGTCTTTTAGAAAATATCAGATCCAGCCATAAATGATTAGTTTACACAGTTTAATTAAGCCATTTTATATGAAATATGGTTTATTTATGAATTCATTTTTATAAAGGGCAAATGATGTAATTTTGAATGTACATCAGTGGCTTTATTATGCCAAAAGTATATATTAAGAAGATTTATTTAAAGAGGGAGAAGCATGAGTGGGATAAACATGAATCAAGTATGAGACATATTAATATCCCCCAGATAAATATTTGTTTCAATCCTGCTTTTTTCAAAAAAATAAAAAGGAAAAACCTTCTTTCTCTCTTTAAAAGGATGGTGTTTTATCAGTCAAAATGAAATTAATATCATTTATGAAACTGACAGAAGAAAAGCCTAAAGAATCACACTCTGCTTTCAAAATGAGTTACAGATGGAAGAAAAATGAAGAATAATAATTTTCTCATCATTTCTGTAGGCTCAACTTTATGCCTAATACAATGAACAAACAAGAACTAAATATGAGGTTTGACATCATGACGGTACAGCAATACAGTGGATTTATTATTTTTTAGGCTCAAAATATCTTGATGTCTGATCAAATAGGTACCATAGAATTTCGTTAGACATCTGGAATTTTTAGTTTAACATCAATGGAAATAGAAACATGCTGTGTGTTGTTATTGTTTTTTAAATAAGCTAATTTAAATTTGGTTTACTAAAATGTGGACCAAAATCAGAAGGAGTTGGGTACGACCTTTTTAGACTAACAAATATTTAAACATACACATTTCCTTCAGCTTGACTTAGTTCACCAGATGCATAGAATGGCTACATTGATTTAAATTGAGTTTAAATTGAGATGAGGTGGCAGGGAAGGAAGAGGTAAGACAAGCTGGTTATATAGTTTCAGATTACATATGGAACAGATTACAAGAACCTTATAATTAACAATTGTAATATTATTAAAAACCATTCTATATACCGTACCCTTCTGAGATAAGCAAAAACCTTTTAAGACAGGGGTCTTCAAACCTGGCCCTTTTATGACTCGTGGACTTCAACTCCCAGAATTCCTCAGCCAGCAAAGAGATGAAGTCCCCAAGTCATAAAAGGGCCAAGTTTGAAGTCCCCTGTTTCAGATCTATCAGTTTAGCAAAATCTCATTCAGTTGTGCTGGTAAAATCCTTGTTGTCAAAATGTTGTGGGCAGTTAAAATGTTCTGATATTAATTTGTCATTGTTTTGAGTTCTGATTTCAAACTTGTGTCCATTAATAATCTTGTGCAAATTTTTGCCTCTTTGTCCTGTGTAAAATCTAGAGGGCCATTATTGGCAGATGATGGCATATATCCCATTAGACGACATGAAGATGTCTCTGATGGTATGTGTGAGGTTTCTGAAGAATGTGATAATGTTGTTGATGTAAATTTAGGGGCAAAGTAGACATCTGAGTTTGTTTCAAAGTCTGATTCCCATGTTAGCGTCATTGTTCAGTTGTTTATTGTTGATTGTGAAAATCTACAAACGGTAGGTGACAATCAATAGTGTTCCATTTTTCTGTATCTGTAGCCTCTCTTTCAATAGATCATCTTTGGTAATTGATCTGGCTCTGTTGATCTGCCCATTGATCTCATTGGGTGGCAGCTAGGTCTCGTGAATCTCTGGTTTAATTCCATCAATTGACCATCTCTCTCTCAAGAGGGTCTGAACAAATGTGAGCATAGTATAAAGCTGGCTATAGATCATAGATTTGGTGGTGTGTTCCAAATGGAAGCTGGAAGCATGTAGATATGCATAAGGAAAAGAAAAGAAGAAAAAAATGGATTGCAATAAGCTATGTCATTTGCATTTTTATCCAGGCATAAATCCTAAAATTTTGTTGACTCTATCTGTTCTGAGATATAAAATAGTTATCCTAGTTTAATATCATGTGTCCTGACCAAATTTCATTGGAACAAACCACATGGTTTCATCAGGACACTTTATCCTCTTTAACCTCCTGCATTCAAGAGCTCAAATAATCAGTAAAAAAATAAAATAAAACATTTTTATTTTTGTTACGCCAGTATCTTATTTCATCTATTTTATTTTTGTGTTGTATTTTTTTCAAATTTTGTTGGTCACCGAATAAATAGTGTTTTAAAAGAGTCAATCAAATCTCTCTATAAAAAGTGTACTTTCATGAATTCAGTCTTAAGAAGGAACAAAACGCTGAGAAGAAGAAATATGTTTGGGAAGAATCCAAGGCCTAAGAAAACTGCCATTTGTCTGAGGGACAGGTTTATAAATATGTATATTTAGGGTTAATGAAGATAGCTTATCAGCAAAGATAGATAGCTTATAAAAATTTGCAGTATTAAAGGAACCAGTTTAGGATCCAAATTAATATATTTAATCAAATTAATTCAATTCCTGCTTTAAATTGATGAATTCATTTCACAGTGTTGTTTTTAATTTTCTAAATTTCCACCTAATTATCTCACATATAATAGAAGAGAGAAAAAAAATAAATTCTGAACCAACACAACCAATCCATCCATTAAAAGGAAAGGAAAAAAAGATCTAAATCTGAGTACCTGAAATCGGTACACAGGTATCTGATCTGATATAAATCTCAAATCAAAATCTGAGTATCTTTGCCAAGAAGGAGAAATATTTTATCCCGCCAGGCAGCTCTTGAAGATAAAAAATTTATCTCATGTCAGCAGTTTGCAGAGATTCCACTTTTCATCCCATTCAGAAAGTGAAAAATTGTGGTATGACAAATGTGGAGAACTCTAATCTGACAAACATACATCTCCAAAATATAAATATTTAAATAAGCAAAAAAAAAAAAAAAGCACTGCCAAATGCATTTGTTTCCATTTCTATCTCTGCTGTCGCCAAGGATGCCTTAGATTTGTACTGATCTGACTTTCGAAATGCCATATGTTCTCCAAGCAGTGCAGGCAGTTTTGCCATGTTTGTGAAAAAAAAAAAAAAAACCTGACTTGCATTTGTCCTGGCCATTTTCCCTTCAGCATTTGTTGTTCATTTACAAGTTTCTTACATCCCTCTGATGATTTCTGTCAGCCTGTTTACATGTTTTAAATTTCCGATGGAATGTACATTGGCCATATTGGATCTGCTGTAGATTTTCCATAAGAAAAGCACAATAGTATGTGCTGAACATTATTGAGAAGTGACAACACATACCTGGGTTATTGATGAATGTAATGCCCCCCAAGATAAAATGCTGGTACCCTCTAATTGCACAGCATACTAGAATCAAAGACATCCATGTGGGCTTTGACTAAAAAACATGCTTTTAAAATTGCTGCTAACAAAAAATTATGCAAGATTTTAGAATCCAGGAAAGGGCAGTGCTGTGGTGTCAATCTATGGACAATTGATGCTCCATATAGCAACTAGATCAGGGAATGCTGATGAAAGGAATAGAATAGAATGATAAGCAAGAATGATAAGCAACTAGATCAGGGAATGCTGATGAAAGGAATAGAATAGAATAGAATAGAATAGAATAGAATAGAATAGAATAGAATAGAATAGAATAGAATAGAATAGAGCTGGAAGGGACCTTGGAGATCTTCTAGTCCAGCCCCCTGCTCATGCAGGAGAACCTATACTTCTTAGAATGTCTAGTCTCTTCTTAAAAATCACCAGGGATGAAGCACCCACAATTTTTGGAGGTAACCATTGTTTCTCATCCTTCTCTCTGGTGCTTTGGTGAACAATCTGGCCCCCTCTGCCTTGTGGCAGTTATTGATATCTTATTTCATTCTTTTATGCTATGCCAGTGAGGAGAATGTTAACTATTTATATGGACTGAGCCTTCATACACAATAAATGTAGCTCCCTGACCAAACACTAAGAAGGCTTTGGTCAGTAGAAGGGGATTTTAGGATACTAGCCTTTCTTCCCATTCTTTTCCTGTATTTAACACTATTTTTTTTTTAGCATTAAGTCCTGATGTGAGAAGGACAAAGAGGAAATTAGCTGTGTGGACTTCTTTTAGTGTAAACTACTTTATGTACATTATGTAACACAGAGAAAAAACTAAAAAGTTAGTGAATTCAATTAATGGAAAGCAAGAGATGTGAAAAGAATTCATTAAATAAATCTAGTGTACAGCAAAACTATTCGCTATACCTTTTCTTATTTTTCTATCCTTGTAAACCCTCCTTATTTTTACCATGTCCATACACCAATTCATATATTGTTTTAAATTATTTAAATTATTTAATATGCTCACCTCTCTCCTTCAGACAATCTCGCCAAACTTCCCAGACACAATTTTCTCATTCTTCCTCTTTCTCCAATTACTTGTCCTATACATAGTTATTTTCTGATTTGATCTTCTTTTGCCAAGAAATGTTTGTTCCAAATAACAGTCCAATATTTCACTATCCATTTGCTTATGTATGGAGTTTCAATTTGAATTTTTCTTCCCACATATGTCAGGAGAGAATAAAGTTACAATTTGGTTGTGATATCATAGTTATAAATCAATGAAACAAATAAGAAATACATAACTAACCACAAAATGATTTGTAAAATGGGGTTGTCATCTTTTTTAAGAACAAATATATTTTGTATTGCTGTGCGTGAATGTATGCTCCATGGAAGAGAAAGTGCTGGCTTTTTCATATTTATCTTTCAGAAACGGGTTCCACTCAATAAGGATTTTATTGACATATTTCTAAAAATACACATTTTTATAATAATATAAGTAATGTAGCCTATTCAAAATGTTATCCAGAATATGGCTGGTATTTGTTGCCATGAGTTATCTTCATCTCATGGGTTATCTAAATATTAAAAGAGATCATTGGAGAATAAGCATCTGAGGAACAATAACATCAATGTTGTCTTTCTTTTATCTCTATGGCATTGTCCTTCTTTTCTTTGTTGTCTTAAAACAGAAGAGCTGGAATTAAACTTGCACCCTCAATGTAGAAGGAGGCCAAAGGGCATGCTTGGGAACCAGTCTAGAAGTAATGTAATGTTAATTAAATTGGACTGAGCTCACCAGCACTTTCAGCCTTGGCTTGCTATTTGGTGGTAGAGTGAATGTTAAATCAGGTGTGTCCAATCTTTTGACCTTCCTGGGCCACACTGAAGAGGAATTGTCTTGGGTCTTATATAAAATATATAATACAATTAACATATATAAATAACAAACTTCCTTTATTTGTTAATATTTTTATTACACTCTTGTGTGGCTGCATTACTAGCTTTTGAGGGTTGCATGTGGCCCCTGGGCCATAGGTTAGACCGCCTATGTTAAATTCTCTAAGAGATAGTCAAGTCTGCTCTACTCATATCAGATGTCATAGAAAATTGGCAACCTCAGGAGAGTTATAATTAGGGGTACCAAAGATTCTTCTTCTTCTTCTTCTTCTTCTTCTTCTTCTTCTTCTTCTTCTTCTTCTTCTTCTTCTTCTTCTTCTTCTTCTTCTTCTTCTTCTTCTTCTTCTTCTTCTTCTTCTTCTTCTTCTTCTTCTTCTTCTTCTTCTTCTTCTTCTTCTTCTTCTTCTTCTTCTTCTCCTTCTCCTTCTCCTTCTCCTTCTCCTTCTTTTCCACAAAAAAAAAAGTATTTAATCATGATATACTCATCATGGAGGCACTTCAGAGAAAGAGCTAAATGGTGTCCTAGCACCATCAGTCAGTACCTGTGGAAAGAGATAGTGTGCGACTTGTCAGTTCTTTTCTGGTTTTCAGAAATCATTTGCAGATCAGGAGTACAGACCAAACGCAGCCTCTAGCTCTTATCTTCATGCCATCTATTGGATCATGGCTAGTCTGGTTGAGGGGATACTGGGAGTTTTAATACATACTACCTGAAGATACTGGATTGGGGATGCCTCATATATTCAGCAGACTTTGTAGGAATCTTTGCCTTTTACTACAGCCTAGAGAGTGGATGCTTGATTTTACCAGAATGGTTATTCAACTGGAATCTACTTTTTACTAAAACAAATAAGAAAAAAGGGAACAATAATTTATGGATTTGTAAACTTGCAACAAAGACAACAACAAAAGCATGCAAAGTTTTCTCCAGCATAAAGCATTGCTGATGTCTTGGGCTGCAACTCCCATAATCTGAAACCAGCAAAATACATATAATTATACTGTAATAGGTTTGCTGGCATTACAGTTCAATGCATTTCAAGGCTGCTAGGTCAAAGAAGATTGTGCTACTCTTATCTTCATGCCTGTTGTATGAATTTGATTCACGCAGGCCATGCTCTATTTAGGACAAGAAGTCCCCACAAACTTGCCTCATAATATTGTTCAAAACAGACCAAAAACCAAGATTGTAGCCAATAGTGGTCAGCATGGATTTTTGTGAGAAAATGTATAATCCATAAGAAAAAAAAGCTTAAGAGTCCAGCTGTACTGTATAAGGTTAAAGGGTTAAAAACAATAAATAATAATAATAATAAGTCATTAATTCTTATAGATAGTGGACCACATGCCATCTGAAACAATTCCAACTATTTTATCAGAATTCACTTTTTTAAAGCAAGAGACTTTCAAAGCTGGCCTGTGTCTGCCCTGCCTATTAGAAAAACCAAGTGCTAACATGACACGGCTGGGGCAATCCTGATGCTGTTTGCTCATCATTTGTTTGAAGGTTAGTGCTTAGTGGGTGGCATTTCCCTCCTCTCTTCTTCTTCTTCTTTTTTTAAAAAAAACTCTCTCTAAAAAAAAGAACCATAATAAATCCCAGGGGATATGGGAGAGTATGTGGTAAGAGGAAAGAGCATTCAAAGCTAGCCTGAGATACTGACTGGTTTATTTAGTCAAAGAAGCAAACGCTCGGCCATCCAGGAGTGCGGTGACAGAGGGCAGTTCCTAAATTGGGATGAGACAGTGTGTCTTCACAGGCGCCCACCCACATCGAACAGGGCTCTTTCCTTGCCAGGAAATAACAGCTTGAGTCAATGTGTGTGTGTGTGTGTGTGTGTGTGTGTGTGTGTGTGTGTGTGTTGCAAAGGATCTCACAGGCTGTTTGCTAATAGCCAAAGGCAAAACTCTGCTTCTTATTTTCCTCTGCCTCCTCGTTCCCTGCCTCTCCCCATTCTTTTCACTCTTCTTTGTATAAAAGGCACAAAGGCCAGAATGGTTGGCGGGAGGGAAGATGAGAGAGGGAGGGGGGATGCTGGGTAAACAAACAAAACAATGAGCTTTCTAAGAGCCGGGCCTAAAAGTGACCTTTCATTTTACATGGGGACCACTGGGAACAAAGGATTTCCGGGCAAGCAGGAATTGTGAAGACGAAAACAGCCCTTTGAATATGAAAAACAAAATGTTGAAAGCAAATGGAAAGATGGAAACAAGAAATGGTGTCCTACTAAGGCCTATTCCTGGTTTATTGCTGGGAGATTTTGATTAGTTGCTGGTTGCTAGTAAGGCTTTATCCATTAATGAAGCTGAAATGTTAGAAAATGCCTTATGGGAGGGAGGGAGGGAGCGAGAGAGAATCACTGAAACACTATAAGAAAACCAAAGGAAGCAGAGAGAAACTATTTAAACTATCTGTCTCATTTCTGGCTGATTTAAAGGTCTCTGGGAGACAGTTGGATTTCATGTCAATGGTCTGTGTGAAGGCAGATATTTAAATACAAATGAGCCCAGTTCTAAAATATTTGCAGGAGGAGGAGTAAAGGAGGAGGAGGAGGAGGAAAGGAAGGAAGGAAGGTATCAACACTGCAATGATCTTGGCTGAAGCCATTTTTTTATTTGTTTTCAGTTGCCACAGTGCTGGGAGTGGGGATGAGTGGCTTTAAGGTTAGACTAAACAATAATTTGTCCCGTGGGGACCAAGGTCATAGCTGCCTGACTTTTGGTGGGCTGAGCCTTCCATTAGAAAGCCTGCCAAAGTATTCTATTGGGGAACATGGATAATGACATAGTACTGGGGTGGGAAGTTCAACTTTGTAACATTGTAACACTTGGGAGGGAACTCCAGACTTGGTTTCACTTTTGACTGTGGTGATATTTTGTAGCCAATAAACATGTTCTTTAAGGAAACCTCTTGCTTAGGAGTTCTGCTTTTACTGGTTTCATCTATCAGAACCATGGGAAGGAAGGAAGGAAGGAAGGAAGGAAGGAAGGAAGGAAGGAAGGAAGGAAGGAAGGAAGGAAGGAAGGAAGGAAGGAAGGAAGGAAGGAAGGATCTCATAATTATTGAATATTTTCAGAAAATCTGCAGAGATTTTAGCTGCTATATTTGGGGAGGTTTGTCCCTTCAACTCAGTGTTGGCTCTTGGAAACTGCCTGGGCAAGTCCCTGAAGTTTTCTTGGCAAGGCTTTTTGAGAGTGGTTTGCCATTGCATCACTCCTGGGGCTGAGAGAGAGTGACACCCAAGATTACCCAGCTGACTTTGTGCCTAAAGTAGCACTAGAATTCACAGTCTCCCAATTTCTAGCCTGGTGCCTAATCTATTATACCAAGCTGGTTCATGTTTGATATAACTGGTATGATTTCCCTATGGATAATTGAATGATTCTGCCCTGTATGCTGCTATAATTCATCAGAGTGAGCCAAATAATAGCTGAAGACAAGGTACTGAAAGTTCAGGATCATAAAATATTTGAAAATAATTAACTCTCCCTTTGTGCTAGAGAAAGGCTTTACATCCTGGATATTTAAAAGAAAAGCAGGATACATTATATATCTCTCCAATATCTGCCTTTAGGGCATACAGTGTGTTTATGGTACTTTCAACTCAGAAATATCTGGGTGTGTTTATATGCACCCATTAAAGCTGTTTTTGTTTTTTTTTTTTAAACTGCACTTACTTGGAAAAACCATGGAATATAGAAAAACCTATTTCAAATAGCTCGGGGACATTTTCAAACACTCCAATAAGTAGACCTTATATAAAGATACACACACTTCAAATACATTTCAGAGTCCGAACTTGGAAGATAGAATGAATATTTAAGTAGTTTCAACTTATCTTCTTCTTGTTGTGCCATATCCGTTATTGGACGCATGAAAAAGTGCTGCTGAGTTTTGTCCAAACCAGTCCCTTAGATTTTGAAGCCATGATGTTCTTCTTCTGCCTGGACCTCGTTTGCCTTCAATCTTGCCTTTCAACTTATGAATACCTTAAACTGATAGCAATAGCATTTAGACTTATATATCGCTCCATAGTGCTTTACAGCACTCTCTGAGCGGTTTACAACATCAGCATATTGTCCCCAACAATCTGGGTCCTCATTTTACTTACCTTGGAAGACTGGAAGGCTGAGTCAAGTCTGAGCCAGTCAGGATCAAACTCCTGGCTGTGGGCTGAGTTAGCCTGCAATACTGCATTCTAATCACTGAGCCATGGAGAAAGCAGTACTTATTGTTATGTTATCCCAGGTAGATATCAACTATAGCCTGGATGCCCTACCATCAGAGGCTGAAACCTCACAGGTCATCAGTCAGTATTCCAGTGGTAAGGCGCTAGGATCTGACGCAATCCCAGCGGATGTCTATAAGGCTGGTGGTGCTGTGCTTGTTGAAAAACTTACCCAGTTGTTCCGATCTTTCTGGAAACAAGGTTCCATTCCCCAGGAACTGAAAGACGCGTCCATCGTGCACCTCTACAAGAGGAAAGGAAATCGACAAGTCTGCGATAATTATAGAGGAATATCACTTCTCTCTGTCACAGGCAAGATCTTTGCACGAGTGTTGCTAAATCGCCTGATTGACCATCTGGAACAGGGTGTACTACCTGAGACACAGTGTGGTTTCTGCAAAGAGTGTGGCACAGTGGACATGATCTTTGCAGCTTGACAGCTCCAGGAGAAATGTCAGGAACAGAATTGTGAACTATACACCAGCTTTGTGGATCTCACCAAGGCTTTTGACACAGTTAGTCATGAAGGATTATGGCGCATTATGTCAAAGTTTGGGTGCCCTGACAGATTTATTCTGATGGTACGGCAGTTCCATGATGGCATGGCGGTTCATGTTCTGAGTAATGGTGGAGCCTCAGAGACATTCCCTGTCACTAATGATGTTAAGCAAGGCTGCATGCTGGCACCAACCCTCTTCAGCATGATGTTTTCAGACATGCTGTCAGACGCCTTTCAGAACAGCTCAGTGGGAGTTAATCTGAGGTACAGAACCGATGGGAAATTGTTCAACCTGCGAAGACTTCAGGCTGTCACCAAGGTAAAGGAGACTGTGCTACGAGATCTCCTCTTTGCTGATGACTGCGCTCTTAATGCAGGATCGGAGCAGGAAATGCAAGCTAGCATGGACAAATTCGCAACCGCTTGTGACAACTTTGGCCTCTTCATCAACACGAAGAAAACTGAAGTGATGTACCAGCCAGTTCCAAAAGCCCAATATCAAGAGCCTACCATCACAGTAAAGGGACAAAAGCTGCAAGCAGTGGACCAATTTACGTATCTTGGTAGTACACTCTCCCGTGCAGTGACAATTGACAACGAGGTCAACTGTAGAATTGCCAAGGCAAGTTCTGCATTTGGTAGATTGCGGACTAACGTGTGGGACCACTGTGGAATAAGCCTTGCTACTAAGCTTAAAGTTTACCAGGCAGCAGTGCTAACTACCCTGATGTATGCTAGTGAGACCTGGACAGTGTACAGGAGGCATGTTAGGCAACTGAACTACTTCCACATGACTTGCCTTCATAGAATTCTGAGGATCTGGTGGCAGGATAAGATACCAGACACAGATGTCCTCTCCAGAGCAGTCTTATCATCAATTTACACTCTGTTGATGAAAGCCCAGATGCACTGGGCAGGCCATGTTGTAAGGATGCCAGATCATCGCATCCCTAAACAGCTCTTCTATGGTGAGCTGTCTCAAGGAAAACGATTGCACGGGGGACAAAAGAAGTGATACAAAGACACACTGAAAGCCTCTCTCAAGTCCCTGGATATTAACACCATCTCTTGGGAATTTCTGGCGCATGATCAACCGACATGGCGCACGTTGATGTACCAGGATTGCCAGACATATGAACACAGAAGGACAATCTTGGCACAAGAGAAGCGAGCACTCCGCAAAGCCAAGAGCTGTAAATGCTGAAGTAACAGTGTCTACATTTCTTTGTTCAGTATGTGGTAGAACATTCCGTGCTAACATCGGTCTTATCAGCCACCTATGGACACATTGTTGATGGCCCATAATCTACAAGATGTCAAAGTCCTCATCGAAATCGATGGACGAACAACAACACACACTTATTGTTAGCTCTTTAGGAAATGTAAAACTATAGTGTTGGAAGCAGGCCACTTGCTGCCAAGAATGTTATGTCCAGTACCATCTGGAGTTCCTGGAAAAAAGTGGGTTACAAATTTAAATATTATTGTTACTAATGTATATGCAGTATTGTTATTGTAGTAGTGGCTATGTAGAGATTCCATAGAGGAGAGCAATTGCTCTGCAGTTCAAATAGAAAAGAAATACCAAGGTTTTCCTCTCTTTGAACATCAACAATTTTCCTCTTCTTGAATATTTACAGTTTTCTTCTCTTTGAACATTAAGATTTCTATTCCCTCAGTGGACATATAGTATTCTCTAGAAAGCAGGGCATTTAGAAATCATTTCCATGGTGGACAAAATTATTTGAAGAGGAACAGAAAAAGAAAAAGGAAGAAAACACCCACAGCGAAGGACTGTACAGAGAGTCATAGTTATTTGATATAGATAAATAAGGAAGAAAGGAAAGCTTCAAAGGAGTTTAAGGTATGCCAACGTATGATGAGGAAATTGCTTTAGTTCAGTATTGTAAAAAAATACTGAACTAAGTGTATTTTCTATGCAATAGCAGGAAAAATCTTTATTGCAGCCTTTTAAGAGGGCTCTTTTCATTGGTAAATGTTCAAATGTTTGCCAGTGGTTTCTTTTGCCAAATGGCAGTGGTAGCTAAATATGAGTCCTTAAGGAGGGTTGGGGCTCAGTCTAGGGTGAGACATTTGGAGGCTAGGTGTACATGAGAACACAAATCCATCACATTTAGCAGATACACCCCAAAAAAACCCTATGTATATATATATCCCATCTGTATGTTAGATATATATACTTCCCAGTTGGCATTTAACACCTGATAAATTGTCAAAGATGTATAAGGTTGTGTCAAATGTATGCTGGAAATGTAAACAGTTTGAAGGGACTTTTTATCACCTCTGTTGGACATGTAAGAATGCAGAGATTTGTAGGAATCAGAGATATATTTTAACTCAGAGAATTCTTAAACTGAATGTACAATTGAAGCCAGAAGCTTTTGTTTTAGACTTGATAAAGAAACATATTAGAAAAAAACATATATATACAGGGTTTTTTTAAAATACAGGGCTGTTTTTGTCATAGAATGCCCAGAATGGAGTTCCAGCACCTTTTTGGGATGGAAATTTGTAGGGTAGGCAAGGCAGATTGTATGATGTGTGTGACAAAAAAGCATTGTATATATATGACAACAACCCCAAGGCTTGTGCCTGTGAAGAGAAGCAAGGACTCACATATACCCATAGTGGAAGAATGGATGGTAAAATTAATAGAATTGGTAGAAATGGAAAATTTGACTGGTTTGATTATAGAAAATACTTTATTTAGATACATTTCTACTTGGAAACTACTCTTGGATTTTTTTGATTGAAACTAAAAAAAATAATTTGGGGTTTTCATGATTGGATATGATGATAAAAATACTGTTTATTATGGTATTCTAGTTGATTTCTAGTTGATTTATAGGTTTTTATTTGTATTGAAGAAGGTCAGAAGTTCCTTTTTTATTGCTGTTGCTTGCACTCCCTAATTTTTATTGCTCTTTTGCCTTTTTTCTAACTCTTTTTCTTTGTTTTTGTATTTGTATATTTTTTGAAATTTAATGATGTTTTCAACACACACACACACACACATGCACACACACACACACACACACACTTCCTTACCCCCAAAACAATATCTTATCCCACATATACACATATATCTCCGTCCCATCCATTCACTAATCAATATCCATCTGTTCTTACTTACGAGCATAGCCATTTTCCATCTCCTTCTCTGAGAAGAGAAAACTTGGGGCAAATTAGTTCACATTGAAACTCTCAAAATGTATTATAGTAGGAGCCCTCCGCCTCATCAATTCTGACATTTTATCCTTTGCAGGCTTGATTTCTCTAGAAATGGTGGTGGGAGCAAAATCACTGGGGCTAAGTATGTTCTCCACATAGCAGATGGGTCCCTGCTTCTATAACTAAAGTAATTGAGGTCTACCTGTTAAGGGTGTGGCTGTCGTGAAGATTTTTTATTTAGGGGTTTATGGCATTAACTATCTGTAACATGTACTGTACATAGCCTATTTGTTCTTAGCCCAATATTAATATATTAAAAACATGACACTCGTTATATCAAGAATGTCACGGGGAACTGATACTTCAAAATATGCATTTACAAAAGAATTGAAGTCTTCACTAATAAAGTTGCAGCCACTATTTTGGTCTAATGCTGTCCTCATCTGCTTCAGCAAAGTTCAAAAAATGCACCAGAACTAGTGAATGTATCATTTTCACTGGGGACAATTGAAATCAAGGCAAATAATTAATCTACCAGAATGAGTCACTTGCTGAGTTCAGGAGAAATCATTCTTCAGCTCTATGATGTCCTGTCCACTTTAGACTCTCATGGAAAATGAAAATATTTATTGGCTAAATGTTCTAATAATTTGTTATAAGAGGAGGCCAATATGATTTAAGATGAAGTCTTATTGGGAACAATGGTAACACTGAACGAAGGTCTCTTTCTTATTCTTGGCTGAATTGTGACTCAAGGAAATACCTATTCCTCAGCCCACAACATCAGGCTCTGGTGACAAGCAAGTTGGTCAATTCCCGTTTCAACCAATGGATCAACTCAATTGACACCCCCACCCCCCAAATGAGCCATGCACTTGTGAGAAAATGCTAGCAAGAAAAAATAGTTTAATTTTGCCTGACTGCAAACTGCTTATAAGGCACTATTCAAGTGTATGAAATGCTTCTAAAAATCAGGTCACATGGGTGAATGACTTAGCATATACTTATAAAGTGCAGGGAGTAATATAGAATAAAAGTTTGATGCAGAATAGGAAAAGACATTGGGAGTTTTGTATATCATATCATAGACTCCATCAGTGATTGCAAAGAGTACACAAGTTGTGGTTATATTCTGCATTCTCAGAATGGGGTTCCTTTAGCCCCGAAGAACTTGCACCAATAGTATTTTTTTAATGTAACATATAATTAATTATCAGGAATTGGCAGAATCCCCATATTTTTTTAATAAAATAAAATCAAAGTTAAGTTTTCTCCAAAACATGACTTTAGTTTCGACTGTGACTGGCTCCAGAAATGCAGTATAAATATAGACAATCAAATCATTGTTTATTGGCTTATTTATTCTTTTTCTGTTGATAATACAGAATCTAATTTAGATGTTTTCCCCTGTCTCCGGCATCTTTTATAACCTGGTCTTGCTTCTTGTTGAAGTATGCCTCCAACATATTACTCAAAGGTCATGCAATCCTCAGCCTGAAAAATACTTTGCATCTCTTATAGTTGCCCTGCATATTTTGTAGTTTTGGGCAAATCATATCTGGAAAACCTCACCAAGAAAACTGCAGGCACTTGTCCAGACAGTCTCTGAGAATCGAAAAAAATTGAACAGAAGAAGAAGAAAATCCCGAAACAGGGATGGGCAGAAGGTAATCTGATCTACAGGTAAAGGACCATTCTGTAAATATCACTTAAAACTAGAGAAGTTCTGTCTCCAAATGTTGAAATAATAGCCCCTCTTCCCCCAACAAACTACTGAAACAAAGAACTTAGGATATTCAGGAACAGATTCTTGATGGAAAGACTATGAGTTAAGTTCTATGAAGTTCTGGTAAAGTTCCTTTTAAACTGATTTCCGGATGATTTCTTGGATATATGCATGTAGCTTCTTTGGCAAAAAAGATGAAAGTGTTTGCATCTCTTCCCTCTATTTTCTCCTCCTTCTTCTCTCCCTAATTTACAGTCCTTGGAGTTCTGTGCTTTCCTAGGTTCAAGTCAGATCCGACCCACAGAAGTTCAGTGAAGTTCTACTTCCATCAGCTAGGATTCAGAATAGCAATAGCACTTAGACTTATATATAGCTTCATAGTGCCTTAGAGCCAGTGGTGGGATTCTAATATTTGAACAACTGGTTCTCTGTGTGGATGCCGGTTCCGGAGGTCCATTCTGGGCCTGGGCAACAAAAATTTAGCTACCAGTTCTGCCGAAGTGGTGTGAACTGGCTGAATCCCACCACTGCTTAGAGTCCTCTCTAAGTGGTTTACAGAGTTAGCATATTGCCCCAACAATCTGGGTCCTCATTTTACCAACCTTGGAAGGCTGAGTCAACCTTGAGCTGATCAGAATACCTCCTCCCTACCCCCCTGGCAGTGGGAATGCAAAATTACCCTGCAATACTGTTTTCTAACTACCACGGCTCTTAGAAATGTATTAGAATACATTTCTAATCTATAATTTTTAAATTTTGAGAATAAGTCCTTTGCATGGGGCTCTTACTAAATCTTAGGTGTTTACTAAATACATAAAATAAAAGTCTTAAGTCTGGCCATTTCTGCTGTAACAGGGGAGTGAAACAAGTTGAGAACTGCTATTAACAAAAGGTGAGAAGCAGTCTTGCTGAAGGGAACATTCCTACGTAAACCCAGACGAGTCCTTAATGATCCATACCTTCCCCAGACTAAAAAAAAAAAAAAAAATGGGGTAAAGAATGGCAAACTCCTTCGCTCTTTGGAAATGTGTTCTCCTTCATCTTTTACTGTGGTTTGTTGAAGAAAGTGTTTTTTTTTTTCCCTTGCCCTAATGAAAGGCTATGTAAAAGAGTGGGGGGAGAAAATCCAGACAAAATGGGATAGAAGCAGACATAAAGAGACCCACAAGAGAGCATATTGAACAGCTGCTAGACCCATAGAAGCCACACTATTTCCGGTTCTCAATTGTTCAGGGAGCTGAGCTTATTGAAGTCAGGGTGACTTGGAAGAGCTTAGAAGGGAACTATTGAGTGAAGAGTCCCCTTTTGTATGGAACAGCCTCATCCAGCAAAAATTTTTATGATGGTTCTGCTTTTTAACAGGAGGAATTGTAACAAGGAAAGTTTTATTCATGATCCCTTTATGAAGTGAGTGAACCCCATCCTACATTTCTCTATAGATTAAGAGCTCAGCTTTAAGAAGCCCGCCTGTATTTAGTGTGCTAAGGAAAGAAAATAAAAGGATCGGCCCGGATTTTTGTAGTGCAAAGCATTTAAAAGGATTTGTCTTTTTTCTTCTTGTTGTTATTATTAGGTAGTCTCTCTAGGCTGAAACCGAGGCTTCAAATTGGAAGACAATCCTTCTATAAAACAGTGGAGACTTCCAGGGTTGCTTAACATTAATACAGAAACAGGACAGCTCCTTTAAAGCAGCTGCTACTGTTTCTCTGATCTGTTTAATACTAGTCATTAAGGCACTCCTTCTGTATTTGTTTCTAATTGTGTATTTAGCAGTTATGAGTTCTGGACAAGCACGTCAATAAATCAAATAACTGAAAATGAGCAGATGGTTGTATTTGTTCCTATGTTACGAAAACTTCTATGTTCATTTCTATACAGCAAGACATTATTAAATAATCACTTGGAAGCCCTAGCTAAGAGGTTTAAAGGAGCTATTTCAAAGTAAACTGCACCTTCTAAGGCAGGGTTCTCAACCTTTTTAATGCCGCGACCCCCAACCGGTCGTAAGTCGAGGACTACTCAATCAGTCGTAAGTCAAGGACTACTCAACTGGAGTAGCACTATTTGCAGAATGGGACTTTTGGCGGGCTCAGCAGGGCAGAGACAGCCTGGACAATTCCTATTGGCTTTTGAAAGCCAATAGAATTAGACTCTATTCAAGAGAGTCTATTCTATTGGCTTTCAAAAGCCAATAGAATAAAAGGGAGTAGCACAGCTAAGGAAAAGGGGGGGGGAGGCAGACTGCGTGGTTGGCAACCCCCGTGAAATGGTCATTCGACCCCAAATGGGGTCCCGACCCACAGGTTGAGAACCACTGCTCTAAGGTATATTAGGAGGGCTAGACCCTTTAGGGATTGTTTCTTTATAGCAGTAAAAGGGTTTATGCATCCTAATGACACTGTGACTTAGATCAATGGGAGTGAAATAGAATTATAATTAAAATTGATAAGAGAAATCTCAACAGCTTCAAATATGCTGATCTTACTATTCTGATGTCTGGAACGCAGAAAAAAAAGTCATTTGTTGAAGGGGAAAAAAGGGAAAAGCTAGTCTGCTGCTTAGTATTAAAAACAGAAAACAAAAAACCTTTAGTTTATGGCAACAGGCAATGAAAGCCAAAGAAATAGGAGGAGAAGAAATGGAACGTTTTATCTTCCTAGGTTCAAAAATTCCCAGGGATGGTGACTAAAGTTATGAAATAAGGAGATGTCAGCTACCTGAGAGAAAGATTATGACAGATATAGACAAAGTAATAAAATGCATGTGTGTATTATCAGGCCCATGTTTTATTTTCCATATCTGTAACATATGGCTGTAATAGATGGACCAACAGGAAGTCTGAAAAAAGAAAAACAATGCCTTTGAATTGTGGAGCTGCCAAAAAAGTGTTGAAAAGATTTTAGACTTCAAGAAAAACAAATAATTTAATACTAGTAGATTCCTCATTGCAAGCACTAACAATGAAACTAAAAGTTTGGGTATTTTGCTTTCACAATAGGAAAGCAAGAGTAACTGAAGAAAATCCTATTGCTTTGAAAAATGGAAGACAGTCAAAACAGAGACCAACAGAAGAGAAGATAGCTAGATACCATCAGTGATGACATAGGCATGAGTTTCCAAGGACTCAAGAACATCACTGACAGATAATACTAGTAAAATGATATGCACCGAGTGCTAAAAACCTAGATAGGATTGAGCAATAAGTAATTGCTACTAAAGGCATTGCTCTTTTGGTTTGCCGTGTTTTGTAATGCTATCTTTGGGTGAAGAAGCCAAGTGTCAGTCACTTCCTTAGCCTTAATAATTATGTTTTTATCTGCTTTGTGAAAACAAAGCAGACATTTTTGTGGATTCTCAACCCACAAATAATTGAATTATTGGCAAGAGAGCACACAGATGTAAAAGAGTGAGCCATCGATCACCAGAAGGAACTGCTACACCCCTTGTTGGTCTGCAATAGATCTGAGAACATTGCTCCTGAAAATCCTTGATTATTGAATATTTTGGATTCTTGAGAAAAAAGAATACTGTCACTCCCACATGAAGGGATGACTGCAGAGACAGTCAGATGTCTCTGGATGATGGCAGTTGTGACTGGATGATGGAAACCTCACCACTTTTAAAACGTGTGTATCATGTCCACAGATATCCCCTTTCAGTAAATAAATCCTGCCAAGCAAATTATTCTGACAGAAGAAAAGAGATTTTTCTCAGTATTGAGAAAGCAGAACATAAAATGAAAGTCAGAGACTAATGTTAATCAACAATATACATTCTTTTAGAGTTATACCTGAACCCTTTGGGAAGGGACTTGTTTTATCTAACTAAGTAAATATTTGTTCATTTCTACTTTTCTCATTTTTCCCCTTTTGAAGAGAAAACAAGAAGAGAACAACTGATATTTGTTCAGGAGAGGCATGTTGTACTTCCTGATTTAGCAAATTAGTCCAATGTTCAGGGAGCACACAACACACTTTGAACCATAAATTAATCCCAGAGGCTTCATGGCACAATATCCTAGGCTCAGATGTGGCTCTCTTCTTTCTGTTTTCAAGATGTCCCATACACACAAAACCATCACCTAAACAGTGGGACAGTTCTATGACCTCTGAATGAATCTAAGCAAGACATTGACCTGATATGGTTTTGGCTATTTTTTCTTATGGCAAGTACAGATAATTTTGCAGACAGAGCAGCTGACTTTATTTATACAAATAAGGATGAGTGTTAGTCAAGTTATTTTATGAAGTTCAGACTCTAGTTGGGGAAGAATATTAAATTTAGCTGTTAAATATTATCCTCTTGAAGGTACATCCTTTGCTTCAAAGATATGCAAATACTTGAACCCTGTGGAAGAATGGAAGAGATGCTGTAATGCTCACTAGTTGTGATGATCCTTCCTCTATGAAAAGGATATGTTTCTCTCCCAGTGCATATGGTAGTATTTTGCACATTAGCCTTCTTGAGAAAGTTATAAAACAGTTACTTTTTGTTGTTGTATTGTTCACAGACTTCATATGTGTCTTGTAACAGCCATAATGTAATGTTTTCTTCTTTCTTTTAATACTTGGACTTAAAAATATATGTCCTCTCTTCCAGATGTGGCAAATTGATAGCATTTGAAGGAGAGAGCCTAATCTACAGGTAACAAAGCTTCAAATAAAGCCACCTGTAACTCGCAGAGAAAGGTTGACTGAGGGTGGAGCCACTGGATATAATATCCCTACAAATTTACTAATCTTAGCTGCTGCAAAATGAAGATTATAGTCATTCTGATTTCTGGATCAGATAAATACCATGTTAGTTTACCGTGTGGTGTGTGGTCCTAAAGGAAGGGATGTTTAAACTTGTACTGTTGATTAGATTTTTTTTCCCCCTCAAAAACCAGATAGCATGTTAAATTTCAAAAATGCTATTATCGGGCTACATTGGTATTAAATACTTGTGATTTAGTAAATAGCCAGTCTGGGAGACAGGTCTTATGCACAACAAATACCATAAAGGACAGAAATGGGGGAATTTTAATCACAGAGCAGGGGGTGAGGAAATGTGGTATCCTCCACCAACTTTCTTGAGGTCCAACCATCATAACTTATGTTAACTCATTGTGGGAACTGTGTCCCAATACATCTAGAGCAGTGGTTCTCAACCTTTCTAATGCCACGACCCCATAATACAGTTCCCCATGTTGTGGTGACCCCCAACCACTTATACATCACTGGGTGCCAGGGGCGTGGCCAAAGAAAAGGGGGGGGAAATGGCGGACAGCCTTGTTTGGTGACCCTCGTGAAATGGTCGTTTGACCCCAAATGGGGTCCCAACCCACAGGTTGAGAACCACTGATCTAGAGCACAGGACAGTTCTCAAATAACAGAAAGAAATCATGAACAGAGGTTAATGTAAGCCTAAAATTCATGTGAGTTCCATATTACTGTCTTCTCTATGCATTTGTTTACTGGGAAGGGGAAAGCAAAATACCTTGATGTTCTCCTTCCTCAATCTCTTTGTTTCCACTGAGGCCAACTGTTCGTTGCTACTATCTCTTACTCATAATGTGATAGAGGGTAAATTAGCAAACAGAGATGAAACCTGAACAGCAAAGTAGAAGGTACTCAGTAGTAGATTGCTTACTAGGAGAGAAATATACCTTGGCAAGCTTTGATGCCAGCCATACAGTAAGATAATGTCTATTTTGGTCAGTGACCAGATAAAACAAAACATTTATAACTAAATAAAGCAAAGAGAGAGGAAAAACAAGCCAATCCATCCATGTAACCAAACAAAAGTGAATCAGGTATGAGGATGTCAGCCATATATAATGTCAGTTGTTTGTATGCATTCACAACAGCTGTACAAAACTTTGCTACGTTATGGGCGATAACATTTTTCTTGTCTGATGAGATGAAATTGACATGAAGTTCCTTAGGATAATTTGGTGCCTATAGCACCATAAAGTAGGGAGGACATAATCTCAGAATTTTCAGTTTTAATTTAAAAATAAATAAATTAACAGTTCTTTAACCCTTCTAGAACTCAAGGTGTGTGGCAAAATAATGTGGCTATACTATCCTATCTATTTTTAGAATCCAGTTCCTTCTTTTCAAAATTTTTAACCTATGTATAATACTGTACTGCCTGGAGAAGATTTTTTTGAAAAACAAACCTACAATGACAAGGATCTATTAACTATTTATGTACACCTGGATGGATGTAGATGATTGGAACCCGGGTACCTCTTAAATATTGTATTTCGTTGTTGCATTTTTCCTTACCATTGTTGTTAGTTGCCCAGAATTGTGTTTCACAAGATGTATAAAATAAAATTTAAAAATGCAGTCTTTTGCTTAATTAAGCAGCCTACATTTATTCTCCCCTCCCCCTCCCCCCCAAAAAAATGTAGGAAGAAAGACAGGAGCTAGCAATATTTTTTAAAGTTATATTTCCTGAGTTTCTGAATATATATATATATTTAATCCTGCCTGTGCAAGCAAACAGTGCCCCAGAGTTAACTGCTTGTTTCAAAATAAATTACATCAGCAGAGAGACTCTTGGTTATGGTTAATATTGTTTATCTAGGTGTGTCTGTGCAAAGAGTGATTTATACCGAACTGCTGAATTACCTGAATTGTTACTCAGCTTCCTGGTGAATGTGTAATATGAGGGGAAGAGGACTAAAATTGATTGCAGGACAATGCAATTAGTTAAAAACAGGGGTAGAAGGGGATCCAGTTTCTGTACATGCAGTGTTGACAAAAGGAAGAATTTACAGTTTTGCTCATCTCCTTCATGTGACCACTCCTTTTTGGACTGACAGACTGATTACAATGTCAGGATGGCACATAGCTTCCCAGATATCAATATTTCTCCATGAATTGTAAACAATAGAGCTTCCATATTTTGACTTTGAAAAAAGAAAACAGCATGGTGAAATCTTTATTGTCAGGCACATGCATATAGGTTGATTTATTGTTGCCCCTTCCTACAGGCACACTGCAAATGCTTATTATTCCACTTTTCATCACTTCCCCTGTAGCTAACAAAACAGGTTTCAAAAGTCACTGCTACATTTAAATCTGGTACTTTTAATCTATTACTTGTAATAAAACTAAAAGCCTCTGCCTCCTAAGCAGGATTGTGACATAACATCAGATCTCTTGGCAACTTGAGTGTTTGCTACATAGAATAACAGTCTTTGCTACTAAAATCTGGAGAGAGAGAGAGAGAGAGAGAGGGAGGGAGGGAGGGAGGGAGGGAAGGAAGGAAGGAAAGGAAGGAAGGAAGGAAGAAAGAAAGAAAGAAAGAAAGAAAGAAAGAAAGAAAGAAAGAAAGAAAGAAAGAAAGAAAGAAAGAAAGAAAGAGTTGTTTTGCATTTGATTCCCCTAGAACATTAGGATCTTTATCTATGGAACTCTGGGATATGTGAATTTTATTTTATCCTCCCTCCAAAGCATTCTTCTTTTAAAACTTTGCTGTAGGAACATTTTATATAGATAGGATTTGTTTGTTTGTTTATCAATTTCTATAGTCTCCCATCTTAAGCAATTCTGAGCAGCATAACAACTTGTTGTTGTTTTCCTCCTACAGGTTTTGAAACTTTTGCATCCAGGAGAACCAACAGCAGCGCCAAACGTCTCTCATCGCATGAGCCCACCCAATAAGTTATCTTGATGCTGCACAAAATGCCTCACAAGAATATATTACTGAGAGCTAGCGTCATTTGAGAACCACAGCAAAATCTTGTCAACAAACCACCCCTCCCTTTGCACCTGAAATAACTGAGCTCCTGGATAGAATTCCACGTGGGTTCTTCCTTCATTAGTCTACACTCAAACACCCGTTTGCCTGAAGCCATGTTTAAGAAGATATTTATGAAATCGCATTGACAGGCATGCACGAAACAATTGGTACATCCAGAACTGCAACATTCCCAAGCTAAGAGTAGAGATTTTTCAAATGGCAATCCTGTCTGTCTGGGAGAGTCTTGGTTTTTGCTTGCTTTTCTTAGTTGACTGAAATAAACTGCTGAGGTGGGAGAGCTTGAGCATTCAAGACCAAGATGACAAGTGGTGAGTTGGTGCCCATTTTAGTAGATCTTGTGACATTTTAGGATGCCTGCTGTCTCATTGCATTTGGGAAGTGTCTAAACTGGGCTGTAAAGGAATGCAAAGTATTTTATTAGCATAGTGTGAAATACCATACCCAAAGAACCTGTTTATGCAGAATTATTATTATTATTATTAATAATAATAATAAAGACCTACAAATAGAAATAGAAAAACTGTGGCAAAAGCAAGCAAGGGTAGTACCAATAGTAATAGGCTCCTTGGGTGCAATCCCAAACTGGAACACCACTTGAACACCATTGGCATTGACAAATTCGCTATTAGTCAATTGCAAAAGGCAGCCTTACTAGGAACTGCTTCCATCCTGCGACGATATCTGTAATACCATCAAACATCCACATCTGCCTATCCCAGGTCCTGGGTAAGGACTCGATAGGTAGACAAAATGCCAAATTCAGTCTGAACATCTGGCTGACTGTGCGATGATCCATAGTAATAATAATAATAATAATAATAATAATAATAATAATAATAATAATAATAATAATAATAATAATAATAAAGTTGGAAGGGACCTTGGAGGTCATCTAGTCCAACCACCTGCTCAGGCAGGAAACCCTATACCATTTCAGACAAATGGCTGTCCAGTCTCTTCTTAAAAACTTCTAGTGTTGGAGCATTCCCCACTTCTGGAGGCAGGTTGTTCCACTGGTTAATTGTTCTAACTATCAGGAAGTTTCTCCTTAGTTCTAGGTTGCTTCTCTCCTTGATTAGTTTCCATCTGTTGCTTCTTGTCCTGCCTTCAGGCGCTTTGGAAAATAGCTTGACTCTCTTCTTTGTGGCAGCCCCTGAGATATTGGAACACTGCTATCATGTCCCCCCTTGTCCTTCTCTTCATTAAACTAGACATACCCAATTCCAGCAGCCTTTCCTTATATGCTTTAGCCTCCAGTCCCCAAATCATCTTTGTTGCTCTTCTCTGTACTCTTTCTATAGTCTCAACATCTTTTTTACATTGTGGTGATCAAAACTGGATGCAGTATTCCAAGTGTGGCCTTATCAAGGCATTGTAAAGTGGTATTAATAGTTCACGTGATCTTGATTCTATCCCTCTGTTAATGCAGCCCAGCATTAACACTGGCCTTTTTGGCAGCTGCAGCACACTGCTGGCTCATATTTAAGTGATTGTTCACTAGGACTCCGAGGTCCCTCTCACAGTTACTACTATTGAGCAAGGTACCCCCTATACTATACCTGTATATTTGGTTTTTCTTGCCTAAATGTAGAACCTTACTTTTTTCACCATTGAATTTCAATTTAGTCAGAAGGAATATGTTATAAGAACACCAAAAAAAAAATAATAATAATAATCCCAGAACATACCTAATCATAATGTTAAAGGGCCCCAGATCTGGGCTACAAAACCCTGGACAGCTACTAGATGACAGCAAAGGGTTTTCTCTATCTATTTGATGCCTAATTCTTATTTTTCTGAGGATCTCTGAATCTAGTCCTTTGTCCTACTTTGCCTAGCCTTCCTTCAAGAAAAGGAGCTCAAGAGATAAGATAGCTGAAAAAGCAAGTCTGTTTGTTACAGAATTTACTGCCAAGGCTGGCTTCCTAGAAAATACCTGCCAAGCCATGCCTACTTCTAGCTGGATTGGTCAATGGGGAAGGGAGTTGTGAAGTTAAGAAGCCTGGTCAATTCTTTTCTCATGCAAAGGCTCATAGGTTGTTAGTAACATTCTGGAGAGCGTGACTCGGCACACTTAGTTTGTCAACATTGTGGTTTTTGATCCATTTAGTGGGATTGTGTACTATCATAATCCTCTGTATATAGGTAATGGTTGACTGGATAAAGCACTTGTGGGAACACGCTCACCCTTAGCAAGTTTTTTGCTTTGCTTCGGTTTTACAAAAATGCAGATGATATTAGACGACAGCGAGACGATAGCAAGAAGCTAGAGTTACTATATCCTTCTGCTACCATCTAATGGTTGTCCAGAATTTTGCATCTAAGTTTAATTGTAGCTTTCATGGCTCATACTGAGGAAAGATGTTACCTTTTGGTTTTTTTTAAAAAAAAAAACCAATTAATTACATCTTTAATAATGAAAAAAAGGATCAAGGAAAAACTTTGAAGAAACTTCCAATCACAACAGGATACTTGGTAGAAAACATATGGTCCTTAGAAAACACTTTAATTAACTTTTGTTCAGCAGTTAAGCAATAAACTAATATATCTGAGTTTGGTCTAATGGGTTGTGAAACATTGGCGGAATATATAACCAGCATACCTAGGAAGTATAGCAAGTGGTAGGTACTTCAATAGTCTTTAGCAGGATTGTCTAACCTTGGCAACTTTAAGACTTGTGGACTTCAACTTCCAGAATCCCCTAGTCAGCCATGCTGGTTGGGGAATTCTGGGAGTTGAAGTCTACAAGTTTTAAAGTTGTCTAAGTTGGGTAGCTCTGGTCTATAGAATTTATCCTGGCCAAGTGCAATGTATAAACTCAAAGCTGGTAGTTTAACCAACAAACCATGGTGGTAAAAATTGTGGTTTGGTGCAATAGGCTACCTTGTACGAGGATTTATGCTGCATGAATAAAACTACCATTCAAAATTTCCCTTTCAGTTTGCCTGGTTGCCCTCCACAAACCTCATAATCACTGTTTTCCTAACCACATCCCTTTCCCTGAGTCTTCTGAAGTTTCTTCGCTTATTGTACTTCTTTTCTGGCTCAGCTTCATTACCAGCTTTGGATTTTTGAAGAAAAAAAGAATAGTACGAAGTGATCCAGAGCTGTCCAGGTGTTTATTCAAAAGCTGCTGAGAAAATTATTCCCAAGATTTTTCTATCCTGTTTGTCTATCCTCTTCCTCAAGATGGTACCTGTCTCTTTCACATGTGCAGCACACATATAAAAATAGGCAGAGCACCTGACATCCTGTCTTTTTGGAACATCCCTGAATACTAGTTTTCTAAATCATGCATGGACATGGAAATAATTGCTGTTTTCCAGTTGTTGTTAATGACAGGTGATTTATTTATACCTCTGCTTCTTTAAATCTCATCATTATACAGCCATAGCATTTAGGCTTCTACATCACCCCATAGTGGTATAGAAGCCTAGGTGGTTTACAATGTAATCTTTATTTGCATATTGACCCCAACAATCTGGGTCCTTATTTTTACTGAGGACTTTTTTGTCTAGCAATTTGTTAAAGGTAAGGAAGAGAAGCTGACCCACAACCAGCAAATGATGAAATAGGCAGTGCTCATGGGTTCAGCTATCTACTCCAGACCTTTCAAAAATGAATCTAGCTGTTTAGCACATCTGCCCTTTTTATAGGCCCTCTGAAGGTGTAAATGTGCCGAGTCATAAAGAGATACTTATGAAAAGTTCACAAATATGTAGCTCTAGAAAACTAGTGTTTTTGCACATCCAAATCTTTATCTGGGAGCATTAAAAATAATCCAGAAATCATGTTTGTTACTGATCTCATAACAGAGTTTGGACATGCAAATAGTCACACTGGAATTCTTCAAATGACACACATGGATTTCCCTTTTACTCTTATTTACGAAAGATATATTTTAAAAGAAATGTTTCTTGAAGAGGTTGAGCAGCCTAGGACTGTCCTGGCCTGGAATAGCTGTGAATAAATCTTCTGATATTGTTGACATTCCTATGAATGCAACAGAGAAATAATTTCATTTAATTTAATAGAGCTTATTTCCCTGCTCATGGATTGCCATTTGGCATATAGGTTGGAATTTCAATGAAAGAGCCTCCTTTAACCATTAACTCAGTGTCATTTTCACAGGCTAAATCACCTTTATAGATACAATAAGGTAGTCCTCGTTTAGCAACTACAATTATGACCAGCAACTCAGTCACTGAGTATTTCACTGTGGAAAAATCACATGACCATGCCTAGAATTTTACTTCATCTTTCCTTTGTTTTACAGCATCAGAAAGGTACAATTCCAAACAGTCAGGTGAGGGATGGTTTCTAGAATTTGACTCATGAGGAAACTAAGTAAAAGGGCAAATCATATTACCCATTTTTCCCACTCCCCCACCCCTTGGAATGCTTACCCTGGAGGAGGGATAATTAACAAGAAGGGAAATAGAGAGAAAGGGATTACAAGATTACAAGAAAGTAAGCAGGCACACAGTGGGGAATACACATGGAAACGAATGTGCTAACACCTGCTGTTTTCCTAACAAGTTGGTGGCTGTGAGCCTGAAGTCCTTCAGGACAGTATTTCTTAACCCTGCTGCCAGGGAATTATGGGAGTTGAAGTCCATATGTCTTAAAATTGCCAACATTGAGAAACACTGCTTTAGGAAGCAAACAAAAGCCTTTAGTTTGAAACTGGTTAGTGTCTTGTCAGTTTCAGGCAGCAGCTGCAGCTGGGAGAGTTCTAATCAACTAATTAAGATCATAGAGTTGAGCTTACTAACTTGTGGTTAGCATTTTTAGAGAGGAAAAGTGGCTCAGGAAAAGCGAGCTTGTTTGGGGTCACACAGGACAACACCTACTGATTGTAATGACAAGTACATGACTAAAAGACAGACCCTGCAAAGGTTATAAATGCAGATATTGGGTGCAAAGGTACATTTTCATCACAGTCATAACTGTGAACAGTGGCTGTCAAAGGCAGTTACTAAATGAAGGCTACCTTTATTAATAATTGTCCTTCTGTGAGTTTACTCATTTTCTCTCTTAATTCCTTCTCCAATACTTAGGAGGGAGAGAGGATGCTTCCAGGGGTTTTAAAAGATTTCCTGAATATGGCCTGCAGATTGTGCTTTTTGCATCCCTAATCTGCAAATGAGGAAGGAGTGTGGCAAAAATCACATGGGAAAATTCAGTAAAGTACCACTTTCTCAATGCCACCTCTAAGAAGGTTTTCTGCATTTATAATAAGCATCTTTGCTGTTTTCAGGTCTAATGTTTACAAATGATTAGAAAATAGGAATATCTTAAAACTGATGTAACCATCTGAGCCATAGTAAACAGCCCAACCAAAGAATCCCAAAGACCTCCCCCATCCACCCAGACAGGCAAGACACCGGAATATAAACTGCTATATAAACTGCTAGCAAACAGCACTCCTTACTAGCACTGATGATGTTACCTAGTTAGGGCAGGGCTTTTCAACCAGTGATACGGGTACCACCTGTGGTACGTTGGCCCCCTGCTGAGCCCTGAAGAAGCACCAATCAGCTGGAAAGCAGCACTGATCCTGGTGCTTCTGCTGAACCCAGAAAAAGTGCCGATCAGCTGGAATGTTGCAGCATCTCCAGGGTCTTGTGATTTACATTCAGATGCTTGGCAACTGATTCATATTTATGACAGTCAGTGTCCCAGGGTCATGTGAAGTGACCAAACCCTGCTGCAACTACCAGCAGACAGGGGAATAAAAACCAAACACCCCCCCACTCCACCCCGCTGCCAATCCTCAACAGAAATGCTCACAACAATGAAAACCGGACAGGAGGAAGAGCGCAGCCGGGTGGGCAGGCAGGTGTCTTGCTCGGCTGTGTCTTGGGGGGAACTTTTTTCAGTGCCATTGTCACTCTGAACAGTCACTAAGCAAACTGTTTTAAGTCGAGGATTACCTGTACTTTATCACTTTTTTCCTTTTTTTTTTTTTGCTAGGCGACTGGTGGTACTCGGATATTGCCATATCCTAAAAGTGGTACAATGGGTGAAAAGGTTGAAAAGCCCTGAGTTAGGGTAACGAAATGTCTGCAAGAAAACAAGCAAGCTCAGAGAGCACCAAGGACCCCTGATATAATCATCGGCTGGACCATAAAGTAGTTTAGCTGACTAAATAAAATTGGACTTCCATCTCTATATGTCCCTCTTTTCAGTGATCAAAAGAAGTGTCAATCTCATCCAAAGGATCTGCATTTCCAATGTGAACCCCACCGCCATGCTTTCGGCTGAGTTGCCTTATCGGGATGAAATTAATGCATGTCTCACTTTTTCCAGCACAGCTAATAAAAGATGTGGTGAAACAGAAACAGTTGCTGCAGGGGATGACTTAATTTGTGCCTTTGCCCTGCCTTATTTGAGGAATTTTACCTGCAGGGGCTAAGGAAGATAACCTTACACCTTTGTTCTTGCCACAAAAAGTCTGCTAGGGAAGAAAAGTTGAAGTAGATGCATAGCATGTTTTGATTGACCACACAACACGCTTTTCATTTGCAATTATTTCTGGAATTTGATTTATATATCTGCATCGATGCACACACATAGCAGAGGACAAATATGAACAACCACAAAAGCATGTATGTGTCACTCTGGCCAGTCTAATGAAAGAAAGCATTACAATGTCACAAGGCAATTCCAATCAGTTTGTACAGTACATGGTTGCAAGGGCACAATGCTATTTTCATCATTGTGACCAAGTTGCAACAGCTTGCAGGCACCCAGGGATGCCTATTTGTCGTCTCTGTATCTCTGTGTGTTTCTACTTTCCCCTCATATTGTACACAGTATGTATGTTTTTGTGTGTATGTGTACATTGGGAAGTACAGAGTGAGCTATATATGGCACACTCTCGGTCACGTGATCAGGATGCCTAATACGGAACAATTGGCAACCCATTGTCTCTTCATAAGAATATATTTGGAGATTTTTTTTTCTTTCTTTCATCATAATTCATGGCCAGATTCAGCCTGTTTTTTTTTTAAACTCAGACTTTGTTTTCCTAACTTCTCCTTCCACATCAAATTTAGTCTCCTTCTGCTCCGTTTTCAGACAGTGGACAGAATTTTGAGCTCATATCCATTTATTTCCACCATATCACTGGAAAGCATAAATAAGCATTCTAATTCCAATAAACTTGCTGCACATATCTCTTCAGTTTGCCTGGGCCCTTTACCTTTAGACTCGCAGGGGTTCTCAACCTTGGCAACTTTAAGGCTTGTGGATTTCAACTCCCAGAATTCCTCAGCCAGCTTTAGAGACTGTCGAAATCTGTGTGTTTTCAGGGAAGGAAACATAGGCATTAAGTCCTAAAGGATTCAGTGGCACATACTCCTAAGCACGTTTGCCTAGAAGCAGCTGAAATTAATGCTGGAAACTCATACACACACTCCGCTTTGGTTTAGCCAGTTTTCACAGGGATTTCTTTAAGCTGAACTTTGCGAAAGATGCCGTATTCGAGTTATCTTTGGAAAAGAAAAAAGGCAGGGGAAGTTTGGAGATATTGTGAAGTAAGTTAGCAGTGAAGGATTTCTCTGGGGAAAGACCTGGCCTGCCCACCTGGCATAACCAAAGGCCTTGCGACTTCTCATGTATGCATCAGATACTCCATTCACCTCCTGCATGGGGGTAACTAAAGTTGAGCCCTCGCTGCTGTTAAACATACCTCTTTGTGCTACTGCAGAGTTACTGGCCTGGTTTCATAGCTGATGATATAAGGCCCCCAACAGGTATTAATTAACATTCTCATCTCCTATTTTCCTTTTCTTGCACAGGGGAAGTTATTCAGACCCCGCTGATTGAAAACTTTTGAAGGCATTTCAGATCACTGGTTTCTGGGTCCCCATCCTGCTCTTTCCAAGGGGGTGGAGCGAAAACATTCCTTAATTCCCAAGGAAGTGCCAACTACTCTGGCAAAATGAGATGTTGAATGATACATCCAAGGCAAAAAGAGCAGCAGCGAAACCAAACCTTTAAGTCAGGTGTTACATTTTCACAGCACAATTCTTAAGTATCTTCAGATATCACTGTATAAATGAAGGGGGGGGGCTTCCATAAAGCTCCCTGCCATACTTAAAAGTTCCATTGAAAATAATACTGAATAACTAACTGTCACACATGTATCATATGTGAAGCCATTTATAGAGACTCTAGAAAAAACTTTGTCTAGGTCAGTGGTTCTCAACCTGTGGGTCAGGACCCCATTTGGGGTCGAACGACCATTTCACGGGGGTCGCCAAACAACGTAGTCTGCCATTTTTTCCCCCTTTTCCTTAGCTTTGCTACTTCCTTTTATTCTATTGGCTTTTGAAAACCAATAGAATAGACCACGGGTCGGCAACCCGCGGCTCCGGAGCCGCATGCGGCTCTTTGAGCCACCTCCTGCGGCTCCGGAGCCTTCTCCGCCATTTTCATAGAGAGAGAGACAGACAGAGACAGAGAGGCACTTGTGCTTCCCTTCTCTCTATCTCTCTCTCTCTCACACACATGCAGATTTGCCCCTTGCTCCCGATTGGCCCTGCAGCCGGATGCCCTGCCCCCTGGTGGCCAGGAAGGGCCTTTCCGGGGCTGGCCCAGTCCGAGGTGCATGTGGCCAGAGAGCCGCGCGGGGAAGCCCCAGGATCGATGCTGGGAGTGGCCCAGCAGAGCCTCCGTTGAAAGGGCCAGCCCTCCCGCAAGCTGCGGCCCTAGTGGGCCAAGCAGGAGCAGACCCGGAGGTGGAGGGTGAGTGGGGAGGAGGGAGGGGGCTTACCTGCACCAGGCGGAGGGGCAGCCGAGCCGGCCTCGTGTCTCCCTGGGCTGGGCAGCAGGCCTGGCGGGGCCAGCGGCCGGCAGGGGCATTGGTTCCTGCCCTTCCCCGGGCCAGGCGGTAGGCCCAGCGGGGGCAGCAGCCGGTGGGGGCATCGGTTCCTGCCCCTCCCCGGGCCGCTGAGCCAGCCTCGCGTCTTCCCGGGCTGGGCGGCAGTGGCGGCCGGCAGAGGCATTGGTTTTTGGCCGTCCCCGGGCCGCTGAGCTGACCTCGCATCTTCCCGAGCTGGGCGGCAGGGGCGTTGGTTTGTAGCCGTCCCCGGGCCGCTGAGCCGGCCTCGTGTCTCCCCGGGTGGCAGACGGCGGGGATATTGGTTTCTGGCCGTTCCCGGGGCGCTGAGCCTGCCTCGCGCCTCCCCGGGCTGGGCGGCAGTGGCGGCCGGCAGGGGCATTGGTTTTTGGCCGTCCCCGGGGGGCTGAGCCAGCCTCGCATCTTCCCGGGCCGTGCGGCAGGCGGCGGGGGCATTGGTTTGTAGCCGTCCCCGGGCCGCTGAGCCGGCCTCGTGTCTCCCTGGGCGGCAGATGGCGGGGATATTGGTTTCTGGCTGTCCCCGGGGCGCTGAGCCTGCCTCGCGCCTCCCCGGGCTGGGCGGCAGTGGCAGCCGGCAGGGGCATTGGTTTTTGGCCGTCCCCAGGGCGCTGAGCCAGCCTCGCATCTTCCCCGGCCGTGCGGCAGGCGGCGGGGGCATTGGTTTGTAGCCATCCCCAGGCCGCTGAGCAAGCCTCGCATCTTCCCGGGCTGGGCGGCAGTGGCGGCCGGCAGGGGCATTGGGTTTTGGCCGTCCCCGGGCCACTGAGCCAGCCTTGCATCTTCCCGGGCCGTGCGGCAGGCGGCGGGGGCATTGGTTTGTAGCCGTCCCCGGGCCGCTGAGCCAGCCTTGTTTTTTCCCGGGCCAGGCAGCAAGTGGCGGGGACATTTGTTTGTAGCCGTCCCCGGGGCGCTGAGCCTGCCTCGCGTCTCCCCGGGCTGGGCGGCAGTGGCGGCCGGCAGGGGCATTGGATTTTGGCCGTCCCCGGGGCGCTGAGCCTGCCTCGCGTCTCCCCGGGCTGGGCGGCAGTGCGGCCGACAGGGGCATTGGGTTTTGGCCGTCCCCGGGGCGCTGAGCCTGCCTTGTGTTTCCCCAGGCCAGGCAGCAAGCCCGGTGGGCAGTGGGGGCATCGGTTCCTGCTCGTCCCCGGGCCGCTGAGCCGGTCAAATCAACGGACGTGGAGGTACTGCAGCTGGCTTTTTGATTCGCCGCAGACCTCCATTGACTTCCATGGGGATTCTTGGCAATGAATGGGGCTGATTGAAATCGCTTCAAGAAGCAAGCTGCAGAGACACAGAGAGCTGCAAATGATCTCCACAGGAGATGCAGCAAGGGCAGGAGACGAGAAAGAGTCCGCTATGTCTGTGCACAAGCCCCGAAAGCTTTCTTCCTCTCCCTGCCTTTCTTGCTGGCCCTCTGATGTAAGCATCTGCTGGGTTTCCTCAACCTCCCCCCCCCCCGTTTTATTTTAATCCCACCATCGCCTCCCTCTTTCGCAAAGTTGACATTCCTAGGACTCGTAGCTCGCTTCGCTCCTGGAGTCACTTGGCAAAGTTTGAAGGAGAGGCTGCCTGCTCCCACCTCCCACGGAGCAGAACTGCTGCTTCCTCACCTCCCAGCGAAAGAACCCCAGAGAGCTGGAAGGCGTCCTTTCTCCCACTTTCCGCTTCCCATCCTCCCTTTTCCAAGCACCCCTCCCAGAGCAAACCAGAAGCCTCAACTCCAGCCTCCTGCAGCAGGCTGAGATAGGCGAGCCCGAGCGACCGTCTTCTGCTGCCTCAGAACATTCACTGCAGCAGCTCTTTCTCTCCGTCGGCTTCCTCCTCCGCTCCCTGGGAACCTTCGCGCCAAAAGGCAGCAAGAAGAAAGTCCCAGAGAGGGAGAGCGCGGGGTGAGGGGAGAGCAGTCTTTTCCGAAGGGAAGAGAAGCCAGGACTGCAGAGCCGTTCATACCAGAGCTGGATGGGGGGCAGGGCAGGCGCACGTTTCGCCTTAAGCTCCTCTCTTCAATCAAGCCCTGTGTTCTATGCGCGTGCGCGCGCATGTGCGCGCGCACATTTTGCGGCTCCCAGGATTTTTTTTTTGTGAGGGAAATGGATCCAAGTGGCTCTTTCACTGTTGCAGGTTGCTGACCCCTGGAATAGACTCTCTTGAATAGAGTCTAATTCTATTGGCTTTCAAAAGCCAATAGGAATTGTCCAGGCTGTCTCTGCCCTGCTGAGCCCACCAAAAGTTCCATTCTGCAAATAGTGCTGCACCAGTTGAGTAGTCCTCGACTTACGACCGGTTGAGTAGTCCTCAACTTACGACTGGTTGGGGGTCGCGGCATTAAAAAGGTTGAGAACCACTGGTCTAGGTCAATGGTGACAAAGCCTATGGCACGCGTGCCAGAGGCAGCACTCAGAGCCCTCTCTGTGGGCACACATGCAGTTGCCCCAGCCTCACCTCCCTCCACGATCCCCACCTCACCAGCAGCCCCCCTGGAGGAGAGTCGTCCCCGAGCGTGGCCCACACGGAGCAGCACAGCCAAGGACATGGCAGCCAAGCAGCATAGACAAACTCTGCCCTCATTCCCCATCCTGCACAGTTGATGCTGCAGGGCACGGGCAGAGGGCATGGCTGCCATGGCACTGTTGGGCTGCCTGGGCGATCTGCGGTGGGCCCTGGAGGCAGTGAGTGGCCATGTGGGCAGGTGGGATGGGGGAATAGGGTGGGGCAGGGGCAGAGCAGTGGGTGGAGTGGAGGCGGGGCCAGTTTTTGGGCACTCGGTCTTTAAAAGGTTCACCATCACTGGTCTAGGTTGTCTAGGGAGATTCTCGGTCATCTAGGTCAGGGGTAGGCAACCTCGGCTCTTTTATGACTCATGGACGTCAACTCCCATGCTGGCTCAGGAATTCTGGGAGTTGACGTCCACGAGTCATAAAAGAGCCGAGGTTGCCTACCCCTGATCTAGGTCATGGTTGTCCCAACGGTGCTTTTTTCAAAAGGCAACTGGACTTTCTTTTTCTTTGAAGACATTTTGCTTTTCATCCAAGAAGCTTCTTCAGTTCCAGAAGCTTCTTGGATGAGAAGTGAAACATCTTCAAGGAAAAACAAAGCCCAGTTGCCTTTTGAAAAAGCACCTTTGTCTAGACTCTAGACTGATGGAGCAATTCCCTGTACAGGCAGTCCTTGACTTACACCAGTTCATTTAGTGACTGCTCAACATTACAGCAGCACTGAAAAAAGTAACTTACGACCAGTTTTTCACACTTACGACCATTGTAGCATGATCAAAATTCAGACACTTAGCAATTGACTTATATTTAAGACGGTGGCTGTGTCCCAGGGTCACGTGATCCCCTTTTGCGATCCTCTGACAAGCAAGAGTCAATGGGAAACCCAGATTCACTTAATAAAAGTTCGACTAATTTAACAACTACTTAACAACTGTGACAAGAAAAATCATTTCATTTTGCAACATAAATTTTGGGCTCAATTGTGGTCGTAAGTTGAGGACTACCTATATTTTGACTGCATCCTCTCTTTTTTTTCCCACTCATTCCATACAAGTAAAATGGAAGGAAGATTGTCACTTGCTTGTACAAATATTTGGTAGGAACACGTGGTCTCTCCCACCCTCCCATTTGTATACACACATACCATGCTTAGGCCAATGTACTTGCAACGCAGGCAGTGAGTTCTGCCATGTGCTGAAACGTCATTCGGGCACAGTGAATGCCAATTTGTTTTCCATTCTGGAAAATCTCCTGCCTCATACTACCAGGGTGGGCTTGGGCTGGATGATAATCACCTTGCTTTTCAGAATTGCTGCATTTAATAAACTGTGCCATCCACTCTCATCTGAAATACAAACTAATCGTTTTGCAGCAACCACCGAGGAAGTCAGTTAAATGTTGAATAATATTCTTTTAATGGGGAATAATCATGCTGACCTGGCAATGCTCGTTCTGAGTCATTCAGCTTCTACATATGGCCAGCACATGATCTGCATGCTGTGCCCTGCATCAGATTACTCTGTTTGCTTTGGGGGGGGGGGAAAGGGGTTCAGCCTGGGCGGTTCAGCCACCAGCATAAGATTTGTGATACTTTCCTGGAAGGAAGAGAAATCACAGGACATTGAAATAGAGAGGCATGAATGGAAATGACAGCAGAACAATATTATACCCTGTGCAATCAGTCTACCTGGCCCGAGCACCTTAACACAATCACTGTGCAGATGCCACTGAGAAGGTTCTCCTCGCCCCAAATTATGTTCTCTTGATAAGTGATTTTGCTACAGAGTTCAGTATCTATAGAGTATTCTTGTCTGCATTCCTGGTAGAGCTTAGATAGAATGAAAATTTACATCTGTGGAGAAAGTTGTTTGAGCTGAATTGGCAAGCTTTCCCAGTAATTAAAAAGAGATAGACGTGTTCAGCCTAGTGGAGAATGATAGACAGGATCTCTGAAGAACTGTCTTGTAGATGATGGAGCAGATTTGTTGCTCAGATGGGAAGCACTTGAAATAATGGCTTCGGACAACAAAGGTTTTGATTACATTTCAGGAAAAACTCCCCGACTGCACTGGTAGGCTCTTCAGCAATGGAAGAGAGTCCTGACTTCTTCATTAAGAGGCTTCCAGTAGTGATTTTAATAGCTATCAGGAATAAGATAAGATAAGATAAGATAAGATGAGATAAGATAAGATAACCTTTATTGTCATTTTTATATTGTGGGCACGATGGCACACATCAAAACTGAAATTTAGTTGCCCACCCTCAAAGTGAAACACATACATGACACACACCTAATACATACTATGAACAACATATGTATAGACTCACATCCCTACATATACGTAGCAAATAAATATTAAATATTGTTCATCTTGAATATATAATGGAAGGAGGAAGCTGTATGCTGTATGGAATGAAACTCTGGCTGAATCTGGATGTTCTGCTTCGGATACCACGAAGCCTCCTCCCAGAAGGTAACAAGGAAAACAGGTCGTGAAGAGGATGTGTAGTGTCCCAGATAATCTTGCAGACCCTGCTCAAGCAGCGCTTCTGTGCTATGTCCTGGATGGGAGGGAGGGAACTGCCAATGATCTTTTCAGCCATTCTCACCACTCTCTGCACCGCCTTCCTGTCTGAATTCTATAGTTCACCAGAAAGAAGTTGAATTTATGAGCATCTGCTGAGGGAGAGCAAGAGAAAAAACGAATGTTGTACTGCAAGCTCCATTGTATGCAAGCTTCATTTTTTTATATGATATTACACTCAGGTTTACAAGGGGCAAAGCATGTACTGAGTGTTGCAGTTCTCATTCTGTTGTCCTGATGAAATCATCAGAATCGGGGAAGCGCTGAATGGCTTTTACAAAAAGGGAAGTTGCACACTATATCCAATGCCAGCTTAGTCTGGAATAGCCTCGTAGATAAATAGACTTGTTAGCTATTGAATGAGATATACTAGGAAATCCTAGGGCTATAGATTAAGTTGGAAATTTATCCCAGAAGAAGGAAGGCATTGGCAAATCAGTTTTATATTGTTATAAGAAAACAACAACACATCCATGCAGTCATGGGGAGCTGGCTTAAAAGAGATGTTACCTTTTACCAACTCTATAGCTAGGTTTAAACACTGCAAAAAGCCATAATGAGATTTGTCTTAGCATGGTGTGTAAACCTGGATAATTGTATTTGTTACAATAAGCTGATTATGCACACCATGATTTAGCATAATCTGTAAGCCCGTCCTGTGATTGCAAGATGGATAGGAGTTATTTGCTATGTTGAAGCCATTTCAACAGCAGCTTACTTTGATTTTGAGAATTTAAGTTCAGTATTATTTTATGCCTTCTAGCGGTTATAAGAGCCATTATAGTTGCTTTGGATATTGGTTGCCATAATGTTGTGTGTGTGAAAAGGAAGGAATTATTTTCCTCTTTAAGGAAAAGGTGGAAGAGAAAGGATCAGAAAAAGGAAAGGAGGTGAGGTTGTTGTGCAGGAATACAAACTAATTTGAGGGCTAATCCACATGGAACTCCATTTCCATATGTCCTGTTTGCCATCGTTCGCTCCCTAGAGAATAAAATGGATGATCTGAAATTTGAGCTGGCCATGAACAAGGAGTGTATATCTGAGGTGGTGGCCCTTTGAGAGCTGTATGCAATGAAATTTCATTTTGATGTATGCCAATTGGTGTACATTCAAAGTGACAATAAAGTTGTTGTTGTTGTTGTTGTTGTTGTTGTTATTATTATTATTATATACTGTTTTGAACTGAATTAACTGATACAATCACATTCACATAGTCCTTGACTTACGATTCGTTGCTTAATGACTGTTCAAAATTCTGACAGACCCCTCCCCCAAAGGTATTTACGATCCGGATTTGAAGTTCCATGGCTACTCACCCTATGGTCATGTGACTATATTTAGGGTACTCGGCAACTGGCCTATATTTATGGCTGTTTGCAGTATCCTGCAGCCATTATAACCATGATTTATATTTTTGCTAAAAACTGGTGCTTACTTCTGATTGTTGGTAAAAATGCCCCATAGCAAACAATGGTTCACTTAATGACCAGCACAAAAATGGTCATTAAATCAGGTCACTCACAGAAGTAACCCACTTTACGACATCACAACTTACCACCGTAAGTCAAGGACTATCTGAAGGAGTTAAAACCTTGGACTCTTTTTCCATTGAGGTTTAGTGGAACTTTTTTTTGTTGAAAATCTAGGCTAAACAAAGAGAAAGGACTATATGTGGGAGAGAAAGAGGTCTGATTTTTGCAGCCATTGTTAGAAATACTGGGGGATGATAACTTCATACAAAGAAAATCTGTATAAAATGTTTTATAGATGGCACCTTTCACCAGCAAGATTAGCAAAAATGTTTAAAAATATGTCAGATAGATGTTGGAAGTGTAAACATAACATAGGCACGTATTACCACATTTGGTGGACATGTGGTAAGGCAAAGGCCTATTGGAAAAATATACATATGTGGTTAGAAAAAATATTGGGTGAACAAGTGGATTTTAAACCTGAATTTTTTTTACTAGGCATTATGCCTGAAAAGACTAATAAGCAGAAACTATATTTAATTTTACACATCACTACAGAAGCGAGAATAATTTTTGCACAATACTGGAAGAATGAAGGACTGCCATCAGAGGAAGAAATAATCAGGAAAATATTGGAATGTGCAGAGATGGACAGATTAACTATGAGGTTGAAAGATAAAGAAGATATAGACTACTGTCAAATTTGGAATTTATTTTATTCTTGGTTAGAGAAGAGAATGAAGGATTAGGAATTGAACATGTATTAGCATAGCAAACTCCAGACAACTTGTTGATTGGAAAAATTAACATATGTTGATGAAAAAAAATTAATAAATTTTTTTATAAAAAAAAATAGAAATACTGGGGGATATGTTCTACTGCAACACTGCCGATACACAGATTGCCCTCGACTTACAGCAGTTTATTCAGTGACTCTTCAAAGTTACAACGGCGTTGAAAAATGTGACTTATGACCATTTTTCACAGTTTGAGGTGATCAAAATTCAGATGGTTGGCAAGTGGTTTATATTGATGACCATTGCTGTGTCTCAAGAACATGTGATCACTTTTTGTGACCTTCTGACAAGCACAGTCAATGGAGAAGCCAGATACACTTAACAGCCAGGTTGCTAACTTGCCAACTGCAGTGATTCACTTAATAGCTGTGGCAAGAAAGGTTATAAAATGAGGCAAAACGTACGTAACAAATGTGTCACTTAACAACAGAAATTTTGAGTTCGGTTGTGGTCGTAAGTCAAGGACTACCTATACTGGAACTTCAACTTTCAGGACCTTTTGTATACAACCCTGCTCACTCATATATGTAGTTCCCATTAGATGTAAAACAAGCTGCCAAATAACCTATTCTTTTCTTGGCCTGCCATTGTATTTTTTTTTAAAAAATATTTTCGCACAAAGAGAACATTCCATCAACTGAACCTTCACACATGGTCTTAAGTGTTCCAATCCAGACTTAAGTTCATAACCCCCTCCTCTACAGTTTATAAGAACTAGGCCATAGTAGCAGAGAAAGGGGGGGGGGGCAAGATTGCTTTGAGAAATATGGTGCCACAGTGCCCTCGTGTGGGACTTTTCAAGCAATTCTTGGCAGCCCTGTTAAAAATGTTATATAATAAATCTAGGATGGGGTGGAAGAGTTTGCACAAAACGTTGGGTGATCTTTTTTACTGAACCAATATCTCTTTGTCATTAAACCACATACACACATTTCTCATTCTGGCAGAATAAAAAACAAAGTTTTACTCTATCAATAAGCAACTATTTTATGCTGTATTTCTAAAGACTGTCTCAGTTAAGAATGGGCAGATCTCTCTATTTTGATTTCTGCCTAGTTCTTACTGTTTTGACTGGAAGTTGATTTTGGCCTAACTCTTTGGCCTTTCAAGGACAAAGGTTGTTGATCAGTTGGTGAATGCCAAAGGCCCAAGTAAATTATTTCTCTTTTGCAGAGTAAGAGGAGAGGATCCTTTTGCTACCACAGGGCAGTGATTTGTTTGTTATAGAAATTGTAGAATATTTCTATAGAAATTATAGAAATGTTGTTCTCCACATTTTTAGATCATTGAATCTTTAAGTTGCAAGGGACAATTTAGGCTATCACGTGTAACTCCTGCTCAGTGCAAGTTACCCCAAGTAAAAGAAATCCTACAGGCATCTTTCTAGCTCCATGTTTCTCAGCCTCAGTTTTGATCTAATGCAGTGTTTCCCAAACTTGACAATTTTAAGGCATGAGGACTTCAACTCCCAGAATTCCACAGCCAGCAATGCTGGCTGTGGAATTCTGGGAGTTGAAGTCCACATGCCTTAAAATTATCAAGTTTGGGAAACACTGATTAATGGACTGAAGGAGAACACATTAAACCCGCATACTGCATGTATCCTTGTGCTCTTTACTTCTAGACCTGTTAGTTTCAGCTGTCACAGCAAATATAAGAACTCCTCCTCCTCCTCCTCCTCCTCCTCTTCCTCTTCCTCTTCCTCCTCCTCCTCCTCCTCCTCCTCCTCCTTTTCCATTTTCACCTGTGAGGTGAACTAAGCTATGAGAAAATGACTATCTAAAATTTATCTCACTAGCTTTGTTAACTAAGGAAGGCGTAGAACTCCCAACCTTCCAGTTTCTACTCCAGCGTCTTAACCACCACACCAGACATGTCTATGGATATTCTCAGTCATCCAGGTCACGGTTGACCCAAAGGTGCTTTTTCAAGGGGCAACTGGACTTACTTTCTTGTTTTTCTTTGAATACATTTTGCTTCTCATCCAAGAAGCTTCTTCAGCTCTTTCGCTTCAGCCAAGAAGCTTCTTGCATGAGAAGTGAAATGTCTTCGGAGAAAAACAAGAAAGAAAGTCCAGTTGCCTCTTGAAAAAACACCTTTGGGACACCATACCAGAGAGGTTCTCTTTCCCTTGCTCCCTGCAATCTTTTCTTCAAAAGGCTTATTGCGTTACTTGAACGCACCTCCTCCCCCAGTTGCTTCTATCCCTCCGATCTGGTTCAGCAAGATGGGAATGCTGCGGGTGCCATCGGCCAAGGAATGCTGGTTGTCTGGGCCCAGCAGCTGTGCCTTTTCTACTGCAGCACCTGCCCTATGGAACATTCTCCTTGTGTATTTTGATGTTTACATTTGAAATTGGAATTATTTAAATACATTTTAAGGTTGCTTACTGTCCAGAGTCACTTGTTGAGATAGGAAAAGTAGCCATACAAATTGAATAATTAAAAAGTAATTCTTGCAGATGTTTTATTACCAGACTAGATAACACTATCAGATATTGGTAATGAAATGTTTGTGACAAAACAACCATGCTCAGAGAGCACCAAAGACAGTTCAACCCTGAGCTACAAATATTCTCTTCTACTGGTACAATGTGGCTATGTCAATTAAGTCAACAAAAGTTAATTTTTAAAAAAATGCTGATTCAAAGAAGTACACAAAATACATAAAAATACTGAGAATGAAACCACATATTTTCAAGTAATGGCTGAATAATTGATTTGTATAATAGTTTTATTACATTTGTTCATGTAATAATGTAACTATCAGAGGTATCTTTATGTAAATGGGGAAAAGCAATCACTGAGAACTCCGGAAATTTCTGTACCATTCAAAATGTTTGTCCAACAAAGTAGCTGAATTAGTGATAAGTTCCACCCATCCCAGAGGACAAAAACAATTGGTATAAAATTGGCTTTACATAGTTTAAAAAACAAAGGAAAGGCGTATGCCTGTTAGCCCTTCAAGTTAGATCAGATCAAGAGGCAGGGATAGCACAAATTCTATGTATGTCTATTATAATAAGATCTTCAAAATTTTGAAAACCTGGCCATATTGAAGTGGGGTAGTTTCAAGTTTTTTCTGATACTTCCTTCCCATGAATGTGCCGAGTTGCTCATTTCTTCCCTGTTAACAAAGTCTAATTCCTAAGAATTTCTCAAGGAAAAATACCCCTCCCCAATCTATTCAACCCATTGGACATCCAAGAACTGGGGCTAGAGAGGCCCTCTAGATCAAATCTCTATATGATTCTAAATCTTGCATGGTGTTCTGCTGATCAATATCTTCCAGAGTTATGGGTAGCATAAAATGAAAATAGGAGAACAAAAGGGGAGTGGGTGAGTTATATATGACACATTGAATTCCTCAAAGTTAGGACAAGTTAAAAATATTAAATAAAATAATTTGGGGCATATGGTTGCATTATAAAGTCAAATATATTGGCATGCTATGAAAGAGCGAGTTAGTGATCAAAATGTTGAACCAAAGCAAGGGGGAATTTTGCTTCAAATCCTTACTTGCTTAGCCATGGAAATCACTGAATAATTATCAGATAGTAACCTGGAAATGGGATGGAGTTAGGGTAGGAACTAGATGTGGTTGTAGGCTGGAAAGCCAACAGTGAAATCCTTAGATGAATCATTAACTTACTAATGGACCTGGGATATTTTCCAAAATAGAAGTGGCATCTTTTCCTGATTTAGACTGAATTTTGAGGGGCATCCCAGTAGCGGCATTGTAAAAAATTAAACTGTGGAATCAGATCAAAAAGCAAGTTTGATTGAGTTTACATTTAATTGGATTATACTCCAGTAATTTAAAAAATCTCCCTCTTTCAACATTTTTAAAACATCACAATTTGGAAATTTTTGGAACACTTGAAGATGTACGTGAAAGGTCTACAGAAATGAAGAATATATTATGATTATGGTTGTGATGATTTTGCAATAAGATCCAGTCTTCCTATTAAATCCAGGAACAGTACCTCTCTGAGAATAGAAAAATAGGCTTGCAAGACTACACCTTTTAGGCAACATGGCAAAAGAGAACAATGGCTACTATTTAGTTCAACATATCTGGAGGGCAATCAGTTAAAGAAGATTAAAATATAATGATAGTAGCAATATTTTCATATTATGATAAAACTTTCTGGTTCTACATTCCTTTTCATTAACAAGGTCAAATGATGTGAAGATCAAACTACATTTTTTCACTATTTTGTGACTTGTTATCGTATTTGGCAAGGAACCTGGGCCAAATGTATCCAGTTATCATGTGAAATAGTAGACTGCCTGTTGTCCTGTTGTTACTTTTCAAAAGGATGTTTCAAAAAAATACATATATTGTTCCACCATCAAGGACCAAACTCTTGTGATGGTTTTACAAGTAATACCATGACAGGACAATGAAGTAGCCACAGGAAACAGTGATATATACATTTCTATGTATTATATTGTGGATGAATGTATACTCAGTAAAAAGAAGAGGCCTGCCAATACTAAATGTTGTGGTTATTGTTGTTGTTGTCGTCGTCATCATCATCATCATCATCCCACTGTAAATTGTCAGTATTCATGGGTTTGTAGCTATGATTGCTATAAAAACTCAGGCTCATTTAGGGCAGCAATCTTCAAGCCACATCCTTCAGAAAATCCTGCCAACATGCTGAGATAAGTCCCTTGCAATAGTGGATTGAGACCTGAGACTTTTGAGTTATATAGTAGAACTGATATAAATTGTTATATATGTCCTTATTGCTTTGCTTAAATATTTGCTTGTCTTTTAGCATATGACAGATACAGTGTAAATATTCTGAATGGACTGATGTCCCTATTAAGCCAGCCCAACCAGAAAGCTTCATAAGTGAAAAATTATTCATGTTTAAAAACTCTAAAATGTAATTCCTGGCTATATATTGAGCCCAATCAATACTTTTCTGAGATAGAGAATAAAATACTAGCACAGATGAGCTATAATACAAGATAAATTCCTTGGCTGTTTTTCATAAGTATATAATATGTGTAGCAAATGTCAAGAGTACTGACCAAGGTCTCTGTTTTTTTTCCTATATTCCTGACTCAGCAAATTTTCCCCATGTTCCTGGCTCAGCAAATAAATAATTCACATTATCCACAATATTTAAAAGTATTGGATTGGAAGCGGGGAGACTCGGATTCAAGTCACCTCCAGCCATGAAAATTCAATGAGTCAGACAGATTCTTTCAGTCAAAATAAACAGATATGTGAGTAGGAAGGTAGGTAAGTAGATACAGAGAAACAGGCAAACAGACATGGTGTTTTCCCCTTTACCAAGGAATTCATTCAGAAAGTCAGCTATTACTGAGTCTTGAGGTAAAATCTAGGATTATGCTATGTACATTTATGGCAAGCAAGATCACTTGTTCATGTAGTAATAAAATGGAAGGATGAAATGGCACATTCTCTCATTTTAAAACTTGGTTATTCTAAAATGCTAATAATAAAATAAAGGTAACTTGAATCAATTCTCTGAAATTTGAGTCAAGGAAAATAACAATGATCATTAGTGGAGGAAAATCAACAACTTGGGTTACACAGAGTACTGCATATTTGCAAGGTTACCTGGACAACTAAGAATGTAGCATTGTTCTATTCCGTGGCACATGAATGAATTCCCAAGTGACTTAACTCTTTTATTAAGCTGAGGAGCATTTTAGCTTAGAATATTTATTACATTTTAGAATATTATATGTGTATGTGTTTGTGTGGGGTTTTTTAGCTGTAGTTGTTCTGTTCTCTAATGTCTGTTTTTAGTGATTCTGCTTCTTGGCTACACAACTTTCTTATTTTTATCTCCATTCAGATCCACACTAATCATAATAGAGAGATGTTTGATCATATTCTCCTGATTTATGGTTTTATATTACTCCAGCTTCAAATGCATGCACAGAACCTGGCAAGAGAGAAATGGGCTTTAGCCAGCTTGAAATGGGCATCAGCAGGCTTAGAATTGAATTGTTTTATTGATGGTCCATAATAAAGCTTCATTTGAAGATATAATTTTGACTGCAAAGGCCCATCTGATTTCACAAGTGCATGTTTATCCTAGCCATTTTTATCCTCTGCACATAGAAGCATTGTAGCCGATATTCATATTTTCAGTGAGAGAGGAGCCCATTTTTAAAATTTCAGCATGATTTTTAAAGAGAAAAAAAAAATCTTTTTAGTGGAACTAATTTTCTCTAGAGAAACGCTTCTAAAAACTTAACTCATAGAAAGATGGCAAAGTAAGGTATCATCAAAACATTCTTCAGCCAAATGAATATCTGCAAATACTTGTCAAAGAAACATATTTGTGCTGATACCACATCCCTAAGTGACTTGAAAAATCCTCTTGATATGTGTAATTGTGAACATGTGAGATTAAATGTATACAATCTTGGCAAATTTAAGACCTGTAGACTTCAACTTCCAGAATTCTGAGCATTGAAGTCTATAACTCTTAAAGGTTGGACACACTCCTGATGTATACGGAAAAATTCACCACAGATTAATACAAATATCTGTAGGCATGTGTGCAAATACCTGCACAAAGTGAAACAACCTTAACTGCTTTATAAATCAATATTTTTAGCCCAGCAGAGATGGTGACAACGACCAAATCAAATTCTGGTGTTCCCTATATAACTCCTATAAACAAGTTTCTTGAGTGTCAATGCTCCCTATCCTTCTATCTCCACCCACTGCTTTTCTTTTCAAATGGTTATTTTTTTATTGAAAGTTTTTACAATTTTACAGTAAAATCCCTCTCCCACTACCTCCCTACCCTCCCAAAAAACCCTCCTCCCCTCTTCCCAGAGCTGAATACAGGGTTAACTAAAACTAAGAATACAAAACATTTAAACTTAAGAAAACCTCAAACAAAAATTACATTAAAAAAAAGAAAAAAAATCCAAAAAATATATATAATAAAAAATAATCTTAAACTTTAAACTTTAAACATAAATTATTCAAAAACTAAATAATATCTTTTAATATCATACTTATACTGTATAAAGTTTATCCATCTTTTCCACACCAAGAGATATTTCTCTTGTGATTGATCTTTCAAGTAAGCCAAAATTTTTGCCATTTCAGATAAATAAGAGACTTTAAAAAACCATTCCTCCAAAGTAGGCAAAAATTCCTTCTTCCAATATTGTCCTATCAACAACCTTGCCGCTGTAATTAAATTTAACATTAAAATAATTTCTTTATCATCACAATCAACAATAATACCTAACAAAAAAAATTGTGGGGTGAATTTTATCCTTCTCTTAAAAATTTTTTAAATATTCCACCATATCTTTATCCAAAAAGCTTTTATACTTTTACATGACCACCAAATATGATAATACATTGCATCCAAACAACCACATCTCCAACATTTAGGTTGCAAATTTGAATACATACGAGACATCTTTTGTGGATCAAGGTGCCATCTATAAAACATTTTATAAAAATTTTCCCGTAAATTTTGAGCTTGCGTGAATTTAACATTCCTCACCCAAATTATCTCCCATGTTTCTAATAAAACCGGCTCATCAAAATTTTGAGCCCATTTGACCATGCAATCTTTAACTAATTCTGTTTCTGAATCCAATTTGATTAATACATCATAAATTCTTTTTATATGAGATCGGCTTTGATCTTTAATTTGTTTCAACAAATTTTCATCCTCTCTAATCAAACCCGCTTTATAATCTATCTTCCACCTTTCCAATAATTGTCTATACTGAAACCACGAATAAATAATATTTTCTTGTGTTAATTCATCTATATGTTTTAATTGCCAATTCTTCCCATCCCAATTAAGTAATTGTTTATAAGAAATACTATCCATCTTCACTCCTTTCCTTATTCCTTCTATTGCATGCCCCGGGATAGCCCATAATGGAATTCTTGAGTCTATTCTATAATATTTCTTCCAAACTCGAAGTAAAGAAATTCTTAAAATATGAGACTTAAAAGCCCTATCCACCTTCTTATTATAAATTAAATAGACATGCCATCCATATAATAAATCCCACCCCTCCAAAAGGAGTATATCTACATTTGTTAAATTAATCCAATTACTAATCAGTGTTAAAACCACGGCATCATAATTTTCAAGTGATTATTGATGTGGCACTGTGGCAGCCATTTCATGAATGGACAGTCCTGATTCTCTCAAGGTAGCCCTAATAACCCATGAGATGCTTATAAAATTCCAAATATAACCATTTATCAAAAACAAACAAACACAAAAACTGGGGAATCACTAGATTAGTGAATCCAGTCAATTAAAGAGTAATTTCCATTCCTTCCATAATTATCTCTCCTGATACTACATAATTAACATTATTAAATCCACAGGAGTTTTTAAAAAGGTTCTATTTGAACATAAAATTAATAAAACATATGGATGTGAGCAACAGGATTGGTCTGGATGCCTGTCAATCAATGGTAGTTTCTTGATTTGTTAAGTATTAGGTATTTACCATTCAACAGACTATTTTTACAGTATTAACCACAATTTAATTAAAATTAAAGACATTGCTAGTAGCTCTTTTTTTCTATTACTGAAAGTAAACAGCGTTTCATTTACATTGAAATTCAGAAATGAAAATTAATGCTCTGTTCCCTAGTGTATTCTCAATCAGCATTGGCTCCTCCACCTGTTTTCATACCTGGTTCTATCATGCATGTACAAATCTTGTAAATATTTTGCCAAGTTATCTGAACAGATCTTGTATTGAAGAACCCAATTCAGAATATTGATTTTTTGGACCCAAACAAGTAATGCCCGTTTACTGAAAGATACTGGTTTCCTCAGTGTTTGCTCAGGGGAGGAGAAAGAGAAAGAGAGGACAGTCAAACTACAATGTAGCTAGTTTGACCTATGTTTTACTATATACTATGTTTATGTAAATATTCTCCTACATCTTCACATGTCAGGATAGCAATAAGAGACCAATTAATAAAAAAATGTGATAAGTGATTTAGGTGTGTGTTGGCAGTGTAAAAAAGAAATGAGAGAGACCTTGAACATTCCCAGTTCCTTAAACAAGTTTCCAATCCAGTCAACCTAGTGAATTATAACCATATATTATCTGATGGATTTTTTTTATTAACTTCTGGGTTGGTTCATTCTGAACTCAAAGTTACAAAAATTTCAACCAAACTACAGATGAACTGTATGTATTCAGAATGAATCAGCCCAGAAATAGACCTTGATAAAAATACCTAATGCTAAATATTTCTTAACAGGTATGGATACTATCAGTACATATCTATTCTAATTATCACTCTGTATGGTGGTTGTTTGGGCTTCAGAAGAAAAATAAGGAAGATATAGAAGCAAAAGAGAAAACAAGTGGCTTTGTGATTAATATTTATTAAGCTGCAAAAATGCATGTAGATAGATCAAGAAATAGATTAGATAGATGATGATCGAAAGCTATAGAAAGATAGATAGCAAGCATTATCTTTAAAAAGGCATCTTCATTTCTTTTAAAATAATTGCCATCTATCATTTAAAAAGAAAAGTATTCTCTTTTGGGATGAATTATCACTTTTAGTTACAACAGACAAAATCAGATAATTGACTAAAATTATATCATAGCTTTGATTTACAGAAGGGATACATACTGAATATTCATTACTCCATTTGCTCATTTGTTCATATCTGAACTTTTTCCCACTAAAGTCATTGTGAAAATCAAATCAACAATATAAAACATGGTGGAAATAACAGTGCTTAAGAATATGCATCAGCAAATAGTGGAAGCAATAAAAAATGGATAAACAAAGCAGAAATGAATACATGATTTTTTAAAAAAAGATATTGAAGGACTCTTTTCATGTGTGTTTCAAAATCTTGCAATTAATCAAGTTGACTGCTGCTATAATTCATACCAGATCCTGAAGCAGGCTCACTGAGGTGGATAAGATTTTATCTTTTGGAATGCTCCATCATATAACATATCACAGTTTCTTGTACTTTGTTGCTCTGGAGCAACCGAAAAGGAATACATTGTACAAATCGTGCCTTTATCAAAAGAAAGAAAAGGAGAAAGGGGGAAAAAATTAAGATTCCAAATATGATCTTACACTTTTATGTATTAGAACAACACAACATTTGGTGCACCATAACAAGATTAAGCTAAAGGCATTTTGGGGCCAGATATAGGGCTTCAAATCTCCCATCACAGGCATTGTCATGCATGGCACCCAAACACAACCAAATTACTTTCCTTGGCAGTGAAAATATCTTTTAACAATACATTGGAATTGTTGTATTATATTCTTGCTGCACATTCATGATTCAGCTCAACTCTCAGCAAGCTTCTAACTGTTGTCTAACTGTTGTCCCACATTGCTTATTCTAAGTTACTTGAATAGACATTCAAGTGACATTGGGCCATTCAGATGTTTTGGATTCCCATTGCCATAATATCCAGGCAGCATAGACAACAATTATGCTGGTGGGAGTTTATGGGCATTAAAGTTAATAATGCATGGAAGGTATCAAGAAACAGTTTTTCTTATCACTGATATCCAAGATGTTTCTTTAACAAAACATGCCAGGAATTGTCTGGTTACAAAACCGGGGGATTTTCTACATGCAAAATATGTGATGTAAGCTAGAGATTCTTCACCATTATAGTGTTATAAACATTCAGATGAAAATCCATAGTCAATATGGATTCAGCGGAGCACCAAAAAGATCTAAAGTTTTCTTCAGTATGTCATAATACAAAATGTATTATCTAAAGTAAGAATGTGCAATCACTAGTCTCTGTATCATTCATGGTTCTCAGCTTTTTTTTTTTACAGGCAACTTAATTTTCAGATTTTAAAAAAAACAGAAATAAGAAGCAAGAGTTGATTTTAATTCTGTGACAGGATTCTTCACAAATCTCAACAATTCAATGTAGTATTTGCATGGCCATATAAAATCATATAATATATGGGCATGCCAGTGGTCTTCTTCCTGAGAAGACTAGTTTTAGAGAGTGAGTTACTGAAGCTAAAACTGAGGGTAGGGCAGGGGTTCTCAACCTTGGCAACTTTACGACTTGTGGACTTCAACTCCCAGAATTCCTCAACCAGCAAAGCTGAAGTCCACAAGTCTTAAAGTTGCCAAGGTTGAGAACCCCTGGTAGAGCGTCAGTGTCTCATATACTGCTAGCTAAAACTCAGAAGAATCTTTTGCAGCTTTTCAGATTAACAATTTTTTTAATTAACAGGCATGAGTTATAACTTGCTTCAACAGATGTGATCATCATCATCATCACATTAGGCCTTTTAATAAAATGCATTAGTTGAAAAAAATGCTACCAGACTCCTAATTTTGAGCTATAATAGACTAACACAGTACAAAACTGCTGCCAGAATAATATTTCTCAACCTTATCAAGTGGAAAAGCTGTGGACTTCAACTCCAAGAATTCTCCAGCCAGTTTTGAAGTCTTCAAGTTGGCAAGGTTGAGAAACACTGCTAGAGGAAAGCACTATATTTTTTGCAATCTAATTCAAATTCATAACTGGATTACCAAGATTTCATGGGCTAAACATCCAAATGTTTCATCACCAAGTGTAACATATCTCAGTGACTCTTGTGCAAACTCTTCTGCTGCTTTGGTGATCAAATTAGGCTGTTTATGCATGATCATCGGAGTAGAAACAGCAAAGGGAGTCACTGCCTAAAATAAGGAGAAAAAAACAGTCACAGTTTCACAGTTTCACATTCCACAAGCCCCAATCTATTCAGTTGATTTAATTCAATGCTTATTGCAAAAAGAAAAAAAAAAGAAATGTAATTACCTGTATCACAATTCCTTTTGACTTATATTCTGCTTGAAGTGCTTTGGAAAATGTGTGTACAAAAGCCTAGGTAGAATTACAGAGAAACAAAGGGACAGTTTTAAAGAATATTACATTGCTTGTACACATTTATGAAATTATTTTGTAGATCTGAAGCCTGATTTCATTCAAGGCCCTTTTTTAAAATCTTTCCATTTGTTCTTCCTATCACTATTTGGTGTCATTGCTGAATACTGAGAATATAGAAAGTTGCATCCAAATTTTGTTCAGTTAATTCAGATATAAAAGACCCCTTGCAACATATCCAGGAATCCCAATCAGAAGAAGGCTGCCTATATAAAAAATTGTCATTCTTTCCCTCTAGTGAACTGGAAATTATTTTTACAACTAACATGTTCAGGTATTCCAAATGAATATTTGAAAAAAGAATATTAATTTAATAACTGGAACAGGTAAACAGGATTGCTATCATAATGGGGAAGAAAGATAAAATGCTCAAAATAAAACTGACAGTTTACCCAATTCTCCCCCTCAGGTTTTGGACAAATCATATTTGTTTCCTGGTAACATTTTTAAGTAAATTGGGATTAAAATAAAAACACACTTTAGACATAGTTTCTGCCTTTTCTTAGGTCTTGCTTAATTTGTGCTAGCAGACTAGTAAATGTGTACATGGGCTGATGGGAAGTTGTCCTATGTTCCTGTTTCATCATTCATGGGAGAAAAAAACTTTCTGTTTGGTCTTCCAGTTTCTTTAACATCAGGGCTCTGAATAACCTTTGCAGAGTTCATCACAATGGAAGTATATGATGTCTGATTTCAACTTTTAGAAATGGCAAGTATTTTTTTAATATCATGAAACCAATAACCATAGATTAAAAACTGAAGTACAAAAAAAATTAAAGTCATACCTTAGATGCAGAATAGATTGCATATAAAGGACAAGGAAAGGTGCCAATGGCTGATGAAAGATTAAGAATTAGACCTTTTTTTCTGAAATGTAAATTGAAAATAACTTTTAGGTATCTTGCATGCACTAAACTAATACACTTACTCAGGTTTCATAGATGCCAGTACTTACCCAAGCTCAATTTTCTTAGGAGATTTATGGCATTTCATTGAGTTAATAAGTACTTACCCTTACATAAGACAAAGTCTGCAAGATCCCTGTCTTTCATTTGATGTCTGGAGAAATCCACCATAAAAAAAATCCTGCCAGGGGTTATATCAGGGGTTCCCAACCGGGGGTGCGAGACGATATTCCAGGGGGTGTGAAAACTTGGGTTCTCAAAATTATAGTGTATATGCATAATTCATTGCCGTTATTTTGAACTTTTGTAAGGGGTGCAAGAATATATCAGAAGCATTCCAGGGGCGCAGGATATAGAAAAGGTTGGGAGCTGCTGCTGTATATCCTTCAAGGCCAGCCTGCAAACTGCTAGAATAACATTAACTAATGGATTCAAAAGCTGGTGAATTTATAGATCATTAGTGTTGCGTCCTTGGCGGGAAAACAGACACGAGAAGCAGCTGGAGTTCTCAGTTTCTTTTATTCAGCGTTCAGCTTACAGGAAGATGGCTTCAGCTTCGCCCAAACGCCTCGCAGCCTCTTATATAGGCAACTCCCGGGTAAATGGGTTACTTTTCCAGCGCCAGCACCCGCGCATGCGCACGGCGCTGGCAACAGCCTGTCTGGTCCCGGGCAGCTTTGCACCTGCCCGGGACTGCCTGCAAACGCCTGAGCCGTTTGCAAGGCTCGGGACATAACACCCTTTCCCCCGGGCTAAAACTACTACCAACATACAACATTTATTTTATATGACATTTTGTCCAGTGCTCCCACTGTTTATGGCATTTGCCTTGCCAGCAATTGTTATGTAGTCCAGGTACTTAGAGATTCTTGTGCTCTTGTAGACTCCCTCTTAGTAGGGGAGATACTGGCATAAGTCCCCTGAATGGAGGGGGAGTGAAGCCCACTAGTTCTTTTATTCAGATGCCCTGGTGTTTCCAAGGACTGTGCCCCGATGCCTGGCCTGCTTGCTTGCCCACCGGGCTAGTCAGGCCAGGCTTCTGTTGCTTTGTGACATGGTTGACCTGCCATAGCTGTAGACACTCGGGCCCTTGAAGTGATAGCCGCTGCTGGGCGTCTCTGTAGAACCTCCTAGGTCAGTCCAAGACCTGTCAGGAGGCTGTCCATTCCCTGAACCCCATTCTGTGTTCGGGCTCGTGTGGGTTTCTGTACTTTCCCAAAACTCAGGGGTTCCCTGATTTGTGCTAGGGTTGTTGTAGTCGGGACTTGGTTCCTCGACTAGCTCTGTGTATGTTTGACCCCCTGTAGGATTTGGGGTAAGGTCAGGCCAACTTTGGGGATTGTGTGCCCGCTCTCTTGCGGGGAATGATTTGTTGGGATGCCCCCGGGTATCCTCCGTGACTGGAGTGCTGTGTGACGTGTGTGGAACGTGAGTATGCCCCCGGGGTGACTCCCGGGCTGGAGTAGGCGTGAGTGCCTGTTGTGTGGGTAAGCTCCATGACTTCCTTTTCGGAGCAATTGCGGAATCTGGGGACGGGCCGTTTGTGGCTCCCTCAGTGGAGATGGGCAGTAACTCTTGCCCTTCCCTTTGCTCCAAAGGGTCCCCTCCCCCCCTGGAAAAGACCCAGGAGTCTCAGCAGAAAAGTCTCGCCTAGAGCGAAGTTGGTCGATGTGCCGACGTAGGACACGACCGTTGTCCAGGGCAACCTCGTAGGAGAGAGGACCTGTGATACTGGACACAGAAGCGGGGACCCATGTATGACCAGGCCCGTAATTGCGAGCCCAAACCGGGGCACCCACAAGTAGTTGTCTAGTTGCCCTAGGATGTGAGGTAGATGAAGGCAGTCTGTCCGGATGCAACCGGTCAAGTCTCGTAGTAAGTTGGCGCCCCCAACGAAGTTCAGCTGGACTTCTCACTGTAGAAGTGGACGGTGTGGTGCGATAAGAAAGGAGAAAGTCAGCCAACCTGTGATGCCAGTCCCCGTAGGTGAGTCTCTTCAAGGCGTCTTTGCGATGCGCACCATGCGTTCAGCCATACCGTTGGTGGACGGGTGAAAAAGGCGCAGACGTGCATGACGAAGCAGGTTTGCCTGTAAGAGAAAGCTTGGAATTCGGGAGGAGGAGGTGAAATTGAGGGACCGTTGTCGGACACAATGGGAACTTTCTGGCAGGCCCGTGTGCAGCACAAAATCCCCCCTCAGTCACCTGAATAGTCTTTGCAGTGGTGGTGGATGAGGACAGTGCACAACCTCAAGCATTTTGAATGGGCTTGTCAACAAGGACCCAAGAAGAACTGGCCTGAAAAGGGCCCAGCGTAGTCAATGTGCACACGTAGACCATGGGACTGTGTTTCCTCCCATCTATGCACAGGAGCTTGGGGCATCTCTGGGCGAGATCGTTGGCACAGTGGCATGCGTGTACCCTTAGCCTCAATAGCTTTATCTAAAGCAGGCCACCACCAAGTGGCTGCTGTGCAAGAGCCGTCATACGAACAATGCCAGGATGACCCTCGTGGAGGGATTCTAAGACCCTAGTCCTCATTGAGGTGGGAATGACAACTCTGTTTCCCCAAAGCAAACAACCCTGAGAAAGGGACAATTCGTTCCTTTTGGACCAGAAACTCTGAAACTCAGGACTAGGGCAGTGCTAAGGCCACCCGGACAGGACCCAGGAGCGGACACGTGAAAGTGTGTGATCTGTACCTGTTTCAGCGGTAACATCCCTGGCACTAAGAGGAAGCTCGGGCAAGGCTTGGATTGATAGAATGGTGACAGCTGGCGCGGGGTCAGCTTCTACTACTGGCAGAGGCAACCTACTGAGGCCATCAGCATGGCCCATTTCTTTCCCAGGCTTGTGGAGTAATGAAAAATCATATGCAGACAAAAAAATAGACCACCTAAGCATTCTAGGAGAAATGATGTGGGGAGTCTGCTTACGTGTGGTAAACAGTCCCAGCAGAGGCTTATGGTCAGTGAAGACCGTGAAATGCCTGCCATATAGAAAATCGTGGATTTTTTTAATTCCAGCAACAACAGCCAGAGCCTCCCTGTCTATCTGAGCGTAGTTGCGCTCGGCAGAAGACAGTGTTCTGGAGTAGTATGCAATAAGAACCTGAGTTCCATCAGACCTGAGGTGACTTAGGACAGCTCCAACCCCGTAGGGGGACGCATCACAAGCGATGCACACAGGAAGGGACTCGTTGAAATGTGCAAGAACACTGTTAGAAATGAGCAAGGCCTTGACTTCTTTAAAGCAAGCCTCATGTGCTTGTGACCACAGCCACACAGCATGTTTGTCTAGTAGCCTGTGAAGAGGCTCAGCTACACTAGCTTTATGTGGAAGAAAAGAATTGTAGAAATTCAGGAGGCCTAAGAAGGCCTGAAGTTCGGCCTTGGACTTTGGCCTGGGTGCTTCTAAACTAGCAGTTAGTTTGGATTCAGCAGGATGAATCCCAGCAGCATCAATTTTGAATCCCAAAAATTCAGTAGAAGGCACCCCAATCTTGCATTTGTCTTTTCTGAGCTTGAGGCCTGATTCCCTGAATCTTAACAGGACAGCCCTAAGTCTTTCAGCTAGAATGTGTGTGGAGTCTCCTGCAATCAAGACATCGTCAGAAAGAGGTGGCGACCCTGGTATCCTTCGTAGTGTGTTTTCCTTACGCTTTGAGAAATCCAGGAGCGACATTTACTCCAAATTGTAACCTCTTTACCTTGAATGCTCCTCTATGGGTCACAATGGTCTGAGCTACAGCAGCATCATCATCAACAGGCAGCTGTTTATATGCCTGAGCTAGGTCAAGCTTTGCAAAACCACGCCCCCCCTTGAGGGAGGCCAGAATATGACTGACCACAGGAACAGGATAGGCATGTTGCTGCAATGCCTTATTCAGAGTGCATTTGTAGTCAGCACAAATGCGAATGTCCCCTTTTGCCTTTAGAGGCGTGACAATGGGGGTCTCCCAAGGACTGGAATCAACAGGTTCTAGGATTCCCTGTTGGATTAGTTTGTCTAATTCAGTATCAATCTTACTTTTTAAAGCAAAAGGGACCCTTCTTGCTTTAATCCTAATGGGAGTGACAGTGGGGTCTAGCTTTAAGGACACAGGTGGTCCTTTGAATGTGCCCAGCTGGGGGCTGAAAACATCTGCAAATTCTTTGCAGACTTCCTGTAGGTCGAGTGTTTGTAAGCTGTTGAGTCCTGTGACGTGTATCCCCAGGGCCTCAAACCAATCGAGTCCTATGAGACTTGTTCGTTCACCCCCTACTACTAATAAGTCTAGTGGACCTTCAAAACTCTTGTATTGCACGTTAAGGGTGGCCTCCCCCTTAACACACACTCTTGAGTTCTGAAAATCTGTTAATACAATATCAGAAGGCCTTAACTTGGCCTTAGTCCCACTACTGGAACAAATCTTCCTAAATGTATGCAATGAAATAATGGAAAGGGCAGACCCTGTGTCTAGTTCCATAGATAATGGAACCCCTTGTAGCTTCACGTTGAGTGACAGCTTTTTCTTCATGGGCTTGTGTGTGCCTGTTCTACAGATGCTTCTTCGCGAAGCGCAAAAACCTACCCTATTCTGGCTGGGGAATCTGGTACCCTTCAGGCGTTCTTCTTGGGGTTGTGCCTTTCGTCGGCCCAGACACACAGCTGCAATGTGCCCTTGTTTGCCGCATGCCCGCCCGCAGCAGGTAGCGGAGCGGAACTTGCAGTCGGTTCTCCTGTGGCGACCTCCACAGCCGATGCACTTGAGCGGAGCCGAAGAGCTTCCCTTCTGGTTTCTTCCTTCGCGGGGTGTAGACGGTCGACTTCTTCGTCCGGATCCTCCTCGGAGTTTCGTTGGACGTCTTCCTGGTGCACGGACGCACCCTCTGCACTGCTTCTGATCGGCCGCATGTTCTTGACGGCGCCGCCTGCTGCTTCTTCTGCGGTGACTTCCCTTAAGGCGTCTTGGAAGGATAATTCTTCCTTAGCGAAAAGTCTCTGTTGTAGCTCTCGATGCCTTAACCCGCACACGAATCGGTCCCTCAGTCGTTCCTCGAGGTCCTTGAACTCGCAGGGCTTGGCGGCCTTCCGTAACGCGGCGATGTATTCCTTGGCTGACTCACCGGAACCGTTGATCCCTCTGTTCGAAGGTGTGGCGCCATGAGATAACGGACACCTTGGGGTGGAAGTGCTCCTTCAGCAGCTTCTTCAGGTCTGCGTAGCTTACAGACTCTACTGGAACAGGTGCTGCAAGGTTTTCTGCGATTTCGAAGGCGTCTTGGCCGCAAACGCAAAGCAGGGTGGCAGCCTTCAAGCTCTCTTCCCTCACTTGGTTTGCCTTGAAGTAGTTCTCCATTCTGGCATACGTAGGACTCCCACCGCTCTGGATGTGAGACGTCGAATTCCGAAAGCCTTCCGATTTTCGCCATCTTCGGATCTTCAGGAGACGGGTCTATCAGCCAGCCTACCCCCGAATGCGCACCGGATTGGCGGGCAGCTGCCGAGTCGACGCCGTTCCTTTCCGCCGCTCAGGACTCCTTGGGTAAGCTTACACTTCTTCCTTTCCAGGTAGTGCAAGGCATCCCATTCGTCGCCAGTGTTGAGTCCGTGGCGGAAAACAGACACGAGAAGCAGCTGGAGTTCTCAGTTTCTTTTATTCAGCGTTCAGCTTACAGGAAGATGGCTTCAGCCTCGCCCAAACGCCTCACAGCCTCTTATATAGGCAACTCCCGGGTAAATGGGTTACTTTTCCCGCGCCAGCACCCGCGCATGCGCACGGCGCTGGCGACAGCCTGTCTGGTCCCGGGCAACTTTGCACCTGCCCGGGACTGCCTGCAAACGCCCAAGCCGTTTGCAAAGGCTCGGGACATAACACTAACGCTATGTTCCATGGAATACAGTTTGAAATGTCCTGCATCTAAGATTGCACAACTGAAGGTGAGAAGGAAAAAAGGATGCTGATGCTACTGATAATTCAGAAGCAGTTTGGGAGAGGGTTGCAGGAGCCATGCATCATAAACCCTATAACCTACATAAAAATAAAATAACCTGACATAAACGTTTCTAGGAGCTATGGGGACACCCTCCTATTTAGTTTCTATCTTGAGCTGGCAGTGAGGAGGAAACGTTGATGTACCTAGTACAGCTTCTCTTAACTGTATTAGCTATAATGGCCTTGTCCGATCAAGTAGTCTTCTGATGTGTTGCAGCTGCATTTCTCAGAAAACAGAAGGCATGTTGGCTGGGAATCCTAGACACTGCAGGCCCGATTCATTGTACAATGCCAAGTTTGGATAGCTGATGAAACTTGTGGACTAAGGATGTAACAAAATAATTCATTCCATTATTTGGCTCACCCAATCTTTGCTTTCAGAAGATGGAAGAGCTGTACACATTTCCAGCGTGTTCTGTCTCCCATATTCTATCAGCCCCATCAGACTTCAAAATTTGCAAGTCTTTCTTTGTAACCTAGACCAGAGGTCCCCAACCTTTTGGGCACCAGGGACCGGTTACGTGAAGAGAGGTTTTTCCACGGGCTGGTGGAGGTGTGGTTTTGTGTACTGCCTGCATCCCATGTGCTGCTTGTTTGTGTGGCCCAGTTGCTGACATGCTGCGGCCCGACACCGGTCCATGGACGGGGGTTGGGGACTCCTGACCTAGATTGCTGTTTGTGTCTCCTATCTGAGACCCCCCAAAAAATATTTATTTATTTATTAAACATGCATTTCTCTGCATCTTTCTCTTCTCTTAATAGTTACTTTGAGTATTTTGATTCTATGCACTGAGTTTTCTATTGTGAGGTTGCTGTTAGTCCCAACTCCAAGTTCTTTCAGAAAAGTCTTGCTTAGCCTTGGTTCCTGAAGAAATTCACTTCATCTGCTGCCTTCTGTAAAGACTTGTTCATTCTGTACATTAATCAGGTAAATCCATTCCCTGAACATCTGTCTTCATGGTTACTCCAAATGATAAATACAAATTGTTTCCTCGTTAGTAAGAATAAATCAAAATATAGCCTAGATTGATCAGCATAGTGGACAAATCCAGCTTTGCTGTAGTGCCTTCATTTCTTATTAGACAAACACTTTAGGTTTTGCAGTAACTAAGCATAAGCACTGAGAACTGTTATCATCCAAATTTTGTACCTCGTAAAGTTGAATTTTCTATATATTGATTATTAGATGACAGCAAAGAGTTACAATTTTGTAGTTAGCCATTAATGTTTAAAAAAATTAAAAAATAATAATCTGAAATATGTCTGTTTTTAAGTTTTTGGGGGCAACAATTATTTGTTTCTGAAAGACAATTTCATGCTGGTTAATAGTTAACTCAACTAAACTAGCCTTTGAATTGTTTCTTTACTGACAAAAATGAAAGCCTTGATAGTATGAACCTTTGTTGTAAAGTTTTACTTTGTTTAAAAACAGAGTTATAGTGAAGATTATAAAAATACTATCATAATATCTATATTGAAGTACTGTAGTGCTACTGTTCTTTCCTCTCTTTATATTATCTTTATTAGGATTTTTACACTTTGTTTTCTGAAATTTCTATTCACTTTTGTGTAGGCATAAGACAAACAATAAAAATACCTTATAATAAATGGGGAGGGACCTCCCACAAAATGGCATTAGTGTTTTCTATATTCTTTGCTTCCACCTATCGTTTGTCTGGATTTTTGCCATCTAAATATAGTGGTCTAATTTTCTGAAGGTAGAGAAATTGACAAAATGCACTTGAATTTTCTCTAACATGGTGGGTGGATATTAGATAGACAGATGTCCCTGTAGGTTTTCAAAACATTTTGGGGTTAATAAAGTCTCAGCTCATAGTGAAGTTCTAAACTATTCATAGAAATCATCCCCTGAAGATTCCATATGCTAGCTGCATAAGTACAGTATACTATAAAATTAATTACAATCACCACGATGGTTGACCTGATGAAAATATAGTAAAGTGACATTTAAAATAAATTGAGAGAGTATTTTGTAGCAAGTGGGAAATCAGTGTGAATGCTACACTACCTTCTGGTTAATACCAACAACAGTTCATTATGGAGAAGAGGCCTTGTTTTTTTTTTAAAGAATATATTAATATTGTATGCATGACAGAATTGCATTATAATTTCTAATTTGCTGCCTTGTGGCTGTCTTGTGCTTGGAATGAAAAAGAAATCAGAGGAAGTTTAACATAATGCTGGGAAGGTTTGCTCTTTTATCATAAGGCAAATAAAGCAAGAACAGATCCATAAAACAACAAGCTGGGTTTAATAAAACTTTAATGATGTTCCGGAGTTTTACCTTCTCATTTCTGGTTCAATGTTCCAAACCACTTAGTGGCAAGGAAAGCTGTCTATTTTTGTTGTTCTGGCATCTGGACCCATGAAAGCCATTAGTAGGAAAATGGCCCATCGCTGGCAGATTAAGAAATTAAGAAACATGCTGTACTTCTCATTAGCCCATCCATCCCTCTCACTGATAAATAAACTGTTAGCATTTGTGGAACCTCATTAGGAAGAGAAAGCGGTGTCCTTCACAGGGTCTCAGACATTGAAGTTATTTGCAGGTAAGACAGATGATATCCTGGAGTATTTTTCACGTGGCTTTACTGCTATTTTCTCAAGGAACTCTTGATGCTTGATCAAGAGGAACTTTTATTGACCCTTAAAATAAGCCCAGCATCAATGCTAATAGGTTGAGATTTCCACCTATCTACCATTAGTATCCTGTTTGGTTTCTGTGCCTGAGTGGTTACCCAATTACCTCTGCTATGTTGGATATATGTTTAAGTACAAGCTGCCAGAAATCCAGCACGACAGTCATACTTAAATCCCTATCAAAATAATTGCTATTTCTTTGCACTGAAACAGCAGCTGATATGGCTGCTTCCTTTTAAAACTCAGTGAGGAGAAACATATCCAACTTCAGTATATGGTTGTTTTTGTTTTGTGGCTTCCTGCTGCTGTGTCTCTGTCCTTATGATGTTGGTCAAGCGGAGGACATTATTCAACCTCTTGCAGACATATTTTCAACTGTTAGTGGTCAGTTTGCTACTTTTCCTCTGCTGTCATCCAAATTTCAAAAGAAATCATTTATGCTCCTAGTTGTAGTGCTGGTTTTACCTAGTTTCAACCTCCTTATATCTAACACTCTTTTTATTACTTCATTGTCTCATCTTATTATTCTCTTTTATGAATAAAAGTGGTTACAACAGCAAACTTATTTACTTTGGATGGAAGAGAAATATGGATAAGTGCATGGATAAATTAGGCGTGTACTTCAAAGTGGCATTCTCCAACAGCCACACATTCTCTGGTCCCTGGAAGGTACAAGGCTTGAACTAGCCAAGGATCCAAGGAAAATGTACATAGATTAGATTAGTACTTGTGGGTTGGGTTCACATGCAACACTTTCCCTGGTTACCAATTTAACCATGGTATGTGTGGGAGGGGGGATAGCACTCTTCATCTCAACTATTAATTGTTGACTGTTAACCAAATAGTCTGGGTTCATCTTACACTGGTGATGGCGAACCCCTGACACATCTGTCACAGGTGACACATCATGTCATTTTTGATGATACACCAGGCCACCAGACCCTCTCGGAGTCACACAAGAAGACCCTGCTCTCTCACAGCTTCTGGAGCCTCCAAAAATGTGTGAAAATGGGACATGCTTTCCCATTCTTTTTAGAGGCTGCAAGGCCATGCAAGAGCATTTTCCGAAGTTTCTAGGTCTCATGCAACTTGGATAGGTATTTTGAAAAAGATGTATTTATTAAACAATAATTTCATTTAATTCTTTTTTGTTACAAATGGTTCCTCTTTTGTCGTCTCTCTCTCTCTCTCTCTCTCTCTCTCTCTCTCTCTCTCTCTCTGTGTGTGTGTGTGTGTGTGAGAGAGAGAGAGAGAGAGAGAGAGAGAGAGAAAGAGATGCCAGCAGAGACAAGATAGTCATTTTCTGAATTTTTGACACACTGAGCTCAAAAGGTTCACCATCTCACAGTCCACCCCTGATCCAGAAAAGGCCTAATAAAGATTAATATCAACCAAGGTTAGCATTAGCAAAAGCTACTGAGGTTTATAAATGGTCTGGATGCTAACAGGACCATAAAGAATATTACAGGAAAAGGCAGGCTGGGTTAAGTATTCACAAGACAGCTGATGTTCCAGGTTGACAGGATCTCTGCTCCCAATCTTCACCCCTGCTTGCTATTGACTGTAGATTTAATGAAGTTCTCTTTATCCATTCTAAATGATCAGATTCCTGTTTGGCTGAGAAGTACAAAACCTAGCAGAAACCTCTTCAGATGGAGGAAAAACTGTATCCTCAGGTTTGGATAATAAAATCAGGGATGTTGAGGTTTGGTGTTACTTGTAGTTCATTGTGCTTAAAATCATCTTCATGGCCTTCCCTAGTAATACCAAAAACATTCCAATATACTGATCTGATGTACATACTTAGAAGCATACAGCTATTTATACTCAGCATATGTTTTTTTTTTACAAAGCAACTATAGTCAAAATATGGTTTACATTTCTGCCTAAGTTTTTCTTTCCATTTTAAATTTTAACTTGAATGCCTGCATAAGGCTATGCTTACTTGTCAGTCTGATACTGATTCAAAATTCAGTCTTTCTTTCCTAGTTGTCATTTCTTTTGAGTGGATGTTCACTATTTTTAAAATCACTTATACAAACACTTGTAACTTACTTTCAGTTTAATCCTGATTTCTCAAACTGTACTTGGGAGTGTTTATGACAGCTGTGACATTTAATCAATTTAATTGGGAAGATTAATAGATTTTTTTCCTATTAAAAAGCTTAATAGGTATTCTAATTATATAGGCAGAATATTTTTATAACACACATAACCAGAGAAAAATATACCTGTATATCATTTTATATAGGTGCTAATTAAAAAAAAATGACAAGATATACTGTACCAGTATTAAAGAGTCCTTATCCTCTTCTCAGTCTCTCTCAGAAAGAAATGATTTTCTCAAATAAGGCTTTCATCTTGTACAATACAAGTATGCTACTGACTTCAAAAATAGGTTTTTTTCTTCACACTTGTGCTAATTTAATCAATAGATGAATCTGCTAATTGATTATAATATACATGGCCAAGCAATTAGTATTCTATTAATCAGGTTTCAGTCCTCATATTAGAATAGCAACATACAAGATGAAAACAAAGGATCATTGCACTTGAAAAAGTTGAAAAACTGCCTGGAGAAGGTGGACTATATCACAATTAAACAGCACTATATATAGTAGTGTGACTGCTGCTGCATCACTTGTAATTCAGTTGGATGAAAAGGTATCTGCTCGCTCTTTCAAAGAAAAAGATAACTTTAGTCAAAGATTCATAAGGGGAAGTGTGGACAAGTGGTCAAGGACTGTACAAATGTCATCTTCTGTACAATTGGTGCTCCAGCACTTCATTACCTCCCTAGCTGGCTTTCCATTAAATCCTAAGGCAGTGTTTCTCAACCTTGACCATTTTAAGGCATGTGGACTTCAACTCCCAGAATTCCACATTTAGCCAAAGTTAGGTCTTACACCTAAGCAAGGAAAAGTGCACAGGTATAAAATAGATCAGTGGTGGCGAACTTATGGCACGGGTGCCAGAGGCAGCACTCAGAGCCCTCTCTACGGGCACGTGCGCTGTCGCCCCAGTCCTAGGCCTTCAGCTGGGTTTTATAAAACCTTTTCGCTTTAGACCTCCGCCGCCGTGTACAAAAAAAAAAAAAAAATAGTTCGATCAGTCAATTTCAACTTCTCATGGGAAAAAAAAAGATCTTGCAAAGTTGGAATTGATTGATTGAACTTTTTAGTCCCTCCCACTCTGCCGTTACTACCACAGCCACGCCCACCCAATGGGCCACACCCACCCAATGGGCCACACCCACCCAGCACCCGACGATCCATAAGTGGGTTTTGGGCTGCAGTTTGGCCACTCGGTCTCTAAAAGGTTCGCCATCACTGGAATAGATGCTACCTGGCTCAATATCTGTAGCTCTGAAAGGAAAGTAGGAGTCCTAGTGAACAACCAGCAGTGTGCTGCTACAACTACCAAAAAGCCAACACAGTTGTAGGTTGCATAAACAGAAGGATAGTATCAACAAGAGCAATAGCACCACTTTATACATTACTGGTAAGACAACATTTGGAATACATCATCCAGTTCTGGTCACACCAATAAAAAAAGACGTTGAAGCTCTAGAAAGAGTTCAGAGAAGAGCAACAAAGATAATAAGGGATCTGGAGGTGAAACTGTACAATGAACTGTTGTGGGAACTAGGTATGTCTAGCCTTGGGGTGGCATAATAGCAGTTTTCCAATAGTTGAGGGGCTGCCACAGAGAAGAGGGGGTAAACCTATTCACCAAAGCACCTGAAGGCAGGACAAGAAGTAACAGATGGAAATTATTAAAGAGAGATCCAACGTAGAATTAAGAAGAAATTTCTTGACAGAGCAATTAATCAGAGGAATGGCTTATCTCCAGAAGTTATGGCTTCTCCCTCACTGGAGGTTTTCAAGAATAGTTTGGACAACCATTTGCCTTAAATTATATAGGATCTCCTGCTTGAGCAAGGGGTTGGACCAGAAGAAGACTAGAAGACCTCTAAGGTCCCTTCTAACTCTGATATTCTAATCTATGACTTCTTTGATTTCCTTTTGACATTTTCCAATTAGCAAAAGACTGGTGGAAAGATATTTAATAAGAAAAGCAGTATCTGGAGTTTCCCCTCTTTAACTGTAATTAAGGAATATATAATTGCCTACTCTTCCAAGGACTGTCATTTGCCAGAACTGTTTTGTTTGACACTGAGTGAATAGTGGAGCTTCATGGATTAAATGGAGTGAGTTGGCATGCAAAGTTGTCAGTGACTTGCTCAGCATGACTGACCTTTTGTCAGCATGTGAACTATTACTCCAAACCAAGTTAGAACTCAGTGAAATTATTCAGAGGAGAGAGGTATGCCTAATTAAAGGCAACAAAAAGTCCAGTCAGATGTCCCTTTACAGATGGTTTAACCAGGACTATGTGGCAGTCAAAAAGCATTTAATAATAATAATAATTAAAAAAAGTTATAATAATAATAAAAAAGTTGGAAAGGACCTTGGAGGTCATCGAGTCCAACCCCCTGCTCAGGCAGGAACCCTACACCATTTCAGACAAATGGCTGTTCAGTCTCTTCTTAAAAACTTCCAGGGTTGGAGCATTCACTGCTTCTGGAGGCAGGTTGTTCCACTGGTTAATTGTTCTAACTGTCAGGAAGTTTTTCCTTAGTTCTAGGTTGCTTCTCTCCTTGATCAGTTTCCATCTGTTGCTTCTTGTCCTGCCTTCAGGCGCTTTGGAGAATAGCTTGACTCCCTCTTCTTTGGGGCAGCCCCTGAGATATTGGAACACTGCTATCATGTCCCTCCTCGTCCTTCTCTTTGTTAAACTAGACATACCCAATTCCAGCAACCGTTCCTTATATGTTTTAGCCTCCAGTTCCCTGATCATCTTTGTTGCTCTTCTCTGTACTCTTTCTAGAGTCTCAGCATCTCAGCAGCATTTGCTACAGCCTTAAGGGTCAATTCATTGTCAATCTCCTCTCCCCGTTAAAAATTCCTGAAATGAAAAGAGACTACAAGTACATCTTTTGAAGCAAAAAAAGAGATGCACAAATGGCTAGCTGGCAGAATTTGATGTTATTGGCTGGGACTAAGGACTGAGATCTATTTTGGCATTATTCCTGGACCTTTATCACAAGATAGAGATTCTGTATCCATTCACTCTATAACATCCTAGGTCCATCAATTTATTTGAGTGGCTTGCTGTTTTACCTGCTGAGATCGGATATTTGATACTTTAGTTGAAAATGGGCAAAGCTCTGGAAATGCCCACATCCCAGCCTTATTCACAAAGGCAAGTACTGAATAGTAGTGCCAACCTTGGCTTCACTTTTCATCTAGGTCAAATACTCAGCCCTCCATTTCCATTTACTGGGGATCCGTCATAGTTATCTTTATTTTTTTTAAAAAAGGGAGTAGAATTAGTTCTTCTAACAAAGACCATGAATCTCCTCAACGTAGGAAGTAAACTATATGCTAAGAACCTTTATTGGAAACCTGAGCATTGGCTGTAGCAGGCTGGAACACTCTGACAGAAAGAGGAAAAAAAACAGACTTTGGAACAGAATGTTCATTTGTTGGTTTTACAGCAGAGAATGATAAAATATTCTAGCAAACCCAAAGCAATGTTAATGGTGCATTTGTTGATTTGAGCTGTGCCTTTGATTTCATCTCTGGAGGACAACTGTAAGATATGAGTAAGGCTTCCACTATAGAAAAATGCTTGCTCCTACTTATTCACCAGTGATATATCAGTACAAGTCTATGATTAAAACAAAACTCTTTGGGATATCTTACAAATTGAATTGCAACTCAGAAGCAAGGCTGTTATTAGCATCTGAATTCCCAAACTTCTATGTTCACTTCATAGTCAGATTCCAGCAAGATGTAAAGTCTCATACTCCTAGCTAGATTATAAAAGTTTATCAACACTGATTGATGTGATCAGTACTATGAACCTGTCATAAATACCACTAATTTTGTACTAAGAATCATCTTCACTGATGGATTACTAGAAGCAAAGACTATAATGTTTGCTTGAAGCCTCAAGAAAAAGAACAACAATTGAACTATCCAGGGCAACATCATTGAATCGTCAAGAGTTGTCCAACATTGGTAACTATAAGACTTGTGGATTTCAACTCCCAGAATTCCCCAACTAATTATGCTAGCTGGAGAATTTTGGGAGTTGAAGTCCACAAGTCTTAAAGTTGTCAAGTTGGACACCCTGAGCTAAATGTTTTAAATATTTCTTGGCAGTATTCTGTGCCTCAGGCAAGTAGAGGATCCAAGCTGAAATCATAAGGCAGGCAATATAGAGAAGTACTGCAGGTGTCTTGATTGTTTTGTGCAAAAGGGAAGAGTTTTGAACTTGCTGCTTTCACCAGTTCAACTCTTTGATTAAATCCAATCAATATTCCAATTATCACCCCTTAGAAATCATCCAGACCAAATTTCTGAGGACAGAACATCAAGCCTGTAAATGTTTGCTGAATACAGTCTTCTGGATAAAAATCTGTGCTTGGCAGGAGAAGTTTCAGTCTTTGGTCAAAGCTTTTGTCTGGAGGCCTGGCTCCTTCAATAATTGTCAGCAAATCCATTTCAGGCTGGAAGCCATTGTCTTGCAAAAACGATGAGAGTTTTTGCTATCTTTGGCTTATGATCAAGCCAGAGTGCTTCTTGAACAAGTCCTGGAAGGAGAATGGCAAAGTGATCTGAAATCAGTTGCTAGCCGGGTTAGACTCTGGAGCCACAAAAATCTGAGATTGAGTCTTTGGGATTGCCAGCCATTACACAGCTCTTTCTCAGGTTCAGTTTAACATCCTTCCACCTGCTCATTCCAAAGGCAGATTTAACAGAATCCTGTATGAGGAATATACCTGCTCTACTTGATCAGTGGTGGTTTAACAGAAATATAACTTTTCCTGAAAACCTGCAGCAACTATGGAAGTCATGGTCTATCAGGCTGCACATTTCATAGAGATTTATTATAAAATTTGCAAGCTACCCCAATGAATTCTTATTACAAGCCTCCTTATACAACCTGCAATTCTGTGCATTGGTGGTTAGGGTATAGCGGCAGATAAATGAATCACTGGTAAAACTAGCACTCTACTTCTCTCAGTATTTATAGTGAATAATCTACTGTTTTTATGTTATTTAATAGAGATGGCTACAATCTGGACAATAGCTTGTATAGTAGCCTATTTTAAATTGCTGGCCTTAATGAAGAACTATTTACTTATTAACTGAGTATTGCTATTTCTTGCATTGGATCCCAGAGAAGCTCTAAAATATCTGAGTTGCAAAATAGTTTTCTTAGAAGTTTTAATGTAAAAGATGCTTCTTAAATGTAAAAGTGTTCTGGAAGGTTATACTGGGTTCTTCAAAGTGGAACCTATTTTACAACCACAATTGAGACTAAATTTCTTTTGTTAAGCAAGGTGGTTGCTACATGATTCATGGCCAACTTTATAACCATTTTCCCCACTAGTTGTTAAGTGAAACATTGCAGTTGTTAAACGAATACAGCTTCCCCCTCCTCATTGACTTTGCTTGTTGGAAGCTATCTAGGAAGGCAGAAAATAGCATTCACATGATCCTAGGTGCTGCAGTCATCGCAAATACTGTACATGCTTATTGCCACATGCCCAGATTTTGATCATGTAACCACAGAGGTGCTGCAATGGTTGTAAGTGTGAGAATCAAGTGCAAACCACTTTTTTCAGCACTGTTATTACTTCAAATGATCACTAAGTGAATGGTTGTAAATTGAGGAATACCTGCATACAGAATTGGAGGAAGATATTCTGTATATTAGAGACAGTTTCACTTTGTGTTTAAAAAGGATCCACTAGAGGTTGCTCCATTGAAGATAACATACCAAACTGGTGTGAACCAATTGAGAAGGCCCTTAAACCAGGCATGTTGGAACTTTTTCAGGAAATGGCTGTTTTAAAGCTCTAAGGAGGAAACTGTACCTTCTCTCTAAAGCAGGGGTCCTCAACTATGGGCCGTGGTCTGGAACTGAGTTGCGGGCTCTTGGCCAGCGGGCTGCAGAAATGGTGCACGCATGCATGGGCACGCATTCCTCCCCCACTCGCGCTAATGCCCACAGCCCCATTTGCGCAAGTGCACAGTTGCAAATGGGGATGCTAGTGGGGAACAGAGGTCCATGGCACATTTGTGCATGCATGAACAGGGCCGCTAGCCTGGGCAGGTTGCGTGGCCCATTTGCACATGCGTGAATGGGGCTGCTAGCTGCCATGGAGGATGTGCAGCTGTTTGTGCATGCACACAGCACCAGTGCATTTTGCATGTGCAAATGGGGCCACTAGTGCTGCACCAGTGTGTGTGGCCCGTGTATGCATGCGCGTACCAATTTTGAAGCTGCTCTCCTTCCCTCTGGTCTGTGAGCCCGGAAAGTTTGGAGACGTCTGCTCTAAAGAATTCTGCAAAGCAATCCTGTGAACTGCATTCTATAGTCCTACTAGTTATCCAGCTCTCTGTTATCTGTGAAATTAATTTAGTTCAATTGTAGCTGTTGAAAACTTGGTTATTGTAAGATTTGACAATACTAGCTTTAACTATTTAAACCAACAATACCCAAACTGTATTGAAGAGTTTGTAGAATCCTAAGGGGCATACAGATAGATATCCCATGTTCTTTGTTTAATCCTGTGTTAATGTGCAGGGAGTATATTTTGTTATCCTATCTGGTCTGCTGGCACTTCCTGGGGATTCTCAATTTAAATGTTAATGTGTTTGCTACCAGGAAAGGTGAGGGGACATAATTGAGTTGCATGTTGTTATCTATGGCTTGCATATGTTATTTATTTATTTAGAAAATTTATTCGCTACCTACTTCTTTAATGGCTCGGAGCCTTTGCAACTGGGTCAAAGTACAGTAAGCCATCATTAACATTCATTAAAAATAAAATGCAAGTTCTTCATATAGATACTTAGGAATTTCTTTGTTTTTAGGCTACTAGACTTAGCTTTTTTCATCCTTTGTTTCCCTTTCTACAGCTCTTTAGAGGGGAAATTTCCCTAATAATGAGTCAGCTTATTGGGCTGTGTGCCTCACAACTAGGGTACATTTGTTCCAATGCAGAGATGACCAAGGAAAAACTCTGTGACTGCAGTCTTGAGGAATTTGGTAAAAGTCTTCTATAGGAAGACTCTTCTAAAAATGAAAGAAGGAATGTATCCTACTTTTCGAATTAAATGAAGAAAAAAACTAAAGCCCTTTTAGCTGCATTTTATGTTGCATGCAAACTAATCTCTTAATAAATCTCGTGTTAACTGCATGCATCATTGTTTTGCCAAGTGTCATAGCAGTGATCAGATGCCCAGGCAACTGGTTCTTCTGGACCTAGACACAATGAACACACTAGTAAATAATGGGATTTATTAGTTCAGTCCTGATGGGGCTCAACATAACATTTGATTGAGCATTGTGGTGCAAGAAGCCACAGATCTTATATATCTTTGCTCCAGAGTTTAAACTGTGAACTTCATCCTCTTGCTAGTCATTCCAAGGCTTTGGAGATAGCTGGTGAAACATTTTCATAATGGCGCTGTCTAGCCTGAAAACCAGCTAAGAGCCTCAGCTCTTATGCCCTGGTCAGAAACTGCTTTTCATGAGAGCAGCACACACACACAAAAAAAAGCCTATTGATTTCTCACATCTTTGCAGTATATTCAAAATAAATATAATTGATCCTCCCCCCCTGTAAAATAGCCTAGTTAATTACTGAATTCATTTGAAATCTAATTTTGAGAACAATTGTTTGTACATTCTAAAAGTAACTGTTTTGTGGTGGTAAATTTTATCCACTTTTCAGATGACCTCTATCCTATATGTGTTTGTGTGAATATATGTCCATGTGTGTATATGATTTTTGCATAAAAATCATCTTTTAAAAGTAAACACTTCCTTAAACCTCTTCATTAATATCTTCCTTTTAAGATTTCTGGAAGTATTTTTTTTTCCCATTTATCAAGTTGTCCTTAACTTGCCCAACTTGAAAGTAATCAGGATTCACCAGCTATTGGCTGAAACAGAACAGAGATGAACAGAGAAAATCTTGTTGGTGTATTGTCGTGCTATCTTATAGACTGGAAGGGAGGAAGCTAAACCAATTCTCTGGATGTGTCCCAATAATGATTGCTTGCTAGATTGAAATGGTCTTTTTAGAAATAAATTTAAATGTATTAAGTTATATTTAAATGTATTAATATATTATGCCTACAACTCGAGAATTTGTTGGTGATTTCTTGAAGTTCTCTTTAAATTCTGTAAAGTTGTTTTGTTAAAACTGGGTGAAAGCAGTTTTAGGCAATGCTTTTTTTCAAAAAAAAAAAAAAAGGTGCTGGAATTTACACACGTCATACAACCCGCCTTGCCTACCCTACAAGGTTCTATCCAAAAAAGGTGCAGGAACTCTGTTCTGGGCGTTCTATGAGAAAAAAAGCCCTGGTTTTTGGGATAAAATTGCAAGTACTCACCTAGCTAAACTTTGCAAAAGTGGTCCCTATTTCAGATTTACAGAATTCCTTCTATCTTCTGCCCTGCATTAATCAAACACAGTAAAATGCTTGTAAAGCATTTTCTGTAAACTTTTTGTCTGTGTTCATTTTTAGTGACCCAGTTTGATTTCAGTTAAGGTCAAATAACGGTGGGGTTTTTTCGTTTAGTTTTTTGCAACTTTTGAATATTTTGAAGCATTACTCCTTTGTGCCTGATTTTTTTTTTTTTTAGTTCAGAAATACTTTGGAGAGAAAAATCCATGCTGAAATATTTCCTGGATGTTTAATAACTAAAAACCAGAAGACAGAAGTCTACATTGTAGAAGAGAATGGAAATACTCTTGTGCAAAACCTGAAGGAAATTTGTTTCCAGTTTACATATAGTGGTGGGATTCAGCCAGTTCGCACCAGTTCAGTAGAACTGGTCGCTAATTTTTTGTTGCCAGGCCAAGAATGGACTTCTGGAAGCGGCATCCACACAGAGAACCGGTTGTTCACATATTTGAATCCCACCACTGTTTACATATTACCTTGAGAGGTGCAAATTAGGTTAAGTGACATTAAAATGCAAACTAAACCGATTTCTCGCTCATGCCTGGTTAAATATAAATTCTTGGGTGGATGGTGATGAGCATGTGAAGAGATAGACAGGACCCTTCCCAGTGCTGCAAATGTGATAGTCGGTTTTTCTGATCTATTGAAGTGTTTCATTTGACACTTGAAACATTCCATTTGAAGATTCATTTTCTACAGTATTCTGTTGTGATTCCAGCTGTGACAAATTTGATAGCCGGGGAAAACCAACAGCCCATGTAAAAAGCAACAATTATGTCTTGAAGCACACTGCTTATTTTAAGAAATTAGAGGCATTTAAATACACCAAGAAACAGTCTTTGAGTAAATGGCAATGTTTCCTCATCAATTAAAACACCTACTTTTTTCCCTTTTAAAAGGAACAAAACAGTGATTGTGAGTCTTTGCATTTTTTTCTCACTTGTTTTAGGAAAACTGCTTCTGTAGCTAATCAAAATGGCCCCATTTCCAAAGTGAATCCTAAAGCAGGAGTTATTTTCTGCCTTGACCAGGAAGAATTAGTAGGATTCCTGTCTAAGTTTCAGGACATGCTTTTTGATTATAAATTTTTAAGATAGTTGGGCAGGTACTATTTTCACATAATATTCAAATATAGAATGAAGCTGATTACCAATAGGTTCAAGGGATAAACTATGTCTGCATACAAGAGTAATTTAATTTCTGAAATACAAACTTACTGAAAATAAAGTATGTTGTAATTTCCTCTCACAGGTATCTGGGTCTATCAACCTTCACCAATCAAGCTCCTTTCAGTTGGCAAAAGTCTAACATTTTTTAATTTTCTGTTTGTTTATGTCTTTGTTCAATGTTTGAGCTATCCCAGGAGATGTGGGATCTCTCAAAACATTAAAACAAATAATAAATCAACACTGAGAAATTTTATCAAGAGAAGGGAACTCCACAAATATCAAGGTGTAATATTCCAATATCAATGCAGGATTGCAAATTGCCATTTTAGAACTGGGGAAAAAACCCATAATTTTAGGGTTTTCCCAAATGTAAGCAGTGTTGATCATAGTTGGGAAAATATGCGAATTGTAATCCAACCTATCTTAGAAGCAAGGAAGGTAACCTTGATGGAAGTATTTCCATCAAAGACTTAGGCAAACATTTTTATGCTCTAGGATACAAAATAATATTTGGAAGCAGCTCAGGCAGGTGCTTTTCTGGTTCATGGGATATAAGAATCTGCAAAATTCTGTTGTTAGACAAATGGTAGCTATAGTCTTTGTCTGGAGTTGATTTCTGATTTTATCTACCAAATGAGCTGACAGGATCCGGAGGGTATAAGTTAAAGGGTGGGGTGAATTTACAAGGAATCCAGAACATAGAGTGCTTTCCAACTGAGTCTATGGTTTATTTCTTCTAAACAAACGAAGATTAATAAATCAAGGAGAAATCAAAGTTTGTTAATCCTGCATTTGTAGAGGGGCTACATATTAAGATATTCAGATAAGCTTTTGATTCCTAGTTAAGCTGTCTTTTTTTCATCAATGGGTTGTCCAAGTGATTTCATTCATTGGGAGTTAGAATGTTACTTTCCATATGGTATAATTTAGATATGGAATGCACTAACACAATAGGCAATGATAGTCATTACTAAATATTAGCTTTAATCACTACATGGGACTTCCAAGGTCAGTAATTTTATGCTTTTAAGTATCAGATACTGTGAAAAGACTGCAGTAAAGATATATTTGCACTACTTTTGTGAACTTCATAATTTTAAGAGCAGTGATGCTGGAGGTTTTCATTAGGATCATTGTTTGATGAGAGCTGAATTCAGTAATTTATTCATAAACAGGAGGGAAAGGGCTTGCATTTTTAAAACAAAAATAAATATGAGGCAAAGTGCAACTGACAGATTGCCATCCCTTCTGAATCGCTCCTTTTGGAAGCAAACTACAGAGCTAGAGAGGTTGTTAACCTAGAAATGTCATGGAAGAGCTCTATTGCAGTCTTATGTACAGAAGGTCAATTTTGTTCATGATCAGCTTGGAAGAACGTCTGCATCATTCACATGTTGGGTTGCACTGGAATTCAGACAGATTTAACACCAGGCAATATTTACATAAACTCTTCTGCAAAGATAGTTGAGAAAGAATTATGGAACTATATTAAAACAGTGACATCTGAAACAGCTACCTTAATTATTCCCGGTAAAGATGCATTCACTGCAGCTTAGTAATTATGAGACTGGCAATTTCAACACATATGAATGAAAGATGCCAACTGGGGAAGCCTTATCCTGAAGCACTAAAATTCTTAAAAAAGAAAAAAAAAAAACAACCTTCGTACTGGAGTGTTGCATCTGTAAAATGTGAGCACTAATCAGCTGTCTTTGACCAAGACCAACACCAAATAATCATGGTATTATAGAACATCAGGGATTATCTGGTTTAACTCTCCAAAGTATGCTAGGCAGTCCATGAGAAGTGGCTGCCCAGATAAAACCTCTTGAAATTCAGAATTGCTACCTCAATAAATAGACTGTTCTTTATATTTTAAACGAGATCTGGGTAGCTGCAATTATTATTAGTTCTGGTTTTTCTGGCCATGGGAAATATTTTTCAAGCACCTTCTATATAGCTTTCCTTTTTGCACTGGAACAGGTCAATCGTACGGTGTGTGTATGTGTTGATATTATTTTTTCTTTCTTGGAAGTGGTGCAATTTAATAGGTATCATCAGTGCTTTTTTTCTAAAAAAAAAACCCAAGTGCCAGAACTCACACACATCATACAACCCGCCTTGCCTACCCTACAAGGTTCCATCCAAAAAAGGTGACGGAACTCCGTTCTGGGTGTTCTATGAGAAAAAAAGCCCTGGGTATCGTCTACTATATTTTTTTGCATTGCAATCACTGACCCAGGATGGTTTAGTTCTTCTTGTTTCTACAGTTCATCTCATTTTAGGCTTTTAAGGTAGAAAAGATGGTTTTGACTCCTGAACTAGCATTTTAGAACTGGCTCCAGTTGGCAGATATGTATCTCTTCTAGCAAAACTCCTGCTGGCCTTTCACACTAGCACTAAAGCCTGAATCTTGGCCTGGGCCTGGAACCCCAAATGTGTGAAGGGTCTCAGCTCCTGGTTGTATTGTATTGTAGCAGAACATCCAGATTCAGCCATAGTTTCATTCCATACAGCATTAACCTTGTGAACTCTCAAGCTTCCTCCTTCTGTTATATATTCAAGATGGACAGTATTTAATATTTATTTGTTATGTATATATAGGGGTGTGGGTCTATACATATGTTGTACATAGTATGTTTAGGTGTGTGTCATGTGTGTTTCACTTTGAGAGCGGTCAACTAAATTTCATTTTTGATGTGTGCTGTTGTGCCCACAGTAAAAAAAAATGACAACAAAGGTTATCTTATCTTATCTAATGATTGTTTATTTCTCTCAGGGGCTATGTGTTTTAATTTTTGTAATTGTTTTATTCAGGGCTTTTTTTCTCATAGAATGCCCAGAACGGAGTTCCAGCACCTTTTTGGGATGGAACCTTGTAGAGTAGGCAAGGCAGGTTGTATAGCGTGTGTGAGTTCTGGCATCTTTTTTTTTTTTTAGAAAAAAAGCACTGGTTTTATTCCTAATATTGTTCACTACCTAGAATCACTTGTTGAAATGGATAGCCTTACCTATCTACCTACCTACCTACCTACCTACCTACCTACCTACCTACCTACCTACCTACTTACATACATACATACATACATACATATACATGCATACATCAAATAAATATCAAAGGGAGTCCTGTAGCCTGATGTTTGCCTACTTTTTCTAGAATGGAGCTGTTAGATGAAATTTCTCCGCCGGCTAGCTAAAGACAGATTCTCAGCCTCTGCTGGACAGATGTCCTCCCACTATTAAAAGACCACTTGGACTGCTGATAGATTAGCTGAAGAAAGAACCATTAGGCCTAAGACTGTCAAGAATCTGCTTAATGTTTTTAAATGTGTAAACAACAAATGAGCTGCAGCCAGCTGCAACCCTTTTAATGCCTTAAATTATTCAACCTCTAAAGAGCAGGCTGAAAAAAAAAATATTACTTGTCTTTTAATGGCTTGAGTCTTTTAGGATTGAAATGGTATTTTCTTCGTTCTCCCGGAGCTTAGGTTTACAGTCTTGATCACAAGATCCCTTTGTGGTAACTGTATCAAGGGCACTATCTGCCCTTCTCACTGGTCCACTGTATGCATGTGCTTATGTTTGCATGCACGCAAGTAGGTAGGTAGGTAGCTATGATGGCCTTGACTTACCACTGACTTCTTTTAAAATGTTTTGACTTCCAGGTATAGGGGTGAGAGAGAACAATTCATGCAAAGTTACCCTGTTGGCTCCCATGCCTAAGAGAGGACAAGAATCTAGCCCTCCCTACTCCTACCCAGACTGGTGCTTTTAGCCATCACAGTAGACTGCTTCCCATTTTTAACAACTCTATCAAGCTGCCATTTATTTATTTATTTATTTATTTATTTATTTATTTGTTTATTTATTTATTTTGCTGCAGATTCTTAATGCCCATTCTAGAGAGTTATCTCAGTTGACATGGAAGTTAGTACTGTAAGGCTCTTAATAATAATAATAATAATAATAATAATAATAATAATAATAATAAGAAGAAGAAGAAGAAGAAGAAGAAGAAGAAGAAGAAGAAGAAGAAGAAGAAGAAGAAGAAGAAGAAGAAGAAGAAGAAGAAGAAGAAGAAGACGAAGAAGAAGAAGAAGAAGAAGAAGAAGAAGAAGAAGAAGAAGAAGAAGAAGAAGAAGAAGAAGAAGAAGAAGAAGAAGAAGAGGAAGAAGAAGAAGAAGTAGTTGTTGGAAGGGACCTTGGAGGTTATCGAGTCCAACACCCTGCTCAGGCAGGAAACCCTATACCACTTCGGACAGGTGGCTGTCCAGTCTTTTCTTAAAAACTTCCAGGGTTGGAGCATTCACTGCTTCTGGAGGCAGGTCGTTCCACTGGTTAATTGTTCTAACTTTCAGGAAGTTTCTCCTTAGTTCTAGGTTGCTTCTCTCCTTGATTAGTTTCCATCCATTGCTTCTTGTCCTGCCCTCAGATGCTTTGGAAAATAGAACTGGTTTTTTAGAACTGGTTTGGAAAAGCAGTTGAACACTCTTCAATGATTTTGTAATGTTACTTCCATAAGCGCTCACCCCTGTGGCCAGCGATAAAGGAATTACTGTTCAAAAATCTTAAGAGTGTCATAAAACAATGTTGAAGAAATTGAGGTACAAATTTATAAATTCTTCAGTGCAATATTTCTTTTGATATAAACTCATCAATAAACTCGTAAATTGAAGTATTTCAATTTAATCCTTCTTCTGAACTCATTTAAATACATTGAAATTTCAGCCTTTCCATCTATAGTGTGTGTGGGGGGTCAAACTTGCAATGTCATGTGATGAGTTGCGACGCATCATGACTTTTTTGCCATTGCCGGCAATGGGGTGGGCACGGTTTCTCTATGATGCATCCAGCCTGCGAGCGGGCAGTTTGACTCCCCTGATCTATAGAGTAGGATGGGATTCAGAAGAACAGTTATGGCATTGTATTACAGTAAACACATAGAAAAATGCAGCATTTGAGAAATGCTTTTTTTTATAACACTTTGTTGTTATTTTTTATGAGGGGCATCAGATTATTGACAATAAACTTAATGGCTCTGGCGTAATTCACTCTCAGGGTTCTTACAAAATTTATAGCAAGATGTTAGTTAAAATGCTGTTAGTTGTCATACAGTGTGTAGAGTTTGGAACATAACCAAATCTCCTGCCAAAAATGCATTACAGGAGATCTATAAGGTCAGTTTTGATCAAGCTTTCTTTGTTTACTTTTTCTTTTAAAGGATCAAACTTTTCTGCATAAAAACGTGGAACAGAATCTTCAGGTTCCTTTATCACACTCCATAACTGTTTTGTCAATGAGCAAACTCCATGCCATAAGGACCTTTTATGTGCCCAGAAGATATCATAAAAGAGTCTAAATGTGCCCACTCGCTCTAGACTGGCTGCAAATTTTTACGCTCCTTTTCTAAAATAACTTCAGTTGAGAAGAACAGAGATTTGCTAGCACCAAAGGCAGCTCAGAACAATATTTAAAACAAGCATTGGGTTTCTACCAGGAAAAGCACAAAAGGGGCAATGTGTGGGTGCATGCAGAGCACATATAATATATCTAAACCAGTGGTTCTCAACCTGTGGGTTGGGACCCCATTTGGGGTCGAACGACCATTTCACGGGGGTCGCCAAACAACGCATTCTGCCATTTTTTCCCTCTTTTCCTTAGCTGTGCTACTCCCTTTTATTCTATTGGCTTTTGAAAGCCAATAGAATAGACTCTCTTGAATAGAGTCTAATTCTATTGGCTTTCAAAAGCCAATAGGAATTGTCCAGGCTGTCTCTGCCCTGCTGAGCCCGCCAAAAGTCCCATTCTGCAAACGGTGCTGCACCAGTTAAGTAGTCCTTGACTTACGACCGGTTGAGTAGTCCTCGACTTATGACCGGTTGGGGGGTCGCGGCATTAAAAAGGTTGAGAACCACTGATCTAAACCAAATGAGTGAAATACTCCCAAAGTTCTTTGATTCAAAATGTAGGGTTCTAGCCTCTCTGGTAATATTTCCAAAGTGACACTGGCAGGTTAATATTTTACTGTTCAGATTTTGTTAAGGAAATACCATTTCTTGTACATTGATAAAATACTGCAACTGCTATGTGTCGGTATTGTATGCAGTTCTGGCAATAGGCAGGGGCACCTGTACTTCTCCAGCATGAGGATGGAGAATCCATGGACGGGTTTCCTTCATCTTCCTGCCCAACAGACTAAGTCTGACAAGTTGCCACGCCTCCTGCTGGGCTAGTCTGACCCAGTTCCGACTTAGTCTTGTACCCAGCAGGACACGTTGGTTCGTTTCTCAGATTCCAATAGGTTGTACCCATCCGTGAATTCTCCAAAAAATCTTATCGCAGCGTTCCTTGTGAAGTCTTCACAAGCCCTTAAAGGACCTTTCCCCCCAAAAACTTTTTTTTCCTGTCAGACAGCTGCCCAGGCCGTTTGCTGCATTGATTGATTCACTGCGCTGACGGAGCTCAGCCATCGGACTGAGCTCTGGCTTCTTAGAAGCTGCTCAGCCCTCCGCAGCACAGCTGATCGATGGACTTCCCCTGCCAGCCTCAGACCAGCTGGGCTTCAGCCTGAAGCTTTGAAGCGTTTTTGGCTTCCCTCGCTGACAGCAGACGCCATTTTGAGAGCCTCAGGCAGCCCATCTAGTCACTGAGGCACTCGAAAGAAAAAGTTCCTTCTTCTTCCCCCAATAAAAAAAAAATGTCTGACAAGGAGAAAAATAAAGAAAAGGTAACTTTACATTGAAAAATGGACATAGCAAGTCTCCTACCCATTGCAAGGATTTCTGCAATTCATTGTGGATGGATTCCAGTATTAGAATGTGCATCAAACCCATTGCTCCAAGTTCCCTTCCTGGCTTGGTGCCCTGAAGGTGTTTTGAATTTCAATTTCCAGAATCCATCGTTAGCACAATCTTATAAGTCAGGAAATTGGTTCAGGACATTTGGAGGGCTGCAGGTCGTGGATGGTAGATTTTAAAGGTGTCCATGAATGATAAAATGGAAGTTGTTACTATAAACTTGTTTACAGCACACTGGACGTTGGGAGCTTTTGTTTTAGTGGGCGGGAGAACTTAGGCAGAATTGTAAATAGAAGTGAATGATACAAACTAGTATTTTTCCATCTTCATTGAGGGGCTCAAATCAAGGGCGTCCCATTTGTTGAGGTTCTGTTTTCCGCGGTGACAGCCATGGTCTATTAAATTGCTACTACAAGTAGTCCTCAACTTAAGATCATTCTTTTAATGCAATTCAAAGTTAGGATTGCCTTGGAAAAAGTGATTTATGACTTGTACTCACACTTAGGACTGTCGCACCACCCCTATGGTCATATGATCATAATTCGGATGCTTGGAAATCAGCTCACATTTATAACTAGTTGAAGCATCCTATGATGCTGATTTTTTTCTGGGGGGGGGGAACAAAAAATATCCATTGAGGAAGCTGAATACTTTTATAACTGCATGACTACATAATTCATTGAACAACTGACATAAAAATTGTTGTAAAATCAGTTGTGATCTGACTTACAACTGCAATGACTTACAATAGAAATTCCACTTCCAGTTGTGGTAATAAGTCAAGGACTACCTATATTCCACTAACATGACTTTTTATTTTGAATAATTGTATCATACTGAAGGATTTTCTCATAACCATAAGGCTCAATATTGTTTTAACCGATGTGTGTATTGTTTGGTATCTATTAAAGCAAAGAAGCTATTCAGTACTGATCTAAATAATAAAAGAGAAATTGCTCCATACATTGCAAATTCCCCGAGGTCGATTTTTCGATTGGCACATAACGTGAGAGTGATTGATTTCCCCAAATCTCTATAAATGTAAAAGACTTTTCCCAGCACGGAAATTGGAATGGCGGTATTGCCATTATAATTGTCATTGCTGTTGTTGATGATAATTGTGGACAAATTACTGTAGAATAGTTAACTAACGGCTAGGGGTTGGAGATTATAATTTAGATTCTAGATGCTTGGCTGCACGTGCTCTGTCATTGTGCCCAGATTAGCAGAGTGGGATATTTAAGGAAGACTTTATTTCAGCATCCTCAGTGATAGGTCTGGGAAGAATGTGAAAAAAAGATTTTCTAGAGAGCTGCTTAAGATGAGTTACAATTAGTACTTGAATAGGACCTTGGGAAGTTGAGGGCTGCAGACGAGAAATCATACTCTCTCTCTCTCTCTCTCTCTCACTTACAACTGTTGCAGCCTCCCTATGGCCATATGATCTAAATTCAGAGACTCAGAAATTGCCATGTATTTACAACAATTGCAGCAACTGGATTTAGGTGATCGTCATTTGTGACCTCCCCAGCTGGCTTCCTACCAACAAAGTCAGTGGGAGAAGCCAGATTTGCTTACTACAGTGATTTGTCTAACAGTGACAAAAATGTTGTAAAATTGGGAGCAACTCACTTAACAACATCCTTACTTAATAAATGAAATTCTGGCCCCCATTGTGGTTTTACGTTGATGGCTACCTATATGCCTATATAAGGAGTCCTGCTCAACTTGAAAGTAATTTTACTTTTTCAGTCATATAAATGGGAATTTACCTAAGGAAAGCCACTCACATGGCAATGTGTGAAGTAACACTCTGTCTTTGGGTTGGTTTCAGCAGTCTTTTTCTAGAGTATCTTAATTATATCTTTAATCATGTTTTAATTATATTGCTAGCTATTCTGAGTAGTGGAAAGACAGGACATAAAACCCCCAAATAAATCAAGTCATCAACAAGATGGACTCAGGTAATCGCTTGTATTTTTTTTCCCCTTCCATAAGAAGGAACAGTTATCTTATTGAGCAATGGATATAATTTCCCCCCCTTTGGTCTGGAAACCTTTCCTTATCTTTATCCTCTAAGATCTTTGAGGACAAGTTATCAACAGTGATGTCACTGGAGAGGGGAGGAAGAAATTCTAAAAATTCTTCATTTTTTAGGTTTTGAAATTTTAAAATAGAAAATGTCTGTGTTGGATCTTTCAGAATCTTAGTGTTGACTGTTTTATTGCTCAAAGGGAGAAAAACAGTTAATTGCTTCTGGATTTTGGACATAGCTCTGGAAGATCCTGACGGTTGCTGAACTTGGGCCAGATCTATTTCAGAGCCTAAATGCACATGCCCCTCCGAATCAGGTTTTTATTGGAATAGTAAGTTGACTAGACAGACAGGCAAACAGACAGGCAGACAAACTGCCCTGCTGCAGAGATAATTATCTTGGTCCAATGGCTCGTCAAGCTCTTTTCCTTCTAGCATCATCATGGGTGGGATCTTTCCCAGCCAGACTCCATCTCCTTCCCATAGGATTATGATTTATAGCTGACAGTGCTCAGTTCACCCTTGTGGTATAGTCAACTGTGTATCTTATATTGAGATTATGTCTCATGGACAGCCCTGGGATGAATGAACTCCCTATGAAGTTTAATCATCTTCATTACTGGATGGCACATCCTCATGCTGGGGCTAATGAGATGCTACTGGAATGTTCACTCTTCAGTGTGGCAGTGTTCACTTTAAGATTGGACATCTTGGCTGTGATGACTCACAAATGCAAAATCTTAGAGCAGTGCTCTGTTCAAAGCCTTTTTCTCTCTTCACTCAGAGGGGTTGTATCTTTCATTCCCTGGTTTGAAAGGAGGAACAGAATGACAAATTACCTTTGGCACATAGCTGTTGACAATAGCAGCATATCTGAACCTCTGTTAAGACACTGTAATAGAGAAGTGGAGGTAGGACAGGGAAAAACACAGTGTGATTGTATCAGATTGAGTGTCATTGGTTAGTTGCAGAGTATAAATCAGTTACATAAATAACTTATGCACATTATTAATATGATCAGCAAGGGAGAGAATTCAGGACTATGTTTTTGTAGCAATCTCAATACTGAAAAATACTGTACTATTTAGGAGATTAGACAAAACAGCATTTTAACATGTAAATTCCATTGCTACTGAAATTTGGGTAGCAAATATTGATGTTGTTTTTATGGCTTTTGCAAAGATTTCATGTTTGCTTTTTAGCTTAACTATATAAAGTCAGAAGACAAGCTACGGCTATTTATGTTAGCAAGATAAAGCTTTGTCCCTTCCAGTCATCCTTTCCTTAGATTGAATTGGCTGCTGGCTATTGCTACCAATCACACCACTATTGCTTGGAATTTTGAAAGAATGCAAATGCAGAAGTTAAACTGTTGTCTAGGTGTGATAGCCTGGATGTGACGAACCCACCCACATCTGTTCAAGTTCTTGTTAAGAACAAAATGAAAAAGAATGGTACTTTTCACTGAAGCCTCCTTCAGTTGAGCAGCAGTCCGTATACCCATGCTCTTTTCAGACACAGTCAACATTACCTTATATTTCAAGCATTACAAGAGTCTCTGCCTCCTAGCTTTGTTCTTTCTAAGTGGTAGTAGCAGTAGACAGTAGGAACATGTGAACACTTTGAGCTAGTCTTGACAAAAAGTACCAACTATGAGTAGTAATACTACCTTTATTAATAGCAGAATCTTGAAAATCTGAATGTACTTCTTCCCTCCCTTACTTTTACTCTCCCAAAAACTAAGGAAGGTCCCTTCTCAGACATTTTCTCCTTTGGACTCAGTTTTTGTTTATCTGACCATTGCCTAGACCAGAGGTGGGGAACCTTGGCTCTTTTACGACTTTTGGACTTCAACTCCCAGAATTTCTAAGCCAGCATGGCTCGCTCAGGAATTCTGGGATTTGAAGTCCACAAGTCATAAAAGAGCCAAGGTTCCCCACCTCTGGTCTAGGCTGTGGTTCTTCTTCCTATTTCCCAAGGTCATTCCTACTTACCATTGTAGAACTATGGCAAGAGTTGCTGGAAATTGTCCCTCTTGGTGTAGGTACAATGAAGCCTTTGAGTCCAGTGATCTCATTCAGTATGAGGCCATTCTCTATATTCTTGCTGCCATATTGTTGACATCTGTGATGTCTGTTCTTAACCATTTTCTCAATAAACCAAGGAAGTCCTTTGGATTGGCAAACAGGGGGAAGTCATTTTGGAATAATTTTGTCCAAGGACATAGTTAGGGGACAACCGAAGTCTTGAAAGATCTATTCCCCAGAACATTGGAAAATTTTATGGGTGCCCTCTAAAAAATGCACAGTTCTATTCGTTACATGAGATGGACTCATGAAACATATTCCTCCTCCCTGTAAAGGATGGTGGCATCAGTTGCTTCAAGAGCAATGAGAGAGAGATCTAACCATACAAAGATAAAGATGGGTTATCTATGGAATGGTACCGCTCTGCATGTGGATAGGTTTGTGTGATTAGGTTTAATTTGTCCTTTTAGTCCTTTACAGTAAGGACTAAAGTTGATGCACATCCAGTTTGGATCAACCTGGATAATTCCAGCTGAAATTGGATGCAGTCTGGGAAACACTCCAGTCTGGAGTTTATCACCACAATCAGAATGTATAACTTCCTGTACCATCACACATTGTTCCTGGCTGATGTGCAAAGAACGACAGCATACATGGTGGGGAATAGGATAAGACGTTATTGTTTTCTGGTCATTAATCCTTTTATTAATTGAAGCTGCTTCTTGTGTTGCTTGAGTGAGCGGGCCTTGCTCATTCCCTCATTACTCTTCCTGGAGTTTAGTCATTCAAAAGACAGAGTCTTTTGAATGACTAAACTAAAGGACAAATAGCTCTTCATGTTTTCCTTCTTGGAAATGAAGATGTGTTGGCTGTGAATGTGAGCACTTTTACTTCACTTAGCCATCGTCAGTGCAGCATGTAACTTTAATAAACATTCAAGCAGATACCCTAATTGCCCCCTCCCCCTCCCTTTCCCCCTTTTCATTACAATTTCAGATTAAAACAACTCCCAGGAGTCCCTTGGAATCTTGTCCCCGCCACATGTATTTCTTCAAGTACTGCTACTACTTTGTTAAGTTACACACAAAAAAAGATTTTTATTGCTTAAATGAGCTCCCAGCTAGTGTGGCTTAATATACTAACTAATTGATTTTTAAGGCTGGAAAAGCAGTGAAGTTTAATAGCATTTGCCAATTCAGCTAGAAAATAGAGGGAGAGTTGCTTGCAGACATGGCTGAAAGAGAATCATTTGCTTCAAGTGCAGATGTAGACTCTAGACCCTGGACTAATTTTCTTCTTTTATTTAAAATATTCATACCCAGTTTCTTTCATAATCTTGATGCAATTTACAATACTAAAGCCACCTGAAGATGGCATGCACAGTTGAAAATGGTAGCATAACTATTGCTTTACTCATCATTAAAGATAGTAGAGAGTAAAGAAGCTTTCTCAGGGTTGTGGCCAACCTCTGTGTGTCCAACCGCTGATCTGAGAAATGGGCATGAAGACTGTCAAAAGCAGAAAAAGGACAGAAGTGAAAAATCTTGACATTTTCAACCAGTCAGAATACTATACAGTAGAGAGACAATTTTCCTAACATTGCTTGCTTATTGTAAGTGTAGCATTTGATTCCCATTATTTCTTACTTACTTACTGATTTGGATTTATGCCTTTTGAACTAAGGGGTGAGATAGTTGAAATTTGAAGTGGGATAGTTATATATCTGGGTGATTATGTGATTTTCAAGTAGTGTCAAATTGAGGGTTCCATTGTATATTGTTTCTGAAATGTTTACATGTTCCCACTTTATAGAACCAACGAAACTATTGGGTGGTGATGAGATAGCAGGAATCTGACTAAATAGATATATTTTTTATTCAGTGTTTGTATTATATTTATGTAGCATTTAAAATTGCAATTACTCAACAGATTAAGGGGTGGGGAAGTAGGGCCTGGAAGCTGATCCTGCCCCTATGAAATAACCTCTTTCTGAGATACAAATCACCCCAACAAAAACTTGTCTCTTTGGAGATGAAGACTCATGCTTGGGATTGCTTTTAATCCTTAACTGCAACCTCAGGCATCCCAGACCAGTAAAAGTAAACAACACAAAAACAAATATGAAAGGACAGACAAAAATTAATGCAAGAGAAATTTAGTTTTCAGGATACATAAACTGCCATATTCAGAACTTGGCAACATTGTAAATGGGCTGAAAGTTCACGTTGGGTAATAACTATCCAACCGTAGGGTACTGTAGGAGAAGAGCAGGCAGAACTGGAAGACGGAGTTAAGTGAATCATCAGCCTAGAGTTATGTACTCACAAATGGTCTATGTCCAAACCCTTAACAGTAAGTTAAGACAATTGATAAAATGTATATTTAAATAATCCATCAAAATCAAAATAAAATCATTAAATCACATCACAACAACATTGGCATGTTATTAAACAGCTGGGAAGAATAAAACTAAAGATAGTGATCAGTAGACCCAAATTGACTGAATATACACACACCCTTTGCCTGAGTTATGGTTTATAAATCACAACACACTGAGCCCACAATCAAACAAAATCACATAATGGCTGAACGTGAGATGTGAATAAGGCCAGATAGTCTTTGGATGCTTCATAATTGGCGGTTTTCCAAAACCTGTTTTATTTTTGGGGTACTCTGTTAAGAATGCACTCTGCAGTCAGCTTCAGGACAATTTCTAGATTTCTGAAGGCATAGTGGTGATTTTATATTTCCAATACAAATTCGTACTTGGAAAAAGAGGTTAAGTATTGTTTTTTAGAAGGAATTATTTTTTTAAAAAAGAGTAAACTCTTCAAGAGGCCCTAGTGAAATCTGAGTAGTGCCACTCTGCAGCCTGTTTCATCCTGGTTTTCAGCATAAAAACAACAAATAAGGTGCTTGGACTTAAGACTGTGATTGTTGGGATAATCCATCTTAAAGTGCAGGTTAGCTGAACTTTAATTGACTGCTGCTAATTGGAGAACAAAATGCTAGCTTTTAGTTAGTTAATCTTTCCCTCATCTTTTACACAGTTCTGCCCACATGAATCTATTTGCAGATCACACAGTCATTAAATCTGTTTGGTTTTGGTAGAATACACCACCCTTCCCACCCAAATATTGGCCATTAATGATCTGTGAGAAAATTGTAGTTTTGGTGCCAAACTAATTTGATTAAAAGGTTCTCCCCTCCTTGGATAAGATTTGATCCTTCCCCCTGCTTGGAGGATGAACAAATAGGTGTAAATTAGAAAGCCGTAGAAAGGGAAGGAAGGATTTTACAAGGACACTTGGAAGTCCTTAAAAAAAAACACCTTACCTTTCCATTTGATGCTGTGCAGCTTCTCTCCTCACATCAATGTTTATTGGGTTGTAGGTTTTATTTTTATCCAGCATGTGTTGCTTAGCTGATTATATTTCATCAGTGGAGCTGAGCCATCAAAAGAAGAAAATATATTCTCACAGCGCTTGGAGTTTTATTCATATGGTGAACTGGGTCTAGCTCCCCCCCTTTCTACTCCACATCTTATCGTTTTAAAAAAGGCTGGGTAGCCAATTCTCATGGATGGTTTGGTTAGGTTTTTGGCAGTGTTATAATTTAGATAGATATAACTGCTCAATTTGCAAAATTGACTCTAGATGACCTAGAAATACAAATAGAGTAGAGTAGAGTAGAGTAGAGTAAAGTAGAGTAGAGTAGAGTAGAATAGAATAGAATAATGAAAGAATAGAATAATAATAGAATAGAATAGAATAGAATAGAATAGAATAGAATAGAATAGAATAGAATAGAATAGAATAGAATAGAATAGAATAGAATAGAATAGAATAGAAATAAGAGCAAGAGAAGCAACCAGGGTGAACTAATACATATGCCATTCAGAGGTCTTATATCCTTCATAGATTCATTCCACAATCTGGTTTAATGACCAAGATTACATGAAATTATATTGGCAGAAATCTATCTGTCTGATTATCTGCCCATCTGTCTATTTAACTAGTTCAATCTCTCAAATTCCAAAAACTGAAAGTAGGAGTGTGTTTGCATGGGAAGGGGGACAGATCAGAATGATTCTTTTTAAAAAGAGAGAGAGATCTTTTCTAACATATTTTTATTATTATTACCTTTTTGATATGTCAAGGGATATTTCCCTAAACTAGAAGAAGCAAATATTGTTTGAAACTTTTCTTCCATTCTCCTCCTGTTTGTAGTGCTCCAAGGACAACTAATATTATTAGAAAATCCGTTGCAACCAACTGATTGGGATCTGGATTCTTATAAGGCATCTCATTTGCCTTTATCTGCACAGCTCATAGCTAGTACTGTTCTCTTCATACTGTGTTATTTTTGTACTTTTTTCATCATTAAAATGTCAGTGTTCCCTAAAAATGCACTGTAAAAATGAAAATATAGGCTTTCCCCCCCCTGAAATTTGTTTTTTTAGCCAAAGAATTATACTCTTTTAACGATACTATCAACATTGTGACTATTTTCTGTTGTCTGAACAAGTATAGATGAAAGCCAAACTTAGTGGTTCATAGACAATGGCATTGGTATGAAGCTTGGGGCTGAGAAGCTACCGAGAATGCCTTTTGCACTTTTGAATAAAGTTGAAAAATGACAATATGACTGCAGAAAAAAAGACTGTAGAGCAGCTCCACCTTAATTCAGATTAAATGATTTTAATTAATGTAACCTTACATTTCCAGACGTGAGTTTGGGTATATGTGTCTGATTATACAGTATCCTCATTTTGAACACACTTGCACTTTGTGTCCTGTGAGTTACCTTTTCTCATCTAACTATCTTTGAGCTTACATTGCTAATAACTGGCTGTGTTTTCTGATGCCAGGATGAAGATCTTGCCTTTCCTTTCTCTTTTAAGACATAAACATGAAATTGAAGAGTGTGAAAATATTTTCAAATGTAATTTCTCATGCAAGATCATTTTTTGAGCTATTTTTCTAATCAAAGTACACTTGCAGCAGCATACTATTCCCAACATTCTTCATCAGTTTCTGTTATTCCATCTTTCCCTGGTTTCTGAAACTTCTTAAGAAGTTAGTCAAAGCTGAATCATTTCCACCCTGTTTAAGAGGTCATGGTTTTGCTGCTGTGTGTTTATTGTTATTATTCTTTTAAGAATTGTCTTCTCCAGGCTAGGCTGCCATTGGACCGCCTTTCTCTACAGTATTAAGTTTTGAAACTACCAAAGCCGTTACTAAACAGAGAACAAAAAAGTGTAAAACACCCCTTGGATTTGTCACTTGTCCCAACTGATTTTAAGCTGGATAAAAGAACTGTTCCCTAAAGCCAGATTGTTATATTTTTCAATATAAGAAGCCCAATTATAGAAGAGCCTTCATAATACTAAGATATACCATGATGCCTTTCTTGTGGCAATATTGTCTCTAAGAGAGTTGTCTATTACGGCTCTGGAGAGATTGAATCAGCAGAACTTGGCTTCCTAAGCTGTGCATTCTATAAAGATTCTTGGCACTCCCTCAATGTCCATATTTTATTGTCCTTCCAAGATTATCATGATATTTCCCACAACACATTCTGAACCGGCCATCTTCGTTCTTCATTTGTAGACTACACAGTGCCTTTTGACAGACTATAGTTCTGTTTCCCAATTTCAGCATACAGTACAGCTGACTCTTGCAGACTATCTGCACAGTTAGGATCATCTTGATTGAGCTTTTCTTTTCTTGCTTCCCCTTTTCTTGTCTTGGTTTTCATTTTCTTGATGTGGAACAGAGCGTCTGAAAACCCATCAAGTCCTCTCAGATGATAAGTGCCACCCCACCCCACCCCACTTCACCCTCCGCTGTGCTTTCAACAAGCCAAACATGTCTTAAGTGCCGAACAGGTCTTAAGAGAGAATCCCCATCCAGGTCTATATTAAACACACCAGGTTGCCCGCATTATCTATAATTAAACCATGTTTGAGAGTAAATTTATTACATATTGGCCTGCTGTTCAGAAGTAGCCTCCAAAGCCCAGAGTCACTGAAGATCCAGTGACCTGGCCTTGGGAGGAGATACAGAAGATGAGATTCAGTAAATCCAGTGTGTCATTTCTGCTTGTTAATCCAGACCCAGAGAAAAAGTGGGAATGGGGGAGAGGGCTGCAGTGCCCTATAGGAAGAAAAACATGCTGTCTCTTGATTGGTTCTCATTGAATTTAAGTGTTTGTCTGGGATAAATTTGTTCTTTGATTCTTAGACTTGCTAATTTGTGTAAATGCATGATTTAGTCATTGACTAAAATTAAATGATTGGATTTAATGTATTGTTACTCAACAATCATATGAAATAGTCTGGCTGACAAGTTGCTGATCAGCTAGGCATGATTCATCTTTACAACTGAATAGAGCTTTGCACCTGGATCCATTCAACTCTATAATGGTTTCTTAACTAGTATCATTCTGGCACCATCATTTTCTTATCCCTTGGCAAATTATGATTTTTTTCATATAGAGATTAGCTGTTTGGGGAGACAAAAATAGGTCAGCCAAGGGATGCACAAGAGCCATGGTGGCACAGTGGTTAGAATACAGCACTGCATTATTGCAGGCTAATTCTTCTGACTGCCAATTGCCAGCAGTTTGGCAGTTCAAATCTCACCGGCTCAAGATTGACCCATCCTTCCATCCTTCCGAGGTTGGTAAAATGAGGTCCACATGCCTTAAAATTGTCAAGGTTGAGAAACATTGCTGTAAAGCATTGTGAAGTGGTATATAAATCTAAGTGCTATTGCTACATTACCTATCCTGATGTAAAAAATAAAGTAGATGACTATTATGAAAAGAAGATCTTGGACTCAGGGGTCCACAGAGAGGGTAAGCAGTTCAAAAAAGTCCAATCAGGCTGTGATTGAAGCCCTGAGCATTTTTAATGTGCATCACATATGTAACACATATAAAAAGGGGCAGGGTTTCAGTCATGTGGTTTGGCCACCATCTTTCCTTTTTTGACCAGTAGTAGCACCACTTCTGCTAGAGTTGAAAGTCCAGGCTAAATCTTGAATTCACAGTGGTTACATTAAGCAATACTGAGAAATTTGTCTTGGGCTGTTTACCAGGCACAAGCCTTAATTCTTCTTTTAATTTTCAAACTTCAATTCTTTGTTTGCTCCTAGGTCTTTTCAGAAAACACAGTTTGGATTTGATATTCTGATAAAGTCTTGCTCAGTTGATTCTTGTGAGGTCTTGTTCTGGGGAGGAAAATTATGATGTTTACAAAAGCATCTTGTGGCCATTGTTAAAATGGTGAATTTAAAAATGATCTTCTTTGCAGGGTTTGTTGTTGGTCAGCGTGCTAAGCTAAGGTGGGCAAATTTCTGATTCAACCAGAGGTGCAATTAGCTGCTTATCCCCAGGAGGGCTTTGACCTCGAGATCTTTGAATGGAAGCCTGCTCTGATATACCACATGTTTTGTAGTGATGGTTTTTGGTCCTGGAAACAATAGGAATATGAAAGTACACATACTGACATGTAGGCACATGCATATTTGTGTGCCTACAAACATGCAACAATTGTCCTTAGATTCCCACTTAGTTATAATGATGGCTTGTTTAATTAAATTGGGAGATGAGCAAAATGGTCACCTCTTGTTTTAATAATCCATCCCCCTCCTCAGTCGTTCTGTAAAGCATTTCACAAGCAACAGAGGAGCATTTTGTCTGTTTTTGTGTGGCCATCATGTTTTGTGGGGTTTTAGGGAGGGAGGGTATTGATTCTTGCAGCACAATTCTTGCTGACAGCAGCATAATCTGTCTTCAGAGTTCCAGTCCCACTCTGGCACTCAGTCTCTACATCCCTAACATTGAAAAATTGTGCCTGCATATGTCACCCAACATGCTGAGTCCTTCACTCAATTGGTCAGACATGTCAGTGATAGGGAAGTATTTCTCCAGTAGGTGTTGATGAAGATCTGGGAGAATGGCTTTTTGAAGAAAGCAAAAGTATCCTCGTTCTCTGGGAGCGCTAAATGTATTTCTGATTAAATGACTATTTTGTGGGATCAGTCACAAAAGGCTGCCCAGGGAGTAGATGAACACCAAGAGACCAGAAGAGAAAGAGTACAGAGAAAGAGTACAGAGAAGAGCAACAAAGATGATTAGGGGACTGGAGGCTAAAACATATAAGGAACGGTTGCTGGAATTGGGCATGTCTAGTTTAACGAAGAGAAGGACGAGGGGGGGACATGATAGCAGTGTTCCAATATCTCAGGGGCTGCCCCAAAGAAGAGGCAGTCAAGCTATTCTCCAAAGCGCCTGAAGGCAGGACAAGAAGCAACGGGTGGAAACTAACCAAGGAGAGAAGCAACCTAGAACTAAGGAGAAACTTCCTGACAGTGAGAACAATTAATCAGTGGAACAACCTGCCTCCAAAAGTGGTAAATGCTCCAACACTGGAAATTTTTAAGAAGAGACTGGACGGCCATTTGTCCAAAATGGTGTAGGGTTTCCTGCCTGAGCAGGGGGTTGGACTAGATGACCTCCAAGGTCCCTTCCAACTTTACTACTATTACTATTACTACAAACGGGTCATGAACGTCACTTTTTCAAAGTCTCCAAAATGCTTGTTGGCCCATGTTTATCTTTCTCTTTTTCAGAAGTGGTGCCTTGCCAACCAAAGCACAGAGCTGTAGATGCCTGCCATGTTTATTTACTAAGTAATCTTGTAAAGGCTTAGTAGGCCCCGTGCCAGTCCTGAAGGTTGCTTCTTTGCTTGGCAGCAGTTAAAAAGAAAAGAGAAGGCAAATTATAAATAGAATCTGTTGGATGTTAGTGACAGGGTTGTAAGCATCATGCAGGTGGGTCATCTGAGAAGTAGCAGATGACCCACTTGGGTTCAAACATGCCTTGGTAGTCACAAAGTTTAAACATTGCCCCATTTTTGTTAAAGTCTACACTCTAAGCTACAGTGGAAAAATCTCCCAGGTTTGGCTTTGTTTTGTTTCTTTGCCAGCAGAAATTTTAAAAAGACTTGGAAAAGATTTTTTTTTTAAAAAAAAAAACAGTACAAATGCTCAGCTGAGAATAATGTCCTGAGGTATCAGGCAAGATAAGGGGAATCTTTATTAAAAAAGAGGCGAGGGGGAGTGTTTTTGATAACAATTTCATTTCCCTGCCTTTGTTGGCTTAACAACCCTGGCCTTTCCTTAACACCAAGATTTTATTCTTTTGTTTTATTTGCTTTGCCTTGCAGTATGGCAAACAGCATTTTGCTAGTATTTTAATGTTGACAGAGATTAATTGGACAGAAATGGAAACGTGCACATCTCCTCACAGATGCACAGATGTAGATATTTGCAAGCTTCAAATATATAAACTTGCAGTTTGTCATGAACTCCCTCATTCAGTAGACAGCTGCTATTGCATTTAGCAAATGTTTCCACACTAGAGCTGCTAATAGAATATACGCAGAAATGATGTTGAATGAACAAGAGAAAACATAAACAGAAGTTTTGTAAGGTCATTTCTGGGATCTAATTGAGTTTCACTTATTTGGGAATAGAACTAGACACTCCCTCTGATTTGCATGAAAATGAGAGGAGAAAACCTACATAATAAAGCTGCAGAAGCAGCTTTCAGTCTCGAAAACATAGCAAGAAAGAAATCAAACATAGCAGCAATCAGATTTTTATGAACGTTACACAGATTTCTCAGTCACTTCGGCTCCAGAGCTGTTCTTTAAATGAACTAACCTATATAGTGAAATTGTCTTACACATGCATAGGAGGATAATTTGTTGAGTCGATGAATTTAAACTGCTAATTTGCCCTCTTGGTGCCATTTTTGTGGACACACGCATTTTTGAACTTCATATTCTTTATTGTTGTTGATAATAATCTTACAAAGCAATTTATATAGCTGTCCATCTCACAGGTGTGAGTCTGGCTGGCACACATAACAAATATCTTTGTATAAAAGATGTCACTAAGTTGAGGCTTTCTGCATGCAGAGTTTTTTTGTTATATGGGAAATTTTAGGCCACCCAGATTCAGCCAAAGGCAGATAATATTCCTGTAGTCTTTTACTTCTTTCCCTAATTTATATTGCACTGTGGCTCTCTGTAGCATCAGCTGAATATGCTCTTTTCGCTGGTTTTTCTGTTTGATTCCTTGTAAATAGTCCCCTAAAGAACAAAACATTGTAAGTAATTTATAGTATTGATGCTTGCATTATTACCTGGTCCAAGGTTAAAATCAGAGATTAAGAATGACCACTACAGTTACATAGACTTAGATTTAATTTCACAATAAATTCATCATAGACAAAGGGGCACCTAAATGAGCAATTGATAAGTTGGTCCAGAAGTTAAAAGCTAAATTAATTTAAGTCCTAGGTCAGTAGTGGGATTCAGCCAGTTTGCACCAGTTTGGCAGAACCAGTAGCTAACTTTTTGTTGCCCAGGCCCAGAATGGACTTCTGGAAGTGGCATCCACACAGACAACCGTTTGTTCACATATTTGAATCCCACCACTGTCCTAGATGATGTTCCAGATGCAACATCCAGAAGATGAAAGCATGAATTTCATAGTCCAAGCAGCAATGAATCAATACTCTCGAGAGATCTATCATTCAAGATTCGAAACATAACAAGGAACAACATCAAAATGCATGTTTTCAGTGTTTCAGAACATATGTTTGCTTTTGATAAGTTTGTGTTGGTAGGATGGCTACAAAACAAAGCCTGTTGTTTGATATTGATACAGTAATTGGTTAGATGGAGGGGAAGCATCTACATAAAGATTGACCATAAAGATTGTTTTTATTTAAAGGATAACAACATCCTTTTTAGGAAAAAAAAGTGTGTTTCTTCCTGGCTTCTGTATATGCAGGTTTTGTTTTATTTATTTTCAGACTAAGAGAGATGCTAATTAAATTGATTTTTAAAAAATAGTTCTTTGGTCTTATGTTGATTTAGTGCTTCCGTTTTTAAAGGAAAATATTCTTTCTTGATGAAAAAAGGGAAGATGCTTTTGATAACAAATTCTAGTTGTTCTTTCACTTAGTGAGAGGAAAGCTGTATTCCTAATATTTCCTAGGAGAGTTTTTTTGTTTCCGAATTTGTTTTATTCCTATGCTCAGTTTTTCAGCAAGTATGGTGACTGGCAGCAGCCAGCATAGACTGCCTCATCAGCTATTCTTGTAGTTCTGGAATGAAAAACATAATCTAGCTAGGTTTCTTTACCATTCGTTTCTAAAGGGTTAACTGACTGCCAGAACATGCACATCAGACTAAGCCATAATGTGATTTATTTTCAATGTATATTATTCTGGTTTATAAACAATGGGATTGTTGCTGTGTGAGTACAGCTAATTATTGTTTATCCAGGAAATCAGGATCAAGCAAGCCATGTTAATTAGTTAAGTGCATTTCTAAGCAAAATGGAATTTGGGCTCTCTGCTTGTTCTTACCTTCCTAGAGTCCACCAGGTTAACTTTGTTTAGGGAAAAGCATTTAGTCCAGTGGTTCTCAACCTTTTTAATGCCGTGACCCCCAACCGGTCGTAAGTCGAGGACTACTCAACTGGTGCAGCACCGTTTGAAGAATGGGACTTTGGGCGGGCTCAGCAGGGCAGAGACAGCCTGGACAATTCCTATTGGCTTTTGAAAGCCAATAGAATTAGACTCTATTCAAGAGAGTCTCTTCTATTGGCTTTCAAAAGCCAATAGAATAAAAGGGAGTAGCACAGCTAAGGAAAGGGGGAAAAAAAATGGCAGACTGCGTTGTTTGGCGACCCCCGTGAAATGGTCGTTTGACCCCAAATGGGGTCCCAACCCACAGGTTGAGAACCACTGATTTAGTCAGTTTCTGCTGCTCCTCAACTTTTTTCACTTTTCTGTGTGAACATTTTCTTGTGTTATTTTGGTAGATATGGATTCCATGAGCTTACTGCCATTCCTAGTACTGTTCCTCTCATTATCCTCCTGGCTTTCCAGAGGTCTAGTTGGGAATTTGCTTTCAAATTCAAAGTGGCTTTCGAAGGGGACAATATTCTTGCAGAAAACGCTCTGGAAAAATGAGAAGATGGGTTCCACCTATTATTTCTTTATTTCTTATTTATTAAATTTAGATGTGACCTTTTTCGATTTTTGGTGTTTTGATTCAATGGCACCTACTTAAATCACTTAAGATTTGCAGATGATGTTGTTTGTTTTCTTCTCACAAGACCCAAAAGAGTTTGTTGTGATGAACCTATTTTGGTGTAGTGGTTAAGGGACTATGTTGAAACTCAGAGGCAGTGACTTCTAGTCCCTCCTTTAGTCATGAAGCCAACTGGGTGACCTTCGGCCAGTCACTCCCTCTCAGCCCTAGGAAGGAGGCAATGGTAATCAACTTCTTGCCATTGAAAATTACAGGGAAAATCTTGCCAAGAAAATTGCAGGGACTTGTCCAGGCAGTTACCAGGAGTCAAAAACTCACTTGAAGGTACCAAAGGAAAAAAAGAAGAAAAAAAAATAAGGGAAAAAATGCTGTGCTTGACCAGTGTGAAGAAAAATGGATTGATATCCTACTATAGTAGAATACTCTAAATTACGTGTAATGTCCTCTCTTCTTCCTTGTCTTCAGATTTGCATATGACATAACTGGACATAAAGCTCATATAGCAGTGATGGCAAACCTTTTAGAGACTGAGTGCCCAAACTGCAACTCAAAACCCACTTATGCATTGTCAGGTGCTGAGTGGGTGTGGCCCATTGGATGGTCGTGGCTGCAGTGGTAACAGCAGACTGGGTAGGACTAAAAGGTTCAATCAATCAATTCCAACTTTGCGAGATCTTTTTTTTTTCCCATGAGAAGTTGAAATTGACTGATTGATTGAATGAACCTTTTTTTTTGTACATGGCGGCGGAGGCCTAAAGCGAAAAGGTTTTATAAAACCCAGCTGAAGGCCTAGGACTGGGGCGACAGCGCGCGTGCCCACAGAGAGGGCTCTGAGTGCCGCCTCTGGCACCCGTGCCATAGGTTCACCACCACTGTCATATAGCAAGACTTAGGTGTAAATTACCTGAATTTGGAGTCAGACGGGAAGTTAGTATATTCTATTTACTTTAGGTTGTAGCCTTGTGAATCATACTCCACTAAGCTTTATTTCACCCTGTCATTGTTTATGGTACTCTACAATATTCAGGGCAAAGAAAGAGAAGACGAAGATTAAAAAAAATCTTACAATAACTTAGTTGGAATTTGATGAGAAAGTCAATGGTCTACAGAATTGGAGGAATTTATTTCTTCTGTAAGTAAGTGTCATTCTGAGGCCTGGTGCGGTCAAAATCAAAGTTCAGTAGCTGAATTGGGATCTGAAATCTTCTTATTAATTCAGACTTTTTCTAACTTACTCATAAAGCAGCCTATGACAATATGTCCCGGTTGTGACACCATTGGACTGAAAAGGCATCAGAGGGACTGAAATGGATGATGTGTCTGAAAAATTGCAGAAGATATATAGTGGCAATGACAACAGAAAGTGGCCTTGGGCCTACCCAGGAAGAACATCTGTCAAAATTGAAAAGAAGAAAGACAGAGCAGGAGAGCATAGCAAACATAAAGTATATTTTGGTGTCTGATATGGCCCAGATAGTCTTACATCAAGTTGCTGACAATAGATTATATATGAAAAAAAAAATATCTGGAAGACTGTTTTATTTTCTAAGTGAGAATCCTGGACAGTTTTTTTGTAGAAATATGAGAGGTATCTTAGACCTGTTCTTTTTATTATATTGTTTTTCTTGCTGCAACTTATTGCTGATTCTACTGCACTTCACCCTTAACTCAAGTTCTTATCTTCACTTGGCAGAAGCTTCACATGCATGGCTTGACTAGATTAGAATCTTTATTGCAGAGAAGTGTGAAATCACTCATACAACAGCTGATTACCCACTGTGATACAAAGTTGCCAGGGAGTTTTATATATTTAGATAGGTTTAAACTCAACACCTTTTCATTTTGGATTAATCGACAGGCAACACAATTTGGGCACCCTTGAATTGGAACAGTTGTGCCATGTTTACATAATGGGCATTGCTAGGTTAGGATCTGCTAGTATCCACCTTACTAGCATTGATTTTTACATACATACCACTAGGAATACTTAACAAAACTTTTACAATTTCAGATTAAAAAAAACTGTTATCTATATCTCTTGGCACTTCTCCAAAGTTCATGTTTTTTTCAAATATTGCAGCCTCATAAAAATAGGCATTTAAGTATACATTTTGTATGTGTGGGAGAGAAACAAATGGATGTGTAGTTGTGTAAAGGGAGTATATAAAATGACTATATAAAAGTTATGTGGGTGGAAAAGACGGAAGAACTGGCCATTTGGGCTCTTCAATAACCATGCAGTTCAATTCAATACAAATAGAACAAAGACAAGAATTCAAATACCCTAAATCCATAATATAGGGAAAGAAGGTTATGCTATTAGTTGAAAACGAATCATGCCACAATTGCACCTTGTAGTTTACTCATTGGGTACTCATGACAAAAGCCTAACATTAACATATCTAGGAAAATGCAGATATTTCAGTCATTACCAGTGCTAGTCTATGGGGCCAAATCATGGATGCTCCTATGGTCAGAGATCCAAAATTTGGAACAGAATCCTTAGCATTATATTAGTGGATGAAAGAATCCACTAGCAGTGCTACAACCAGCCAAAATACTGTTGAGACCCCAAAACAGGGACTGGAATGATTTGGGCAAATTTGCAGAATGTTCCAGTTCACTCCCCAGACAAACTTCTTTAGAGAACACAATCCCACTGATGGACATTCAGTGCAGGCACCTTGGGAAAATCAATTGAAACTGATCTACCTATTGTAGATTAGATAATTATGCTTGGCAACACATTGCATAATGTCTGTAACAATGTATTGTCTGCAAAACTGCTCAATTTCTTTTCAAGGAAAATCAAAAACTCTTTTGGGATATGTACAGTATCTACACTGCCTGCCTGCCTGCCTGCCTGCCTATCTATCTGCCTATCTATCTATCTATCTATCTATCTATCTATCTATCTATCTATCTATCTATCTATCTATCTATCTATCTATCTATCTACCTACCTATCTTGCACACAATTTCCTATTTTTTTTTCTAATATGGCAATGATAGTGGAGTGATGGGAACAATAAGCAAATACCCAGAAATCATATAATCTTTTTCAAGATCTCCCAAGTATTCTTCAGAGCCATGAGGTTTACTGACTTCAAGCATTTGTAGGTTCTTGAGCTATGTTTAGATTTAGAGGTTAAAAAGCATTTGGATCTTTTAAAATGCAGCTAATTTGTGTTAAGGATCCCTAAATCTTCAGTTAGATTTGTTAAAAAGGAAACTAAAAAAACCCATCCAACTGAACATCCTTTTTAAGGCTCCTAACAAACAGCAAATGCTAGTTGATGCTCAGAGTTTTTTCTAGAGAGACACCTACTTCCTTCTGGCCATCTTATAAAAACAACTTATTAACAGATAAATCTTTAGGAGCTAATAAAAGACCTCCAGGGATGAGGCTAGATGTTCTTTATCCAGTTAGAGTAGTTTCACATTAAGGCAAGGGAAAATTCAACCAAACTGCTAAGCATGACTGTCAAAGCACAACTTTTGTGACCAAAGCCTCTGTCATTGTATGGTTAACTGCAATATCTGGTTTAATAGAACTTTAGTGTTAATGGATTAGAAATCTCCAAATGACAATAGTTGAATATACCAGTTGTCTCTCCCTGTGTGTAAAAGTACCAAGAGATATCTGAGTAGCTATAATCTCTCACATGGATAAATTCAGAACTCCAGGAAGGACCTACAGAAAATCCTGGTCAGATTAATTTAGCACTTGTTTTATGCCATTCCAGCTTAATAATATAGCCCTCCCAATAACTATTGATCAATTAACAGATGTCTGAGGTTTTTTTTTTTTTTTAGCTCTGAAGTCAGGAAGGAAGGAGAAAATTAAGAGATCATTTGGTGTTACCAGACTTCTTAAGAATTAAGTTGATCGTAGAAGCCCCTGAAAGAACTGTTCTGCTTTTGACAATAACTCAGCTTTCCACACTTCTGATAATGATTGTCAGCAATTAGACCTTTTAATTCTTCTTCCATTCTCTATGAATACCCAATATCCTTTGGAGTTCTGTCATGCCAAGCTACTATGGCCAGAAACATGATAAAGTCGGGGTAGGGTTACATCACCAGGAACTTGGAGAGCAAAATTTGGAGTGCTTGGGTATGATTAGGAGGCCACTGACATTTCTTGGCTGCCCTGTCTATGTTTCCTGGTTAAATACATGGGAAAATCCCTTTGGAGGAAAATTCCACTTAGGGTTAGGGTTAGGTGGGAGGCCAGCGGGCGCCGGGAGGGTTGCTGGTGTGCATGGGGCCCGGCAGGTGCCTTACCGCCCTTGGGTTGGGCCAGCTGGTGGCCCAGCCGGTGATCGGCCTGCTCCGTCTCTGCCGCTTGCCAGTTATGCCTCAGCCGGCACAGGGGGCAGCACCACGCATGTGTGGCACTCCCGGGCAGGGAAAGTCCTGGACTTATGACCGGTTGGATAGTCCTCGACTTACAACCAGTTTAGTCCTCAACTTACGACCAGTTGTTTAGTCCTCAACTTATGATCGGTTGGGGGTCATGGCATTAAAAAGGTTGAGAACCACTGTCGTAGAGCAAAATGGACATCACCAACAAATTTGGAGTGCTTGGTGTGGTTAGGAAGGCACTGACTTTTCTTGGCTGCCCTGTCTATGTTTCCTGGTAAAATACATGGGAAAATCCCATTGGAGGAAAATTCCACTTAGGGTTAGGTCACCATGAACTTGTAGAGCAAAATGGACATCGTCAATAAATTCGGAGTGCTTGGGTATGGTTAGGAGGGCACTGACTTTTCTAGGCTGCCCTATCTATGTTTCCTGGTAAAATATATGGGGAAATCCCATTGGAGGAAAATTCCACTTAGGGTTAGGGTTAGGTCACCATAAACTCGTAGAGCAAAATGGACATCACCAACAAATTTGGAGTGCTTGGGTGTGGTTAGGAGGGCACTGACTTTTCTTGGCTGCCCTATCTATGTTTCCTGGTAAAATACATGGGAAAATCCCATTGGAGGAAAATTCCATTTAGGGTTAGGGTTAGGTCACCTTGAACTCATAGAGCAAAATGGACATCACCAACAAATTTGGAGTGCTTGGGTATGGTTAGGAGGGCACTGACTTTTCTAGGCTGCCCTATCTATGGTTCCTTGTAAAATACATGGGAAAATCCCATTGGAGGAAAATTCCACTTAGGGTTAGGGTTAAGTCACCATGAACTCGTAGAGCAAAATGGATATCGCCATCAAACCCGGAGTGCTTGCGTATGGTTAGGTGGGCACTGACTTTTCTAGGCTGCCCTATCTATGTTTCCTGGTAAAATACATGGGGAAATCCCATTGGAGGAAAATTCCACTTAGGGTTAGGGTTAGGTCACCATGAACTCGTAGAGCAAAATGGAATCACCAACAAATTTGGAGTGCTTGGGTGTGGTTAGGAAGGCACTGACTTTTCTTGGCTGCCCTATCTATGTTTCCTGGTAAAATACATGGGGAAATCCCATTGGAGGAAAATTCTACTTAGGGTTAGGGTTAAGTCACCATAAACTCGTAGAGCAAAATGGATATCGCCATCAAATTCAGAGTGCTTGGGTATGGTTAGGAAGGCACTGACTTTTCTAGGCTGCCCTGTCTATGTTTCCTGGTAAAATACATGGGGAAATCCCATTGGAGGAAAATTCTACTTAGGGTTAGGGTTAAGTCACCATAAACTCGTAGAGCAAAATGGATATCGCCATCAAATTCAGAGTGCTTGGGTATGGTTAGGAAGGCACTGACTTTTCTAGGCTGCCCTGTCTATGTTTCCTGGTAAAATACATGGGGAAATCTCATTGGAGGAAAATTCCACTTAGGGTTAGGGTTAGGTCACCATAAACTCGTAGAGCAAAATGGATATCGCCATCAAATTCAGAGTGCTTGGGTATGGTTAGGAGGGCACTGACTTTTCTAGGCTGCCCTATGTATGTTTCCTGGTAAAATACATGGGAAAATCCCATTGGAGGAAAATTCCACTTAGGGTTAGGGTTAGGTCACCATAAACTCATAGAGCAAAATGGATATCGCCATCAAACTCTGAGTGCTTGGGTATGGTTAGGAGGGCACTGACTTTTCTAGGCTGCCCTATCTATGTTTCCTGGTAAAATACATGGGAAAATCCCATTGGAGGAAAATTCCACTAGACCTAGCAGAACTTCATGTTGATCAAATTAGACTGACCTTGTGTTTGGAATCCCAAGTTTCCATATCCTGGCATCCACCAGATGTGATTAGCAGAATTCCAGCTTCTAGCATGCTGGCTGGGGTATTCTGGGAGCTAAAGTCCAAGCATCGTAGTGGCCAAGGTTGAGAATAATGCACTAGAGAATACTGTGAAGGATGTGTGTGTCACAGCCTTACTCTTTCCATTTCAGACAATTCTTTCCATAGCATAAAGAGCAAATAAGAGGTATATACCATGGACAGTAAGTAACAAAGAGGTGCTAAATCACATAAAACCAGATACATCACTAGAAGCTAAAATCATAAGAATACCTCTCATTTACTTTGGCCATATCATGCTTGCAAATTCATTAGCGAAGTCAGTGATGCTAGGAATAGTTAGTGAAAAAAAAGAAGGGACAAACAAAGAACACGCTCGCTTGACAACATTAAATCTGAACCAAAGATGAATATCCAACAACTGAAAGAAGCTGTGTTTGACAGGGCGGCATGGAGAGCACTTGTCTGTAAAGTCGTCAAGAGTTGGACATGACTGAATGGTTAAACAACCACATTGCTGCTATACCTCTGCCTTACCCAGTCCCCTCCCCCCAAACTTCATTGTATGGAATTTTAGCACTAGTTGGTGAAAAATGTCTGGATTTGACTATTATTAAATTGCTTCCATGTTTTTCCCTCAGCTTAGAAGGGCCTTGAACCACTCTGCCATAGGTAGAAATGCATTTGACTTTGTGCTAGTGAATTCTGAATATTTCTTCTATTTCTTCCACTATGCTTCCATACCATTTGTTATTGTTTCAAAAGTAGATTTTCTTCTGTTCATAGTGGTGCAGATATAGTAAATCAGGAGCTTGGAGGAAGCTGTGCCAGGCCAGTGATGCAGCAAAATATTTCATGCCATGGAACCTGTGACTCCAGTTCATTCTGAGATATGCAGACGAGGCTCCATCATGTCAATACAGCTTCTTCAGACAGTTTCTGAAGTAAACTTCAATGGAGAAATGTGCCATTTATCTCCTCATTAAAGTTAACACAGGAGAATATTTTTCCCTTCAGTTTGATGCATAAAATGTACATAATCCAGTTTGTTGTACTTTTATACAAAAGTCAGCTACATAAGTAACGCTCTCGATAGATCCAGAATGTTCACATCAGCCTCTTATGGTAGAGATTGCAGATGGTTTGAATGAGATGCTATCCTTTCAAGATGACATTTCATGGATGGTTTGTTTTATATCATCCTGTTTTTTGATATTGGCAGCTGTGAAAGCAAATTGCAAACTCAAACTTTAGGCTTGAAGCATGAAGCTTCTTTTTTTCTGTGATATTCTCCTAAATGTCTGTCTCCAAATTTTATTCATGAAACAAGTCATATTCAGGAAGACTTGGGGTAGAAATTATTATCATTAGTATGGTTGGTTGCAGTTAGCCAGATGTTTATTAAGATTGGTTATACAATCAACCTGATGTTTAGCTGGATATGGCTTTTTTATCCATCTAAAGACCTGAGATAGGCAGATGATGTTTTTGGTGTTAAAGGGATCATCACAAGATGTAAGCTGTTTCAAATAAAGCTTCCTTTTGCAATTGACTGATGGGGATTTTGTAAATGCTAATGGTGTTAAAGTAGTGCTCCAGATGTTTTGAAATTGCATCCAAGATACCACAGTCGATCTACTTCTTTTTATTTGTGATTTTCTCCCATTCTTTTTCTTCTGTTCTGCTGTCTCCATGTACTTCCACATCCACTATCCAGACTTTTTTGTCTTTCTTATCAACAATTGTTAAGGTGTCTCTCTGTTTAAATTCTAAAGTCCTACTGCTCTTCAACTTTTTAATTCTCTATTACTTTGTCTATTTTGCAGTTCCGTTCTTGCTTGCATGCAAATGGTATTTCTTGCAGATTCTCCAAAGCTCCATTGATGTAGTCAGTGTGCAGTATCATCTTTGAGCAATTAATTAGGTGGTTTACTATTTTCTGTCTATTGCTGCCTTCTCAATTCTGAACTTGTATCCATTTGTTCTTAAGGATTGGTCTTGTGCAGAGCAGTGGTTAGAATGCAGTATTACAGGCTAATTCAACTCACTGCCAGGAGTTCGATCCTCACTGGATCAAAGTTGACTCAGTCTTCCATCCTTTTAAGGCCAGTAAAATGAAGAACCAGATTGTTGACAATATGCTGACTCTGTAAACTGCTTAGAGCAGTGGTTCTCAACCTTTCTAATGCCGCGACCCCATAATACAGTTCCCCATGTTGTGGTGATCCCCAACCACTTATACATCACTGGGTGTCAGGAGCATGGCCAAAGAAAAGGGGGAAAAAATGGCAGACAGCCTTGTTTGGCGACCCCTGTGAAATGGTCGTTCGACCCCAAATGGGGTCCCGACCCACAGGTTGAGAACCACTGGCTTAGAGCATGGGTGTCAAACTTGCGACATCACCTGACCTGTTGCGACATATTGCAACTTTTTCCCCATTTCCGGCAATGGGGTGGGTGCGGTTTTGGCATGAGGCATCCAGCCCATGGGCCAGCAGTTTGACACCCTTGGCTTAGAGGGTGCTGTAAAGCACTATGAAGTGGTATATAAGCCTTAATGCTATTGCTACTGCTACAGCCAGCATTAGCCCTTCTGTCTCTTTCTTTAGATCAGTGGTTCTCAACCTGTGGGTCGGGACCCCATTTGGGGTCGAACAACCATTTCACGGGGGTCGCCAAACAACGCAATCTGCCATTTTTTCCCCCTTTTCTTTGGCCATGCCCCTGGCACCCGCTGATGTATAAGTGGTTGGGGGTCACCACAACATGGGGAACTGTATTATGGGGTCGCGGCATTAGAAAGGTTGAGAACCACAGCTTTAGATATTTTTTTAATGTACTGACCATGTATCCCTTGCCTTGCCACATCTTTCTCTATTCTTCATTTGGTCTTTCTTGTAGGCCAGTTTATTATGATGTTTTCCCAGTAAAAACATCACAATATACTAGCTTCAGAGTATGCTCTTCTCTGTTCTTCAGATATTCTTCCAATGCCCTTTTTTCTTCTTCAGCTGTCTGATATGCTTGCAACATTCAATGCCCACTTATTTTCCTTGATAAGTAGAGCCTGTCAAATTGCTGCACAGATGTAAGGCATGATTCATTGTCATTCTTTTTTCTGGCCTTCCTATCAATGACATTTAGTTCTGCTTGAGTCCAGTCCACTATTTCAGCTGTCTATCTAATGACTGGAACTGCCCAGATGTTCATTGCCTTGATAGTATTTCCTCCATTGAGTTTCGTCTTTAAAATACCTTTCACTCACATGATGTATTTACTCCTAACTTTCTTCTCGACTTCAGTGTGCTTGATGTCAGCTTGAAGAATGCCCAAGTATTTATAGTGATCATCTTCATCCAGACTCTTGATGTTATTTTCCACAGGGCATCTCGATTCCTTTAGTTTTCACTATTTTCACCATCTTGGCTGTGTGTACAGACAGTGTTGAGCAGTGATTTTATTTCAGTGTTTTTTCATGCAGTCCCAGATCATCCCTGTGTTGGACTTTGAATATTCTGACAGATGCTTTTGATATTTGATAGCCACGGCCTGACATGTTCATTATTGTTGATAGAGGAATCAGTGCAACAACAAACAGTAGACTTACTTATTCTAAGAACTGGGATCACAATAAATTATAATAGACTCTTCAAATAATGATAAGCCACAAATCCCATAGATGCACTCTTGACAGGTACACTCACAAAAATGCCCTGTGTCAGTCTGAATGCACTTTTAGATCTCTATCTTCCACAGCATCAGCAGCCTTTAAGCGTTGAGTCCATATAGGGATGAAACTGCAGTAAAGCTGGTATTTTCTTTTGAACATTGCAGCTCTGTGGAGCATGTTGGCATCTGTATCTTAATGTATTTGCAGGAAATCCTGTCTTCTGTTGTCCTGGGCTGCAGATCTTTGAAGCAGAAAAGTGGCTGATGCTTTGTCCGTCCCCCTTCTTAAGTAGTATTGAGTTTCTATTTATTTATTTTTTGACCCGTGGCCAGAGAAAGAAAATATATGTACATGAGGTGTGAAAACAATTCATTTTATCTGTCTTTTAAATAGAATGAATTTGAGGAGGGGGGTCTTTGTTTCTGCAAGAACTTCAGGGTGGGGGCAGAGTGTCAGATTTTTCTCCTCTACTGATATAATGAAATCTATGTTACTGGTGACCTCCCCTTATCTTGGGAGATGTGTAAGCTGGCCTTGAAAACTATAGGTTCTTCATGATGGTTGTTCCCAGCAACTGGATTTGATTCTTATGCTTGCTACATATATCACAGAGGTTCTCTTCAGTTCTCAGGGAAAATAATATTTTGGTAAACTAATGTCATCATTACTCTGTATTTTGATAACGGCGTTCCTTTTTTAGCATCGTTAAATGACTCTCAAGTTTCAGTGACCTCTCTACCTGTCGCTGGCATTTGATGGGCAAGACAAAAGGCTTTCAGAGGAGGATCCAAGAAGAGCCATCAAAAGAGGCCCAGCATTTGCATTATTGTAATCAAGGCTGATGAATGAAGGTGGAAAGGTTGGGAAAGAGTTAATCAGCTCCATTCTATTCTAGGCTCAACTGCAGCTCTTCCTGCAAAAGTTTCTTTAAAGAACTTTCTGTAGTGTATATTTTGTTATGGTGGCAATATTTATATAAAATAGCCTTAAATTCTGCCTTCATCTCCAATTTCCCATCCATCTTTCTGATTTAACACTTTGTTGAAGTACTGAACTGAGAAAAGTCCATTTCATTCATAAAAAAATAAATAAATTTAGAGTGATGTCTAACTATCAACCCAAGTTTTGGGCCAGATATGTTGATGACACGTACACCATTGTCAAATGGCAAGATAAGGCCAGGTTTCTGGAGGAACTAAACTCAGTATTTCTGGTCATTCAGTTTACAGCAGAAGAGGAAGCCAATGGCACGTTGGCATTCCTGGATGTACTGGTCAGTCGCCAAACCAACAGCACCCTCCGTATAGCTGTTTACCAAAAAGTGACCCACACAGACAGGATATTACATTATAGGAGTAACCACCCAGTATCACATAAGATCATCCGGACGCTATTCAGGCAAATAGACACACACTGTAACACGAGGAAAGCTAAAGGCAAAGAACGGACCCATCTCTACCAGATATGCAGATACAATGGCTACCCCACAGATTTCATTCGGTGGTACAGCAGACATCAAGATCCCCATAGAATGCAAGGCAGACCAACAGCCACAACCTGGACAATGATACCATATGTTAATGGCATATCAGAGGTGACAATATGAATACTGGCACCACATAACATCAATGTGGCACACCAGCCAGATCAGAACTTTCGTGCCAAGGTGATGCACCCTAAGGAACCACAACCTGAGGAGGAAAGTTCATATCTCTTTTCCAATAGCTGAATTTACAGACATGGAATAACAAAACTGCAGACCTATAACTCATCTACTATTTTGTGTTAATAAGTGTCCATCCATCACCCCATCTGTATAAAAGAAAAACAAACAATGAATCTCTGAGACAGTTCCAAACTTCAAACCCTGGGAATGTTAACCCAGCCTTCTCCCATGTGGGTAGCCTCCATATATGTTGGAACTGCACTTCCCAGAATTCCTTGCCAATGGAGATGCTGAGTTCTGCCCTCTCCCTTATTCCACTCCATTTTTACATCTTGTGACCAGTTGGTAGCATAAGCTCTAGTGAATAATCCTGGAAATGAGAAGCCAAACCCCGGGGCAAGTTCTTATGGCATAATTATGCAGCTTCAGCTTTGTTTGCAGTGCAGCAGCATAATAGAATTTCTTATTGGACTTCATGCTCCCTCCCACCCTCTTTGGTGATCGTTTATGACTTCACGTTATGTCATCAATCTCCCAGGCTGGGTGACAAGAATGCACCGTAATAATTATAAGAGTGCAATGAGCTGGCGGCTCATCAAGAGGACATTTAGATGGCCTTTTGCATTGTAGCGTAACTATGAGCTCAACATTTTTGAAGCACCTTATTAACAAGTCCTGTCAATGCTGAGTGACTCAATCTCCCTGGTGGAAGATTTTGCGTCATCTACTGCAAATGTCAGGAAAAGAAATGGTGCTTTCAGCAATCCTGGGATCACCTGCTTTCTTTGGAATTCATGAGCACATACCCTGGTGAAATAAGTGGGGTGTGCACAAGGCTGCCTTGTACCGAGCACAAAACTCTTGCAAGGTGTAATAATGCTGAGAGGGATACAATCTAGACCAGGGGTGGGGAACCTTGGCTCTTTTATGACTTGTGGACTTCAACTCCCAGCATGGCTGGCTCAGGAATTCTGGGAGTTGAAGTCCACAATTCATAAAAGAGCCAAGGTTGCCTACCTCTGGCCTAGACAATCCTCTTATTTTTTCCACTGAATCAGGACAGTTCTAATAGGTCCTGTCTTATGTACACTGACCATTCCCATTGGCCAGTCAGTTGTGCATGAACTCCGACACCATGCTACATATGAGTATAAGGGTTTACAGTAGGTGGGGACAGTGAGTTGTAAGTGGTCCAACCAGGGATTGACTGAAGGTCTATTTACCCTAGGGTAGATTGCAAGCTATATTTGTACTGTTAAAATAGAAATAAAAACAAATACATCTGCAGACATTATCCCTTGTTCTCCAAGGACAGACAGAGACTGTATATAAATAGTATTAATATCAATATTTTCTTTTTATAAGAAGGCTTCGTTCAATTGGAAAATTTCAAGCAACTCAGATATTAGTCCCATCTATTTTTTCACTATCTTTGCTTTGTGCCTTTAGCATGAGCTCTGTTTCTGTCTGTGAGTGTTTACTGTTTTATAAAGACAATGTCATGGTTCCGACAGATGAAATTCTTCAAAAGAACTTCAAGGCATTGTTTACCTTAAAGAATCTTTTATTCGAGAAGCATAATATCGGCACCACATAGTCGAAGCCAAAAACTAAATCCCCCCCCCCCCTTGGCACAAAGTAGCAACAGTGTTTCCTAGTTTGGGTAATGAAATGTCTGCAAGAAAACCACCAAAATCAGAGTGAACCAAGTACCCCTCATTTCAACCCTTAGCTACAAATATTCTCCTTTATTCAGAATTAATATGTGATACGTCTGAAATAATACAGGCAATGTAAATCTATTTGAGATATCTCTTACGGTTCACAAAATAGATCCGAAGAGAATGAGATCCACCAGATATATAATAGTGGAAATGTCTGAGAAGGTTCTGGGTTTTAGGACTTCTTAATGTGGGGTTGAATATAATATATTAAGTAAAATCTTCTTAATTGTGGACTGTGACTATCCAGAGCACTACCTTAGAAAGAGGCCCACAAAACAAGAGAGTTCATTAGTTAATTCCTAGTGATAGATCAGGACTGTTTTATTTGCCTATTTTATATTGTTTCATGGGTGGCCCTTAGACTCTATTCTTTGCATCATTGGCTGCTCCGCGTATGAATCAGAGAAAATTATTAATTAGAAGAAAAATGCATAAAGGTGTTTATCCCCAAAACATGCTGTGCCATTTATACGCATCTTTCCCATCTCTCTGTCTCTCTTTACATAACAGGGTTCTGCCTTTTTTGAGAGAGAAAGCAGGGAGGGGGGGAGAGAGGAACAAAATCCACAGAGGAAATTGCATTTTCACTCACTTTGATGAATGTTCTGAAGCAGTTCTTGGCAGGATGTTTTGTTCTTCCTAGCTAGGCAGTAGCCGAGAAGGTCAAGACAGCAACTTTTCTGACTTTCCTTGTGTGGAGGCTTTTGAGCAGTTTCTGGATCAGCAGCAAAACCTTGCCGTGGACAAAGGCATAATCTCCAGCTTGTTCCGTAATGCAGATCAACACTGGCACCCAGTGTTTAAAGGAAATCATTTTATAAACCTTAGTCCTCTGTCCCATCTCTCCCTTGCTTCCTCCAATGGACCAATCATGGTACATGGATGGATACGAAAAAGATGGGAAGGAAAAATGTGTTGGTTTTCTGCTATGTCATCTGGTTACCCTTATATCAAGGCAAGGATAGAGATTTCTTCTCAGACAAAATCAACGGAGTTTAATTAATATGTGATTGACTAAACCCAGAGAGAATTATTCAGTTTGTATATCATACCGGACAATTGTAGCTTGTGAATCATAACAAACGGCTTAACATAATGTGTCAACCCAGCCAAAATATGTCTTCTTCAACAGATGAAATAAACCACGACTTCACACAAAGGGTGAATCTAGAATTCTAGAAGCAATAGGTGGAAGCTCATTAGAGGGAGATCCAACCTGGAAATAAGAAGGAATTTTCTGACAAGGAGAACTACTGAGCAGTGGAACAGCTTGACACCTGGAGTTGTGGGTGCTCCATCACCAGAGATTTTCAAGAAAAGATTGGACAACCATTTGTCCAGGATAGTTTATGGCCTTTTGCTCTGGGCAGGGGGTCGGACTAGAAGACCTTCCAAATCCCTTCTAGCCCTAAAATTCTAAACTGCTGAACTCTGAGACATCTTTGAATGTTTATTCTTGGGAAGAAAAAGAACAAATCTGAACAATCTGCAGGAAACCCAGGAATATGGTCTGCTCAATACTTAAACAACAAGAAACTCAGATCTTAAAGAAGAAGTTACTGCAGTAAAATGAAAGTTCACTCAAAACAATATATTTATTTTACTGCCATTCTGATGCCACTTTGGCATCTTCCTCCTCTGGATTAAAAGTGGTCTGAGTGATGCTAGATGGCTGCCATTCTTCACAATATTTCAGAATGGTGCTGCCTTGAAAAATTGTGGGAAATAAAATCACAGCTAGATCTGCCTGTTGTTCTTTGAAGCATTGGAATAATCAATAAATGAATTAATCAGTAAAGGTGACCAAGTGCAAGTGCAAGTGGTTAGCTTTCCTACACTGTTTATATTGCCCGGAGGACATTTTTTAATATCTCAACTAAATTTATTTGCACTCTATGAAGTTTACGCAATGAGTAGATTTTTGTTCCTTTCATCCAGTCTCATAAACTGCTTTCAGAAGTGGTTAAGAGGCTGCTATAGCCAATGGCACTGGATGCCAGGAGTTATGATTGTGCTACATTTCTTAGACACAGATTTCCCCCCCCCCTTCCAAGAATCCTTCATAGCAAAAAAATGGTGCAACCTTGGGTTGGTTTCTTTTCGGTGGCCAGCTCTTTCTCTCTTAATTGAGAGTGTGGCCCAATGGATTCAACTATCACAGAAGCTGAAAGCCAGGACTAGAGCAATAATGCAGCACTGTCTCTCAATTTTTCTGTCCATCCTTTGAGTGCTCCAGGTCAGGAAATTGACTCTCCCAATTTGACTTTACTGACCTAGGCTGGTGTGTCTCAACCTTGGCAACTTTAAGTATGAACTCCAACTGCCAGAATTCCCCCGCCCACATACTGGCTAGAGGAATCCTGGGAGTTGAAGTTGACACATCTTAAAGCAGCCAAGACTGAGAAACACTGGTCTAAGCTAGAGTAATAGAATTTTGAAAACCAAAAGGATTTTTCCTCCATCTTCCTCTTTTATTCTAATGAATAGTTTCTTTTCTATGCTTTCTCCAGGGTCATCTCTATGGCCCTCTGCACTTTTAATAGTTGAGGTTGCCTATGTGGAAGGTAGATCTGAAGGCTGCAGACATTGGAGTGACAATACCAAGTGAGTGGGACCAGTTTTGGAAGAAGCCATGGCATTTCTGTGTATTCAGGTTGATTTTATTTCCTTGGCTATAGCCAAGTACAATTCTGTAGTCTGCACAGTAAACATCGTATTAACACTAGGTATTTTAGGACAACTATATTTCTCCTTTTATCTTAATTAATTGTGAATTTTGTATTTTATTTGTTGGTCTATGACTGAATAAACATTGATTTTATTTTATTTTTATGCTTTCTGGTTGAACAATTAAGCAGTGGAATGACTTACCTCCAGAGGTTATGGAGGTTCCAACACTGGAGGTTTTAAAGAAGAGATTGGACAACCATTTGTCTGAAATTATATAGGGTTTCCTGCCTTAGCAGGGGGTTAGATTGGAAGGCTTCCAAAGTCCCCCCAACTCTGTTATTCTGCTTCTGTTATACTGTTTTTGTCAGGGTTGAGTAGGGGTTAAACTAGAACTAGACTTGGGTTCTTATCTCCCACCAGCCGTGGAAGATTTCTTAATGGGCGACTTTGAGTCAGTCAATCTCCTTTGATAAACCATGTTGTGCAGTAAAATTAGAAGAGGGAATGGTTTGTATGTTACCTAGAATTCCTGCGTGTGCATATGTGTGTGTGTGTGTGTGTGTCCTTGCATGGATGTGTGTATCAGCTAAATAGAAATATAAATATATTAGGGTAGTATGGCTGATAGTCCCTTCGCTCGGGGAGCCCAAAAAGATAACTCAGTGTCCTGAACTAGGCTTGAGAATCTTAGGCTACTAATCCCAGATCAAGGAAAATGCTTTTGGCTACAGAAGTAAACACATTTAATTGGAAATAATATCACACATTAATTTTCAAAAATAAATACCTAAACATAGAACTGGATTGGATTATGATTGAGGAGGAGGAGGTGGATGGACTTTCAGTTTCCTCTAGTCATGCTGGTCAGATCCACAGCTCATGAAAAAAAGTGATTTTTTTATATATATATTACAAAATAAACCAAATATCTGTATCTTCAAGACAGATGATGAAACATGCAAGTTCATTACTAACAGAGGAAACAAAAAGAAAGAGAGAGAGAACAGAAAGTTTCTTTGTGTCTATTTTTTTTTTAAGTGAACAAAGAAACAGAAAAGAAGAAGAAAATACATTTCCATTTAGCTTTATCTTTCTTGGTCCTAATGGGAATGAATCATGACATACAAAAGGGGATAAAATGATTTTTTTTTTTTTTTAAAAAAAGGTACCGTTATTTCTTCTTCTTTAGAGCTCACTGGGCACTTATTCTGAAGGTTACCAAACTTTGCTTTTGTAACTGAAACACACAGTAGTAAATAAAAGGCCTCCAAACAGAATTGTCCTTATTTAGGCAAGAGTTCTGGCTAGAGACAAAGCACAAAGAATTGATCGACTGAGAAAAAAATGTAGCAGTTGCTTTTGAAGACAGACCATAGCTTCATGAGAGAATACACGGACTGCACAGGGAACATTGCACATCCAGCCCCAGCTGCCTTCAGCTGTATATGTACTGAAGATAGCCAAAGCTGGACAAAAATGTAGGCAGACAATTTTTATACTAAGTGCATTTGCATGCAGAGTTCAGGAATCCCCAGCTGTTGGGACCAGAGGCACCTCTGGACTTATGATACATCATGGATGCTCATTAAATAACTTCCATGGACAGGGGACTAGTCACAAAACACCCATTCAAGGAGAACATGAATTACTGAGCTGATTCCCCAATGTCCCTACCCTTAGCCTCAGTGAGGTTGTCTAGCATCTCAGCTTATTTTTGCCCTATTCTGGCAAAATAGATGGCCAGATTCACAGTGAAATCTATTTTAGTCTTGCCAAACTAAAGCTGTCACCTTCTAATCTACTAGAGCAGTGGTTCTCAACCTTTTTAATGCCGCGACCCACAACCGGTCGTAGTCGAGGACTACTCAAGCGGTCATAAGTTGAGGACTACTCAACTGGTGCAGCACCATTTGCAGAATGGGACTTTTGGCAGGCTCAGCAGGGCAGAGCAGCCTGGACAATTCCTATTGGCTTTTGAAAGCCAATAGAATTAGACTCTATTCAAGAGAGTCTATTCTATTGGCTTTCAAAAGCCAATAGAATAAAAGGGAGTAGCACAGCTAAGGAAAAGGGGGAAAAAATGGCGGACTGCGTTGTTTGGCGACCCCCGTGAAATGGTTGTTCGACCCCAAATGGGGTCCTGACCCACAGGTTGAGAACCACTGTTCTAAAGATATCCTGAGAGATTCTAAGTTATTGCTACCCTGAACCTCTTCCCCCACCTCATCCAGCTCAGGACTGTGTAATCTCTTAATCCCTGTCTCTTGGAAAGTTCTCTGTTGCCAAAATTCTCCAGCATGTTCCAAAAACAAGAAAGACGATTGAGGTTGGCATTCAACATTGTAACATGCTACGGACCCTGCCCACGTGGTGATAGCCTAATTCAATTCACTGTTTTCTTTAAGTTTATTCCATTCACATCTAGTGCTCCATTGATTTATAAAGTGAATGCGTAAGAAGGGTTGTTGTTACAGACATGTAACATTCCTCAAATAGTAGCAGTATTGATTTGGAATATCAGGATGATAAACCCCATTGAGACGGGGTTTTTGCACATGTCAAAGAGAAGGGAATGAGCGCAACAGAAAGTCAAAGCTATCATATTCTTTGCCAATGAGCAGTAAAGAGGACTGGATCCATCCCTGCTCTCTTTCCTTGGATAAATCTCATTTATGTCTCATCTTTCAGAACAGAAAATCTTCCAAATTACTGTTGTCATTTTGTTTTCACTGTTTTAATTGGAATGTTTGGTTAACGTTTCCCCACCTGACTGTTTGAAGTTGTAAGTAGGTAAGATACACAAATAAACTGAGGAAGGCTTTCTGCCAACATGAATCAACCAACAACTAAGGAGGCTGGGTGACAACTTCATTTCTTAGCAACTGAGAATGTTTTTCTTGTTGATAAGGTTTCAAGGTTATAGCCACAACGGTGTAAAAATATAGTGTTGTGAACTGCTGCCAATAATTCAGACAATAAAATGTTTCTTTTAGACATGTAAATAGGGCAGTAGGCAAGGCTGATGTGTTGATATCTATTAAGCACTGCTGTTTGTTTTATATGTAAGCAGGACAAAAGAGGAAAATCAGTCTGGATTAATCAGGGGAAAAACTAGGGAAGAAATTTAATTAGGAGAGCAAATAAGGTTTTCTCACAAATGAAAAATTACTTGAAAGAGTGCTCTTGTAGTGACAGACTGGATAGGAAGAATCGTTTCTTCTGATGCTATTTTGTAGGTGTTTTCAAGTAAGTGTTCATTCCTGGTAACTTTGCCTGGACAGGTTCCTGCAGTTTTCTTGGCAAGATTTGAGAAGTGTTTATCTTTGCCTCCTTCCCAGGGCTAAGAGAGGGGACTGGACCAAGCTCACCCAGTTGGCTTTAAACCTAAGGTTGTACTAGAACTCACAGACTCCCTGTTTCTAGCCTGATACCTTAATTCCTTCACCAAACTGTTCTCATCAAGTCTCTGCAGTTTTCTCAGCAAGATTTTAGAAGTGGTGTGCTTAAAGCTTGAGCTTTCTCCCCAGCTCTCCAGCCCACCAAAACCCTATCAGCTCTGGGCCCAATGTCCTTCGGTTCCCACGGCTAAGTTATTGTTGTTATGACTAGCTGGACTCTCATCCCTATTCCCCCTCCCAGCAGCAACTAACTCTAAAAGCAATAGAGAAAATGGTTGCATTTCCATCTGTTGTCAAAGCAAGAACATCCGATGTTAGCAGCGTTGACAAGCACAGAATTTCTTTTGTTCTTGCAGGGAAATATCCCTTCAGAAGTATTGAATAAGATTTTTTTCAGCTTCTTTGATTTGTTAAAAAAATATATTAGTGCATGAATAATGGGATTCCTTCCAGGAAAAGTAAACAAGGAATATCAGTTGCATGTGTGAATATTGGGAATTATATCCTAGAATAAAGGTGAGCACTTTCTAAGAGTAGGATCAGAAGAACTATTTTCCAGTTGCACAAGTTAATGGAGAGGTTTTTAAATGGGAGGGAATAAATTCTCATATTTAATGGCCCCAGGCTATTTTCTGTGCTATCAAGTAACCCATAACATAATTTCATGTCTATTTGCAGGCTAGTAACTTGGTGAAGCTTTTTAAACCATTCACTATCAATGTATCCAGCTAGGCATCATTATCATCCATAAATATATTGGAGTCAAAGTGGTTCATAAAAAGTGGTCAGTGTAAGTGCAGCAATAAATAATAGCACAATAACTGTGATTGATTACTTTTGAAGTAAATAAATGGAAAGGATGTCAGCTTCCAACTGAATATGATTCCCTAGGACAGATTTGGACATATATCTAGAAGATGTCCACTTCAAGAAGGTATTTTTTAAAGCTTACATTCTTTTCTTGCACAGGTATGGTTGTATTTTGGTATTTCTAACCTCTCTCTTTCTCTTTCACACACACAAACATACTTATAGTATGTTAGCATGTGGAATATTATAGAGAGGAATTCTAGTTTTTAATAAGTTGCCCGAACAGTTATTTTTTGAAAAAATAAACAGTTTTTAAAAATATCAATTTGGATATATTACTTTGGCCATACACCTTTGGTCTGTTTTTCCAAAGTTCGGGGTGATTTAAAAGTGAGAATGGCAGAGATTTTCTTTCGGCATGCTCCCTGCTTTATCCTTACTTTTAACTCCTCCCGCCCTGTCCCAAAACAGAACCCTCAAGAACAAGAGCAAAATAAATAGGGGGCTGCCCCAAAGAAGAGGGAGTCAAGCTATTCTCCAAAGCGCCCGAGGGCAGGACAAGAAGCAACAGATGGAAACTAATCAAGGAGAGAAGCAACCTAGAACTAAGGAGAAACTTCCTGACAGTTAGAACAACAAACCAGTGGAACAACCTTCCTCCAGAAGCAGTGAATGCTCCAATACTGGAAGTTTTTAAGAAGAAACTGGGCAGCCATTTGTCCGAAATGGTATAGGGTTACCTGAGCAGGGGGTTGGACTTGATGACTTCCAAGGTCCCTTCCAACTACTACTACTACTACTACTACTACTACTACTACTACTACTACTACTACTACTTCTTCTTCTTCTTCTTCTTCTTCTTCTTCTTCTTCTTCTTCTTCTTCTTCTTCTTCTTCTTCTTCTTCTTCTTCTTCTTCTTCTTCTTCTTCTTCTTCTTCTTCTTCTTCTTCTTCTTCTTCTTCTTCTTCTTCTTCTTGTTATTATTATTGATCATCGCACAGTCAGCCAGATGTTCAGACTGGATTTGGCATTTTGTCTACCTATCGAGTCCTTACCCAGGACCTGGGATAGGCAGATGTGGATGTTTGATGGTATTACAGATATCATCGCAGGATGGAAGAAGTTCCTAATAAGGCCACTTTTTGCAATTGACTAATAGCAAATTTGTCAATGCCAATGGTGTTCAAGTGGTGCTCCAGTTGTTTTGGGATTGCACCCAAGGAGCCTATTACTATTGGTACTACCTTGCTTGCTTTTGCCACAGTCTTTCTATTTCTATTTGTAGGTCTTTGTATTTTGTTATCTTCTCCAGTTCTTTCTCTTCTATTCTGCTGTCTCCAGGCACTGCCACGTCCACTATCCAGACTTTTTTGTCTTTCTTATCGACAATTGTTAAGTCTGGGGTGTTATGTTGCAGGTGCTTGTCTGTTTGAATTCTGAAGTCCCAGAGCAGTTTAATTTTATCATTTTCTATGACTTTCTCTATTTTATGATCCCACCAGTTTTTGCTTACAGGCAAATGATATTTTTTGCAGATCTTCCAATGCACCATTGTTGCTACTTTGTCATGCCGCTGCTTGTAATCAGTCTGTGCAATCTTCTTGCAACAGCTTACCAAGTGGTCCACTGTTTCTTCAGCTTCTTTGCATAGGCGGCACTTACTGTCTGTTGCTGTCTTCTCAATTTTGACTTTGTATGCATTTGTCCTTAAGGCTTGGTCTTGTGCAGCCAGAATTAGTCCCTCGGTCTCTTTCTTCAATTTTCCTGCTCTTAGCCATTGCCAGGTCTTATTATTATCTGCTTTCCCAGCTATTTTTTTCACCTATTGGCCATATAGTGCTTTGTCTTCCCATGCCTCTATTCTGTTCTTCATTTGATCTTTCTTGTAGGCTAGTTTAGTCTCTCCAGTAGTCAGTAAGCCTTCCTGATATACTAATTTCAGTGCATCTTCATCATTGTTCTTCAGATATTCTTCCAAAGCCATTTTTTCTTCTTCAACCATCTGATGTACTTGTAGCATTCCACGCCCACCTATTTGCCTTGGTAGATAAAGTCTATCAATGTCACTGCGTGGATGAAGGGCATGATTCATTGTCATTATTTTTCTGGTCTGCCTATCCATTGCTTTTAGTTCTGCTTGAGTCCAGTCCACTATTCCAGCTGTGTACCTAATGACTGGGATTGCCCAGGTGTTGATTGCCTTTATGGTATTTCCTCCATTGAGTTTGGACTTTAAGATCTTCTTCACTCTCTTGATGTATTCACCTCTAATCTTTTTCTTGACTTCAGTGTGCTTGATGTTGTCAGCTTGAAGGATACCCAAATATTTGTAGTACTCTTCCTCATCCAGACTCTTAATGTTATTTTCGTGGGGCATCTTGATTCCTTCAGTTTTCACTATTTTTCCTTGTTTGATAGTAAGTGTGGCACATTTGTCCAAGCCAAACTCCATTACAATATCTTGGCTATATATACGGACAGTGTTGAGCAGTGATTCTATTATTATTATTATTATTATTATTATTATTATTATTATTATTATTATTATTATTATCTAAATAAATCCAACCACATTGCACTTATTATTTAATAAAAGTGCAATGGCACAGACTACCCATTGGCAAACAAAGAGATGTATTTCCTTGCAAGATTTCTGTTTAACAAAGTTGGAGAGTAGAGTTTTTGGTAGGAAGATTCTGACAGAATTTCTAACCATTTTAATTGATGGGAGAGACACTGAAGTAAGAGACTTTTGGATTTCAGGAATTTTGCTAGTTTTTTTTTTTTCTCCCTGGAACATTATAAGGGGTTTGGTGGTAGCGGTGATCCTGCCATGTTTTGTTTTCTGTAACTGTGATGCCAATTGGATAGAAGACACACAAATACAAACATCTACTAATCACTTTAACCACCAATAGTATGACTTGGTCAAAGAAAAGGGAAATGTTTTATGTAACGCCAGGAATGATGAGGACAAATGTGAAGCTTGATAACAGTAGCAGGTACATGAATAGTCCCCTTTAAGAAAACGTTTAAGGTAAAAAGGTAAGTGATTCCAGACCAGTGTTATTTGAATGGCACTCTCACCACCACCAACATATTCTCAGAAAGTCAGATGCACATATTGGGTGAAAAATGTAACCTGATTTGTTTGTTTGCTTGCTTATAACATGTATAAGATTTAGATCACCTATAAAAATATGTATGTCCAGAACTTGTATGAGGTACTGTACAGCCAGTCAAAGCTACCTTAAAACAATGAAGCAAGCAACATGATGAAGGAGCACCTGTCACCCCAGGATCTAAAAAGATTGATAGGAAGTAGCAGTTAGGGTGCAGTACTGCAGGCCACTTTAGCTGACTGTGTTCAGCAGGTCAGCGGTTCAAATCTCACCGGCTCAAGGTTGACTCAGCCTTCCATCCTTCCGGGGTAGGTAAAATGAGGACCCAGATTGTTGGGGGCAATGGAAATATATATATATATATATATATATATATATATATATATATATATATATATACACATTGCTTACTGGTGTACACCGCTTAGAGAGTGCTTGCACTTAAAGCGGTATATAAGTCTCGTAAATAAATAAATAAATAAATACCTGGGAAATTCTGGGTCTTGTAGCTCTCCATGTTAGATGTGCTTGTAAGAACTATAAGTCCCAGAGCTTTGTAGTTACTCCTGTCATTTCCTTTGCAGGATCAAAAGAAGGCAACAAAGCTTGTCAGTATATGATAGAAAAAAGACTTTAGTAATCAGGAAAATTTAGATTCTATAGACATACACATTTGTCATAGGTGGGAAGTCAGCAGATTCTAGTGCTACCTCGTCCTAGTATTAATCCATTATGAAGTCATATGAATTTTTCTCTCTTTACTGAGTTCATAATGTCAGAAATTACCCTTTGAAATGTTTCAAGAGTCATTATTGAACAAACACTAATAGATCACTCCATTGTGCTTTTTCTGAAAGTTCAACAATTCTGTTGACAATATCCAAAGTCTATTTTATTTATTCATTCATGTTATGTGCCATCAGGGAGATAGGTAGAATTTGTTGATGAGCTGAAAAGTACGGCTTTTCCTCAATTACGCTTCTGTAATGTAGTTTTGGCATGATAATCGGGAAGGGTTATGTGCATTTTCTATTGATCACTACGATTGTGCTTTTTTAAGGGGGGCAGGACTTCCAAGGATTATAGAAAAACTTGAAAAGGTCTAGTATTATTTTATGCCCTGAAGCATCTGATATAAAAAATGTAGATGTCACAATTTCAGAAGCAATTGCAAAAAAAAAAAAAAAAAAAATGACTAGGCATATAGAAAGCAATAATACTAGAACACAGAAGGTTTATCATAGAATGTTATGTATTTAGATTTATTTGCTGTTCTGTCCCTGGAGCATTGAATATAACTTGTACTTTATTTTAAAACCTGAAAATATACCGTTTCTTGGCTCAGAGGCTTGTAATGGTTATGCACAGTGGAAATAAAGAAGAAGAAACATGAGTCCAGTATATTCTCTCCTTCTCAGATGTAGATTCAACCAGTGGTAGGATTCAAGTATGTGAACAACTGGTTCTCTATGTGGATGCCGCTTCCAGAAGTCCGTTCTGTGCCTGGGGAACAAAAAATTAGCTACTGGTTCTGCTGAACTGGTGCAAACCGACTGAATCCCATCACTGGATTCAACCCACTAAAGAGCTGTTTTGTCAAGTTTCAGGGCAGTGATCAGGTACCCAAGCAGCTGGTTTCATATGGATCCAGAGACAATCAGAACACCATTGAATAAAGAATTTTTAAATTTTATTATTCATTCAACCAAATGGATTTAAAACCATAATATAAACAGCATACATACCAAGCAAGATGATACCAAAATCTTTTATAAGCTATGAAAACTTCTTTAATAATGAAGCAGATATATCACAAAGATGGCCAATTTCCAGAAGCTCCCGACAAACAGCAACAGCCCTGCAGTTTTTATCAAAACCTGGCACCATGACTTCATGGACCTGCTATGCACAGGAGACTGTAAGACCTATCCTTGACTGGGTGACACAGGACAGGAACTGAAAGTAATAATAACAATAATAATAAAGAAAGAAAGAAAGAAAGAAAGAAAGAAAGAAAGGAAGGAAGGAAGACAGACAGAAAGAAAGATGGAAGGGACCTTGGAGGTCATCGAGTCCAACCCTCTGCTCAGGCAGGAAACCCTACACCATTTTGGACAAATGGCTGTCCAGTCTCTTCTTAAAAACTTCCAGTGTTGGAGCATTCACCGCTTCTGGAGGCAGGTTGTTCCACTGGTTCATTGTTCTAACTGTCAAGAAGTTTCTCCTTAGTTCCAGGTTGCTTCTCTCCTTGATCAGTTTCCATCCGTTGCTTCTTGTCCTGCCTTCAGGCACTTTGGAGAATAGGTTTGCAGCTAATTCATTGAATATAGTCAAACAGAAAATAACCTGAGAGATTACAACAATTCTATCATGGTTTTTATGGTAGTTAATTTGGCAGTTTGACTGTGTTGATCCAGCAGAACTTGCTTTTTCCCAGAACAGGAAATAAAAATAAAAGCAAATCCTGCAGTTGAGCTACACATCACTGAACTAAACTGTTACACGTTCTATTTTATTTTGACAGAATACAATGCTTGAACCTGGTGAATTATTTATTTATTTTAAATGCATCAAATTAATTAATAAAGTGTATATAGAGGAACATCAAGCATTGTCTCAAAGTTAAAAGGCATGGTAATAATGCAAAAGTACCAGAAAAAGTAAAGAAAACCCTAATTCATATGTTGATAAATAATGTACAATCATGTTAACAAAAATGTGTCACTAATAGTAGAGTTGCAAACTGTATGAGCTAATGTCAAACCTCTTGAGCTGCATCTTCAAGAACAAAGCAATTATAACTAACCCTCATTAAATGAGCAATCTCTGAAGTATCCAATGTACACAAACCAAAATGTGCTTTTAAATAATATAAGACCAATTTCATATTCTTTAAAAAAAAACCACTGGTTTGCTAGGAAAAACAAACATTGAAGTGCATTTTTTTTGGAATGGAATATATAACTAATATCAATTTAATCAGCTACAAGTTTGTATAAAAAAATAGCTGCTGGCTTAAAAGCCACTGTGAATTCTTCTGTAACATTCAACATTGTGGAACTCCCCAAACAGAGATAATATCTGGATTAAATTGTTGAATAACAAATGCTTACTTTGAATAAATGGTCAAAAATAATTCTGTTGATTCTGCAAAAGTTTTAAGAATGATGACTGCCAAGATAATACTATAAAAGGCCCAGTTTATATATATATATATGCTACTTTTCATTTGGGTTTGTCCCATAACGTAAAAAATTTCTGAGTAAAAGATCAGCATTATATCTGCAATCAAATTTTCTTATAACTACCTAATGGAACTGGCTGTAAGATGGAAATTGACTCTTGTACTTTCTGGGAACACTTTAACTAAGGAGAGATTACAGTATTAATAATCACCCATGATTTAGGATTAAATAAACTAGATCAGTCCAAAATATAAAATGTCAAAGAAACCTGAAATAAGTTTAGAAGCTTCACAGAAATTATATAAAAAGCTTTCTCAGCATCTCAATTTGCTGAGCTGGGTCTGTTTTCACTTCAAGTAAGAATATCAGTTAAAATACTGATATAGCAGAAGCTTGATCTGTATAAATACAATCTCATTTGGGTGTATAATATTTGAAAAAAAACAAGCTGTAATATATTGGTTAGAATATCTTAACATTTGTATCTATGATTGAAATAGATCTGTAATTAGAACACAAAGTAGGACTGCCAGACTAGATATAACTATGATATTTGACCAGGTAAATGTTGAAAATCATTCACTGTCTCTGCAGAAAAATAGAAGATAACAAGCCAATATCCTTTAAAAAAAAAATCAATCCACTGGAAACGAGCAGAGCCAGGAATTTCCATTGATTTCATAATTTAATTGTAGCAACACTTTCTTAGACACAAGAGATGAAGATCAGTAACTTTCTCTTTTGATAAATGTACTAATCTCATTTTTGTTGGAAATAAACTATTTTGTAATGATAAAACATTGGAACAAGACTATTAAATTAAATAATGTAATAAATTAAATATCTTATTACCTTCGTATTTGGTAGAGTCTAGGGAACGGTGGTCAGAAGATTTCGATGCATAATGGGTTAATCATTTTTTTAAACTTTCTGTGGAAAAATGTAACCTTAACCAATTCCTGCTTGGCTTTTTTATGGAAACATAAGGGAAATTACAATCTGGAATTAATGCTGTGTCAATGTCCTATAAAAAAGACAATGCATAATATAATGAAGTCTTATTTAATAATTTGAACCCACGGGCTGGTTTCATCATACTGGAGCCGCGCCCACCCCATTGCCGGCAATGGCGAAAAAGCTCCGATATGTTGCACGACGTCACGTGACGTCGCAAGTTTGACATGTCTAATCTAGTTAATACCCTATCTTTCAGCAAAGATACATTCAAGGACTACTTTAACGATAAATTTCCCAGTTTATTACATAAAGCAGTATGACATGTTAAATGTGTAATAATAGGCCTGCTGAAAAATTTTGATTAGATAAGTTTGCACTGGATGTAACTTACTATAGCTGCACACCAGGGAACTCTATGTCACTTGGGAGGCGTTTTAGCTTTGAACATCTTAGTAATTTCTAGTTGATAATATTCTCTTTGTGAATAGAAGAAGCCCAGCATGCAGGTGGTCCTCAACTTACAACCATTTGTTTATTGAGTCATAATGGCAGAGAAAATAGTGATTTATGACCAGTCCTCACACTTACAATCGTTGCAAGATCCCCATGGTCACATGTTCAGAATTCAGGCCCTTGGCAACCAGCATGCATTTACAATGGTTGCAACATTCCAGGGTTATTTGATTACCATTTGCAACCTTTCCAGGAACAAAGTCAATGGGGAAAGCCAGATTCACTTAACAAGTCCGTGAGTCACTTAACAATTGAAGTGGTTCAGTTCAGGAGATAACAGGAGAACAAATTGAATTTAAAGCTGAATTATTTTTATTAGGAATAATAAATCAAAAGATAAAGAAGCGACTCCAGTATATTATTGTACACATAGTAACAGCAGCACGTATTGTCTATGCTCAATGTTGGAAATTTGAAAATATACCAGCTAATGATATGATTATCCATAAGATATTAGAATGTGCTGAGATGTATAAGCTCACGCTAGAAATGAAAGGCAAGGAAGAAACAGAATTTTATGAGCTGTGGGATAAGTGGTATAATTGGTTAGAACAGAGAAACAAAAATGTATAGTAATAAATGTAAATAACTGTAAGAGATACATGACACAGTACTGTTAAAAAAATATTTAATGTTTTGTAAATTGGAAAAATGAAAAAAAAAAACAAATTGAAGTGGTTCACTTAATCACCATAAGAAAAATGGTCATAAAATTGGGCATGACTCACTTAAATGTCTTGCTTAGCAACAGAAATTCTAGTTCCAATTGTGGTTGTACATCAAGGACTACCTATAGTCCTTGTGCTTTTTTAGCTATTTTAGTGGCTGACTTAGTTTCTCTCTTTGTGATCTGGAAGACCACACTCTTTCTTTCTTTCTTTCTTTCTTTCTTTCTTTCTTTCTTTCTTTCTTTCTTTCTTTCTTTCTTTCTTTCTTTCTTTCTTTCTTTCTTTTGGTTTCTATTGATGTCCCAGGGATGCTTACCACTTTGGCTCATCTTTGAATAGATCCATAAACTTGGTCTCTTCAGAGCTAATAATTAGCTTCTTCTCATCACAATAGGTTCTCCTGAGTCCAATCTACTTTTTTTAAAAAATAGTAGGCTGCATCATTTATCTATTACTCCAGGGGCAGAAGTGTGAAAGTCCCTTCTGGTTGGAGTTAGAATAAAAGAAGTCAAGACCATTTTGAATAAAGCAGAATCCAAAAAGTAGTCCTGTTTTGCCCCTTTGTTTATTGGTATTCTGATAGAGATAGATGGTGCTGAATCTGATTTGAAAAAACGTTTTCATATGGCATCTTTTTTAAAAAAAATAATCAATTTGCATTTATTTACAATGTAAAAATATCAGATCCAAACAGATAGAAAGAACATGGAGAAAATGGCCAGGGAGTTAATAGAATTACAGTCCATCCTGGAAGAAATAAATCATGTAGATAGGACAATTATAATAACAGACTCAAGCCACTGGAATAATTTTCACCAAACCCTATCCATAGATAGAGATGAATGCTGACTTCAGAACAGCCAACACAACATAGTATCATGGGGGTGAATAGAATCTTTTTCTGCTCAAAAGTACAAGTTATTGCCCTCTAAAGACTAGTTCAGTGAAAATAAGATTTAGAAAGGTTATTTTGTTTTAAAGAATTTTAACAGGTTTGTGAAAGTCAGTTATTGACATATTCATCCATAACTACAATCTCTCAGCTGATATTGTATTCTGAGCCTCATCTGATCTGACACTTGTGATGTTCTCTAGTGGTGTCCAAAACATTTCAAGCCATTTGAATTAATTCCCTGTTTGAAATTGTTTTGAGCGTCAGATATTCTATCTTGCACTCAAAACACTTCCAAAATAATTAAAACATCCCCTCTTGTGCTCAGATAGCCATTTCACACTTGAAACAACCATTTCAAACTTGAAATGGAATGTTTTGAATGCAAACTGGTTCAAATTCAAAACGTTTCAATTATATCTCTCCTCATCTCCTTGACAATGTCCACCATAACCTTTTCAACATTTCTCAAAACTGTTATTTTAATGGATGAAGTTTAGTGGAATTTCTCAGGTGCTGTCCAGATAAATAATGAACCAGGGTTTTTTTTCCCAATAATTAAATGCACCTGTTTCCTATTCAGTGTTTTTTTCTGGGTGAGTATTTCAGCATTGGATAGCTTTACTAAAAGATAAAGAAGAGGGAACAGTTTGTTCATTACAGCCAAATCTTCTGTTTTTAATCTTGATCTTGTTCCATTTCTTTGGATTTTCCTTGCTGGTAGTCAGCTGACAATGTTCCTTTCTGTGTTTGCATTAGGTAAGAAAAGCAAAATTGTCAGAATTTGCAAACAAAATCTTTGTTTCTATGATAGGAATCAGACAGCATCAACTTGAGTTTTATCTTAAGATTCATTAAGTAAAAGAGAATGAGGGATTTGACCCTTGAAAAACAAAAGTGGCTTTTTATTTAGAGTGCAATCATTTATTGCATGTTGAGGACTCCAGATCTGAAAGTAGGATGAGTATTTTGTTGTGAAAGCTTTAGAAATGGCACTGTGTTCATTTTCTGACAATCTTCAATATGTTTGCAATCTTAAACTGCAACATACCTGGTGGCCAGAGCGTTGATCATTTGCCTCATCTTCCAAATAAGGGAAGCCCCTGTAGTTTTTGTACAAATTTGTGGCATTGTTACTGAATAAATTTAAATAATTAAGCTATTAAGAGATGTTGAGCATGGATGTCATTAGTCATGCATATTGGCATCTCCACCTGGCATATTTGAGCAAATGCCATGTTTCTTGCTGAGATCTTCTCTACTCTCTCCTTTTGTCGACCCAACTTCTGGGCAGTTACAAACTCCTATATCTAGCAGGGTTTTCTCCCCTTCATTTTGGCACTCTGGGAGTGCCCCTTAATTTTCACCTATCACTGGATTTGCAAATGGTCGCTATAGGCAAGAAGCACATTAGCAAAAATATGCCTAGCATAGCTGCTACAACAGCTCCTCTACCAGTTTCATTTGGTAACAGTTCATGGTGTCTTGCTAAATTAAGAATGTCCACAATCTTCTCTCTCTGACCGAACAGTTTTTTTAAAAGATAAACTGTCCAGAATAGGAATTGGTTATGCAGTGATGTGATTCAGATATGTGAACAACTGGGTTTCTGTGTGGATGCTGCTTCCAGAAGTCCATTCTGGGCCTGGGCAACAAAAAAATAGCTACGGGTTCTGCAAAAGTGGTGCGAACTGGCTGAATCCCACCACTGGGTTTATGGTATCCTTGGCCCATCCCCCAAATAAAACAATTGAATCAAGAAAAAAAAATAGGAAAAATGACATGTAGAAATAATGTAGAATGTGGAATTCAAAAGAAGAAGCAAACATTTATCTTAAGATTATTTGATGGAATGGCAAGAAGGACTGCCTGCTTCATTAATGCTGTTCAGTTCATGGAGCAAAAATGGCTGTATCTCAGGTCTGGTTGGCTTGGGTTTGGCTAGATCTCCTGACCTCCTAGGAGCAGATCAACAACCTGTACTTCTGTTACCAGTTTCCCTACCTTATCTTTGCTCAGCAGACCTAGAAAGGAACTTTGTCCATCAAAGTTAAGCTGTAATGATGTGGTTTTCTGCATCACTCACTTCCTACGGAACCAGAAGCTGAACGTCATCTGTTTTCACATGCATACAGGGCGGTGTTAGCTCCATTTCAGCATACATGATAAATGCATAAATGTAAATCTTACTCACCAAAACAGCCAAATCTTGAGATGAGACCAAGCCATGTGTTGAGATAACCATTCATTTCACCCAAAGGAAAAACAAATGTATTTATTCTCTCTCATTTCTTAGAATTATATCCCACCCTTTGTGGATTATCAGACAAAGTAATCTTGACTAATCAGATTTATCCTTTCCCACCCCATGTTCCTGTAGTTCTTCCAAGCCACACGTGTGGAAATCCAGGAAGGCTTCAGAATGGAATCCAGCAAGGCACAACATTCAGCATTGGAGACAAAGTGCGTTACAGCTGCAACCCAGGTTTCTTTTTGGAGGGGCATGCGTTGCTCACTTGCCATGAGACCATGGAAAATTCTGCATCCTGGGATTTCCCTCTGCCCTTCTGTCGTGGTAGGTGTTCTTCATTGTCTTTTACCTTGGACTTTCTTAATATATACTATAGGTCAGTGATGGCGAACCTTTTAGAGACCGAGTGCCCAAACTGCAACCCAAAACCCACTTATGCATCGTTGGGTGCTGGGTGGGTGTGGCCCATTGGCTGGGTGTGGCCCATTGACTGGGTGTGGCCAAGTGGGTGGGTGTGGCCCATTGGGTGCGCATGGCCAAGGTGGTAATAGCAGACTGGGTGGGACTAAAAAGTTCAATCAATCAATTCCAACTTTGCAAGATCTTTTCTTTTCCCACGAGAAGTTGAAATTGACTGATTGATTGAATCTTTTTTTTTGTACATGGCAGCGGAGGCCTAAAGCAAAAAGGTTTTATAAAACCCAGCTCAAGGCCTAGGACTGGGGTGATGGCACGCGTGCCCACAGAGAGGGCTCTGAGTACCTGTGCCCTAGGTTTGCCACCACTGCTATAGGTGTTGGCTAGGGCTGGGAATGGCTTAGCAAAAATTATCTAGATTAGAGTCAAATCCTATCATAAGAGTTTGGCGTTCTGTAATCATCTAAATTCTGTGCAAAGGGAAAGCTGAATTATGTATCTGCATATATTATCCAACAGGACAGACTTGCATATTTTATTAAACATAATTCATCCACATTATGCTAATATGCACATACAGTGGGAGTCAGGTTGTGCTTTGAACCTCTGGAGATACTATTCATCTATCCTATTCACTTTTGTGATTTCAGCAAGCATGTACTTTTAAATATATATTGGCAACCATAAGAGCCAAGAATGTTTTTTTTAAAAAAAAAAAAAAAATCAGAGTTAAGGTTATTAGGAAACTGAATAATATATAATTTTCCCCTTGAACCTCCACAGAATTGTGGCATATGCATTATCTAACCTAGCTTCATATAGGTAGCCTTGAATATGATTTTCTTCAGTCTGTTTCCACTTTGATTAAGCGCATATAGCAAAGCCATTTGATTCCCTGTCATTGTAACCATTCCACATGGGGATTAATCAGTCAGTTAATACACAGAAGCTTTTACATTATTTTATCATGATATCTGTTCTTCCTGTTCTCTCATCTCTTCCCTCCCTCATATATCCTCAGTATCCTTCAGTACAGTATCTTGTATTGATTTTTTTTATCGAGCCTTTGAGCATGTAATCAATTCGCAATCCTGGGATGGAGCATTGATCTTGCATTTAAATTGAGTCAAGATGGTTTGCGAACTGATAGATAATTCTTGGTGCTTTCCTCAAGAAACACCATAGCTGGGTTTTGTGTCTGTGTGTCTCCGTGTATGCGCACACACACATGCAGGCCTTTAAGTCAGTGTTGACTCCTAATGACTGCCAGGACTAGTCCCTCAAGTTTTCTTGGCAAGATTTCCAGAAGTGGTTTGCCCTTACCTTCTTCCTAGGGCTGAGAAAGAAGGAGCAGCCCAAGGTCACAGGGCTGGCTTTGCACTTAAGGCAGGACTAGAACTCACAGTCTTCCAATTCCTAGCTTTATGGATTACATATCTATCTGTTGCTTCTGTTATGGTCCTGGGAGTTTCACAACATTGAAATTGTACCAGTGAAGGACTCTCCATCTTTCCATTTTGTGTCCTTTAAATTAATATCATTCCTCTTGACTTCATGCTAAGTTGATGGCTTCACAGAAGATTTTTGTTTGTTTGTTTTAACTTGGTTGTATAAAATAATCTTGATATTAGATCATGCTTATTTACATTTTGTACAGGACTGAGAATGGGAGAGTTGCCCTTACACAGCCTAGGTGCATTTGGGACTAAGCCAAACCAGTTTGCTAGTCTCAGAGGCCTTGAGGCAATGAATAGAACCCACTCTCTGAAAAGAATACCGTGCACTTAGATGGGCAGATTTGTCCTTGATATATTTGCTTTTTGTTTTTAATGTTCAAATATTTGGAATATCTTTAAAGATACCATATTTGGAATTGCAATTGTTAATTACTTTTAAAAATATTTCAGTATATGTTTTTAAAGGGTTTTGGGGGATTATGTCCTTTTAAGCTTCGACTCCAGGTACTTATTTGAGTAGAACAGTAGAGTATAAATCAAATAAATAAATATATTGGATTATAAACCATGTTTCTCAGTTCTAAGATACAGATAAGACAAATCACATTTGTGTCTTATCTGTTTAGATTATGTGTTTGTGTGAGTGTGTGTGCATGCCTTTGAGTCAGTGTTAGCTCCCTATAATTGTTCTGAAAAGTCCTTGCAGTTTATTTGGCAATATTTTCAAAAGCAAGCGTTGAATCAATGCAACAAGAAAAATAAGTAATAAAGATCAGACCCCTTGAAAAGAAAATGAGTAAAAATTGTAAAATATAAGAAAGGTTTGGGCCCACAAGGTAATAATTTTGTTCCAAAAATGTTAACAAAATTAATTTTCTTTGCCCATAAAGTCCTCTTTTGATCTCCACTAAAACATTTAAGGTGACAGTAATACAACATATTGGATTCATGATACTAATTCAGAATCTGTTTTATTTATTATGATGGAATCTCAGCCATCTCAGATTTTTACACCATATCCTGAAGCTTACTTTTATTTCTTTAATTTATAATTTTATTTCTGTGGCTACTCACTCATATTCAACTCAACTTAGTGCACTGACTGAACAAGAAGTGTGGCCATTTGGAAATTAGCTGTATTCCTGGCAATATATTAGGGACAAATATATTTTTATACTATACTGTGGGTTGGGTTTACACATCATGCTAGAGTATGCCATACCTTAGTATGATGTGTAAACCCAGTTCATAGTGTAGTATCAAAGTATATCCTAAAATAAATTGACCCTAATGTATTGGCACGAATATAGCTAATTCCCAAATGGCCACACTTCTTGTTTCTCAGCATTACAGCCCAATTAATTTGATTCTGTGTGTGGGAAAAGTGAGAGGACAAAGTGCTCTATACACCTCCTCAAGCTCTGAAAGAAATATGTAAATCTAACAAGTAAATAGAATTTTTAAAACTTTGCTTAAAGCTAAATCTGATTGCCTGTGGTCATTTTAAAAACAGCATTTTAATTCATAGGGAGGAGATATTTATTCAACAATCTTCATGCTTGGTCCCAAAGCTGTAGCAGATGCAGAGTGGAGTGACCGGGATAATAGATGGGACGTGTAGCCTTGTATATGTTTACATCTTGGTTGAATCAAATTCACAGTTTCCAGTTAGCTTCCAAAGCCACATTCAACAGGTAACAGATGTTGGTCTTGGACTGAGAAAGAACCTCAGTAATAGAAACACATTAGGGACTCTACACCAGTCCTTCTCTCTGTCAACTCAACTCACTCTATGGAGTTCCTGTTGTGGGGACAAAACGAAGGGAGATCACTGTTAACCTTTCTTGAGTTCTTGAGGTAAAAGGTAGGATATATATTTAACAGAAGTCAGACTCCCAAAACCAAAAAAGACATGGAGAGTTACTTCAAATCAGTTTCCTTTGTTGTTCCTCAACAATAGACAGAAATCTTGTCACAGTAAAGCAACTAGTTGCATCATTGATACACTTTGAGAACGTCTAGAGAGGAACTGCCTTGACCCTCTTCCTCATAATCAAACTACCTAAACTTCACTTTCTCTCAGTGCAGTCCTTCCCACCTAGGAGTCCAGATTACATTCCACTTCACAAATGATGAAATAAATAAATAAATTTAGGAATAAAGCTGGCAAAAGCTTAATTGCATGGATGGCTTCCCAGCCAGGGAGCCCCCTCCCAAAGTTATTTTGGTAAGTCACTGACACTTTGAGGATAGAGAAAAGAGATTATTCCCTTTCAGTTCTCCGTAGTTGTTATGTGTCTCTTTCTTGTTGGTGCTCATTAAGGCTTGATCATATTTTCATAGGAATCTTGCGTGGTTCCCTTGAAATTCCTCTGATGTGTCCTCATAATGCATTTATGATTTCAAATAAGAGAGAGATGTCAGAGGGTATGTGAACATCTCCTCAACAAATTAGGTTATCTTTTATCAAGCGTCCTTGATCTTTCTGGCTTCATGTCATTGCAAGATCCTTCCGTACCCACTGTATATTCTAAGTGAGTCCTACTGAGAACGGTTGCTGACAAAAAGTCTATTAAAGCAGCCTCTCCCCTCTAGTTGCCTCATGGACCAATGTTTCCTAGGGGCAATAGGAACAGTAGTCCCACATCTTGAGAAAGCATGGGGTTTGGGGAAGCCTCATTTGCCACCAGCTTTATTCTCTTTTCCTGTAAATGGGCTATTTGCAAAGCTGAAAGAAGAGCTGATAACTACCCCTTTTTCCTTGATATGGTTATGTAGCATTACCCCCTCGTAGACCGCCATAGCCCAAGCCCTCCCAGCCACACTACCCTCCATTGCACTCAGCAGCTGTGCTCTCGAGGTGTTAATAACCATGACAAGTGTCTTTTCCAGCGGGAGCTCACACAAAGCGAGGACATGGCAGAGTCTCATCGTCAAGGGGGGGGGGGCTTTCAGGAACAAAGATGACCAGCCCTAGCCCCGATAGTCAATGCGTGGTGGTGTTTAACAGACCAGGGCAGTCGTAGCAGCAATAGTCAATGATTTTACAGCGACTGTTCGGGAACAAGGGGGTGGGGAAAACCCCGGCTCCAGGCAGCACTGGGAACACTAGCGAAGGTGGTCAGCATTCTGCAGTAACAGCTCGCCCTGCAAGGGCAATTCCCCACAATGTCTACAACTTGCGCAAGTAACAGTAATCAAAGTTTGGGAGGCCGCTAGTCTCCAAAGCAGTAGTGACCAGCCTCTCCTTCTCTTCTGTCCTTGCTCGTGGTCCCAGGTCTCATCGGTGTCAAAAAACCCTCCCCCCTTTCCATTATTGTTAAAATATGAATTTAGCAACCCCAGCAACTTTATCTCTCTCTCTCTCTCTCTCTCTCTCTCTCTCTCTCCTTTGCTCAGGGTATCCCCCCATGAAAGAAAGCAATAAAATTCCACCTTCTCACTCTCTCCTTCCCTCTCCTTCAAAGAGAGGGATCACCTAAAACCTCAAATCCCTCTGTGACTTCACCTGGTCTCTCCCCAACAACAGCAACAGCAACCACCCCCACCAACTTTCTTTCCCCCTTTTTCTTTCCTTTCACCCAATCCATGCCCACCGTTCCCAAAACCAGCGGCAGCTGTTTGAGCTTCCCTCTCCCCGGGCAGGCTCCTGCGAAGCCTTTCAGCCAGCCCCGCTACAGTTATCAAGTCTTGGCATTTTGCTCTGTGCTTAGAAACAGTTACTGTCAGCAATAGTGGGAGCATCAATTATTGACTGCCACCTGCAGCCCGTTAGAGCGAGAGTTGCCCAGAGAATCCTTGCTCTGTTCTGGAAATTAGGATCATATCACAGCACGTTCTCTTCTGAATTTGTGGCTCTGCTAAGGCAGTGATCACATTCCTTCAGATCATTTGCCTGCTCCGATTTGTTTTGTTCAGCTCTCCTGGTAGAAGCTTGGAAATCACGGGAAGAGGAGTGGGTTTATAGTCCTGAAGGGCTGTAAGGTGGCTTCCCTACCCACTTTCTTTTTTCATGTGATCTACAACAGTGTTTCCCAAACTTGACAATTTTAAGGCATGAGGACTTCAACTCCCAGAATTCCACAGCCAGCATTGCTGGCTGTGGAATTCTGGGAGTTGAAGTCCACATGCCTTAAAATTGTCAAGTTTGGGAAACACTGATCTAGAAGAACAGTTGCTATGCCCAAGTGCACCTGCAGAAATAATTTCTATGGGAATGAGAGCCAAATGATTTAACCCACCAGCCCAAATTCTTTTTTTTTTAATAATGATTTTTTTTAGCAAGTGCGTCATACAGCACTGAGGAATAAGCTAATCATAAAAAAAAAAAAAGGCCAGGAAGGATATCTCTGTGAGGCAGATGGATGCTTTTGAAATTTGATAAATGAATAAAATAAATAAAGAACACCAAATTTGGCTCCCCATATCTGTAGATCTTCTGTAGCAGGAATCAATTTCTAATAAACAGTGTTGGGATGCTGACTTTCAGAAATAGAATAGAATTACAGAGCTGGAAGGGACCTTGGAGGTCGTCTAGTCCAACCCCCTGCTCAAGCAGAAGAGCCTATATCATTTCAGACAAATGGTTGTCCGGTGTCTTTTTAAAAGCCTCCAGTGATGGAGCACCCACAACTTCTGAAGGCAAGTTTTTCCACTGGTTAATTGTTCTCACTGTCAGGAAATTTCTCCTTAGTTCTAGGTTGCTTCTCACCTTGATTAGTTTCTATCCATTGTTTCTTGTCTTGTTTTCTGGTTGACTCTGTCTTCTTTGGGGCAGCGTCTCTAATATTGGAATATTGCTATCATGTCACCCCTAGCCATTCTTTTCTCTAGACTAGCCGTACTCAATTTCTGCAACCATTCTTTATATGTATAGGTAGTTTAGCAACCACAATTTGGATCAGCAATTCAGCCATTAAGCGAAGCAATCACTAAGTGAAACTGTGATTGTGCTTATGATCTTACTTTGGCTTTCCTCAGCTTTACAGACCCATGAAGGTCATAAATGCGAGGTTGGGTCACAATGTGACTTTTCATCACTTGCCTGGTTCTCACTTCCCATATCCCCATATCTCCACAGACAAAGTGACAGACACATTATCAAGGTGCTAACCAGAGACATAATTGCAGGCCTGCCATCTGCAACTATTTATCTAGCTGGCATTTTTGTAACTAAAACTAGCATGTGAAGGTAGACAAAATGGCAGATGGAAGACAGCTTTCATCAGTCAATTAGTTATAGTTTGGAACTGGGTGATCTTTTTGTGAATTGGTTTTGGAACATCCCTTTGGGGAAAAAGAGCAAGCGCTGAGAATATCTTGATTTGCTATATTTACATACAGCATCATAAGTGAAAGTATCTCAAAGGAGTTTACAGTAAAAACAGCAAATAATAAAACAATAAAAAATATTTATGAAACATGCAGAAAAAGTGGGGAAAAAAACTGAATAAAATATTTTGGTTTTGAGTACATTCTGTTCAGAAGGAATAAAATGAATCAAGGTTTCAGAAACAAATACTAAAGATACATAATATCTGTCCTTCCTGAAAAAGAAAAAGACAATAAAAGTAGTTAATTCTAATGTACATACATGTTTATTGAAAAAAAGGGAGTTTTGGAGAACCACAGTGACAGCCCAACACTGAATTGCAGGAGAGTATGATTACATCAGCACATTATAGCTCTGCACAATAAACAAGCTGATTACCAGCCTCTGAAGAATATTGAGTTTTTATGTATTTATTCAATTTCCATAACTGCCCATCTCAATCAATGATTCTGAGCAACTTACAATTCAAAAACTATATACTTTTAGAACAATAAAAACATTTTAATAGTATAAAAACTATAAAAAGATTCCAATACACAGTTTGAAATATTGCTGCAGTACAGGGCTCTTCAAACTTGGCGCTTTTATGACTTGTAGACTTCAACTCCCAGAATTCCTAATTTTAATTAAGACAGGGAAGATTTAGCTACAATTATCATGTTCTGCTAAACTAGCTATTGGAACTATTTTTGAAGAAGTCCAGAATTTCATATTAATACATGATGTAACATCAAGTATTCTATTGCAGCCACCCACTAAAATTTGGCCTGCTTAATTTACTCATAGAGTAGTATTCTCCAACTTGTCACCCTTCAAACCTATGTGTTGAACTATAATTCCCAAGTATTATTATGAAAGATTGAGTTGACTGAGTTGACATTGTGTTAAGGTATACATGGTTGTGTTCAATTCATCACTGAATTTTGATGCTGCAATCTCTGGATGCACAAGAATTGTGCTTTAAGATGGGCAGCCATACAAATCTTTAAAATAATACAGTAAGCTGTAGGTTGAGGATCTCACAGACCCAAGCATGTTGTCTATCCATACGAGCACAGCCTTTGAGACCTGTACTTGTCACAGCCCAAAAAGGTTGAAAATATCTGTTAGCCTTTAAGTATATCAAATGTGCATTATCTCCTTAAAATGATCTGCCCTGACTTCATTCAGACAGTTGCTTCTAACACTTGAGGTCTAAACATTTCATATCTATAACCTTGTATTTATTCACATATAAACATGTGTTGATTTTATTCAGTTGAAAGGAGCTGCGATATTTTTCAAACAATAAATTAAATCTAACTTCATGAATTAGGAGAAATTCATCACTGAAAAAAATAATAATTTTTAAAAGGGATTTTTAAATTAAAGTTCCAAGAAGAAAAGGGACAATTATTCTGAAAAGGCCAGCTGGCTTATGTTCATTTAAAACTGGTTCTGATGATGTTGAATGTTGTGGTCTAATTTCCACAAAGGAGCTTTCATTGAAATAATAGTCAGAACTGAATATCAACACTTAATTGGTTTTTTAATTAAAAAAGAAAGAAAGAAAGCTGTGATCTACACTGGATTTGAGTCATCTGCATTTTGATTTTGGCTAACTCCGAATGGTGTTTTTGCTATCATTTGCTTAAGACATTTATCAGCACACAAATGAGATGGGACTGTAAGGGTCTCTGCTAAAGTGAAGATTGTGACTACGATCGTGTGATAAAAGCTTCTTACATTGTACGTTTAAAAAGTGGTAGTTTTTGACTATGAGATTGTAGCTGTCATCTCAACATTTTTAACCCCCTCTGTATAGGCCAGGGGTAGGGAACCCTTGCTCTTTTATGACTCGTGGACTTCAACTCCCAGAATTCCTGAGCTGGCTCAGGAATTCTGGGAGTTGAAGTTCACGAGTCATAAAAGAGCCAAGGTTGCCTACCCCTGGTATAGGCATTCCCTACTCTGAAATTTTATTTTATTTTATTTTTAGCACAAGTTTCATTGGCTTTATTCACATATGCATTGAACCAGGGTTTCATTACCATGATTTTTTTACTATGTAAGCTACTAAATTACTAATATTCCTAGAAAAGTAAGACATGCTTGTATTTGGCAGGCATTGCAATGTTCTAAATTTCTGCTTGCACCAGGCAGCACTTAGTAATTTTTGAAAACCAATTTGCATCTCCAAAGAATATTCAGGACTTCTTCAAACAATGTGATGATTCTAAATTCAGCCATAGGTTTTCTTCCTCCTCACTTTTCTTCTAGTCTGCTGTCTTGGCACAGAGTTATTGTATACACTCTTGAGTTAATTTGGTTGGTTTTAAGAACAATATTGTCAAAGAAGGTGGCATTATCCAAGCAGACTTAATTGATCTTGAAAAGTTAGAGTGATCAGACCTGATTGGTATATGGATAGAAAACTATCAGGAATTTCTAAGAACAGGTAAAAAAAAAAAAATCCCAGAAATAAATAATGTCATATAATGTCTGTATTGTTCCCAAGAAAATGACACAAAAGTGTCTTTGTAATAGTATGTGGGAATGACCTTGGGAGATAGGGCAAAGAAATGCCATGGAAGGAATGATCAATTAAGAAACAACATAGTCCTCAGCTAGATAGGTGGTGGGGCAATAGGCTGAAAAAGATCCCTCCCTTAGGCTATAAAAGAGATGGGGGAGGGATTTGTACTATCAGCCTTCCCCATTATACCTGACATGAAACACCAGATTAGCTAATTCTGCTTGATGATAAAGCTGCATTAACACAATCTTGCAAGTCTGAAAGTACAAATCTCCCACCATCTTTTTTACAGTCTGAGAAGTTAGGTCCATTTCTGAGGTTTTTTTTTTCTCTGTCTGTTACGCAGCTGCAGGCTATGCCCTCTCTAATTTGATAATTACTTAGGCAGCATCTCTCTCTCACCAGCCCCGCCTCATCTCTCAAAGTCATTCCCTGATATACCTATGATATCACCAAATTTAAGCTGGAATCTACTTTACTTAATATAAAGGTATTATCCAACTAAAGATTTTTTTTTTTCCCTAATCGACCAAAGCACTTAGAATTGCTTTGAAAATAATACTGTTGTTTTACTTCTAAAGCAGGGGTGTCAAACTCGCAATGTCCTGTGACGTGTCGTGACATATTGTGACCTTTTCCCCATTGCCGGCAATGGGGTGGGCACGGTGTCAGTATAATGCATCTGGCCCGTGGGCCTGCAATTTGTCACCCCTCTTCTAAAGAGAATCTGTAGGAACACCAACCAAAAAATAGCATTGCCTCTCAGTAAATCCATCCATGTAGATCTCCTGTAAATTTCAGTTCCTACTCTTACTGACTTTACTGAAAAATGCTACAGCTAATCTTCAAACATCTGGAATGACACAGATCAGGGAATTGTTTTCTAGGCCTTTTTGATAATTGATTTGTTTCAAGGATCTCACTAGACTGTAATTAGAATAATTTTCAACTAGCAGCTGTCATGGCCCAAGTACAAGTCTACCTGTATTTTTGCAACATGTTTACCTTTGTTGAGAACCACAGGGAACGGAGAACGAATGCATCAGTTAGGAAAACATGAATTACGCCCCAGAAAAGTAGAAAGAGGTTAGAAAGAAACTCCACCATACTCTCTTTAGTTGAAGAGGGAAGGAAGGAAAAATGTTATGAAGCTTTCAAGATTCTGTTATTGTAGCATTTATCAAGTAAAGTTCCAGTATTTCAGGTGGGCTTTGTGTCCTGGTCTGGCGTTTTGTCCTGTGATTGACCTGCATCTTTCATTAATACTGGGAAGAGAGGCTGAGTAGACAAGCTAGCTCTTCTTATTTACTTTTGCAAGTTGTGAAATAACAAACATTTTGCTCTAACCTGAACTAGATATTTTCTCTGTTTCTATTCAATCGTGTCTGATACTTGGAGACTGCTTGGATAAGTATTTTTGGCAAGATTTTAGAAATGGATTGCCAATGCCTCCTTCCTATGGTTGAGAGAGAAGGCTCAAGATCACCCAGCTGGCTTTGTGGCTAAGATGGGTCTACAGCTCACAGGCTCCACGTTTCTACCCTGATGCCTTAATGTGGCTCACTTTGATAATTATTTCCATCTTAAACCTCATCATCTGTAACCTTCCTTTGTTGACACCTAGGCTGAGCAACTCCGTGGGTGCAGGGGGAAAGCAGGTTGCAGGGCTATACAACTTGCCCAGTGAAAGCAACCCCCTTGTGAGTAAAATGTATGTATTGTTAACCTTCATATAGCTAGAGAGTTCTGGAGTCTGTTCCTGCTGCTTGTGCTCTCCGCAGCAATAGGGAATGGGCCCCTGGTGCTGTAATTAGTGGAAACAATTTAAATAAACATGACGCTGTTTGATTCAGTTCTGCACCTCCTTTAATGTTCCCCCGCTCAGTATCCATCTTGCAACTTCTGAATTAGCTGGCAACACAGGGATTTCAGACAACACCCATCTCAAATGGCTGACACTTTATTTCACTATCTTACCACAGTTAAATAATAGATATTCTGAGGAACTCTGAGTTAAAGAGAGAGCATCTTTCTTTCTACAGTTTAAGGCAATGGTTCTGCATACTGTTCATAACACATTCAGGCTCAAAGTATTTAGAAGATGACATCCTTCTGTTTGATCCAAATATTTAATATCTAACCTACAGAGGGGCTCCTTTTGATGGCAGCTTTTCCAGCATTCTTTTTCAACCTTCTCTAATTTGGACTGCAACCAACAACTGTTGGGTATGCTTGTCATCATGATCTAGAAGGCACCTGAAAAATGGATGACAAATGTTGACTCAAACATTTGGGGCAATTAGCTGTTTACTTTTCATCTTTAAATTCCTGGACAAAGCTGCTGATGAAAGAATTCTATATTTGCAAATAAATACACAAGATGGAGCAATGCACTTTGTTCACTACTACCTTATTCACTACTAAAGTCGTAAACTTTAAGGATTATAGTTGCCTTCCAGATGTGGTAGCTTCTGAATATTTTGGGAAAGCAAAATGTCTGTGGAGATTCTCAATCATCCAGGTTATAGCTGTCCCAAAGGTGTTTTTTCAGGAGGCAGGTGGACTTCCTTGTTTTTCTTTGAAGACGTTTTGCTTCTCATCCAAGAAGCTTCTTCAGCTCTGACTGGATGGCGGGGAATGGAAGGATTTATGTTATTTGCAGACAGCTGGTCATTTGCATTCTTTTAGAGAGTCGTTGAGGCCACTGGGAGGTTTGTCTGTGTCCTCAAGGCCACCTGAGTAGTATAAATGAGTGTGGAGCCTTCTTGGAACTGCTGAAAGGATTGTATCGTGGAGCTGTGCTTTCTGCAGGATATTTTCTGCCCTGTGTCCCTTCATATAAATTCTTCCATTCCCCACCATCCAGTCAGAGCTGAAGAAGCTTTTGGGAAAGCGTTATGGATCAATTTTGGGATTTGAGGGACCATTTGTCTCCAATTCTTTGGCATTAGCTCCATTTTTAGAGGAAAACAATCTTCTAAAACCACTAAGCGTTCAGCATCTTAAGTTTAAGCTTATAACTGCATTGCTCCTGGGGAAGAATTCAGAATCCAGAAAAGCAACAGTAGCTCCAAACTAAGAATGTCTCCAACATAGCAAAGGCTTAATCCCTAGCATCTGATATGCAATACAGCATCCCCTTGGAATATGTTGTTGATTACTATATTGCTATTACGAGCCGAGCATCCCACAGAGCCTGTTCTTTCAGGATCATAGGTTATTAAACAGGCTTATGCACTCCAAAAATAGAACTATAATGAATAACCATACAGTGTGTTAACTAATAATTTTAGACTAATGGTATAAGGTTAATCAAATAATAAGTACCTAACAGTTTATGGGGAAGATAGCACAAAGAATTTTTAAAGCTAACAGGCAGAGCAATCAAATACGAAGTATAATCATCCATGAGAGTTTAGCACATTATTCAATTCAGTAAGGGAATAGCAGGAGTTGAGAGAGTACTGTAGCACACTGGGTTCAATGAGGTGGAGTTGAAAGCATGGGGCAGAAGATGGAAAGGTTCAAAGGAGTGATTCACTTTCTATTGTTTCTACATTTTCTGCAGAAGGAAGAAAGAGAAACACAGAGCAGATCAGCACTTCCTTCATGTCCCAGCACTGATATAGACCAGCCCCTGTGGCTTTTAATGCCCCAGACAGCTGTTTCAACCTGGGCTGCTAGGCTGATATGCTCTGCTGATTAGTGGAAGAAGTTTTGTTTTGGTGTGTGTGCATACGTGTGCCTGTAACCAACCCAGCAATGACCTGTTAAGTCAATGAACTATCCCCAGTTCTAGCAGCTCATGTCCCATTCAGCCCTTCATCTGCCAGCGGTCACTCTTTCTTTTTCGTCCAGCTGGGTGAACATCCTCCCTCTGCTTTCCCATACCCTGCCCACAGGACCTCTCAACATTCTGGAGTACATTAGATTGGGAAAGTATTTTAAAATCATAAAATAAATGGCTGGTTTCTGTTTAGTGAATCTATACTTAGTTGCCTTTTGCTGAGCTAAATAGCTAAAGGAAGAGCAGCCCTGCTTTGTTTTTTATAGGGACCAATAGGGAAGCCAAGAAATTAAAAGACACTTGCTTCTGGGGAGGAAAGCTATGGCAAATCTAGGCAGCATACTAAAAAGCAGAGACATCACCCTGCCAACAAAAGTACGTATAGTCAAGGCCAGGGTTTTCCCAATTGCAATGTATGGCTGCGAATGTTGGACCATAAGAAAGGCTGAGTGCCAAAGAATTGAGGCCTTTGAACTCTGGTGCTGGGGAAGACTCCTGCGAGTCCTCTGGACTGCAAGGCGATCAAACCGGTCAGTCCTAGAGGAGATCAACCTTGACTGCTCTTTAGAAGGCCAGATCCTGAAGTTGAAACTCAAGTACTTTGGCCACCTAATGAGAAGGAAGGACTCACTGGAGAAGACCCTGATGTTGGGAAAGATGGAGGGCAAGAGAAGAAGGGGACGACAGAGAATGAGGTGGCAGGATGGAGTCACTGAAGCAGTAGGCGTGAGCTTATATGGACTCCAGAAGATGGTAGAGGACAGGAAGGCCTGGAAGAACATTGGGGTCACGATGGGTCGGAGACGACTTCGCAACTAACAACAACAACATAAGAAAGCCAAAGTAGGAAAACAAGCAAAATTTTAGAAGATGTATTCTGTGTTATGGACAAGTCTGTGAAGTTACCAGGAGCTGAGCTCAACTCAGAGGCAACTTAGTATGTCATAAACATGTACAAGTGCTTGTTAACTAAGGCACCTAAAACATCATTTTGTAGTGTGCATTGCAAAGTTAACAGGTTTTGCTGGCACCTCTCAATAAATAGCATAGAGCTCAAACAGGCAGAAGTGACAGACCACTACAAGTAACCCAAATTAATTCTTAGTTTTCTTTTATCTTCCTGCCTATATTTCTCTTCAGCTGATCCTCCTCCTTTATTCGCTCTAATAGCTTCGTGTTAATAGAAGCAGCTTGTACAAGAAAGATAACCTGTGACAAGCAGTGGATCCGGTGTTCTTTTCTGAATAAGAAATGTTGTCAGCTTTACTGACAAGTGCTTTTTAAAATTATTTATTTTTTTAATTGTTGCATGGGAGGGGAGGGGTCTGTTCCTCTGCATTCTAAAAATGTTGCCTGGTACTAGTACTTATGAAAGGGATAAAACGGGCTCTTTTGAGAAAAAAGCCAATTTGCACTTGCAGGATATTTCAAAGAGGAGGGAAAAAAACCTGGATGAAATGTGTTCATTCTTATATTGATTTAGTGATGAGCATCTGCAAATGTTCTGTCTTTCATTGCACAAACGAACTTCCTCTGTAAAGAAAAGAAAGACCGCCCGCTTGTACCATGCACAGAATGCAGAAATAAGAAACAACCCATCAAGTCGGCACGTCAAATCCAACCATTAAAAATTAACACAGCTCTAACAGTAGCTTACTTTCCAGATAGAAATCAGTCGGTCCAACAGGCTCCTTCCTGTTCTTCTGTTGTGACTGTAAAGGATGCTAATCAGAGAATCCATGTTCCTTGTTAGTGTTATATGGCCTTAGAACCATCCTTGGGGATCTAAGTAGGTCAGCAAGGTAATTGTTGGCAATGTTCAGGCAGGCCGTGGGATTAGGGTCAGAAAAGATCATGCACATGTTTTTCTTTCATGCTTCTTCATCTGCAGATATATTGACTGATGATCTTTCATATCCAGGAGGGTTTTATTGTTGTTGTTGTTTGTTTGTTTGCTTGCTTGCTTGCTTTCATTCTTAATCAAGAGTGCCAACACTTGATTAGGTGCTCTTATGATAATAAGGTCATTCACATTTTTTTAATAAGCTGACTTTTACAGAATGATTCTCTGCAGCTGCCCACTGCCCCAGGTAAAGTATAATTAAACTGTAACAACAACCACCACCACCACCAAACACTCAGTGCAAACTCTAATAAAATTGGATGACAAATGTGGTTATTTCATAGAAATGCTTTTCTAAATTCTGTATCAGTCTATTTCATGAGTAACACTACTCAAGAATCATGCAGTATTGGAGGTGGACATTAAAGCTTTGTGTGTCGCTAGCTTGATTTTTAAGGGTGATCAAACAATTACCCAACCACTCATTCTATTCTTGGTGTGTATGTATGTGTGTGTATCTATTTATTTCTATATCTATCTATACCCCCCCTCTCTCTCTCTTTCTCTCTCTCCCACCACACGTCCACGCAAAAAGCAAACCCAAACCCACACCGATGATGAGGCACGATCACAAACCAGAAGCCAGACCATAGCTGCATCATTAGCCACTTTAAACCTCTCCAATCCATACATGAAGCAAACTGACACCCACCATGAAAATGAGGCACGACCACAAATGCAAAGCCAAACAATAGCAATGGTCACCATCTCACATCCCCCTGCAACTCACATTAACCTGAGTACAACAAAGCCCCCACCCAAACAGAACACTCCCCCAACCAATCAGAGTACAGCCAACCCCCCCATCCAATCAGAGCACAGCCAAGCTCCTAACCAATCAGAACACACCTCCAACCAATCAGAACACAGCCAAGCTCTCATCCAATCAGTTCATACCCCCACTGGCAGTTAAAAGGAAGAAACAGCTATGATCACATATTGCTCCTAGAAGCATGAAGCCGAAAACACCAGCCTGAAGATGACGAATGAGACTTCGGCGAAACGTTGCCAAGACACTTCCAATTTTACGCGGGAGAAAACCCGAATAACCAAAGACCTACACACATGTGTGTGTGTGTGTCTCTCTCTGTGTGTGTGTGTCTGTGTGTTTCTGTCTGTCTGTAAATGTATATATGTATATACATATATACATTTTCTTTGGAAATGAATCAGTGGCTGACACAATCTATAGAAAATAATGCAGAACTTGCTCTCACCATTCAAGATTTACCAAAATGAGTCTTACCTCTGGGAAGAAACACCTGTGAGGCAGGCTGGCATTAGAACAGCTGTCAGGTAACTCTCCCAACTGTCCAAGAGGATGAGATACATGCTATGTTTTAGACAGGAAAAGTATTTTTGCCTTGTGATTCAGGGGATCCTTTTGGTCTATGGGGCTATCTTGAGAGGTCAGCATAAGTTGTGCTTCATTTTGCTCCTGAATAAAATTATTGTTATCGTCTTCAACTTTCTACCTTCTCCTCACAATATTTGGCTGTTTTCTCTTTCAATTATCAACTTCCATTTTTATGAATAAAACTATATATATATATATATATAAATTAACTACTATTTTTAAAACCAAATTTCTGAAAAATATAAGGTTCATTGCAAACTCAGAATCTTGAGGCGAATCAAGTATAGAGAACTCTTCAGTTATATCCCATAACCATGGTTTATGACAGTGCATTGTGCAATCCCAAAGAACTGTAGTAAGTGATGTGAAAATCAAGGCACTTTTTTGTCTTTGTCATTTATTTTAGGTGCAATTAAAACGACCCCATGTGACATGGAGTGTCTGTGCATGCAGGAAGGTGTATGTAACGTATATGAATGGTAACTGTGGCTCCTTGGCCCACCTGTGATTGCTTTCTTGCTCTTGCCCTAGTGCAAACTGAACCCATTTTTGGCTTATTTGTGGAGGGGGACGGGAGCAGAAGAATAAGCTGATGGGTCTTTGTGTCTGATTTTTTCAGTGGACAGCCAGCTGTCATGTCTGAGGTCTCATTCTTGTTTGAAATTCTAATCTGGGAGTTTTCTGATGCCTCTTCTTCAAGGAAGACCCATGGACTATAAGGAGACAAACTGGTTAAGGGAATTCCAAAGTCCAAGTTCTGGAATGAGATTTGGTGATCTGGTCCAAGAAGAAATAATGTGTATGATTTTTTGTGTTATCTGATTGCTTTATGTCTCTGGGTAACAACAGAGCATTGATTTTTACTAGACATTACAATGTGTGAGAATGGAGAATAAATCATCATTTTTAAGATATTGAAAGCAAGGCTGAGAAAATTAGAGAGAATACACAAACAGAAAATAAGAAACTAGTCTAAGACCACAGTTCGATACAAATGATACACAAGAGCCAATGCCTAAACAATGGCAACAACTGTTAACACAGCAGCCTTGTTGAGGTTTGACATATATGGAACATAGAACACACAAAGCTTCTGCCGTGTTGCCATACCAGGCCAATAACATCTTTTTCTACAAATGTAATTTCTGAACGGCTGTTAGAAAAGGTATGAAAAAAAAAACGATAATCAACAGAGGCAGTATAATATTCCTAAGTACTTGTTGATATAGATTTAGCAACTTGTGGAGAAAGGGAATCTGGTGGAAGTAAAAAAGAAGGAAAAAGGGAGAGGATGAATAATATATGCAAAAATAAGTATATTCTTTTGAGAAATTGAGAAATCCTTTTCAGCTATAGGATTCTTGAATTCTAGAAAGGTTTAAAAAAGAGACCACAGAGAAGATTGCACCTGCTTTTGGGACCATATATACAGATATTCAGCTGTCTTGTTTTACCCTTTCTTTGCAATTTTACTCAAAAGCATGGTGAGATGAATATGAAGGACTGAATGGATGAATGAATACAGAATAAATATTCAGGACTGTTTAACATTATAAGGGAATATTTTATGCCACCTATAGTTCATTTATGCTTTTGCCTATTCTGTATATATTTAATAACACAAGTTGCATGAAGGAACTTGTACCTGGATTGCTTGATATCCATATTTATCATTTTTGCAATGTAGCCTTGCTCACTCTGCCATTTGGAGAAGTAAATTAAAATAAACCATAAGTATACATAGTGTTAGGCTCTAAAACCAAGAATAACATATGGTGATTTTTCCAAGCTTTATTGTTTTCACACCTATAGACAGAATCTTGCCAGACTATCTGCAACTTCCATGTACTCTCTGTCTGTTTACTTATCTCAACCTCCACCCTCTTGAGTTGTAATTCAAAGAGTTGTGTTTGAAGCTGGAAAAAATACTCAAGTCTCTAGTATAATTTTAAGGAATTTTAAGGAAGCACTGAACAGCTCACCCAGTATGCTACTATCCAGTCCTTTTGCAGCCAAACCACCTAAGAAACTGATTGTGTCATGTATAGTTTGAGGCCAAATAGCTGAGCCTGAAGTTCCAGTATGAAATTTAAAGTATTCTAGTTCAATTTTGATAACCTTCTCCCTTTTTAGCGCACCTGGACAATAATGCAATTTGTGGAGTACCTGTCCAAACCTATGTCAAAAAGAAATGGCACGTGTAACAAAATTAATCCCAGATCCTAGAATATATATGAAGAAAACCAATTATACATAGAGTATCTTTTCCAGAGTAGGTACTAGTTTGTCATCATTCACTGTGATGGTTCTTATTTTACACTAAACCATTATGCAGTTAGTTTTATTTGATCATGTTGGTCAAAACTAGACAATTGTGCTTTGTTCAGCAAACTATAATTAAATATTACTGCTTTCATGATGAAAGGATCAACCAGTGACATCACCGTTGCCCACGGATGCCCAATTGGGAGCTCCTTTTGTGTTCCCATTAAGTTGCCCACCAAAGTGGTACCCATCTATCTACTCATGGTCATCCGCTTTCAAACTTCTGGGTCAGCAGGAGCTGGAGCGAATGATAGGAGCTCACCCCATCATGCGACAGCAACTGGGTCTCGAACACGAGCCTACCGATCATCAGCCCAAGGTCCTAAACCCATGTGATCCACCACACTTCACTATAATTAAATAATACACAAACAGAATCATATTCCCAATGGAAAGTAATTAAATAATACACAAACACAATCGTATTCCCAATGGAAAGGCTTTTGGTGATTGCGAAACCGGAAATAAACCTCGGAATTGTTCAGTTTAATAGAAAGCAAGCTGGAAAGTAGCCATTTAAGAACAAATCCAAAATGGAAATTTTTACTGCTCTGCCTTTAATAAGCTGAATTTAAAACATTAAAGCTGAAGCCTTGCCGGTTTCCCCGAAAGTCATCTTTAAGTGAATTTTGTACAATTTTCATCAAAGTAAGTATGTACTAGAACAGATAGCTTATGTTAATTCCTTCTGGTTTTAATTTTTCCTTTGTTTGCTTTTCTCCGAACTATATCTTTGACCTCTTCACAGACCCAGCTGATTTAAAGGAGGAGATATTTAAAATTTACTTTCAATTTACTGCAGTAACTGATTGCTACTTTCTCAACGTCTCAGATTTAATAGTGGTTCTTTGAACCTTCTTCCCAATTAAACTAATTGTGCCTTTGAAAAGTAAAAAGGTATACCTTAAAAAAGAGTAGGAGGATAATATCCTGTTTTTCTGTTGAATGGTGTATCTGCTCTGAAAATGTATATTATGTTTGGTAGGGAGGTGGAAAGCATAGCATTACAGGCAAGAAAATTGTATTGTTCAGAGAATCCTGGAGAAACTATTTTGATTAACAATACAGTGATTTGATACAGTAAAATGGAAGACTGTGTTGCCATTACAGGTAGTCCTCAACATGACTACTTAATGATGACCTTCAAAAAGATGCTTTATGGCTTATAAACCTCTTCTGACTATTTCAAAATAGCCTACCAAATAGACTCCCTCATGTCTGGAGGCTATGAAAGAGCTGACTGCCGAAATTTCCCACTGAGCTGAATGGTCCACATGCAGAGCTGAAATCCGTGGACAGTCAGCTTCTTCAGAGCAAAAGAGCTGCCTGCTGAAGGATTTCAGCTCTTCATGAGCCTGCTCCCTGGCAGGGTGGGTCAGAGAACAGGCCCAGACCACCTAGGCTAGGCAGGTTTGGAGATAAGAATAAATGAATGTGGTGATTAGTTAGTACCTTGTTTGTTTAAAGTTCATGGTTTGGCACAAATATATTCATCTTATACATAACAAAAGAATGACTTGATTTGATTATGATTACGAATGTAAAAAAGGAGTGAAGGATCAAAAGGTGATGAGAGGTAATGTAGACCATTGTTAGGGTCAGCAGTGGATCATGGAAAAAGAAGTGGGAAGGAAATAAAAGAAAGTGAGGAAAAGGAATTAGAATAAAAGAAGAATAACTACAGGAAGAGAAAGAATATTTCTCTATGGAAAGAGAATTAAGAAACAGATTAATCTCCCAGAGGGCAAATGGAAAGTGGAAATAAAAAAAAAATAGAATGGGAAAACTTCTTGGAAAAGAATGCAAAGAATTATGCTACAGAATGTCACAGAAAAGTATGAAGATATACTAATGCAAAGTATGAAAAAGTTGTTTTATGAAATAATCGGGTGAAATACCTCGAGGATAAGAAAATTGTGGAAAAGGATGAAAGGTTTTGTTCTCAAAGAAGATAGTTGCGAAGAATGCACTCAGAGCAAAGAAGAAATTATTAAAATGAAAAAAGGTAGAGAATGTGCAGAGCAATTTTGACAGATGTTATAAAACATGTTTTAGAAGTGAGGAAAGAAGAGTGAAGGAATCTCCAGCAGAGTGAATGATATTAAAAATAAAAATGATGAAATCATTTGGTAAAAAGATGTGTATGATCTGAAGAGAAACCAGAGTCATTTGGGATGAGAAACTGTTGGAAGGAATATTTTAGATCTCTTTACAGGAATGATAGTGATAAATGAAAAAGTGGAAATGATGAAGAAATGATGAAAATAAAATGCTGCAAAAAAGTTGAAAAATGGTCAGGCTGTAAGTATAGATGGTTTTAACTATTTAAAAAAGTCAGTTTGCTGTAATGGAGAAGATGCTGGTGTAGAAACCAGGAGACTGTGAATTTTAGTCCCACCTTAGGCATGAAAGTCAGATGGGATAAAAATATTGTAACGACTTAGGAAATTGTAAATATGGATGTATCTTGCAACATGGAAATGCTATGGACTTGTTTAACACTGGCATTAAGACTGTAATTATCTGATGATTGGAAGAAAACTGATATTGTTAATGTAAACAGGAAATAAAATAGCCAAAGAAAATGCAAAAAATGATAGAGGAATTAATCAGTTTAAGTGTTCCTGGAAAGGTGTTTGGCTGAATTCTGATGAGAAGGATAGATGAGGTGACATTAGCACAATTTAGAAAGTGTTGGACAACAGTTCTGCTGACCAGACTTTTATTCTTCAGCAGGTCATTGAGAAACATATCAGTGTGAGGAAGTTTATTGTTTGTTGTTTTAAAGAAAATGTGACTTAAGTAAATAGGTTTGATTAAGACATTGTTTTGCAGGCATATAAATGCATTGTGGGATCTATTCAAAAATAAGTGGTTAGCCCTAGTGAGATTTAGGATAAAAAGGTGAGACACTCCCTTGATTGTTCATTATATATTAGGAATGCTGACAAAATAAATTTGTTGAGGATGTGAACTTAACACAGAAGGAGCATTGAACACAATAGAGAAACTGATAAGAGAATATCTCTGAAACAATGAGCAAATGGGTCATGGGTTATCTAGTCTTCTATATAGAAAGGATTGTTAAAAATTGTTTCTTTAAGTTTTTCATTTGAAATGTTTATTGAGTAACTGTGGCATAACCAAATTCATATTTGGGGTGTTCAGGTTAGAGTTGGGCCAACATTTTATGATCAGCTAAATTTAACTGTGTTCAGAGGCAAGACTGTCAAGTATTTTTGGTCATCTTTATTGGGTGAGTTAAGTATGCTGCCCCTAATTGTCCAGGCAGCTGCTCCCCCACCTCCAGTCCTATTACGGTCATTATTTTTTTCCAGAACAACATTTGGAACAGAAATGGGGACAAATTTCAAAATAACCAGGAAAAGAAAAAAATGAATTGAATGAAGCTATGAGAAGCTTTTACCAATAGTTACATATAACTGTCCCAGTTATATAGTATCTATATTATTTAACCTATCTGTCTGTTATATTTATATACCACCAAATGGAATTGAGTCAATGTCACCAAATAGTTTATGGTGAAAAAACATTGCAATACAACAAAATGCAATTCAAATATAGTTGCTTGCTGCTTCTGAGCCAAACATCTCCTGGACTACGAAATTTAAAGGACGAAAAACTCAGCCATCCCCACATTGTTGGCAAGACTCAGGAAGCAAGAATACTATAGATGTACATCTATTTAAGCTAGTTTGGAATAAATACCGTATATTCCGGCATATAAGACGACTTTTGAGAGTGTTGAAACAGCCTCCGAACTAGGGGGTCGTCTTATATGCCGAGTCGTCTTATACGCTGGAAATAACGTAGTTTCCAGCGTATAAGATGACTTTCTAGGCATGCGACTCGGTGTCGATCATCTTATACGCCGGAAATACCAGTAGTTTCTGGTATATTTCTAGGCATGCGACTCGGCGTCAATCGTCTTGCGACTCGGCGTCGATCGCCTTGCGACCCGGCGTCGAACATGGGGGTCATCTTATACGCCGGGTCGCCCTATACGCCGGAATATACGGTAGAAACTTTGGAAGCTAGAATAGGAATTTCCCAATTTCATTTTTAGACAGTCTCTTGGAAGCATTTATCCCCAGATCCCTCAGCATGTCAGCACCCTTTCCTGAGACAAGCATTCAACTGACTCACCTCCAACTACCTCACAATCTTATTTTGACTCATATCAGTTTGGAATCATGTGGGATACCATCATCCATATATCTCTGGAAAAGACCATCATGTGCGTTCAGTCCAGAATGTGACATGTGATAAAAGCCAAGTTTTCTCATTTGACTCAAGAGGAAATGGGCTCTGTGTTATGTTTCCTCTCTTAGATTGCTCCAATATATTAACTTCCATGATAGTTTTGACAGAAAGGCCTTGAAAATGTTTTGTATGTTGACCAAGTTGGGTCAGGGAGAATGTTGTGTCAGAAGCGTTGAGTTCAGGTTGACATTTGTTACTCTTGGCTGAACTAACCTTTCTTGTTTTGTTTTCAGCTGATGATGCCTGTGGTGGGACACTTCGAGGGCAGAGTGGAATAATTTCAACCCCACATTATCCTTTGGAGTACAACAACAATGCTGACTGCACGTGGACGATTTTAGCAGAGCCGGGAGACACTATAGCTCTGGTTTTCTCGGATTTCCAATTGGAGGATGAATATGACTTTTTAGAGGTCACTGGAACAGAGGGATCCTCTTTATGGTAAGCAACTGCTTTGCTTTTCTAGATCAATATGGATCATTTGCACTCTTTGATACTATATCTTGCAAGTGTTGGCTTGCAATTGATCAGAGCTGCCTAAATAAACAGTGGGAATGATAACATCTTTAAAATGTTTCATTAACATTCAATGAAATTGCCACCTTTCATCCCAGAATCAGGATTTTTTCTTCACCATCTGTCTGTCTGCCTGTCTGTCTTGTCTGTCTACCTAACTACCTATCTATCTAAATTCTACAATGAAGGTATTACAGTTTTTAATTCATGCAAGAAATAAAATAAACTGTCATGAATATAAAACTCTGTAATTTGGGGGGTTGGCATAATACATGTGACTATCATAAAATTAATTTATATTTTTTTTAATGAGTGCTGTAGTGAAATTTTTGGAGCTGGAGGGAATTCCACTGCCATTGAGCAAATCAACTGTTTTGACTATTTCATTGTCTCTGAAAGTGGCATATACATTTAACAAATTCCTATTGTTAGTGTTCTGGCTATGGCCTTTTGCCTCCATTTTGTTTTAATGGTGTTACTTGAAAGGCACCAGTACTGCCTTCATGTTAAAGAGAACCCATAGGTGGTCTTCTTCTATTTCAAAATAAAATGTATCAACAATGGTGAAGTCATGAAACATTTCTAGCTCGGTGGTTTGTATTGATTTGATATTTTTGGGAGAATTGTGTTATTAAAACATAAAGTAATGTAAATGAACTTTTGAAGGGAAACTCACACTAGACAATTCTAATCCCTGTTTCAGGGAAGTAAGATAAAAAGAGCAGTGGGGTCTGTAATGAATGTATCTTGGTTCCACAGTATGTTCTGGTTTTCTTAATACCATTTTGGTTTTTGTTGGTTGCTTGAGTTTTTTTAAATTTTTATTTAAGGCAGAGATGTATTTTAAAAAAGATATCAATGGACAAATAATTACTGAAATTATACAGTTACTAACCTTATTTTGAGTGTTAAAAGTTTCCAAGCAGAGCACATTATAAGAATTATACATTTTTGAGCTTGATGTCAAAATCTCCACTATATTATTATTTATAAATGTTAAAAAAAGAAAAAAAAGAAAAACACCCCTAGATAATAAAGCTAAATATCTGATTTTTGATTCCCCCCTTCTTTGTACTCCAACCAATTTTCAATTTCCTTTTGTGTAAACATTAGAAACCATCCTCCTTGTATTTACCATGCTGCATAATATAAGTTGCTTACTTAATATCCAACGGTTAATTCCAGATTGCTATGTAAGCCATAATTGTCTGGGATCACATTAATCCATGTGTCATACTTGCAAAGAATAGTGATTTAGTTTGCCCATAATTAAGTGAAATCCCCTCACTATTCAAATCATATTGTGGTTTAATGTAATGTGTGAATTTAGAGAGAGAGAGAATAAAATGGGCAGTAATAATGATGTGATCCCTTTAATCAATTATTTTGGCCAGACCTTTCCCACATCCTATACTCTTTATCAAGCCTTCAATTTAGACTTCTGCCATTGTAGAAACTTCTGTTGAAGATGGAATGCAAGTTCACCAAATATAAAATTATCTATGCAGGTGGTGTGGTTAGCACTTTGTCATCTTTTCATCTCATTCTCTCTTTCTCTTTCTCTCTTTGATTACCCTGTTATAACTCACTGTTGCCAAGAAATACCTAGAATCAAAAAGGCATAGCCATTCATGCAAGAATCTTAAAATGACCTAGGCTCTATCTGCTTAGTATAGCATAAATCAATCTCTTTCTCTAATTACATGTTCATTGCTTTTCTGTGACAAAACATTCTCAGCAGTGAAAAAACATATTTCACGTTTGGGGTATAGGTGCCCTCAGCTTGCCCAGCTTCCAAAGGCAGAATGAAACTAATAATGCTGTTTAAATTGTAATTCTTGGATGGTTTGTTTCTACTCTCTTGGCCATGTGTTCCACCTTGAAAATATTATCTATGTTTTTCTTCCTCTGCTCAGTAGAATTTTAATGCATAGGAATTCAGTGAAATTCTAATGGATGGCACATATTGAACTTACATTTACCTAATTACCAGCTCACCAAGCAATGTGAACAAATCCCCTCTTTTATATAATATAACATCACTCCAACACTTGCAGCCTACCTGGATTCCCACAATTCCTTAAAATCAAGGAAAAATGTTAGAGGCTTTCAGAGTCATGAAAAGACATTAGTCTCCACACAGAAAGATATATAACAGTGTTTCTCAACCTTGACAATTTTAAGGCATGTGGACTTCAACTCCCAGAATTCCACAGCCAGCATTGCTGGCTGTGGAATTCTGGGAGCTGAAGTCCACATGCCTTAAAATTGTCAAGGTTGAGAAACACTGATATATAACAATGCAATAATCTGAAAAGCATTTCCCAAAGGAAGCATGGTGAGAATCAACTAGAAAAGCAGAGACCTCTGTTTCAGGAGAACATGTCCAGTTGTTCAGGTTTCTGCTTTTCTTGCTGATTCTCACCATGCTTCCTTTCTGAAAAATTGCCAGGCAGATTTTGACCCAATTTAGTTGATATGTTTGCTTTCAATGTTGTTTGATGGTGTTCAGTATAGAATGCCATAATGATTGTGAAAGTGATTTTATCAAAAGCATCCAGACAAAGCTGAACTAGAGACTTCTAAAACCAAGGACAGAACATTCAGATGTTTCTCAGAATGTTTGCATTATCTCCTAGAACTCATCAGAACTGATAGAACAAGAACTGATTCCTATTATGGATGTGATTTATTTCCCGAGCACTGTGTTTTTGACTGCCGTGCTGAAACATGGATAGCTATTTTGAGAAGAGATCAACTTTAAAAAAGTTGAAATTCAGGATTTTTCTAATTTGCACATTTGGGCCTAAACTTGATAAATGGACTTAATATGCACAACACACTAAGGGACCAAAAATTTGGAATAAAGTTTGGAATGAAGCAATTTCTGCATGAATTCAGTGTATGGATTTGTACATGACCTAGCCAAAAAAAAAATGTTATATGAATATGGTCAGGATGCCCCAGATCCTGTCCTAATCATCTTCTCATGTGCCTGAATATAATTTCCATCGGATCTGCTAGAATGTGAGGTGGCTATGCTCACACACATGGAGACAGCTGCAGACAATTTTCAAAGCATCAACAGGAGACTTGTAAGGAACACAGCTACCATAATATTTTGGGTAGAGGTGCTTCATTCATGCAAATGTGCTTTGTGCAGCATCTCCTTAGAAGGCTTTATGCATACCATCTATATTCTCTTATTACACAGAAATCATTCTGGATTTCCAAAACCTTTATAGGCCTTCCATACCAGCAGGAGCCAGGATTATTCAAAGACCTAAAAAAAACCCTCTATATTCGAGAACTCCAACCTACTCTGCCCCGGGCTCATTTCAAAGGGTTGGAAATTCTGAGAGTTGCAGCTTCAGTACATCTGAAATGTGTCAGGTTAAGGAAGTCTGATCTAGCATGAAAGCACACAGATCCTTGGATTTTCAGTTTTAAGCATGACAGATGTTGATATGGGCATACCGCTCACAGCGGTAGATAAAATGCAGCTGTACAAAGAATGTGTTTGTGTTGATGGCCTGAAAGAGCAGGAAGCCCTCTTTTCCAATCAAGTTTTCTTTCCCTATTATGTCACCTGTAACTGACTTTTACCCACCGGAGGTTAACCAACTATTAACAGGGCGAGGAAAAGCTATTTTTGTGCTTGACGCCATCTCTGGAAGGGGGAAGGATGCCAACATTGATCCAAGAAGAGACATTGCTGCTAAGCGTTAAATTAAAATGTGATACATTTATTATGGTTTTGTTACCATCAGAATAAAAGACATGCTTATGTAGATAATGTTATACATGCTTGACAACATGTTAGGGGGAAAACGCAGTCCGAATTATTGCAACCCTATTAACTCTATTAAACTGGGAAAGCTGACAGCCCAGATTGAGAGCCAAGCACTGTGCAATGGGGTAAGCTTCCCTCCCTGCCCCAGCTCCTGTCCACCTAGCATTTCAAAAGCATTGCAAATGCAAGTAGGTTAATAAGTACCACTTCAGTGGGAAGGTAACAGCCTTCCATGTGCCCTTGCATATAGCCATGCTAGCCACATGACCATGGAAAATGTTTTTTGGACAACACCGGCTCCCTCAGTCAAGAAACAGAGATGAGGATTGCATCCAGATTCAGTCACAGCTTTGTCCCAAACAGTATTAACGTTGTGAACTCTAAAGCGACTTCCTTCCATTATGTATTCAAGATGGACAGTGATCAATATTTATATGTTACTTATACGCAAGGGTGTAGGTCTATACTTATGTTGTACATAGTACGTTTTAAATGTATGTTATGTATGTGCACACTTGAGAGCAAGCAACTAGATTTCATTTTTAATGTGTACCATTGTGCCCACAGGAAAAAAATGATAATAAAAGTTATCTAATCTAATCTAATCTAGAGTCAGACACAACTGGACAAGGAAAACTTTACCTTTATTAAATTGTGACATTTGCCATTGAATGTGCCCCAAAGGCTCATGCAAAAGTTAGATGTCAAGTTATTTATTTATTATTTTCATTATGGATTTTATTAGCATATACTCATATTTTAGGGTGCAGTGACTTTCATGTTAGCTGGCTCAGTTCGGACGTTCGGACAGATTTGAGCTTCCCATTTTCCAGGCTTCACTTCTCTTGATGAAATGAAAACTATGCCTGTCAAGGGACGTGGGTTGCTCCAGTCTGTTCCATTGATCTCTTTCCCAGGGCATACTGGGAACAAAAGCTACCACTATCTGCTATGTATTTCTTTCTGTCTCTGGTGAATTTCTCACTATTTTTTAAGACCGTAATTTCCTGAGGTATGTTAAATTATAATCTCTTCCTCTTCTGTTTAATTTTGATGTGACAAATTTTCTAAGCGATAAATTATTTTTCCGTAAATACACAAAGATGTGCTTTTGACTTGAAACCACTCAGTATTGACCTAGATCATCGCCAATCATTATGGGATAGAAACAGGAGGTTAACACTAGCCACCCCCTACAAAGAAAATCTATACAAGATGTTTTATAGATGGCACCTTCCTCTTACAAAGCTAGCAAAAATAGATAAAAAAAACCTCACCAACATACTGGAAATGTAGAAGGCTTCCAGGGACTTACTATCACATGTGGGAATGTTCAAAGGTGCAAAATTTTTGGAATCAGATAAAAAATTGTCTAGAAGAAATACTATTACAAAAAATTGATTTAAAACCAGAAATCTTCTTATTAGGGATTATTAATGATAAACTTAGCAAAGCATCTGTCTACTTACTATTGCATATTTTAACCGCAGCAAGATTGGCATATGTCCAAAAATGGAAAGGAAAGGAAACCCCCAATGAGGAAGAAATAATAAATAAAATTTTATCCTGTGCCGAAATGGACAGGTTAACTCTAGAGATGAACAATAAAACTGAAACAGAGTATTATGAAATTTGGAAAAATTTGTCTTGACTTAATTTGACCACTCTCCCCTCTGTGTCTTGTCTTCTACTTTCTCCAACTGGTTAACAAGCATATATCAATACTTTCATGCAGTGCTTTTTTTCTAAAAAAAAAAAAAAGGGTACCAGAACTCACACACGTCATACAACCCGCCTTGCCTACCCTACAAGGTTCCATCCCAAAAAGGTGTCGGAACTCTGTTCTGGGTGTTCTATGAGAAAAAAAGCCCTGCTTTCATGTACTGCTGATACAAATAGGTTTTTTCCTCCTAATATCCCATTTAAAGTAAGCCTTAAGGACAACAGATTAATTATCACAAAATAAAAACAATAGAGGTTACCTAAAGGAAAAAAAATCCACAGTAACCAATCAGTCAACTCTAAATTAAATGAATTAAAACCTGCAAATAGCTGGGGGACATTTTTGCTGTGAGAGGCTCCTGGAGGCACAACAACATATATTACTGATTCTGTCCAGACGAGTATATCGCCCATTCTTTTATGGCTTTGGCTTTAAAGCTATTTTAGGTGTGAATTATGGCTCAACTACTGTATGCTTTTATATACATACAGAGGAACACACAATAATGTTAAACTATTAGAAAGGCCATTGTTTATATTTCTAAGAATATTTTAGCTGGACATGAATACAGCTTCACAAATAAAAACAGGATCATATAAAAACAAGATAAAGCCCTAGATCTGGATTTTTTTTTTTTAAAGTGTGGCTCAATTTATTAATATACTTTTTTTCCCATATAGTTCTTTGATTTTCCAATATAACTTTGGGACAAAACAATGAAGGAAAAATTATGTGATTTAGAGACTGTGATACAACTAAAACTAAGGAAATCCTTAATCAACGTATAATTTGATTTTTATATTGAAAATTATATAAATATGGTATCTAATTGCAATACATCAAATAGCTTTAAGGACACTTTACTGCAGTTAGATACTGTACTACTATAATAAACCAGAAAAAAGGGGTTTATTTGTGTCTGTTTTAAAGTTCTTCCATCTTGGACAACAGATTAAAAAATAAGTCTGATCATGTGATATCAATCAGATTGGATCAATAGTTCTTGTATTATTGCAGAATCAACTGCGCGTGATGGGGTGTGAGGGTGGAGTCTTGTCCCCACTGCTTGGCTGCCATGTCCTTGACTGCGCTGCTCCACATGGGCTGCGCTCGGGGGTGACTCTCCTCTGGGGGGGGCTGCTGGTGAGGTGGGGGCCATGGGGGGAGGTGGGGCTGGGGCAACGGCACGCGTGCCCACAGAGAGGGCTCTGAGTGCCGTCTCTGGCACCCATACCATAGATTCGCCACTACCGTCCTAGCCTCTTTAAATGACCTTGTTTGAATCAGCCATAAGAACCTTTGTTAAATCCAAGATCTAGGAAATCTCTTTCAACTACATCCCATTGCCCCAATATTGACTCATAATATACAGTATATTCTAATTCTGTATTTAAATATCTAATATAATTTTATTACTTTGAAGAAGCACATTCACATTTTATATATATTCTATATCTTTAAATAAAAGAACATAATTTGATGCTAAAGCTGGTGACTATTTCTCTGAAATAGTCTATTATTTCTTCTTCCATAGCCCTGGCTGTGCTATTTTTACAATCTCTTCTTTTGCAGGGAAGAATTATGGCAGAGACCTTGGTTTGCTCAAAGAATGTTAATCCCCTACCATTGTCAGGTCTTTTCTTTAAGTACAGTGTGCATTTTATTGAAAATAAAGTTAAAAGCAAAGGAACAGCAGTATAGTTTGCATACCAACTTCTTTTACCCCAACAGAACAAAACCAGACAAGAAAGCTTGGCTGGATATTTAACAGCTGCCCTTCAAATAACATTTCTGAGTTAAATCCAGTTCCTACGAATGTTTATGCAGGTAGCGATATGAAGGCAAAGTGAGCATCTTAAGAGAATAATAAGAGTTTTAAGAGACCTTGGAGGTCTTCTAGTCTAACCCCCTGCTCAGGCAGGACACCCTATACCAGTGGTTCTCAACCTTTTTCATGCCGTGACCCCCAACCGGTCGTAAGTCAAGGACTACTCAACTGGTCATAAGTCGAAGACTACTCAACTGGTGCAGCACCATTTGCAGAATGGGACTTTTGGCGGGCTCAGCAGGGCAGAGACAGTCTGGACAATTCCTATTGGCTTTTGAAAGCCAATAGAATTAGACTCTATTCAAGAGAGTCTATTCTATTGACTTTCCAAAGCCAATAGAATAAAAGGGAGTAGCACAGCTAAGGAAAAGGGGGGAAAAATGGCGGACTGCGTTGTTTGGCGACCCCCGTGAAATGGTAGTTCGACCCCAAATGGGGTCCTGACCCGCAGGTTGAGAACCACTGCCCTATACCATTTCAGACAAATAGTTGTCCAGTCTCTTCTTAGAAACTTCCAGTGTTGGACATTACAACTTCTGGAGGCAAGTGTTCCATAAAACACTGATTCCACTGTTCTATCTGTCAATCTTAAGTTGAAAAACAAACAAACAAACATTTAGATGACAGCCAGATTCAAAGTCTTTTGTATATTTTTGCTTTCATTGTTTGGATTTTAGCAGCTCTGCTATTGCAGTCCTCAGTGAAGTCAGAAGTTGGTCCTAAATTACCACAATGGCCAAATTTGAGATCCCTTTAGATCAGTGGTTCTCAACCTGTGGGTCGGGACCCCATTTGGGGTCGAACGACCATTTCACGGGGGTCGCCAAACAAGGCTGTCCGCCATTTTTCCCCCTTTTCTTTGGCCATGCCCCTGGCACCCAGTGATGTATAAGTGGTTGGGGGTCACCACAACATGGGGAACTGTATTATGGGGTCGCGGCATTAGAAAGATTGAGAACCACTGCTTTAGATTGTCTCAGATTATGCAGAAACCATTAGACTTTGAGGAAGGGGGGGGGGGTTGGACAATTCCATTACAATCAATGTGTTGGAAATTACTTAAGACTAGGGTTGCACAAAATTTACTGGCCTGGACCCAAAATGTTCTTTGGAGGAGGAAGGTGTGTTGGATATGTTTGCTGCCTTGTAAAAAAATAATAAAGGCAGAATATAAAATAAATAAGTTTCTGGGAAATCAGATTGTTGTCTTTTTTCAAAACCAGTCGTAATAAGGTGAGAAGCTTCATTGTTTCCTTCCTCCAAGAAACAGAGCAAAAACACCCAAATGCACAAAGATATTTTTTTCTTCTATCGTTACAGCAGTCTTCTCCCGAGTCTTTTGTCTTGTTTGTTTTCTTTTGTTTCTTAGCCTTAGCAAGAGCCCAGTTGCTAGGAGGGATGGGGAGAAGAGAAAAGCAGGCAGAAGCTCACTCTCCAAAGCAAATAAAGGGGTGGAGATTTTTTTTTTCCTCATTAGTCAATCAATTGGTTTACAGAATAAACTCTTTCATTATTTCCCACTGGAAATGGAATGAACCTGCACAAACCTGTTATATTTCCAAAGAAATAATGTCACAGTGAAGGATGGAGATTCAGACAGCAGTGAAGGAATCATCATTCTGGTGGAAGGAATCTAACAGGGAGCAGAATCAGAGAGACAGAACACAATAGTATTATCTTTTGCAATATGTCATGGGGGAAAAAAGGGGGCAGGCAGAAGAAGAGAAGTCATTTGGAATGAGAGGAACCAATATGCATCTTGCAGTCTATATTAATGGAAGAGAATATTTGTAGCTCAAGGTTGAATTGTGTGGTCCTTGGTGCTCTCTGATCTTGGTTGTTTTCTTGCAAGACATTTTATTACCAAATGAGTTGGTGTTCATGAAGTCAGCCCAGAAGACGTGATGAAAATTCCTTAATTTCACAATGTATGGACAAACTCAATCATAGTTTCAATGGAGAAACTGTAAGCATCCTAGACCAAGCCAAGTCTAACAATGCTAGAGAATTCCTGGAAGCTTGATACTCAGAGAAATCAGCCACTGACAGGCACATAGAGATAAACAGCATTTACATACCATTCAAAAATGGCAATCAAAAAGCCAAAAAGGAAACAAAAAGACCAAAACACCTTCTACCAGTAATCAGCACCCAGATGAGCAGAGATTAACACCAAGATTAACAGTAGACCAACAAAATAAAGAATACACCAATCAAGGGAACCACCAACAGATAAACACACTAACAGTAAACAACAGCCTAATCAAGGAACCACCAGGACTATTCCCACCTAGATTGATAAGGCAAGCCACTAGTATATAAAATGAGTGCAAACCCCACTCTCTTCTAGCACTGATGATGTTACCTAGATTGGTAATTAAATGTATGCAAGAAAATAAGCAAGCTCAGAGAGCACCAAGGACTCCACAGTCTATATTAAGTTGCCCTGGCAGCAGAATTTTATTATCTCAATGGAACTGTTTCCCTTAAGAGCCAACATCAGTGACCCTGTTCTTATTCAGGCTCTATTGAAATATTGTGGGTGCTAAAAGCTCTTCATAACATTATCTTACATATCTTTAATATTTTTTTTCAAAATCCCAGCTTTTGTAAAACGATTGCTAAATTCTGTACTGCAAAACACCCTATTTCAGAAATTAAAGAAAAGCTTTTTTTATGTTCACTCATTGCTAGGTCACTGGTTCAATGGGTGTGGGATCCACCTGAAGTCCCTCAAACCCATGTTTTAATCTAAACCCTAAAATCCAGTTTCATTGTTCAGGTCAATGTTGTGCTTTCCTCTTGATTAGATTCTTAGTATAACCTCCTTATTCTCATTTTTATATGACTGGAGGGCGCCTTTTGTATTTCTGACTGAGCCATCTGTCTCTTCTCTCTTTTGCCTCAGTCTCAAACCCCCATGAGGAGCAAGGCAGTTAAGAAAGAATTTGCAGCAAATTACAGCAAATTATACCTCTGACCTCTTCTGGTTTGTTTCATTGAATAAAGCATAATCAGTTTGTATGTATCACATACATTCATATGTTTAATACTACTTGCAAGTTAGTAGGATGCTTTTCATAAATATTTAACTCTCCTCTCACGCTTGAATCCTTCAAAATATTTTTAAAAAACTTATCTAGTAGTTTCAAAATTTTTTTATCATCTAGTTTACCCTTCTTGATTAAAAATAATCATATAATGCCTTTCTAACCTTCTCCCTATGGAGCAAATGAAAAAATTCATTTATGGAGGAAATAGTGTGAAAGTGAGGAATTAGACAAAAGCCTACAAATGTGATATCCACGGATGTCATCTCCTTCTTGAAATCCATAAATGGTATTTACAGAATCCCTATATTAAGTAAAATCAATTTAGGGAACCGTGAAGATGTCATGAGACTTCATTCTTGAATATTCTCAAGTGACAACACATAGGATCTCAGGTGAGATTCCCAAAATGCTGAGATTATTGGGCATCTTGGAAAGACTGATAAAAATGTAGATTAAAAATGGACTATTTATTACCACAAACCTAAATAATTTAATCCATACCATTTGGTGCTCCTAGGAATGGATCTGTTCGTCTGTCTGTTTTTGGTTTGGACAGAGATAAGCCAGCATTTTAGAGAGAGCTTTATTCTGCATGGAACAGAAAACAAATCTAAAGATTGGGGAGAAAGGATAAAAATTGTAAAGAATAGGAAAAATCAGTCCAAGTTTTTATTGTTTCCTTTTAGGGATTGTTCTCTCCTCACTGGTCTCCATGCCTTTCCTTTGCTTTCCCAGATATTTATACACACATAAGACAGACATAAGAATAAGACAGTCAGACAGTCTTTAGATTCCCCTACCCCCTTTTCCACATTCACACATCTTGGACTTTAATATAGATCCTTTTTCTTTCTCCCACCCATGAGTGTATCATTGTTGCTCTGATGCTTACAAGAATCCAAGCAAGTGGCTACTCCTTCATTCCACTGTACATCCATAAGACCCTCTGGCAAACAGGAATGGATGATTCAGATTCCTAAAAGCAAAAGTGTAACATTCAATGGATTTTTGGCTCGGTGTCCAATGAGCCTAAACAAGGAATGGGTGGGGAAGCAAGGATGTCCACTGAGAGATGTAGGGATGGAACAGAGATATGCAGAGAAGGTGGGGAAAACAAGGTGACCAGAAAACTTTACTCTGTTGTCTTTATGTGACATTGTGGAAGGGAACAAAGGAAGCTTCTGACTAGCTGAGAATGTAGAGTCAGTTGAGGATGAAATAGATATACAGAACAGTGGCCAACTGATGAGTGGGAGGGGCATGCTCGGCTTAATAGCCAATCAGAACTGGGGATGCTGCTAAATTGGAATGAACAATGGCAGACCAATTGCTTGGAAGGGAAGGGAGAGATGAAGGAAGGACAGAGAGAAAGGGCCATTCCGTTTCATGGTGTGTTCAGACCAAAGGTATAGAGACAGGCCATCAATTGTCCAGCCCAATTTTCAGAGGCCCATTATTGATCCTTTCATTTGCTGCTGTGCCCAACTTGTCTGACCTTTTCTTAATATACCTGCTAGCAGGAAGGATTTGTTGTTGTTGTTGTTATGAACTGTAAATTTGCTGCTGGCGCATACATGTTTCATTATAGATTGATTTGAACTCTCAGTTATATTACTCCCAGCACTGGGTGTTTTGAAATAAGAGTTTCTGAGATCACCTCTGCCTAGAAGTGACAGCTTTCTTCTTATAAGCCTGCTTTTCACAATGTCTGAATTTATTTAGATGATTAATCACACAGAACGTAGGTGCACCTCCCCAAAACAGTGTCTAATATGAGGCAAAATTATAATGATTTGATGCAAGACTTGAGAGTAAACATAATAATTTTGTTTAACTACCTTTACTTTTGGGCCAAGTTCAGACTGTAGTCTGGGGAAACATCTGCACTCCTATTTAATAGCATGTCCTTCCACTACAGTCTCTCTTTCTCTTTTTCTTATAATTTAGAGGAATCCCTATAAAAGAATACAAGGAGAACATTGGCAGAGACATATTACAGAAAATTGATCCATACAGTAGGGAGTCTTGACTTCTCAGAATTCAGTGTCATCTTGGTATCAACTAAGTTCAGGGTTTCTTTAGAATCTAGTGTTTTTTCATTTAATTAATCACATTTTAAAAAAATCAAATGGCCATCTGAAGAAAAGGAGGGAAAAGAGGGTTTTTTTAGGTGTCCTAATAAGACTGGGACAAGTATCTTTTTTTTTTTTTACTTTTTCTCACTGAAATAATTTCTTTTGTGTGAATGAGAAAGAAGAACAGAATAATTCCAGAAGATTTGGAAATGGGATATGTGGCAAATATATAATTAAACATATGTTGATGGCCAAGCTTTATGTCAGATGAAATGAAATTAAAGAGACACCTTATCCCAGTTACCGTCTTGTTTCCACACATGTAATGGAAAATGGTGGCGCAGCAGTTAGAGTGCAGTACTGCAGGCCACTTTAGCTGACTGTGTTCAGCAGGTCAGCGGTTCAAATCTTACCGGCTCAAGGTTGACTCAGCCTTCCATCCTTCCGGGGTAGGTAAAATGAGGACCCAGATTGTTGGGGGCAATGTAAATAAATATATATATATACATTACTTACTGGTGTACACCGCTTAGAGAGTGCTTGCACTTAAAGCGGTATATAAGTCTCATAAATAAATAAATAAATAAATAAATAAATAAATAAATAAAATATATTTAAATTATCTTGTTGGAAAATAGTTGGACCCTGTCACCTGTTACTATTTATTTCACCCTATTTGATGGATTTATGTTTTCTTTCTCACCAGCCTTCTGAAATTTAACAAGTATCTGTAAATTAGGAACAACCTTTGTCCTTGAGTGATTTCACTCACTGATTTGTGACATGTAATGACGAGCCATATTGCTATGGCAGGTCTTTCCTCCGCCAGTTTCCTGCCCCGGATCGAGCGAAAGGGCTACCGCCCTCCCGCAATCAAGTGGGGGTTCCCTCCTTGATTGTCACCCCTACAGGGTGACTTTCGACCCTTTCCAGGGTCCCCCAGCGGAACAAAACCGAACACAAAAGACGGAGCTTGCTTTCCAGCAGCCGCGGCGGCTGCAATGGAAAACCAGAAGTCCTAAATCAACTTTGTAAAGCCAACTGCTAAACCAGTGGTCATTGATTTGTCAGTGTTTAATTATAAGCTATCAATGAGTTCTGAGATCCATTATGCATGGCTAGCATTGTATTGTTAGTTTGTGAACTTTCTGAAAAGTTCCCTTGATAAATCCCCACACATAGACAATCTCAATTTTCCTAAATAGCAATTTTCCTAAAAGGTTAATGGTACAGTTAACCATCTACCTATTGCAATTTTCCCCAACTTGTTGATGTACAGGTATGTGGGCTGGTCAGACAGTTCCATTCTGTATTCTCTACTTTGAACTAAAATGCCAAAGTGGATTCTTGGACCAGGTGGCTTATTTAGAATTATTTTAGGTTTACTTGATGCCTCAAGAATCTTTTCCAAATATGAACAGGAGTTCTCAGGAAAAGTAACTGAATCTCACACTTGAAAAGTAACTGTTATTTTGTTTTCTTAAGAAATTTAAACTGTCTGTTTATTATCATACTACCAATTTATTAACATTCTACTGGATTGCAGCCTTTTGTAAAGATGAATGCAAATAGAGAAGAACCAACCTGTGCATACCAGAATATGTGTAATCTATTGAAGTCAATGTTTTGCACTATTTCTTTGATTTTTTCCCCCTGGGTTTTATGTGCATCACAAATTGAAGGGGAATGTAAGCTGCAAGGGTGTTTATGATAATGTCAAGGTGAATGCCTGCATTTAATCTCAGATAATTCTATTTGTGGGCATTTCATCTATTTCATCACATCAGAGAAATACTGTTATTGCTTACAATTAGAATATATTACCACACAGCTTCTATAAATGTTCCATGTACAGTTGTTTATGTAGAGCAATTGTATAAGTTCTAGTCCTTGGCTACTGCAAACACAGTCTGCTTTCAATACAGTAAAAGCTGTATTGTGCAAGGAAAAGCTGAAAACCTGATCCTCCTTTGAAAAGTGTGAAAGACTAATGCTGTTGCCCACATTTACCAGACCCAGCAGCATCAGAGAAGTGAAAGTAAAAAATCTGCTTAGGGCAGTGGTGGCGAACCTATGGCACGGGTGCCAGAGGTGGCACTCGGAGCCCTCTCTGTGGGCACATGTGCCATTGCCCCAGCCTTGCCTCCCCCCATGACCCCCTTCTCTCCAGCAGCCCCCCTGAAGGACAGTCGCCCCTGAGCATGGCCCACACAGAGCAGTTTTTGGGCACTCGGTCTCTAAAAGGTTCGCCATCACTGGTTGAGGACATCAAGGAAACGTCTTCACTGTGTGTACTAAACATGAATATCCTGAAACACTATGACCTTAAAAACTATGCCAAATGTATGTTTATTTTAGTTTTCATTTAAAAAAGAGACAAAATATAAAAGGAGGAGAAATATTTTGACTAGCATATCTAAGCTTCATTCTAGATATTAAAAATGGCTGCATAACTTTTTGGCAAGGTTATTTTTGCTGTGGTTGTTGCTTAGAAGATTGGTCTTCAGTTGGTCAGGCTGAATCCATTACCTAATCTGATGAAAGCAACAAATGTTCCCATAAATACAGTATATGTGAGAATGAGTAGGCTTTCATGGGGGTGTTGAGATAAAATGTGAGTCCCAGATTTGGGGGAACAAAATTAAGACTCCTATTGCAACCCAAGAAAGTGGAGAGGGGAAGGATAGTGAAGTGAAGTGTGTTTGAAGAGGCGGTGACTGTAATTTTGTCCTGCCACATTATAACACAGTGATGATATGTACATAATGTATGTAATACTTTCAGATGTAATTGGCAAAATTGCTTCTAACAAATTTTAGTTCATTCTGTGGTTAATTTATGCAACTATAATTTTCAAGGAAGAATTAGATAACTGGGTTGTTATTTCCTTCCAGCCAAAAGCATAGGCCAATTCCATGATCTGGTGTCATGGTTCCGACAGATGAAACTCTTCAAAAGAACTTTGAGGCATTGTTTACCTTAAATAATCTTTTATTTGAGAAACAAAGTATCGGCATTACATAGTTGAAACCAGAAACTACAGAGTAACAAAGCACAATTCCCTCCTCCAATAAACAGTCATAAATCACATTCTCCAATTAGCTTGAAGCACAGGCTTTCTCCCTAGCTCTCCAGCCCACCAAAACTCTATCAACTCTGGATCCAATGACCTTGGGTTCCCATGGCTGTGTTATTATTGTTATGACTAGCTGAACTCTCATCCACATTCCTCCTCCCAGCATCAACTAACTCTAAAAGCAATAGAGAAAAATGGCTGCATTTCCATCTGTTGTCAAAGCAAGAACATCCGATGCTAGCAGCGTTGACATCGGTTCAGTTAGTCCTGGATAAAGATTTATCTTTTTCCATTTTTTCTTTAGTGGTTCTTATTCAATTTGATAAAAAAATAATAATTTCAAAATGGCCCTTGCTATCTGTGGCCCCATTATCCTTGGCTTTATCAATAAAATATATATGGATACATATTTATTTATTTATTTATTTATTTATGAGACTTATATACCGCTTTAAGTGCAAGCACTCTCTAAGCAGTATACACCAGTAAGCAATGTATATATATATATTTACATTGCCCCCAACAATCTGGGTCCTCATTTTACCTACCCCGGAAGGATGGAAGGCTGAGTCAACCTTGAGCCGGTGAGATTTGAACCGCTGACGTGCTGAACACAGTAAGCTAAAGTGGCCTGCAGTACTGCACCCTAACTGCTGCACCACCTCGGCTCATATATATATAATCCATATATATGTTATTGATAAAACCAAGGATAATGATATACACACACAAACACACACACATGTGGCCCTTGCTTTATGTACCTGGGCTGGCTAAATACTGACCAGATCTTGCAATCTGCTATATAGAGTTTCACAGATCCCTGCTTTTTTGCCTTATGATAATGTTTGGAGTAGATCTTTTGGAATGTGTGTGTGCACAGGTCTATGTATGAGAGTAAAATGGTAGGCAGGTTTTTGCACATGCCACAATATTTTTTTCTCAAGGTTTTATTACCCATGGTTTCCTTATTTGTAATTGTTGGGCTAGAACAGAACTGCTACGTATAATATGGACAACCTGTATTAGGGAGAACCTGTATAATGCATCTGATTTCCTCAGCCTCTTTACTTCATATGGATATTCAATTACAAAAACAACCGTAGAAAATTGAAAAATTGAAAACTAGGTCCCAGGTTGCAAACTGAGATTAAAGATAAGTTGTTTTCCTCGGGGATCAAACATTACCATAAAGCCTTGGCATAGCTGAATAATTATATTCTTCCTTTGCCTTCATTTTCTTCTCTGTCCTCCTTCTTTCACTCATTGTCTTTTTCTAAATGGCAGTGTCTATGGTTAGCATACCGTACTTTGATGCTTTTGTTGTCAGTGATACCATCATTTCAGACAGAATAGCTAAGTTCACCTGCTTTCCTAGGCCACTTATTGAACCATGGTTCATTTAATAAGCTGTGCACATAATGGCTAATCTGCAGAATGTGCCAAGTCACAAACGACCAAGCTCTATTTTGGTCCAGCATAATTAGTCACCTTGGTTAAAAGTTGGTCCACATGAAGCCTTTTCTGTGCAAAGAAATCCCAAAACGCCAGGAAGAAAAATAACCATTCATTTCTGTAAGGGTTGCGGCTTTTTAAAGAAATGTGTTTAACGTATCTTCCAATAAATTATTAGGATGATGAATGATCCTTTTTTTTTAACCATTGTTTGGGGAGCAACCATTTCTAACATATTGACAATGCCTTTAAACAATGAACATAGTAGTTAAACATAGTTATAAAACTAGGAGCAAATTTCATTGCTTTTTCTTTATAATATACCACTTGCAGTATATTCTTTATTTACAGCCCCCATCTGCAGCCACAGCTGAGACCAGAATTCCCAAAGCAGTTATTAAGAGAGTTATACCTGATTTTACAACCCTTTTCTTACAGTTGTTAAATGAATCACTGCAGTTATTAAGTGAATCCAGCTTCCCCCCACCATTGATTTTGCTTGTCAGAAGGCATCTGGGAAGATTGCAGGTGACAATAGTAACAACAACAACAATAATAACAACAACAACAAGCAGGAAGAGACCTTGGAGTCATCGAGTCCAACCCCCGGCTCAGGCAGGAAACCCTATACCATTTCGGACAAATGGCCGTCCAGTGTCTTCTTAAAAACTTCCAGTGTTGGAGCATTCACCACTTCTGGAGGCAGGCTGTTCCACTGATTAATTGTTCTCACTGTCAGGAAGGTTTCTCCTTAGTTCTAGGTTGCTTCTCTCCTTGCTTAGTTTCCACCTGTTGCTTCTTGTCCTGCCCTCTGGTGCTTTGGAGAATAGCTTGACTCCCTCTTCTTTGGGGCAGCCCCTGAGATATTGGAACACTGCTATCATGCCCCTCCCTCGTCCTTCTCTTCATTAGACTAGACATACCCAATTCATTAAAATTGCTAATATTTAAAGTATGAAAAACATAAGATTTAACATACTCTTTTACCTGAAACTGTTATTACTGATTGGAAGGATCTGACAAGCATAAACAAAGACCGTGAGCTTTGGTGGGGATTGATGAGATGGGGGGAATTCAGTTAGTCCTGGAGCTGAGCAAAAATACTAATGTATGCATATCCTTCCCAGGACAGGGGAGATGAGAGAGATAAGGGGAGGGGGGAAAGTTCAGATGCACAAATGCAAAACAGGTTAATACAGTGGTTCTCAACCTTTCTAATGCCGCGACCCATAATACAGTTCCCCATGTTGTGGTGACCCCCAACCACTTATACATCACCAGATGCCAGGGGCGTGGCCAAAGAAAAGGGGGAAAAATGGCGGACAGCCTTGTTTGGCGACCCCGTGAAATGGTCGTTCGACCCCAAATGGGGTCCCGACCCACAGGTTGAGAACCACTGGGTTAATAAATGATGCCAGTAACAATAAACGACTGATGGATACACAACTTTTGCCAAATTTCAATCCCATGGGTCCTGGATTCTGGACATATTCTTTAAGTTAGCATTTGAGGTATGTTGATTCAAAATTGCTGTCCTACAATACACCGTTTCACCCAATTTGAAGGTTACAATAATCAAAGATAGGAGAGTTGAACGCCTTCCTTATAAGAAAAGGCTAATGAATTTGACTGTAACTTAGAAAAAAAGATGACTAAGGCTGGATTAGGAACTGAGGCGGACTAAGGATGTGTCGCCAACCCCAGTGGCTACGAAGCAGCGACAGGAGACTGTGTACTTCCATCTCCTGTTTATGAGCATCCCGGAGGCATCTGGTTGGCCGCAGCGAGAAACAGTACTGGGTCAGACTTTGGCCTTATTGTGGGGCTGTTCTATTTTTTTTCCTTTAATTCTTGTTAAGGACCGCTTTAGAGGCTTAGTTGGCAGTCCGTTTTTGGCAGCCTGATGAAGTCTAAGCATAAAGTGTAAGAAGTTGAAGGGCAGCATTTGAAGGTTATCCAGCAGCAGCCAAAAAATCTCCTGTTAAATAGCTCAGAGAAAGGCAAGGAGAGGAGGCATTGAGTCAGACAAACTCAGCCAGTGAATACAGGAAATTGGCAATGGCGTCTTTGCTCAGCACTTAATTGTGGTAAGTGCTTTTGCTGTATTCAAGTGCTCTGTGCTGGTGCTTGTAATCACTGAATAACGCAATGGGATGATTATGTACCAGACAAGCTGTAGTACCTGGAGGAGCACATAGGGAGGGGGGGAGAGGATGAAAACATAACTATATATTTCTCTCTTTGTGCTTATTATTTAACTGAGTGACAGATCCAGGAGAAAAGGAGACCAACTTACAGAAGTTTCCTTCAGTGTCTTTTTGGACCCACCCCCCTTAGGAGCTTGTTTACGTTATCCATTTTTCTTGGAAAGGAATATTATGGTTATACATAATCTGATCACTAATTTAGGAGGTATTGGACAAGAAAGGATAGTGTGTGAGATGAACTGAGCTCCCGGATTAATTTCTTCTCCATTATGATCCCCATGCTAAGAAGAAAAGGCATTTAATTTCCATTTTACAGATAATATGACAACTCCCTGTAATGTTCCCTTAATCTCACATTTAAAATTACAGGAAGACGGAAACATACGGAGAGAATCTGTGGGTTGCATTTCATCTTTTAAAGATCGCATGCTCCCAATTATGGATGAGGGTTTGATGTGTAACTTTATAATTCTGTTGACTCCCAATTATGGATGAGGGTTTGATGTGTAACTTTATAATTCTGTTGACGTTTGATATGTTTTATAGCTTGATGTGTGGCTGTAGTTTTGTAGCCAAGGCTATCCGTCACTTCTGAACCATCATGATTGGTTACTGAGGCTTTCTAATTACAACAGTCATGAGAAATAATTGTCCAGAGAAGGGGTAGGATTGAAGTCAAGGTGTTAGTGAAATATTGCTGAGCAATACTTTCAGCCCCTGAGAATTTGCTGTGCCAAAATTTTGGGAGAATTGTTTTGGTGTCACAGTTTATCGCTGTTTTAGAGTTGTGATACAGATTTTAGACTACAAATTTTTAGAATAGAAGTGTGTGTGTGTGTGTGTGTGTGTGTGTGGTGAATATCAACTTTGGGACACAGAGAGAATTTTTCCCATAGAACAGTGTTTCCCAAACTTGACAATTTTAAGGCACGTGGACTTCAACTCCCAGAATTCCACAGCCAGCAATGCTGGCTGTGGAATTCTGGGAGTTGAAGTCCACGTGCCTTAAAATTGTCAAGTTTGGGAAACACTGCCATAGAATAAAAGACGAATTAAAAATAAGAAAAGAAAAAAACCCAAGAAAGTATAAAAATGAAAAAGAAATGAAAATTAAGAAATATATAAGTGACTTCCAATCTTCTTCTCAACAAGTTATTGCGTCATTATTATCCGTCCTCCCTCTTAGATGTTCTACCAGGCCCTTCAGATCCTCATTTAATTCACTTCTTTAATTCACTAACCATAAAACATTGTTTCGCTCCTTTTTTCTTTCAGCAAAAAGTATATATAAGGTTTCCAGTCTTGGGGAAGATGTTTCTTTATTTGTCTCTAAGAGGCTCTTTTACTGACAACAAATGCAATGTAATATTTGCCAAGAATTATTGGCGGTTTCATGGACCATCCTAAGGGTTTTAAGGGCACATTGGTTGGTATGAATTGTTTTAATTATAGCGAGATCTAAAGCCGAGCAAGAAGGCAGAACAGCCTACCTGGGACAAAACCAGTGGCATTTAGATCTGGCAGTTTATCCTCTCTTCCTCCTCCTTCATCCCATTGGACTTTTCTCATTATTAAAAATACTTTGTCTGCATACTTCATTTGTTTTGGTTATCTGCCATAGAAAGACTGAACTTTAAAAAAAAATACTAATATACAAATGTCACAGACTTGCTCTTTGCCAAGCTCTCTTGAAACAACAACAAAAGAAGATTTTTTTTATCTTTTCTTTGTAATTCATTGTTTCTTATGTATGTGTGCACTTAGTAGAATAACCGTAAATTATCATAAAAATTATTCTACTCTGGGATTTCTGCAAACCTTGAATTAATGCTTGCTTTGAAGTCACTTGATGGGAGATCTTCATTGGTGTTATTCTTAACAAATTTGGAATAGTTGATTCCAAAGGGACATTATAATAGATTATACATATTGCTTGAGTGACAGGTATGCGTCTATGTATGCATTTAGTGTATGCATGTATGTGTGAAAAATCAAATAAGCTATTGCATCTCCTCCTATCTATCTATCTATCTATCTATCTATCTATCATCTATCTATCTATCTATCTATCTATCTATCTATCTATCTATCTATCTATCTATATTGGTGGAGGGAGGCAAGGTGAAATCTTACTATCCTAAATCTTTTAAATAACAGAAAGGCTCCTGGAATATACTATGACCACAAAAAATATATTGTAATTTTTTTCAATGAGGTTAGATCTAGAATGCATCTAATTTTATTTCAAAGTTTGCTACCAAAGGGATAGGCACTAGGAGTTTTGATTTCCCAGAGTATTCAAATATAATTTCCCATAACGAGTAGCTTGGAGAGGGCTCTTCTCCAGGATTGTGAGAATAGATTGTATGCTGGCTGGGGAATTCTGGGTGTTGAAGTCCTTACGTCTTATTTGCCAAAGTTGAGAAACACAGCTATAGAGTGTCACAGCCCTGACAGTAGCAATTACTGGACTATCTCAGAGATAAACCACCAACAGCTCTAAAGGGAAGTATTGCCAATGTATTCCAAGGGAGTGGCAGATGGACTTCTCTTCTTGACCCCCATCTCCTGCAATCCTTCATGGGATCCATTTAGCGCAGTGTTTCTCAACCTTGACCATTTTAAGGCATGTGGACTTCAACTGCCAGAATTCCACAGCCAGCAATGCTGGCTGTGGAATTCTGGGAGTTGAATTCCACAGGCCTTAAAATGGTCAAGGTTGAGAAACACTGATTTAGCGAAACAGACTTTGCTTTTCCCAATTCAAGAAGTTTATTTCGGGCACGGGTGTCAAACTTGCCACGTCACGTGACATGTTGCGACGTATGGTGACTTTTTTTTTTGCATTGCTGGAGCTGGGCTGGGCGCAGCCTCTGCGTGACGCAACCATCCCGTGAGCCGGCAGTTTGACACCCCTGATTTAGGGGGACAGGGTTGCATCTGGGATAAGCCTTGAGAGCAACACAATTTTACTAACGGATAGGAAATTGAAATGTAAAAGGACTGTTTCATTCTAACTCCTGCCTGTCTGCACCAGTCAGGGAGAAGATCTAGCAATTTTCTTCCTTCTGCCTCTTTCCAGTAGTGGACATTAGGAAAAGATCTTATGGCCATGCCTTTTATGTGCTGTGTCTGGAAACATTTAACTGGCCATGTCTTCCGTTACTGTGTCTCACAGTATTCATTTTAAGGCAAGTAAAGATAAATTTGTTTTTTTTTTAAAAAAAAAAAAACAATTGGCAGAAGAAATAATCATCATCACCCTCATCAGGCCTCTCAAACAATGTTTGCTTTTGTACTGACGCTTAGTGTACCTAAGTGTCTGTAGACACTTGATCTCCAGCTGCAAAATGTGCTGTTTTAGTTTAATGGCATTGGACACAAATCGTGTGTGTGTCTGTGTCTGTGTGCATACCAAATACCTGGCAGTAAAAGCTCCAAGAGGATTTTTAATGGCTTTTTATTGATCGAAAGAGGAGGAAAAGTTCATCTGTGCTATGGCTAATTTTGGTCATTTTCTTGAAAACCCGACTGCAGCATCGCGATAATCACAGCTGGGAGCTATGGAATGGCTGATAAGTAACACCACTAATAAAGAGATTAACATATTGTGCCTGTTTCTGCATTGGAAAAAGCTGCTTTGTAAGGGCATTTGGCATGCCTGCTCTCAAGCTAATTGGCCATAGGAGGATAGCAAATTGGTCAGCGAGGAGCTCTTTTCTATTCTTCTGGGAAACAATTCCTTTGGCAGACGGCTGGCGTATCTTCTCATACATGTCGGCCCCACTGGATAGACCAGACCAAGCAATCAGCTCCACAGAATGGCTAAAACTACTTTTATTGAGAATGGCCATGATAACATAATCTGATTATTTTCCCCTCCTCCTCCTCATACTCCAGGAAATCAGGGAGGTCTCTGCCAGAATGTGGTGGAAAGTCCAGCTGGCCAGGAGGGAGGTGTTAAGGAGGCAATAAGCTTAGAGTCTTTGCACTGCAGGAAGTTGCACAGGCCGAACCTCCTCCAGAGCCTCTGATGTTTTTTTTATCTGGCTGTTGCCAAGGGGATGCAGTCAGTCTGGCAAGAGCCGAGGTGGCGCAGCAGTTAGAGTGCAGTACTGCAGGCCACTTTAGCTGACTGTGTTCAGCAGGTCAGCGGTTCAAATCTCACCGGCTCAAGGTTGACTCAGCCTTCCATCCTTCCGGGGTAGGTAAAATGAGGACCCAGATTGTTGGGGGCAGTGTAAATATATATATACATTGCTTACTGGTGTACACCGCTTAGAGAGTGCTCACACTTAAAGCGATATATAAGTCTCATAAATAAATAAATGTCCGAAATGGTTTAGGGTTTCCTGCCCGAGCAGGGGGTTGGACTAGATGACCTCCAAGGTCCCTTCCAACTTTACTACTATTACTATTACTAGTCCAAGGCTGGCTTGTTATTTCAGCTGGTATTTCCATTACAAATTATATCTTCTGCAGAAGGTAGCCTCCATGGGAAAAAAAAAAATCTTTCTCTACCAGATGACTTACATGTACCAATTTGCCTTGAGTTTCCTTGTTCATGCTTCTTTATAAATAATTTAGAATAGAGAAATGCATTCTTAAGTGCTCAGAAGCTCCTTAGGACTACCCAGATGGAGATAAAATTCCATGACTTTTTTTTCCAATGTAAAGCGTAACCTGCACGGGCCTTGGTCAAACATTCTTTGTAAGCCACAGCTTTCATTTGTTGGTGACTTATCTGGCTTCATATTTGACTCTGGATTGGGTCACACTCCTTTTTAAGGAGTAGATCCTAGTTCTGAAGGAAGAACTCATAGAAGAACTGACAGAACCATGGTAGAGGGTTAGCCACAAATAACCCCCATTACAACAGTGGCAGGTAGCTTGCAAAGGTGTTTTAAGGCTGGTCAAAATTAGCACATCTCTGTAGCCAGAGTAAGTCACCTTGTCTTGTCACACTAAATTCAGGCAAGCAGCCAATCACACACATATATCTGAGCCTTTGTCTAAAGTTTAATACATCCACCGAGGGAATTGTAATCATGTGATGTTTTCTTGACTTTCAGATAGGTCTGTTTTGATGGAAATCAAAATTTCTTGAAATACTATTGCCTTTTTTTGTTCTATGACTTCCTTCCTTCCTTCCTTCCTTCCTTCCTTCCTTCCTTCCTTCCTTCCTTCCTTCCTTCCTTCCTTCCTTCCTTCCTTCCTTCCAACATTCCCTAACCAAACATGGCTATCTGATCATGGCACAAATGCCAGAGTATTGATCCAGCATGGCTAGTATTGTCAATGTTGAATGTGTTCGTATAGTAAATTCACTGAGATATGATTTAGCATAATGCAAATTAGCCCAATTGCCTACGTTCTCTCAGTCCATTGAATCATTAACTAACTATTACAGCTAGTATTTTGGGTTTATACAACGCTCAAAATCACAAGCTAAACCACCATGTTTTATTGAACATGCTACACAAAGTCTCCAGTTTCCTGGCCTGTCCCAAAATGTTGAGGATTAAGCCGGTTGCATTTTTATTTTATTTTTTTCATTTTACCTTTAAAGTCAGAACCCGGTGCTTTCACAGTGCTGAATAATGAGTTCCACGTTTTACTTGGAGATGCTGTAGATCAGGGGTTCTCAACCTTGGCAACTTTAAGACTTGTGGACTTCAACTCCCAGAATTCCTCAGCCAGCTTTGCTGGCTGAGGAACTCTGGGAATTGAAGTCCACAAGTCTTAAAGTTGCCAAGGTTGAGAACCCCTGCTGTAGATGATCTTAGGAATTGGGTGAGGGATAGATGTTGACTAAGATGTTAGCCATTTGCAGAGGTCAAAGAAAGTCTACTGAGCAAATATGGGGCCTCAGATGATTCTAAGAGGATTAAACACAGCCTGGTTCAGGGCTTCTCAATTCCTTGGTGTCATTGAAAAATGTGTGAGTCTCTTTCCTTCCCAAGAGCTGTGAATATTAAAAATCCATTTTTTGAGGCTATGTCAGCAATGAATTCACTCTCTCCTCCAGACATAAACCATCCCCACCACTCATTTATCTGCCAGGGATCCCGATTAATCCATTTAGCCTGCCTCGTTAAATTGAAAGTGGCATTACTGCTGATTTTCTTCAGCAAAACTTAAAAAGGTAATTCTCTTTTCGCCTATCTCACCTCTTAGCAACAGTAACAAAGCTTGCATTAAGTGGAATAAAGAAATGATATTACAAAATCTATTATAATGCCATTAACATTATGTGGAGTGTATGAAAAAGATGTCAGGTGGGGCTCGCCGCCAAAGGGACAGGGTGAGAAAGCGAATGGTGAGGATACGTTAATCTAGTAATGTTGGGCACAAACATTGGTGGCTACAAAGACAGGGTGTCTCCATTGCTGACAAACTGTAGCCTGCCTAGCTGTTCCCAGCCTGTCAAAATGTAAAAATCTGAACGTTTTGGGAATCTTCCCTATCTATGTGTCCTGATAAAATACATGGGAAAATCCTATTGGAGGAAAATTCCACTTAGAGTTAGGGTTCGGTCACCATGAACTCGTAGAGCAAAATGGACATCACCAACAAATTTGAAGTGCTTGGGTATGGTTAGGAGGGCACTGACTTTTCTAGGCTGCCCTATCTATGGTTCCTTGTAAAATACATGGGAAAATCCCATTGGAGGAAAATTCCACTTAGGATTAGGGTTAAGTCACCTTGAACTCATAGAGCAAAATGGACATCGCCAACAAACTCAGAGTGCTTGGATATGGTTAGGAGGGCACTGACTTTTCTAGGCTGCCCTATCTATGGTTTCCTTGTAAAATACATGGGAAAATCCCATTGGAGGAAATTCCACTTAGGGTTAGGGTTAGTCACCATGAACTCATAGAGCAAAATGGACATCGCCAACAAATTCGGACTGCTTGGGTATGGTTAGGAGGGCACTGACTTTTCTAGGCTGCCCTATCTATGTTTCCTGGTAAAATACATGGGAAAATCCCATTGGAGGAAAATTCCACTTAGGGTTAGGGTTAGGTCACCATGAACTCATAGAGCAAAATGGACATCGCCAACAAATTCGGACTGCTTGGGTATGGTTAGGAAAGCACTGACTTTTCTAGGCTACCCTATCTATTTTTCCTGGTAAAATACATGGGAAAATCTCATTGGGGGAAAATTCCATTTAGGGTTAGGGTTAAGTCACCTTGAACTCATAGAGCAAAATGGACATCGCCAACAAATTCGGACTGCTTGGGTATGGTTAGGAGGGCACTGACTTTTCTAGGCTGCCCTATCTATTTTTCCTGGTAAAATACATGGGAAAATCCCATTGGAGGAAAATTCCACTTAGGGTTAGGGTTAGGTCACCATGAACTCATAGAGCAAAATGGACATCGCCAACAAATTCGGTGCTTGGGTATGGTTAGGAGGGCACTGACTTTTCTAGGCTGCCCTATCTATGGTTCCTTGTAAAATACATGGGAAAATCCCATTGGAGGAAAATTCCACTTAGAGTTAGGGTTAGGTCACCATGAACTCATAGAGCAAAATGGACATCGCCAACAAATTCGGAGTGCTTGGGTATGGTTAGGAGGGCACTGACTTTTCTAGCCTGCCTTATCTATGTGTCCTGATAAAATACATGGGAAAATCCCATTGGAGGAAAATTCCACTTAGGGTTAGGGTTAAGTCACCTTGAACTCATAGAGCAAAATGGACATCGCCAACAAACTCAGAGTGCTTGGATATGGTTAGGAGGGCACTGACTTTTCTAGGCTGCCCTATCTATTTTCCTTGTAAAATACATGGGAAAATCCCATTGGAGGAAAATTCCACTTAGGGTTAGGGTTAGGTCACCATGAACTCATAGAGCAAAATGGACATCGCCAACAAATTCGGACTGCTTGGGTATGGTTAAGAGGGCACTGACTTTTCTAGCTGCCTACTATTTTTCCTGGTAAAATACATGGGAAAATCCCATTGGAGGAAAATTCCACTTAGGGTTAGGGTTTCACCATGAACTCCTAGAGCAAAATGGATTAACAAATTCGGAGTGCTTGGGTATGGTTAGGAGGGCACTGATTTCTAGGCTGCCCTATCTATGTTTCCTGTAAAATAACATGGGAAAATCTCATTGGGGGAAAATTCCATTTAGGGTTAGGGTTAAGTCACCTTGAACTCATAGAGCAAAATGGACATCGCCAACAAACTCAGAGTGCTTGGGTATGGTTAGGAGGGCACTGACTTTTCTAGGCTGCCCTATCTATGTTTCCTGGTAAAATACATGGGAAAATCCCATTGGAGGAAAATTCCACTTAGGGTTAGGGTTAGGTCACCATGAACTCAAAATGGACATTTTCGGAGTCCTGGCACTGACTTTTCTAGGGCCTATCTGGTTCCTGTAAAATACCTGGAGGAAAATTCATTTTGAACTCATTGGTACAAATTTAGTTATGGTTAGGCACTGACTTTTCTAGGCTGCCCTATCCTGGTAAAATAAATGGGAAAATCCCATTGGGGAAAATTCCATTTAGGGTTAGGGTTAAGTCACCTTGAACTCATAGAGCAAAATGGACATCGCCAACAAACTCAGAGTGCTTGGGATATGGTTAGGAGGGCACTGACTTTTCTAGGCTGCCCTATCTATTTTTCCTGTAAAATACATGGGAAAATCCCATTGGAGGAAAATTCCACTTAGAGTTAGGGTTAGGTCACCATGAACTCATAGAGCAAAATGGACATCGCCAACAAATTCGGACTGCTTGGGTATGGTTAGGAGGGCACTGACTTTTCTAGCCTGCCTTATCTATGTGTCCTGATAAAATACATGGGAAAATCCCATTGGAGGAAAATTCCACTTAGGGTTAGGGGGAACTTAGAGCAAAATGGACATCGCCAACCTTGAACTCATAGAGCAAAGGGTTAGGGTTGGAACTCATAGAGCAAAATGGACATCGTCAACAAACTCAGAGTGCTTGGGTATGGTTAGGAGGGCACTGACTTTTCTAGGCTGCCCTATCTATTTTCCTGGTAAAATACATGGGAAAATCCCATTGGAGGAAAATTCCACTTAGAGTTAGGGTTAGGTCACCATGAACTCATAGAGCAAAATGGACATCGCCAACAAATTCGGAGTGCTTGGGTATGGTTAGGAAGGCACTGACTTTTCTAGGCTGCCCTATCTATATTTCCTGATAAAATAAATGGGAAAATCCCATTGGAGGAAAATTCCACTTAGGGTTAGGGTTAGGTCACTTTGAACTCATAGAGCAAAATGGACATCGTCAACAAACTCAGAGTGCTTGGGTATGGTTAGGAGGGCACTGACTTTTCTAGGCTGCCCTATCTATGGTTCCTGGTAAAATACATGGGAAAATCCCATTGGGGGGAAATTCCATTTAGGGCAGTGATGGTGAACTAGAATGATATTCCTTGCCGAATACTTGCCCAAGGATTAAAGAGTGTTTGCAAAGAGGATGTGTAGCAAATCAGTTCTGATTATTCTGCCTATTGTGATGCATCGGGTTCATCAGTCATGTCTCTATCCTATTTTTAGCAACTTCAGTACAAGTTGTGTATGGCAATCTGTTATATCCTCAACCCAGTCCAGTTGTTTCTTTTACTATGCAAGGGACTCCTCATCCTCCAGCCCTCTTTTGCTCAGCAACATTTCCTAACATCAGTTACTTTTCTATAGTTGCAGCCTGTCTTCCAGTCTTTGATGCAACCCTATATGTGGTCTTCAAATGGGTGTCATTGGGAACTTTCATGATGATAAAAGGACTCTTGACAGCTGAAACCTTCGGTACAAGAAGGCTACCTCTTTAGTGCCTCTCTTTTTTGGAGGACGAGTCTTAAGATTTTCTTGAATTTGTTTCATATATTTTTATTTTAATATTTTTTCTTCATAACTTCCTCCCTCGCTATATTATTCCATGTAAGGTCCCAATGTTTACGTTAGCAATTTTAACCCATAGATTTAAATCAGAGTTTTACTATTACAGTACTGTTTGTTATTTTTCTCTATTTATATCTTCTCAGGTAGCAAAAGCCACAGTAAGTTTGATATATTCCCCTCATAGAACATAAAATCACTGAGCTGCAAGGAACCACGGGGTCTTCTAGTCCAACCCCTGCTAATAGCAGGAGCCTCATGCCATCCCATTCAAATGGTTGTCCAGTCTGGTTTTGAAAATCCAAGTCATCATCTCATCTGTCATTGTATTAAACCAGGGGTGTCAAACTCAATTTCATTGTGGTTACCCTGGGGGGGGGCAGGTGGGTGCAGCCTACTGGGTGGGCGTGGATGGAGTGGGTGTGGCTTACTGGGTGGGCATGGCCAGCTCTACATCGTTTGCGTCAAGGGTGCCTGTGGGGGCCTGGGCAGGAGTGGGGCAGATCTGAGGGTCTCTGGCAGAAGAGGGTGGGACTGGGGCAAGCGCCAAGGCATGGTCCATTTCTTCATTCCTCACAAAGGGTGACCCCTCCCCAGCATGCACCCAGGGGGCGGGGGTGACACAGCAGGGGCTGGTTCCTCTCTGTTTCTAGATGGCCTTGTGGAGCTAAGACTGAATGTGTTTCAGCAAAGATGGCCACCACAAAATTGTACATTGGCTCCTGGCCAGCCTGGGCCAGGGCCAAGGCAGCAGGGGCCGTTCCCTCACTGTTTCCAGGATGGCTTCACGGGCCACATGAAACCACGTCACGGGCTGCATCCGGCCCCCGGACCTTGTGTTTGACATGTCTGTAGTAAACAAACTGAGATCACTCAAAAAAAAAAATTGAAAATCTGTATAGCAGAGAGAACAAGTTAAACTTGTCAGCGGTCTTCTCTTCTACTTACTTTTTTCCCCACTTTCTTCATCTCAAAGATCTTTGGATAAACTTGCAGGCCTCCCAGATTCCACCAAATATAGATTTCCATTTAAATATAAAGGAGCTGACAATGTCTGCATCTCTACCCTTATACTGAATGTGTATTACCCAAATATTGCTAGTACTGTAAAGTGTTTCATTTGCATACCTATATATTTTTTTTTTAATAAAGTGGGGATGGGGATGGTGGGGCACATCATTTTTTAAGAAGTGAATTTTTTGTATGCTGTTTTACTCATGAAAATTATTTCTAAATTTTTCTTTGCAGCACTTGAAGTAGATATTAAAAATAGCCCAAGGAGCTACCTAGAAATAGATTTTAATGGATGGAGACTGTCAGGTTGATAGTGTCCCATTAGGGTAATATTTCTTTGTTCCCACTCAGTTAAATTCTCACAATTGGGTTGTGAGGAAGGGGTTTTTTTGTGGTTTTTTTTTTTTTTTTTTGGCTCAAGTTGATAATATTGAGAACAACAAACTGTTACATTTTCTGAGATTTCTCTCTTTGTCTCCATGGGAAGATCATGGCTATCTATACTTACTCCCTTGGTATCAAAGAGGATAGTGTTAAAGCCTTGGTGGAAAATCAACAACTTTAAGAAAAGCAGAAGGCATAAAGCAATTAGTTAGTTATGTTCCATAGTATCCTGATCCACAGCATAGCATCAAAACATAATTGTAAACCCTTTTTTTAAAAAAATAATAATAACAACATAGACTGGAGAACAGAAGGCAAGTGCAATCAATAAGAATATTCTGTTGGTGAAGAATATTATGGAAAAAGAGCTGGGTTAGTCTGCAGTGTCAAAGAAAATGAGCTGCAGTGCGTAAAACCATTTGCTTTTTAATAAAAAAATGTCAGCTGAAAATTCATTTGAAAACTCATTTTTTAGCCAGAAATACTGTCAGTTGTTTTCCTTGCAGTGACAGGCTTACTTCATTTTCAAGAAAATGTCTGCCATGCACCCATGCCTAAATAACCCTAGTTTGATAGCCATTCTTTCAAGTAAAAATGGTGTTTCATGAAAAAGCAACTAGTCTGGCTTGCAAATCAGCCCCACAAGTGTTTTTCCCAGACACAACCATCACAGGGGGCTGGACTAGAAGACCTCCAAGGTCCCTTCTAGCTCTATTCTGATGGTGAGATCAGAGATCCAGTCTTTGGTGTCGCCATTTAAAAGGCTCAGATAAGGTAAAGATACAGTCTCTTCTGAGTTGAGGTCACCTCTTGGTGAATATATGGACAAATTGAATGCGCTCTCACATCCAGAGCTGATGAGGTCTAGCTTTGAAATCAACCAAGGTCAGCTGGGTGTTGCCACATAAGAGGGCCAAAATATCAAGTAGCATGTGTGAATGTGAGCTACTGCTTTCCTTTTTTTTAAAATATTTTTTTTTATTTTTCCAAACACTCCCCCATACATATACCATGATATTTATCAGATGTTAACCTACATTCTTTTTACATTCATATATAAGATACTTTTAATAAAATGAAATAAATACACACACATGACTTTTGGTGTTGCTCGCCCATTTCCCCTTTCACTGTATCCACACGCCTTCTTCTCTACCTTCTTTCTCCCTTTCTTCTCTTCCCTACTTCCCTCCTCTTCCTCTCCTCTTCTCTTTCCTTCACCACTTCTCCCCACTTCTCTTCTCCTCCAACCTTGCTACTTCCTTCTCCCCTCCTTTACTCTTTTCTCTCTCTTCTCCTTTCTTCCCTCTCATCCCTCTTCAGATACAAGTCAGGGGTAATGTCGGAGCAACTCCTCTCTCCAAATTTCCCTATCTGTATTATATACAATAAGATTAATTTTCTCTTACATTAATACTTCTATTTATCTAACCTTCTTGGTATATACTTCTGTACATATTTATTTGAGCTACTGCTTTCCAAAGCAAATATTATCAGGCCATAGAGCTTCCTGTATTCAGTGACATTTTGTGAACATTTGCTTGTTTGTTTATTTTTTTCCTGTTCCTTCTCTTTTGCATTGGGTTTTCCTTTCTTTTCCCTTTCTCCTTTGTCTTCTCCCTCTATTCTCTTTCTCATCTTTTTCATTTTCCTTCTTCTCTTTCTCCTAACCTCCTCGTTCTCCTTCTCCTTCATCTCAAAGAGCAAAATGGCAAAGCTATCTAAAACATTTCAAAAATAAAAACCTGTAAAATAATAGTAGAAGAGCTTAGAATTTAAGTAGTACTAAGCCAGCAGAAGAAATAAAATACAATGTTCTGAAGGCTTTAAATTTAAAAAAAAATCTAGGAAATGTGGGTGGGGAAATCTTAATCTTTTATGAAAAATATTAATTATAAGCATCTCTGGAATTTTGTTCTCTTTTTGCATTGTTTTGTTGGTGTTATTATTATTAAAATTGTTCAGGGAGAAACATGACTTAGTCTGCAGGAAGGAGCCAAAAATATGGTCCTGATGGAAATAACTTCTGAAGTTGCTATTTGGCCTGGAAAAGAAGTGCCCGTTAAATAGCTGCAGAGTGTGATTTTTCTCAGAATCTTAATGGGAGAGATAATGTGTTGGTGTGAAGATAATTTGGGGGATGACACTAAAAGCAGTAACTAATCCAGCTTTAAGAAACCCTTAGTGACAACTAAGAATCCAAAAGATTATTACAGAATTTTCTTTAAAGGGAAAAAGGATTAAGTTGCAGAAGTCTTGGCAACTATATAGTTGGGAAATAGCTTTCTGACCCTTAGGATTCTTACTTCCATTGCTAATAGCATTAATAGCTTTGGGTTGGTGGAGGAGGAAGCGATAGTAGAGGCCATAGCTGAAGAGTGGTGATGCCATGTCATTACAAAAAGGGTGGCTCTGATATTAATAAATATCCAGACATTATTTTTTCTATCAGATGCCAGAGCATATCTTTTTTGCTTAGTTTTGCATGGACAGTAGTGAAAAATCAGATCATTGATTCTTCAGTAATCTGTCACTGAATTTTGGAAGTGCTATTCTGTACATTTCCAAGAAAGGCATGTTGCCTATTGATCATGGGTTGAGGAACCTGGAGGCCTTTGCATTAAAAAAAAAAAATGGAAGCCTGAATATAGTGAATGTTGTGAATGTATAAAATTGAACCTTTATATAGTGCTAACATCATGCAAGACAATGTGAGAAAAACCTTAAAGCAGAGTGAATAAATCCTACCAAAAGAACTGTCAGATAACCATGCAGCTGCATAATAGCTGAAGAGAAGGAGATTGAGAAGGGACCTTCCATAATTTCTCAGGCTATAGATAAGTCCTGGTGGCACAGTGGTTAGAATGCAGTATTGCAGGCTGACTCTGCCCACAGTCTGGAGTTCGATCCCCACCGGCTCAAGGTTGACTCGGCCTTCCATCCTTCTCAGGTCAGTAAAATGAGAACCCAGCTGGTTGTGGGCAATATGCTGGCATTGTAAACTGCCTAGAGAGCCCTGTAAAACATTATGGGGTGCTATATAAGTCTAAGCGCTATTGCTATTGCTATAAAGGAGACAATGGGATAACTGTATTTTCAATCTTGCAAGATTCTGTTAAATGTAGCCTTCCGTTAAAGTAGAATTAGCTCATCTGGACATGTTTCCTATCTAGTCTATCCAGAAAAGCTGGCCCATTATGTTGAATCATGATTCATTTCATTGTCACATTTTGGAGCAATTAAAATTCCCATTCAGCCTTCACGTAAACTACCTGGCAGGTTTAGGGCATGGTTGACAGTGGCCGTGTCTGAGTTAAACTTAATAAGGACTCTCCTGGCAACCACTCAATCTGGACATTTGTTTTTAAGGCCACTATTGAGAGCTTCCCCCCAAGCCCTCTTCCAACACTATGACTATCTTCTACTCTCTTTGTTCTTCTTCATCCATTCCTAAGGGTTCTCCAGTCAATAATTGGTTGATTTCACTTTTTGCTGAACAATAGATGTTAGACGTGAAAAACAAAGAAAATGAGATCTGAGTGTCCTCCACATTCTTCTCTGTCCCAAATATGTAACTCTAAATCACCCAGGTAGAGAATTAAAATCAAGACCGAGGTGGCGCAGCAGTTAGGGTGCAGTACTGCAGGCCACTTTAGCTGACTGTGTTCAGCAGGTCAGCGGTTCAAATCTCACCGGCTCAAAGTTGACTCAGCCTTCCATCCTTCCGAGGTAGGTAAAATGAGGACCCAGATTGTTGGGCACCATATGTGTATTTCTGGTGATGTTATGGCGCTCTGCCTGTAAATAAATAAAACATGAAGAGTTGGTAGTTTGTTTAAGAGCAGAAAGACATTTGGATTTACAATTTGCCTGATATAAGGGTCTCTCCTTCTGAAAAGCAGTTGCCAAAAGAATCCATTAGTCATCAGAGGAGGTTCTGCACCATAGCTTTTTCATTTCATATTTTTTGAATTGATTTTTTTCCCTGTCAATCATAACAATGCATTAACAATGGGACCTCTGTGTCTAGACGTGGGTGATCAAAATGGTAAGACTTTGTGCCAAATATCTCCAGTGCAACCTGTAGAAATTTCTTGGCATTATCTATGACAAGCAAGTTATTCTGTATTAAGAAGTTTGTGTTACTAACAAAAATGTTATTTTCAAAATGATACATTAGGTGTGAATATATTGCAAATTGCTTGTGCTTAGGTGGTATTTCAAACTATCTCCTTGTCGGCCGTTTATTAACTGGATGCAAAATAATTATGCTTGTTTTTCATGGAGATCAAAGAGCTACAGAAAAACATGTTTCCTCAGCCTCAGCAACTGTAAGATGTGTAGATTTAAACTTTAAGATGTGTGGACCAGAGAATGCTGGGAATCCATAAATCTTAAAATTGCTGAAGTTGAGTAACATTGTTCTATTGTAATTGGACTAGTTTTTCCTCATCTCTACCACATTGTAACTGGATTTCTAAATAATTGGTTCCATGATTCCACTATAACCCCAGTAGTTCCAACTCAGAAAAAAAAAACTACAAACATTCTACTTTGTAGAAATCTGATAATTAATTGCATTGCCCAACCTTCTAGATTACTTTATTTGAAATGTTCTTCTCTTTTTTTTCATCACAGCTTCACTAGTCTATCAGTGTGCCTAACAAATCCAATTCTTAAAACAAAACAAAACATAATATTTTCAACTTTCTTCTCTCCGTAATCATAAAATCAAATTATCTCAAAAAGAGAAAGTGAATAGAGTAATGGAATAGAAATGTCCCTGTAGTTGTGAAGTCTTCAGGAAATCTTTGCAACTTCATAACACTGAAGCCACAAAGATTCTTCCCTGTAGCCTGATTTCAACAGTCCAAAGAAGGCCAGTAAACCATTTGCCAAGGTCATAAGGCTTCCATCTCCTGGCCAGGCTCCTGATGAGGCTGGCTGAACTCAGGCTAATTAGTGTCACTGCTGAAAGTAGCGTCTTCCATCTTTTGCTACCACCAGCCTTTTCTTGAAGGCAATCCAGAGTGTGTGGAGGAAGAGTAGTCAGAGTGACTGGTCTGCTGGGCTTCAACTGACCTGACAGATCTGCTGCCTAACTGCCCTCTCCTGTCTGTCTACTGAGCTCTGCATTTCCATTTATGCTGTATTTGCCAGAGACCTGGACCCTCATAGTATCAGCCTCATGCAGTGGTGGGATTCAGCCGGTTCGCACCACTTCGGCAGAACCGATAGCTAATTTTTTGTTGCCCAGGCCCAGAATGGACTTCCAGAAGTGGCATCCACACAGAGAACCAGTTGTTCACATATTTGAATCCCATATCACTGGCCTCATGTAATACTGAATGCAGGTTTTCCCATGAAACTGATATTCCCACTTGTACGTCAAATTATGACTTACTGGATTCAGAGGCTCACTCATAAATATGTGTGCAAGTGGAGACAAAGAATTATTAAAGGCAGAGGCACTGTAAAACATTCTCTCTAGTCCGCCAATCCAGAGGTCCCCAACCTTTTGAGCACCAGGGACCGGTTCCATGGAGAGACGTTTTTCTGTGGATCGGGGGGGGGCGGCCTTTTTCATGTACTCCCTGCATCCAGCAGACGGGGCTTTGCTTGTTTGCACGGATCGGTTTCTTGCATGCCGTGGTCCAGTGCCGGTCCATGGACTGGGAGTTGGGGATCCCCGCTCCAATCCAAAAAGCAGATCATTCCACTGACTTAATTTTTTACTGCCCTGGCAATTTAGGAGCATGACTTTGTTCAAGATTCTGTGAGTTTCTGCTTTGCTTGTTACCATCCAGACTTAACATATTTGTGTTGTATTACACATTCAAAGAAGTAACAGGATCGGGGGCAACAAGTCACAATTCAAGTGGCTTTAAAAGGCAACTGAGCCCACCCCACCCATAGCACAAACTCTTCACTACAGGATAGGTAATGAACTTCTCAAAGTCTGGAAAGAGGACAGGAATTTACAAAATATTGCAAGCACAGAACGTCTGCATGCTCTTCCTTTATCAGGAAACTAATAGCTAAATTTCTAGCACATTGATCAGTTAATAAACTATTGAACAAGTGATAATTTGAGTGCCAAAGCGCACACACACACACACACATACACACACACACACACACACACACATATATATATATATATATATATACACACACACACACACACACACACATACACACACACTTGTCAAGATTTCTGCAACTTTTTCCCTTGTATTAAATCTGGTTAAAGAAAATTCTATGATAATCTTGCTTTTGGGTTGTAAGTGGTCACTAGGGGTTCTTAAAGGTGGCTTAATTATTTTAGTGTCATCTCCAAAATTATCATCACACCAATACATTATCAGTAAGGGAGTTGTGCTGATTTTTTTTTTTTTTTCCCAATCAGGAGAGCTCAGGAATTTTCAGCCATTCTGCTCGCCTAATTTTCCCCTACTCTTACTGGTAATAAATCAGATTTTTATTTTAAAATAAAAGAAATAGATGTTACTAAGCAAATTGTCATCATCAGTTTTTTTTGTAGGTGCTTCTGGGCAGCAGCTTTGAAAAATTACTGTTATTTTTCCTATGAGAACACGTGACCTCCAAATCTTCCAGGAGATTGACATTCCTAGGGTGAAAAATACTGAAAACAACAGAGAAAATATTCCAGCTATCTACCAAGGAAGAAACAGGAAACACTTAGAGTCCCCAAGCCCACCTAGCCACATATGTAGGAGAGAGATTGGCAGGTCATTTTTTCCACCAGATCCTGGATGGAAGAGTGAAGGATGGCAGAGATTCTACAAATTGTTACCCTGAAACTATTCTTTGTATCCAGAAGTAAGAGTATCCCATATTCTGCCACTGAAGTTAAAGTTGGCTTGTCCAATAGAGCACTATGCCTAGGATGATCATTAGAATCAGAGTAAGATTTGCCTCCCAGGATGAAACATTATACTGTATTCTGAATAATATTGCACCCTTGCATGATCAGAGAATCTACTTCCGCCCAGCTAGAATCCTTTCTTTCAAATCTGGATTCTCTACAATCGCCACCAAGGCCCTCATAGGATGAAGACAGCAATAAAATCAAACTAAGCTCTTAACTAGTGACATACAGCCCCACTGTATGACACAGAGCTCTGCTAGTATATCAAGAAAGGGACAGCAAGGAAACCGTAAATACAGCATCTCTTCCTGGTTGCATCCAGTTGGGGTGATCTTGAGCACTTACAATTTCTCATTGCTGTGTACACACTTAGGGACACACACTTATTTTTATTCAAGCGTTAACTGCACTGATCAAGGAGATGGGTATACACAGAGCCTTAGCAGAAGAGGGACTTCAACACTCTCTCGAGTTCTTCACACTTGCATTGCTTGGTTTTCTTTGCAGCGGCCTTCCTCTTCCTGGTCTTTGGAGCTGGGCACTTTCTTCGGCCTACCTTCCTTTTTTTCCTCTTCCTTTTTGTTCTACAGCCCTTGGCTCCACTGTACGATTGCCACAGCTGAGCTGCTTTCCTCTTGTAGTTCTCTTTGTCATTATTAGGCTGTTGGTGCCACATGGTGCCCAGCCTTTTCGCCATTTGGATCACGTCCCAGTTCGGATTGTCACACCTAAGCTTCGGGCGCCTGTCTTTCATGAAGAGGAAGAAAGCAGGTAGGGGCCGTCGCTTCCGGCCTCGTCGTTTTTTTCTCCTTCCGAAACCTTTTCTCTTCCTGTGCGATTTTGCTGATTTTTTCAAGCAGCGGTTGCCCTTGGCCATTGTTTCATCTTTCTCTTGCTTTTCTTGGGGTTGTTTTTCGCTGTTGTTGTGTTTAGCGCCGCTTGGGGAACTCGTTCTTTCAGCCCTTTGGGGATGACTGTAACCGCTGCTTAAGATGAGACTTTGCTCCGTGATTTTGACACGCTCTTCGGGACCATGCCTAAAAGGGAGTTAACGCATGAAGGGGGCCATGTTGGAGGAAAACCTTCAGATGTTAAGTGTCCCTCCTGCTTTCTAAAAATGTTTCACAGGCCAGAGTAACACCTACATTCAAATGTTATGCCATTATTCTGTAAGGGAATAATAGGATTGTGTCCTCAACTTCAAAGTAAACCAATGAGAACAAGGACTGATTTGAGTAATTTGCATACTGACCTACTGATTTATGCTGAATCATGATTGCAAATGGGAGTATATCAAATCACAAGGGACACCAGCCGTGCTTTATTGGCTGACATTTTGTGGTGGAATGCGATTTAGAATCATAGAGGAAAGGGCGCTTTCCCAGAGGGCAAAGAGACAGCAGAACTTGGAATGTCTGTTGGCGGGAAAATATTAAGGTTAGATCCTCCCTAGCAGTTCTCGAGAGTACATCTTATAGGTATGCAGGAAATTGCTTTAGTCTGGCAAGATTCTGTTTGTAGACGAACCGTAATAAAGAAACTACTCAGAAGTAACTCCTGATGTCATTCTTGGATCTTTTGGTCTGACATATATCCTCCATCCCTTAACATGTATCAATAACCAGTTCTCACTCTTTTATGAGATATCTATATATCATCTATGTCTTTTTTCATCCATTCCCCCTAAGGCAATTCTGGCCAAATGTTTTCTGTAAACTGGGCACAATTCCCAGAATTCTTCATAAAGGCCATGCTGGCTGAAGAATTTTGATCCTGGAGGATCACAATTATGAAGGGCACTAGCCGTGCCCAGAGAGTGAAGGGGAAGAGTGTGGGAAGACGGTAGCCATGGCAACGTGCAATCTTCCCTCCCGCTCTGTAAAATCATGTAACATCAATGCGGCAGCTGCCAAAAAGGCCAACACAGTACTAGGCTGCATTAACAGAGGGATAGAATCAAGATCACGCGAAGTATTAATACCACTCTTCAATGCCTTGGTAAGGCCACACTTGGAATACTGCATCCAGTTTTGGTCACCACGATGTAAAAAAGATGTTGAGACTCTAGAAAGAGTACAGAGAAGAGCAACAAAGATGATTAGGGGACTGGAGGCTAAAACATATAAGGAACGGTTGCGAGAATTGGGTATGTCTAGTTTAACGAAGAGAAGGACAAGGGGGGACATGATAGCAGTATTCCAATATCTCAGGGGCTGCCATAAAGAAGAGGGAATTAAGCTATTTTCCAAAGCACCTGAAGGCAGGACAAGAAGCAACGGGTGGAAACTAATCAAGGAGAGAAGCAACCTAGAACTAAGGAGAAACTTCCTGACAGTGAGAACAATTAATCAGTGGAACAGCTTGCCTCCAGAAGCAGTAAATGCTCCAACACTGGAAGTTTTTAAGAAGAGACTGGACAGCCATTTGTCCGAAATGGTGTAGGGTTTCCTGCCCGAGCAGGGGGTTGGACTAGATGACCTCCAAGGTCCCTTCCAACTTTACTATTATTATTATTATTATTATTATTATTATTATTATTATTATTATTATTATTATTATTATTATTATTATTAGAAATGGGATGGGGCTTCAAGTGTGATGCACAATGTGCCTGGTTTGACACACCCCAACCCCCTGGCCCTTTAGATGCCCCTAAAGAGAGACCAGGGTGAGGAAGATGGTACTAGTTTGAGCAATAAGATCTCATTTGCCTGCAGCAGGAGTCCCGAAACATTCAGAGTAAAAGCCACAATGCCTATCCTTATTTTGGTTTCCAATCATAATCCCCTAGCCAAACCTTATTTGGATGCAGTTATGCTCACAATATGCACTGAGAGAGGGGGAAAAAATTCTCTTGCCAGAGCACCTGCCAAGAATCACATTATATAGGAGGAAAAAAATAAAAATAAGGGTTTGTGGGACTACTCAAAGAATATTTTCGGATAGACATGAATACATCAAAAAGATCCTGTCCCTTTTTGAGATCTTTGTTAAAAAAAAATGTGACTATCATTTAATAAAAGCTCTGATTTTATGAACTGCCCCGTTACATTATCTCCTATCTGTATATCTTCTTTTTTCACCCAATCAATTGACAATTAGTTTCTTTCTTTTCTTATTTTGACTGTGTGCCTCTGATTTTAATTTTACACTTACAAAGACCTTTCTTTGGTGTTATATTTTTGCACGGTGCTTATCTGGCTTGAGAAATAAAGAATAGCTGAAAGAAGTGCAGAATATGCAACTATAGTTCAGAATTCTCAGCAGCCAGCCTTAATCTTTCTTATACTCCCCTTTAAATGGAGTCTTATTAAATACCCTCAGCCTATTTTCTTCACTATTTGGGGAGTCTTCTTTGTTCTTCTTTTCATTTCTTTCTTTCTTCATTTTTTTTTTTTTTTGCTTTTGAAATCCTTGCTAAAAATCTTGTTTTGCCCATAATTGTCCAGAATCTTACTGATGCAGTTCAGGTAGTCCTTGGCTTTTGACTACAATTGGGACCAGAATTCCCATTGCTAAGCATAGCCTGATTTTACAACCTTTTTTTTGGGGGGGGGGCAGGGTTGTTAAGCAAATCACTGCAGTTTTTGAGCAAATGCAGCTTCTCCTATTGACTTTGCTTGTTGGAAGCCAGCAGGCATGGTCGAAAATGGTGGTCATATGACCTCGGCATGCTGCAACCATCATAAATACATGCCAGTGGCTGAGCCCATGAATTTTGATTATTGCACATGATCTTGGAAAAGTTGCAATGGTCATACGTGTAAGACCAGTCGTAAGTCTTTTTTTTTTCCCCAGTGCCGTTGTAACTTCACATGGTTGCTAATCAAAAGGTTGTAAGTCAAGGACTGCTTCTATGTCCTCCTTGTTTCCCAGCTGCATTCAGCAATTAACTATGTTATTTGACGAAATGTTAATTATCCTAGTTTGCAGTGAAGGATGGCTGGGCCAAATTCACTAAACAATGTGAATTTTAGAGGGTGGATACCCAGCCGATTGTCCCTCTGGCTTGTATGAATTAATGCTCAGGTTTGGCAAAGTAGAGAAATTGGAGACAAAAGGAGGGAAGTAGTGTATTTGTCATATCTCACTGCACAAATGGAGAATGTTAAAATTCTGTTTGTTGTTGGGGAGGGTAATAAAAAAACATAAACACTTAACCATTAGGCTCCAAAAGGTGACAGCCCATAATTTAAGAATGCTTTAATTGCAACCTTTAAAAAGCCCTAATTGTATGTGATAGCAGTTTAAGCTAACTGTGAAGAGTAATTTACTTGGGTGGACTTTTCATTAATTTGAAAGGTTCTTAGGGCTTAAAAGCTTTCACTAATGATATTTTTAGTAAATGAAAATGTAATAAAATTCTGTAGTTTCAACATGGAGGAGAATATTAGCCCTCACCCCCATGTTTGAATTTAAATTTAAAGGTTAAGGAATTTTGATGCCATCAGGAATACAGACACCCCCAACAAAATTCCTCTTTGCTTGCTTATGATTGGTAAGAAAGAAGACTCTAAAAATAATAGTGAGCAGAGTTAATATGATGACAAGTAGATGCTGGACATCTGGGTTCAAATATTTGCTCAGCCATGAAGCCTGGGAAGGAGCTTGGTGATTGAAAACATTGTATACCTTCTAGTGATTTGCAGAATTGAAAATCTTGGCTCATTCACTATTTTAATTAGGCTGCATGTATCAAAGCTTGAAAGTCCAATCCATATTATAGAGAGGCACCTGCAGCTAAAGATGAAATAAAATAGTCTTCTCTTCTTCTTCTGGCTCCTCCGCCATTTTTCCAGGTAGAGCATCTGGATGGGCAATTGTCCTTGGGGAAGGAGAAATTCTTTATAATTTTCCAAGGCCAGAATTATACTGAAGTAGCTCCATTGGAAGAGCTCCCTCCCAAGGGATTCCAATGTTGGAAGCTAAGAGCAACTGCAAATCTGGAAAGATGGTTATCCAGTGAAAGGCAAACATACAAACACATCACATGCCTTGGACACTTTGTCACAAAACAAAAGCAAAAATATTGCATCTTAGTCATATTATCTGTGCCTAAAATGTTCTTCTTAAGTTCTAAATTAAACTCTTTTATCACACTAAAAAAGGACTGATTTAAAAGAAAATGTAGGATAGTATCTGTGCCAACCCAATTGGTTCATCTCTCATTCTTTAAAATGAAGATCCTGAATAGCAATAGAATAGAATAGAATAGAATAGAATAGAATAGAATAGAATAGAATAGAATAGAATAGAATAGAAAATGGAATGGAATGGAATGGAATGGAATGGAATGGAATAGAATAGAATAGAATAGAATAGAATAGAATAGAATAGAATAGAAATAGAATAGAATAGAAATAGAAATAGAAATAGGAATAATAGAAATAGAAGGGACTTTGGAGGTCTTCTAGTCCAGCCCCCTGCTCAAGCAGGAGGATTTATCCCGTCTCAGACAGGTGATTGTCCAGTCTCTCCTTAAAAACCTCCAGTGATGGAGCTCCCACAATTTCTGGGGGTAATTCAAGATTCTTCTTGAATTGATTTTTTGACAGGAGCCCACATATTCTAGAAATTATTATTCATACATCTGCACAGACACTAAATATCTGTATGCTTTTGCTTTTTTTGGGAAGAATTTTGAAAATCCCTTTCAATTTTTACCCTTCAATCAGTTTCCTTCCAAATATTTGCCATGTGGGACATGACAGAGTTCAAACTGTCAAGTTATGGAAAGCTTAAAACTGCACATTTTCTTTCTCTGACAAGATATGTTAATTCGTATATTCAGCAGCCATGGAGGTATGGGATAAGGCAAGGGTCTTCAAACCTGGCCCTTTTATGACTTGTGAACTTCAACTCCCAGAATTCCTCAGCCAGGCACGCTGGTTAAGGAATTCTGGGAGTTGAAGTCCACAAGTCATAAAAGGGCCAAGTTTGAAGACCCGTGGGATAAGGCATCTGAATGCAATTAACATAGAGAAAACATTGATTAATTGTTACCACTAACAATGAACATTTGTAGAACTTTTCTGAGAGTTCAAAGCATGGCGCACCCATTAAGTGTTATAAATATCCAGTATCCGATTGTCCGTCACTATCCCCCCCCCCATATCACTTGCAGGTGGAAGGGCTGGCTGTTTCAGGGACACTTTTTCCCATCTCAAGCTACATACCTGCTACAGTTATCTTCTTATGCCTCGCTTCCTCTGGGCATTCATGCTATCTGAGGTAAAGTGAGTGACAATCAAGCAAAGAATCTTCTAACTTTTGACAAGTTTAAAATGGATGGATGGATTTTAGAATAAAACAGATTAAAATGGATGGATTTTAGAATAAGAAGTTTTACAAACTTACTTTGCCATGCATTTTAATGTTTATTGAGTTCCTGCCTGCCTGTGTGCCTTCTATATAAAAAATAAAAATAGAATATAAAAATAAAAGTTTTACAAATTTACTTTGCCATGCATTTTAATGTTTCCTTCCTTCCTTCCTTCCTTCCTTCCTTCCTTCCTTCCTTCCTTCCTTCCTTCCTTCCTTCCTTCCTTCCTATTATATAAAAATAAAAATGTGAGTGCAATGGCTTAAACAGCTGAGTGAATTGATGGCTGAGACTAAATATGGATTGGGGCACCACACTAATGCGCTATTCTTTGTTTCATGATTCATGATTCATAACAGGTTATCATAAAACAGTCACTGTTTTCAGTCCTTTAAAGGTTACTTTTGAAGTCTTTTCTGGATTGATTGATTGAATTCATATTTTATATGGCCCTCTAGCCACAGTCCTTATGGCTGGTTCCAGTAAAGCTATTAACCAAAAAGAAAAGTTAAAATGCCAAAAAAAAAAAAAAACCCTGAAAGTGAGAGAAAAACAAAAACCCAACCCCCTTTTAAATGCATGGAGTGGCACTAATTACCCAAAATTCAATAGGCAAGTATCATTTTCCAATCACTAAGAATCACTAAAAGTTTTCTCTTTGGAGAGGGCAGTTCTGTTGTGGTGTTCTGCCAACATGGAGACTAATTTGTGACTTATCCAGTTCTCTTTCCTCTCTGCCCTTTGATGCCTTTTTTGTCTTCTGATCATTCTTTTCTCCTGCAAATTTTGTGAGGGTTGATAATAAACAATTAAAATGTGCCCACCTTCTTTGCTCAACTAGAAACAAAGCAGCGTTGCATGGTTTTTTCATACAACATTATTTTGGGTTTTAATTTGGAGGGCAATGTTTTCATGGAGTGGAAAACTCTGGCTTGCTACAAATTCATATGTATGTGTGTGTATCTGTGTGTATGGGTATGCATATTCAGGTGGATGCTATAAAGAGCTACCAGTTGTTGCTCCAGACTTTGATTGGTTTGTAGAAATGAGTTTGCAATTCCTCGCCTTTTCTCTTGAGAGTCACCCCTTCTTTATTGGCCTGATTTATACCAGTTAATATGTAGTTTGTTTGATTTGGGGTTAATCTAAACCAGTGGTGGTGAACCTATGGCACGCATGCCAGAGGCGGCACTCAGAGTCCTCTCTGTGGGCACACAGGCCATGCCCTGGAGATGGCAATTATCCCTCTTCAACCAGTTGCCCGCTAACTCGCCAAGGTCCCACATGGCTGAATGCATCCCAGCACCCATGCGCTCACTGGCCTCTGTATGCAGAGGTCGATGGTGTCAGGCAGCAGCCGCCTCTGCCCCTGCCACAATGGTACCTCCATCCTGCCTCGCCTCACCCCACAGGATGAGCCTCCTGCCCACCGCCCCACCTGGCAGACCCCCCCTGGATCTCCCCCAGCCCTGCCTGGCCCCCATAGGCGTCCCTCCCCATGAACAAATCGAGCTGATCACGCCCACCTTGGCCATTCCCACCCAATCTGCCATGACCACCACAGCCATGACCACCCAGTGGGCCACGCCTACCTGGCACCCGGCGATAAATAAGTGGGTTTTGGGTTGCAGTTTGGGCACTCGGTCTCTGAAAGGTTCGCCATCACTGATCTAAACCATAATGTATGCATTATTGTGATATGTAGACCATGGTAAACATGCAACTGCCTAGATTCATATATCTGTCTAAAACAGGGTTGGCAGGCTGCAGCATTTTGAAAGTCATTAAACATTAGCTCTCAATGTCTTTTACTATCAGCCATCCTTTTTAATGATATCTGCAAGACGTTGGATTGCCTGTCTAAATCATCACATAATTTGTCAGATTTTGGCTTAGTGTATGGTGTAGATCTGACTGTTGTAGTTTATATGATTAATGGCTCAATGCAATATGCAAGTCCAAGCCTGACTACTTCAAATGGGGTTCAATGTTTTCATGTGAGTTAATGTGCAGGATGGACCAGGGGCTGCTGTCATCCCATTTTGGTTCTCCCAGTGACTGTTCCAAACAAATGTGGTCAACATCACAAGCTGAACCATACTATGAATACATTTTTTGTTTTGTTTTGTTTTCCTCTGCCTTGATGGCTTTTTCAGAAAGGCTGCATTAAAAAAAAAAAAAAAATCTTCCTTTTAGCAAGAGGAATCTTTTGACCCTGGAGTACCATCCAGTTTTCCTTTATGCTTCTGTTTTTGCTTTTGGTTTTTTATTGCTTTGTACTCTGCATAGATTTGGAAGATTGGAACAGTTTATAATGGGATTAAATTAATTAATCTCTGTTAGAATCCACAAGGTTCCATCTGGCTATAGGTTGCTTTCTATACATCCAGCAACATCCATCTACATTTGCATGTAGATTTGCTTTGCCTTTTCTTCTCATTCTGCATATTTAACTTTTCTCTGTTTCAAATGATAGTGCATAGTCTTATTAGGTAATGCAGAATACATAATTGCAGTGTATGTGATCTCCCCTCCATGCAGTAATGCTATGATTAAAGAGAATTGCCCAGGGTCTTCAGTACAGATGCATGAGGCACTCAGCCCTCTGGCAAAATGGTAGCAGGAGAATGAAGGATCTTGGAAGGTTTAATTCTGTGCTCAAGGCAAAGGACACAAGAATGTGGCCTTTCTTCCATGATAAAAGGACTCTTTGACCCATAATATTAGTCGGTTTATAATTCAGTGTCCTGTGAGAAGCTCAGGAAATGTGTAAATTTAATAAGCAGCCTCTCTCCTTGCTAATTAAAAATCTTAAATTGAGGATAACGTTGCTTAACAGCGAACTGATGTTCTTGTGCCTAGAATGTGGTAATTACAAGGTACAAGATTATAAGGTGATGCAACAAGTTGCAACCAATATTATCTCCTTATAACTCTAGAGAGGTTGGATGTTTTATGTGCAAGTTTCCTTGGATCTGGAACTGCTGACCAGGATTTCAGCTGAGTACAGTCTGACCATCATTATTTTGATGGCTCACAAGTGGCTGAAGAATAACAGTTAGGCTTGTTCCAGCCACAGGCTGGCAGTGCTGTCATTAGGAGAACAAAGCCTTGGCACTAGAAACCCAAGCATTATAACTGCACAAATGGAGTCTTGTCAGAGAAATGGAGGCCAGGACTATTTGGCAAATCTGTGGGAATGAGTTGCCCATCAGTTTCAAGAAGATTAGAGCCAAGCGAGGATTTTGTTGCCAAGCAAACTGCACAAGAAGACATTTGACAAATGAAAATCTTAAGGACAGAATTTTGAGAATAGACAATGCCCATTTTCAGCAGGGCTGGATCATCACATAAGACCCTGAGGGCTAGTCTTACAGATTAACTCAAAAAGTATGTTAATTGCTAAGCGGAAGGAAGGAAGGAAGGAAGGAAGGAAGGAAGGAAGGAAGGAAGGAAGGAAGGAAGGAAGGAAGGAAGGAAGGAAGGAAGGAAGGAAGGTCATGCTTTTTGGCAAAGGGGTGAGTAAGAAGTAAAAGAAAAGGCAGGAGCTTGATTCTTTACAACAAGTATTAAGGGCTGATCTTCAGAAGCATTCACATTCTCCAGCAGCCATTCTCTGCAGACCTATGTGCTCCCGAAAGCACATTGATTTTGATAGGTTATTGGAGCCCTCTTGGTCAGAAATCCCCTCAGTTCATAGGAATGAGTTAATTGGAGGGGGAGGGAAATTCCTCTTCTAATCAAGTAAATGCAGTAGTTGCACTGACTCATCATTTCAGAATTGTATACATTTTTCCTAATTTGTGCCTTGACATCCATTTTGGTGTAGCAGATAAGGCACCAGCGTAGAAACTGGGAACCCGAGGAGTTCTAGTCCTTCCTTCAGCCAAAACCAACTGGGCGACCCTGGGCTGGTCACTCTGTCTTAGGCCTAGGTCAGGGGTAGGCAACCTCGGCTCTTTTATGACTCGTGGACTTCAACTCCCAGAATTCCTGAGCCAGTATGGGGGAAACTTTGGCCCCTTCAAGACTTGTGGACTTCAACTCCCAGAATTCCTTAGCCAGCATGGCTCAGCATGGAAACCTCTCCCTTTCCCCTCAGCATGGCTGGCTCAGGAATTCTGGAGTTGAAGTCCATGAGTCATAAAAGAGCCAAGGTTGCCTACCCCTGGTCTAGGAAGAAGGCAAGGGCAAGCCACTTCTGAAAATTTGTCAGGGAAACTTCATTGTGCTAGCAGTCAAAATTTACTCGAAGGCACCCACAAAAAAACGAACAAAAAGTCCTGCATCGCAACACAAAATCCTTATAATAAAGACCTCCCTCCTGAGGCCCAAAGACAATAGGTGACTCTCAAAGAGCCCTCAAAACCCTTCCAAAAGTTTTCACCAAATGCAGAATGACAGAAGGGGACATTAATAAACAGAAGGGAGTAATCAAACTAAGTATATTCATGTGGATTAATCTTAATTAAATTTAAATGCAAATGAAATGAAATTAATTACAGCTTTTGCCTTGCCAACTTTTTTCAAATGCAGCCTGAGGGCACTGCCTCAAAACTCCTAGAATGCTTTTGGTTCAGAAAAAAAAAAAAAGATATGGAAACCTATCCTGCTGTGAAAAATAGCAAATATCTTGTCCCAAGTTGGACAGCTCATTTGTTTTGCTCAGTTAGTATTTATGTGTGGCACGGAGGCTAAAGTGATCAGTGGAGATTTCATGAAAAGTGCCTTGTTCTTTTATGACTAGTACTTTTATTGATACCTTCAATTGTAGGATTCATCGGCGTGTAACTTAAAACCATAATTCCCCAAAACATTTGTGGGCAGAGGAACTGGGTAGACAATTTCTCTCGAAAAAGGAGAAATGTTCCTGTAGTTCTTGATGAGCACATTACAACTACTGGAAAAGTCCTAGAGCAGTGTTTCTCAACCTTGACAATTTTAAGGCATGTGGACTTCAACTCCCAGAATTTCACATGCCTTAAAATTGTCAAGGTTGAGAAACACTGTCCTAGAGGAAGAGTTCCTGTGTCACCTCTTGCCTTGAGATTGAATGGAAGTGTGAGTAGCAAGAGACACTTCAAAGACTAGAGAAATTACACATAAAGAAAGATGGATATTCACACATGCCCTTTGGCCATCTTGCCACTCAATAAGTGCACCCATGATCATTTTTTAAAAAAAGAAATCTTTCTCCTTTGAAATAAAGTTCAAAAGCAAATTCTCTTTCATCCAGTTGAATTAGGATTGGTTAAAAGAAGGCAGAAATGCATGTGTGTGTGTGTGTGTGTGTTTTTAAAAAATGTGTTATTTCTTCCCTGTTTATAAAGAGGGGAGAAAAGAGAGAGACATAAATCAATCCCTGCCTGTCTACTTCTAACTAAGTCATCCTTAATGGTACTACATCTACATGGAGGGAAGTCAGCAGTGAGGTACCACAAGGCTCCGTCTTAGGCCAATATCTTCATAAATGACTCAGATGAGAGAACAGAAGGAGTACTCATCATATTTGCAGATGACACTGGCAGGAATAACCAGCACCCCAGAAGACAAGCTCAGGATCCAAAAATATCTTGTCAGATTTGAACAATGGGCCCTATCCAACAACATGAAATTTAATGTGGAGAAAACCAAGGTTTTACACTTAGGCAGGAAAAACCAAAGATACAAGTACAGATTAGGCAAAACCTGATTCAAAAACAGTAACGGTGTTTTAAAAGAAGCGGTGCATAGTAGGCAAAATAAAACACAAATACATCTGAATCAAAAAATAAAGTAATGCACTGAGTGATGACTCTCAAAGGTCAACATCGTTCCCACAGCTCTGCTCTGCTCGGGTTGCTTCTTAAACGCTAGGATTTTCTTACCACCAACTTACTGTCACCAGACCTTCTTTTTTACAGCAGATCATTTTTGGTTTTTAAACCGCAAATGGTGAAATTTTTGAGAACAGGGTGAAATACCGTATGGGCTAGGTCAGAGTTTTTGGGTCCAAGACAGCCAGTTGGTGACTTAACCTGTTTGGGTCATCCAAACAACCTCGCTCCTCAGACATCTGTCTTGGATCACCTCACCCAGGAGGACTGCTAAGGCAATTCCATAAGAACATGGTTGCAATTTTCACAAGGTTTAAATAATATGGATAAATTTGTCAGTCTCACATTTGGGACAATCTATTCTTTTTTTTTAATTTCTTGTCTGCGTGACCATGTCAGATTTAGTGTAGGGGAGCAGAATCTTCATTATAGGAAAATCACCAGCATTAGACTTTGCTTCAGCTTTTGATTGCTCAACCCATTTGTTCCTTTGGGGACTGACACTTCAGCTTCCTGTTGGGTTCTCAACTTGGCTGGCTTTGCAACTCCAAGATTAGCAAGAAAGTCTCTTTTGTATAAAGAAACATGACACAAGCCGTGATGAACATGTCTCAGTATGCTCATGTAACACTCTGCAAACTGCCTGTGCTCCCAGTTTGCTTCTGGGTGAGATTCAAGGTTCTGGCTGTTATCTATCAATCCCTCCATGGCACAGGGCCTGGTTACTGGAGGGACAGCCTGTCTCCCACAGCATCTGTCCAGCCATCTGATCTGGCAGGGTTGGTGCCCACCAAGTTCCTTCTATTAAACAATCTATTGGGATTCTGCGCCTTCTCTGGAGCAGCACCTGTTCTCAGGAATGAGGTTCCCTCAAGATCCAGATGGTCCTCAACCCACTGGTGTCTCAAGGAAATCTGAAGCCCTGGCTCTTCTTCCAGACATTTGGAAAACATCGCCGATTCAGATTATTTTCTTTGTTTTCACCCAATTTATTATTCTGCCACCTTTAATTCTTGTTTGTTTTGTTTTAATCTTTTAAGTAATTTCTATATTGCACTGGTATTTTTCTTCCATTCAGTCATGTCTGATTCTCGGACACCGCCTGGACAGGTCCCTACAGTTTCCTTGGCAAGATTTTTCAGCAGTCATTTGCCATTGTCTCCTTCCTAAGGTTGAGAGAAAGTGACTGGCTCAAGATCACCCAGCAGGTTTTATCACTAAGACAGAACTAAAAATTTCTATCCCGATGCCTTAACCCAGAGGTGTCAAACTATCGGCCCGCGGCCCGGTTTCATCATACTAGAGCAGTGTTTCCCAAACTTGACAATTTTAAGGCATGTGGACTTCAACTCCCAGAATTCCACAGCCAGCGTTGCTGGCTGTGGAATTCTGGGAGTTGAAGTCCTCATGCCTTAAAATTGTCAAGTTTGGGAAACACTGTACTAGACCCACGCCCACTCCATTTCCGGCAATGGCAAAGAAAAGCTCCGATACATCGCACGACGTCATGTGACATCGTGAGTTTGACATGCCTGCCTTAACCACTACATAAAACTGTCTCTTGAGAGTCACTGTACTCAGGGTGGAATATAAATTTAATTAATAACAATTATGATAATACCAGGTAATGAGCTGTTGTTGGTGAGAACTGGACAAGTTATGAGAGTGCCATGGTTATCTGTATCAATCTTATATTTGCGTTTGTGTGTGTGTGTGTGTGTGTGTGTGTGTGTTTGTCTCTGTGTTTCATGCTTTGTTTTTCTGTGTTTTATCTCTACAGAATGTTCTTGATAGATTCTATATTTATCTTGCAATGTGTTTTCCAAAGAAATGGGCATGTTAAATTTAGACTTAAACTTTTTCCCTCCGTTTCTGAGCAAGGCAATAAATAGTAAAAACCACTCTTTCGATTTGGTTTAAGCAAAATTGCTGGCAATAATATTTTGGAGAGCAAAAAAGTAAAAAGAATCTGGTAGCATTTTTTTCCAACTTAAAAAAAAATATTGAAAGGAAGAAGCTTTCATAAATTGCACCTCACTTCATCAGTATATAGGTAGCTAGCCTGATATAGAGTAAATTGGGGCAGGGGGGACAGGCAGGAGAAGACCAGGTGGTTATCCGGGTGTTGTTTACTTGTGGGACAGATTATAACTACCCTATATGTAACATTTTGTGATTGCCTGAAATCTTATAATGTATATGACATTATGTACATGCATGCATGTTTATGATTGCCCGAACCTTTATGATGTACATGACTTCAGCATATATATATATTTTTTTTGCTCAATGATGCTCAAAATATTCTCTTTGAGGGTTGCCATGATATGTCCTAGGATATGTCTGTGTAAGTGCTAACTGCGGTCATATATTGAGGAATACCTGTTTATTCCCAATCCTGAGACATGGATTTATGCTGATTTCATGTAGTGCTCTGTAATTACCTTTTTTGTGTGTGTGTATGCTAGCTCTGGAAGAATGGGATATTTCAGATGTCATGATCTGGGTCCTCTGTAATAAACCATCTTCTGTCTAACTAAATATGCAGAATCTTAAAGCTCTATCTACAAAGCCCTTTGGGCTCTCCAAGAAAAGATGAATGCAAAAAATTCAACAGAAAGATCAGAGGACAGGTCAAGGTAGACTCAAGCCAAGCATTTACAATGATTAGTGGTGATCCCAGTTATTTATTTGTTTAGCAAAGGAGTCCCTAGTTGAGGGTTTTTGCTTGAGCACAACAGCACGTTGTCTAAAATGTCATATTTCGTACAAACATATTCTATTACGGACGATCAGTGGAAATTTCAAACGTGTAGCTTAATCTGTTGAAGTTTTACCTGACTGAATATATGAGTGCCGTCTTTAAATCTTTAAGTTTACATGTTTTGAACAAGTGATCCAAGCCATGCTGGTTTATGACCATAATAAAGATTTGATTGATTAATCGATGGATGACCCAAACCAGTTTTTGCTTTACAAATATTTTGTTTTAAATGAATCTGGCGTTGAATATTAACGAATTGTTGAATCCTGAAAGAATATCGTACTGATACAAAAATCTGACCTTGATGGCTTAGAAAGAGCCACAATAATAAAGCGCCAGGATAGCCCTCTGTGACTCCTCTGAGATAGAGATGGAGGTGGTTTAAATTACCATTGTAATTGTCTCTAATTGTCTCTAATCTACACTGCCGTATTTTGAACTAACAAAATTATCAGCCGAGAAGATGCTAATGACTGATGGATGTTAGAGCTCTCCTGAGGAATTGAAGACTTCCTTTAAATCAATACAAGCGTCATAAAGAGCATCTTTGGTGGGGCTTGAGTGGTTTTCAGCTAAATGGTGCAAACGGCATATTCCATGGTGGAATATCCTAATCTAAAATCTATTTGGGGGTCAAGATATTCTGTGAATGTATCCAATCTGAAAGTTTATGATTGTCAGAATCCAATTATATTTCATCTTTAATTATCAAATATAGAAACTCCCAATTCTGCCTTCTCTGGATTCTGCCATAAGAGGGAGAGAAGGGGGAGAAAAAAGGGGCTTTATGGCCCTCACTTCCTTCAGTATACTTCTAAGGAGCTGAATGCTGAATGTGTGTTTATTGCAACCTCAAAGCGTTAGCACCAAAGAACCTTACCATAACAAAGAAGGGTATTTGCCTTTCATGTAGTTTATCTGAAGTCTCCATCTAGACGGAAGAAAGAAAAAAGGGGGTGGAATTGTGATACCTGAAACTATCACTGGAAGGGGGGGTGATTGGGTGGGGCTACTGGGGAACCCCTTAAAACCTTGAATGGGAGGGCTTGGACCCCAAGTCCTGTCTAGCACGCCTGCAACCACTTCTTCTTAATAAAGGATTCCTGTTGGAAGAATTATTCCAAGAGTTCTGTCTTCTTAAGATGCAAAGTGGAGTGGGTCCTTACAATGATATAGAAATCAGGCACAAAGTTTGCTACTTATTAATGATCAGCTATTTGGGTGAAAGCTGGATTATAACTATGACCTTTCTTGTATAATGGGAGAGTAATTGAATCAAGACGCTGTTGGGGAGCAATAAAGAGTTATTAATGGCAGTAAACAGGGGGGCTAACACGGATCCATCAAACAGAATTATTTTCAACTATTCTGGGAAAATTATACTTTAGCCACTTTTCAATTTTAAGGATTTTTAGCTCTGAGACCAGGGGATTTGTTTACATATTGAACAACGAGAGAAATTGACAGCAACAAAATACTTTTAGAAATGCCATCTTGAGATCCTTCCTTCAGCTAACAATGACTCTGCTCATGCTGAATTTTTCAGTAAGCTATCATTTGTCTTAAACTTGGTTTACTGAATAAGCCATAATAACTCATTGTGATGGGATTCACATACCAAATCTAAGTCTTTGCAGGAGAATCAGGTTATAGCAAAAGACTTATTAATTTTCCATGAAGTGTTTTGACCTTTTTCATATAGTTGCAGTTTAATATATATTATAGTATTGTATGCACACCTCTACTGTGACTGACGTGGCAAGTCACAAAGCCACGACAAGTCACAGAACACCCATTTAGCAGAAGGCAGTCTACTGAAATTGTTCCTGGCACTTTTTCTAGCCTTTGTTCTCCATCTCAGAATATCTGTATTTATGGTGACCAGGTGGGTTCATTACTGTGCTGAAATTACCTGTTATATTTATTTTTCAACACTGCCCTCAAGAAATATTAAAGTCCAGAAGTATTCTTGAAAATAAAGAAGTCATTTGAGGTAACAGTTTCTTTTGTGGCTTACTAGAATTTCTTTCTTGGTAGTTAAGTAACTATATGTTTACAAGATGTTTATCCTTTTTTTTTTTTTCCAAACGGGACTGTAAGAAGCTAGGACTCATTCTGTTTTAGGGGGGGATAACATATATGTAGTATACATCTTGTGTAGTGAAAAGACTCATAATTATTTGACTGGACTTAAAATCTAACAAAATGTCTGGGGGGAAAAATGTGCTATTAAGGAAGAGTTTAGCCCAACTAAAAAGAACCTATGGGATTATAAAATAGGTCTTATCAACTTCTCTGTAGCTGTTGTGGAAATTATCATGAAGAGCTATCTCACCATATAATCATAATTACTTTATCTTTCCACCTTCATAAACATCCTTCTTTGTGAGATCTTTGGTCCTTTCTGACCTTAGTTGTTGTTTTGTTATCCAACTAGGTAATCTCATCAGCACTCCTAGCAAACTGCACACTCACTAGTACTTACCATGCTACCTAGTCAGGTAATTGAAGATCTGCAAACAAACAACCAAGAACTCCGTAGTTTACTCTGAGGCACAGATACAGTATTCTCTTCCTCTTTATCCTTCTTTGTCCAAGGCAGGCTAATTTTCCTGCCACTGCTGTGTGTGTGTGTGTGTGTGTGTGTGTGTGTGTGTGTGTGTGTGTTAGTTACTTTCATGAAACAGAATTATATTGCAAGTATCATCCAAATGACTCTCTAGAATTGGTTTCGTCCATATCCAGAGAATATCTAGATCAGTGGTTCTCAACCTGTGGGTCGGGACCCCATTTGGGGTCGAACGACCATTTCACGGGGGTCACCAAACAACACAGTCCACCATTTTTTCTCCCTTTTCCTTAGCTGTGCTACTCCCTTTTATTCTATTGGCTTTTGAAAGCCAATAGAATAGATTCTCTTGAATAGAGTCTAATTCTACTGGCTTTCAAAAGCCAATAGGAATTGTCCAGGCTGTCTCTGCCCTGCTGAGCCCGCCAAAAGTCCCATTCTGCAAACGGTGCTGCACCAGTTGAGTAGACCTCGACTTACGACCGGTTGAGTAGTCCTCGACTTACAACCGGTTGGGGGTCACGGCATTAAAAAGGTCGAGAACCACTGATCTAGATATTCTAACCCTGACAGATCAGATTGGCTGGGCAGATGCCGTGGGAGACAGGCAGTCCCTCAAGTAACCAGGCCCTGTGCCATGTAGGGATTGATAGGTAACAACCAATATCTAGAGAATATCATTTATAAAGAGTAAAGAATGAGGTTGAGAACAAGAGAAGGATTATGCTATACAGATCACCACAATTGTTGATTTGCAGTTGTTTCTAGTCATTGTCCTGCTAATTCTGGATTAAAAAAAGACCTTGACATGCACCAAGAAATTCCTAATGGTTTCTATTCACTTGATTCACGTGAGCACAGCTTTCTCTTTCTCCCAGTGCCTCCTTCCCCCACATGCACACTTAAATGACAATGGTTAGCAACACATTCATGGCATCAAACTTCTTATCTGTCTTTTTATTGGACAATCTGGGTGAGATGGAGTGCACATAAAGCCAATACATAAATAATAAACTGCTCCTTGGGAGAAAAGAGAGAACAATTAAAGGGTGTTAAAAGAGCTGAATTTGAGTTCTGTTATTGGAAGCCATAATTTATAAGCAAACTTTGAGGTGTTCTGTCTTAAGAACACTAGTCACAATTAGAACTGGTTTGAAAATGACTGGTTTCGTACATCACATTAAACTACTCTTTGGCTTGTTTGCTTTTAGCCCTTTACCTTACCTGCCACTAATATCTGCACTAATTCTAGTATTTTGTTTAGCTGAGTTTAGCTGAGCTAAGACAGGATTGGAATACCTGCAATTCTCCAGATGATGGTGAATATCTCTAAGAACCCTATTCTATTTGCTGTTGCTGCTGGGATATTATAGTCAATTTGGTGGGGAACCATGGGGAGTTTGCACATTGTGATATTGCGACTCAAGGCAATTCATGTACTGTGCATCATTGGCATTATGGCATAACAGTGCAAATTTTATAATGCATATGATTTACCTAATGTATGAAGAAGTCTGTGACATCATCATGGCCTATACCAGACTCCTGTGGCCACAGCTATGCCATCCCTGGTATATGGGTTAGCATTTTCAATAAACTGAGCCAATTGTGGTTTACTTTGATGTACTCAATCCATTACTTCGAACTCTGCTTTCAAAAACTCTTTTTCTAAAGAAGTACAAGGCAAGAGGACCTCAGATGTTACAGGACCCTAAGATAAGGTGTCTCCTGTCATATCTTCTTGCTCCAGCAATTTAGGGGGGGGGGAATGAGATCAATGTTTATGGAAATAGTTTCTTAAAAACAGAGCTAAGAAAAAAGTAAATATATGCAGACAGAAATGCACTTTAATCTTAATGATGATGATGATGATGATGATGATGATGATGATGATGATGTTGGCAAAAGCAAGCAAGAGTAGTACCAATAGTCATAGGCGCCTTGGGTGCAATCCCAAAACAACTGGAGCACCACTTGAACACCATCGGCATTGACAAATTCGCTATTAGTCAATTGCAAAAGGCGGCCTTATTAGGAACTGCTTCCATCCTGCGACGATATCTGTAATACCATCAAATATCCACATCTGCCTATCCCAGGTCTTGGATAAGGACTCGATAGGTAGACAAAAAGCCAAATCCAGTCTGAACATCTGGCTGACAGTGCAATGATCAATAATAAAGTTGGAAGGGACCTTGGAGGTCATCAAGTCCAATCCCCTGCTCAGGCAGGAAACCCTATACCATTTCGGACAAATGGCTGTCCAGTCTCTTCTTAAAAACTTCTAGTGTTGGAGCATTCACCGCTTCTGGAGGCAGGTTGTTCCGCTGGTTGATTGTTCTCACTGTCAGGAAGTTTCTCCTTAGTTCTAAGTTGCTTCTCTCCTTGATTAGTTTCCATCCGTTGCTTCTTGTCCTGCCTTTAAGTGCTTTGGAGAATAGCTTGACTCCCTCTTCTTTGTAGCAGCCCCTGAGATATTGGAACACTGCGCTCATGTTCCCCCCTTCTCTTTGTTAAACTAGATATACCCAATTCCAGCAACCGTTCCTTATATATTTTAGCCTCCAGTCCCCTAATCATCTTTGTTGCTCTTCTCTGTACTCTTTCTAGAGTCTCAACATCTTTTTTACATTATGGTGACCAAAACTGGATGCAGTATTCCAAGTGTGGCCTTACCAAGGCCTTGTAAAGTGGTATTAATACTTCACGTGATCTTGATTCTATCCCTCTGTTAATGAAGCCCAGCACTGTGTTGGCTTTTTTGGCAGCTGCAGCACACTGCTGGCTCATATTTAAATGATTGTCCGCTAGGACTCCGAGATCCCTCTCACAGTTACTACTATTGAGCAAGGTACCCCCTATACTATATCTGTGAATTTGGTTTTTCTTGCCTAAATGTAGAACCTTACTTTTTTCACCATTGAATTTCATTTTGTTAGATAGCGCTGGATTGGATTCCAGGGACATGCTGGGATAAAACATTTAGTCTGCCTTTACATCACTTGCTGCCCATCCCTCTCTCTATCCCTCCTCTTTTTTCCGACCACCATTTGAGGTTATATTAAAATTGGAGCTGGACTTCCTACCTCTAATAATTTTTGCTCAGAAATTTAATAATATTTGATCTTCCTCATTTCAGTGTTTTAATATATGACAAACAGATTTTTCAATTTTATGAATCCTCAGGGAAGGCCCATTTACTGACAGCTTTGCAAAGATGACCTTCGAGGGCAACTTAATTCTTTCCTCCCTTTACTTGCCTGAAGTCATAAAAAGCTCATCTCCATTCTTGCAATATCTTTGAATTGGGTTAGAAATAACGAAGGGAATGGACTTATCACTAGGATACAAATGGTTCCTGATACCGATTTGGAAACTATACAAAGCCACAAAATAGGCAGAATTCAGTAGTGCTGTGGCTAATCTAGAGAGCCAGCTTTGCTAAATTGGCAAAACAATGTGCAATTGTGTGAGTTTTCCAGAAGTAATCGTCAGGTTGGATAGTTTTTTAAAAAACAACAAGGAAACAGAAGAAGTGATAAAAGCATGAGACAAATCAAGCACTGACAAAGATAATGTATAAAAATTAACCACACGATTTTCATTTTAGTTTAGTTTCAGTATGGAGATTTCAGGCTAAGGTTGTGTTTGACACTGAATCTTGGTAACTGGAATAGTGTTTGACAGTACTCAGATATTGCTGGAGAACAAGCCATTAGCAAACCATCCTTGATCTTTTTTTTGTATGCACACATATTTAGGGTTGAAGCCCAGTGATTTCTTATCTACATCTGCCTTTCTATAAACTTAGTGTTTTGGGTTAACTTTGTTATGCAACCTTGATAAGCAAAGAATGAGAAAATGTAAATTTTAAATACACTCTTTTGTAGAGGCTTTCTTTGCCCAACACAGAAAATCCAAGACACCCTATTGAGAACGTACTGATCTCAAACCTTTATTTTGTCCTAATGTAGCACTTCATTGTCTTGGTACATTATTTATTTATTTATTTTTAAAATTTATAAACCACCCCACTCCCGTAGGACTCTGGGCGGCTAACAATAAAAACAACATAAAACATGACAACAAAACAGTACAGTTACAGTCATCCAGGGGTCAGGTTTTATAAACCCCAGGCCTGCCGGAAAAGCCAGGTCTTAAGCAGCTTGCGGAAAGCCAACAGGGTGGGAGCGGTCCTTATCTCTGGGGGGAGCTGGTTCTAAGACGTGGGCGCCATCACGGAGAAAGCCCTCCTCTGCGGCCCCGCCAAATGGCATTGCTTGGCCGACGGGACCTGAAGGAGGCCCAGCCTGTGGGATCTAACCGGATGTAGGGAACTATGAGGTAGTAGGCGGTCTCGCAAATAGCCTGGCCCTGAGCCATATAGGGCTTTAAAGGTAATGACCAACACCTTGAATTGGACCCGGAGACCAATAGGCAACCAGTGCAGCTCACGGAGGATAGGTGTAACGTGGGTGTATCGAGGAGCACCCACTATCACTCGCGCGGCTGCATTCTGGACCAACTGTAGTCTCCGAATACTTTTCAAGGGTAGCCCCATGTAGAGCACGTTGCAGTAGTCCAAACGTGAGGTGACAAGGGCATGAGTGACTGTAAGGAGAGCCTCCTGGTCCAGGTAGGGTCGCAACTGGTGCAACAGACGAACTTGTGCAAAGGTCCTCCGAGCCACAGCCATCAAACGATGTTCCAAATTCAGCTGTGGATCCAGGAGGACACCCAAGTTGCAAACCCGCTCCAAAGGGGGAATATTTCCCCCCGCTAGAGTCAACACTGGACAGTCGACATGATCCTTGGGAGGCAACATCCAAAGCCACTCGGTCTTGTCAGGATTGAGCCTGAATCTGTTAACCCCCATCCAGACCCTCAGGGCTTCTAGGCAACGACCCATCACATCAGCCGCTTCACTGAGAGAGCTTGGGGAGGAGATATATAGCTGTGTATCATCAGCATACTGATGAAACCTCACCCCGTGCTGTCTGATGATCTCACCCAGTGGCTTCATGTAAATGTTAAATAGGAGGGGGGAGAGGACCAACCCCTGCCGCACGCCACATTCAAGAGGCCTCGGGGTTGACCTCTGCCCTCCCACCAATCAGCTAGCATCCATCTTTAGTTATCAAACTTGTGTGCTGCCCACCATGCCAGCACTTACTTCACTTCTCACAGACCAACACAGTCATCATTTTGCCAAGGGTAAGGCAATTCAAACGACCATGTTTCCACTCCTTCCTATAACAAGTGAGTCTGAATTTGTTGTTGCAAGGGCATTTGCTTTACACAAAAGAACGAGCTTGCAATGGTATTCTCTCCACTGAAGAGCAAAAAGCACAGCCTCACTAGGGCTGTTTCTTTTAAATTTAAATATCTAAAGCTTTGCTCTTCCAAGGGTGCCCCACGAGCAGAACCTCAAGCATCTTAGCTATTAACCTCTTGATTCTCTTTTCAGCTCCTGAAGCCTTACAGCAATCCAAAGAAATGATGCCTCATTAAACTTAAGCTTGGTAAACTTAAGCTCATGCGCCTGTAGAGGCATGTGAGAGGGAGGGAGAGAGAATGTTTGCCTATGGAAAATATGCACAAAAGTGAGGAGGGAGGAATAGTTCAGACACATATGGAAATGTCTAATGAATATTCCCACTGAAGATAGGCTTTGAACAGCGGCTAATTATAATTAAATATTTCTCATTATCCTTAGCAAGTTAAGCATTTCCAAAACTGGCTTATACAAGATTCTGATCGGATCTGGCAACTTCTGAGATGGTTCCTGAGACATAGTAACACTCAACCAAGAAATACATTAAGAGTGATTTAAAGAATCAGGGATATTCCATGCTTTGGATTTAGAACGTCCAATCCAGATATTTTCTCAGGGAGTCTCTAGCAAATAAGCCTCTCCACTAGTTCCCTACCTTGGTCTTCTGTGGTTATTTGCAGAATAAATCACGACAAGGTTAATTTACAAAACATATTTTCCCAGTACACACTAATATTATTACATCCACTTTTAAAAGCATAAGTGCTGGGATTGATTTTTTTAAGTTTTGCTCCCATCCCAGCTTTTCTTTTGACTTCCTGGCACACCGTTCCTTTTCTGCCAAATGCCAACCAACGGTAGCCAAGGTGCCCAAATCTGTTTTCCACTCTGACTTTTATCTAAGGCAGGGGTCCCCAACCCCCCATCCCTGGACCAGTACCAGGCCACGGCATGCCAGCAACCGGGCCGCACAAACAGGCAAAGCCCCATCCGCGGGATGCAGGCAACACACAAAATGATGCCCCCTCCAGTCCATGGTAAAATCTCTCTCCATGTAACCTGTCCCTGGTGCCCCTGATCTAAGGGATTTGGGCTGACATACAAAGTGATGGATCTGATCATGATTGTTACTGCTTGAATTTGGGAAGAAGCTGCTTAATTTGGCTTCTTGTTTATTTCCCCAAGAGTGACATTACGAGCCGGTTTGGATAGAAATTCGAAAGCAGCCAGCTGCATTTTGAGGCAGATCTCTGGAGAGATCAAAATGACAAATGATGAAGTAGGCTGCAATAACTATAAAGCTATGTGCAAATATACTGGAAAGAAAAGGACACAGTGTATTTTTTTTTTAGTAATAATAGAACAGAAAGCTACTTTTATTGCTGCTGAAATGATTATTATGCAATAGTACAAAATGCCTGAGCATTAGGTGGAATACGAATGACTGAAAATATTTGGAGGCTAAAGATTTAGAAGAAAATTGGCAGCTCTGCTCTTCCTACATGTTTTGATACAAAGTAGAGAGAGAAAAAAGGACTATTAATTCGAATTTCAATAAGTTAGGAAGAGGGTAAGAAAAATGTCTAGCTATTCTTTTTTTCAGTTTGCAAATTTTAGGAGCATGCATGCTTCAAGAAAGATTGAAAGAAGAGCTTCTGCGTTCACACAAGCACCGCATATCCCATTCCTCATTAAAACAATCCACCTTTTTTCAGCCTTTCTTGTGACAGATATGGCTGTTTTAAAGAGTTGTGTTCATATTACATCAATTTATTAAAGCAGCTCCATCTTTTCCCAGGGTCACAGGGACAATTTAAAAAAAGGCAGGCTTCTGTAATAAAAAGCAGAGGAAAAGTTATTCTTCCAAATTATTTTTCAAATGATTCTTGCTCATTTTTTTCATAGCAATTAGCCTTCTTTGCTTGTTCTTTCATAGCTTCTCTGGTGCCATATTTAGTTTCAGTTACAAGAAAGTCAAAATATCTAAATACAAAAAATTCCCAGGCTCCAACTATCTCCCTCTCCTCCATTTAGCATTGTCAGTGTATGATTTGTTGAACACTCTATTTGAGCTATGGTTAGAGAGCCACAGACTGTCATCATTCCACTGGGAAAGCAAAATGCAGAAAAGACTGGAGCTAAGTTGAGGACTACTTATATATGATTAAATGTCTCACCCAAAGACTGTGGAATATGTAATCATTAGTTTCATTTTCAGTTTGCCCAGGGATTTCCCCCTGTCCCCTCCCACTGTTCCACTGCATCTCAGGATCTACTATGTTGCAAAGGCATTTGCCATTTGTTCTCCATCTGGTCGTTGGGTATGATGATGATGATGATGATATAAATTTGTATGCCACTTGATTCACAATTATTATTGATGGCACGCAGCAACAGTAGTGTCAGGACATCAACTGTGGCCTGTTTTAGCAAGAATCAGCATTTAAAGAATTAAATGCACTGATTGTCTTAGGTTTCATATTCTAGCTTTGAAAATGAAAAAATTCAGGAAAAGGTTGCATTGCTGAAATGCAAATACTAACATTTCTTAGAATAGACTAGAGCTGGAAGGGACCATGGAGGTCTTCTAATCAGCCCCCTGCTCAAGCAGGAGAATCTATACCATCTCAGACAAGTGACTGAGATGATATAGGTTAATTGTCTGGTTAATTGTCCTCACTTTCAGGAAGTTTCTCCTTCATTCCAGGTTGCTTCTCTCTTTGACCAGTTTTCAACCATGGTTTCTTGTCCATGTTATTTCCATGTTATTCTCTACATTTGGGCAAGAGAGGTCTCTTCATTTTGATTTTTGGGCAGTTGAGAATTAGTGTTGCGTTCAGAGATGAACTCAAATAACTTGTGGGTTTTCTATTTCCTATTGTTTTGTTTTAAGAGTGAATTAAGCATCTCACTGTGGTCCTTTGTTTCCATAAGTTTTTTTTTTTTAGCCTGGAAATGTAATATGAAAATGGATGATGATGATTAAAGATGACAGCCCCAGGTGATTCTTATTAGTTTGCATAAGCTCTTGCATATTTCACGGGAATGTAACCCAAAATTGTGCTCAATATAATGATTGGATTGGAGGTTATCTCCAGCGAAATCTGGAAGATTGTTCCTTCTGAGATTGGCCTCTCTAGGAACACCCGGTGGTTACCGTAAAAGTTTCAGTTCTTTTGCTCAGCTCTCATAAATTGTCACAGAATAAGCCAACAGTAACCATTTGAATTGGAGCTGCTGAGAAATTGCTTCCCTTGGATGTTCAGTTTGTGAGGTTTTCTTCATAAAAATAAACCTGAATGTCCACGTGCACTTCTACTAAAGTCTATTCTATGTGTTTGGGTTTTTTTTTTTTAAATTAAAATTAAGCATCCAGCTACTATATGGAATATATGGTTACATCAGTCCGTAGACTGGACAATTAAGGGCACAAACAAATCTGCCTTCCATTTTCCAAACATCTTCTAACAAAGAGCAACCCCTACCTTCATTCCTTTGGTAGCAGGAAGACAGTCCTTCTCATTGTCTCAAAGACTGGGGACATTAATCCCCTTTTTCCTTGGTCAATGCAGAGAAAGCTAATTGGTTAGGACTTCCTTGTTACTACTTAAAGTAGTAACAAGAATACCTCTAGAGCTGTAGCCTTTTTGTAAACCAGTGGAATTTGTTGGTTCCTGAACCAAAATCAAATACGTTGGTTGCAACTTGGATTGCAGTCCACATTTCTATATCATAATCCTTCACTGGCTGCATTCACACATTCTGTTAACCAAATGACCAGGGTCAAGGCATCAAATTAATTTGTAAAAAAAAAAAAAAAAACCTCTAACCAAGGGACTCAATGGAGAAGACTCCTGAGAGTCCCCTGGACTGCAAGGCTATCAAACCGGTCAGTCCTAGAGGAGATCAACCCTGACTGCTCTTTAGAAGGCCAGATCCTGAAGTTGAAACTCAAGTCCTTTGGCCACCTAATGAGAAGGAAGGACTCACTGGAGAAGGGCCTAATGCTGGGAAAGATGGAGGGCAAGAGAAGAAGGGGACGACAGAGAATGAGGTGGCTGGATGGAGTCACTGAAGCAGTAGGCGTGAGCTCAATAGGACTCCAGAAGATGGTAGAGGACAGGGAGGCCTGGAGGAACATTGACCATGGGGTCGCAATGGGTCGGACACAACTTCACAACTAACAACAACAACCAAGTTCTTAGTGTATTGTGTGAATCTAGTTATTAGTTTGTCTTGGTCTTGGTTAAGCACGTTATAGGTGAACATAGCGTCTGTGTTTGATATTTGTGAACCCCTGTCATGTATCACTGGAGCTTTAGTTATATCAGCCTGTTTGGAAACAGGATGGGTTTATTTGGAGAAGTAGTCCCGCTTCCTTCTCCTGTGGCTTTTAATCTGGAAGAACAACTTGACCTAATTACTTGTTTCCATTGCCAAGGTCCAGCCCTAGTGGGAATTCTTTCATCTTGCTGGTAAAATAAGATGGAGATGGGCAAATAGAAGATTCTTCCCTATGTTTTATTAAAGAGGACTGCCTAAAATAACATGTTTTCAAATTAAGGGCCAGCTCTTCGTCCCTTGAGATAATTAGATTGGAAATTCAGAAGAAAAGTTTAAATGGAGAGAAGAAGTGAGTATGGTTAACAAAAGAATGGAGAAGCATTTGTTAAACATTCCTGAAAGCACAGGAAGAAGACTGTTCTGCCCTGTCTATATTTATAAGTTACTTATATGTAAGGGTGTAGGTCTATACATATGTTGTATATAGTATGTTTAAATTTGTGTTATGTATGTGCACACTTTGAGAGCAAGCAACTAAATTTCATTTTTAATGTGTGCTATTGTGTGCAGAGTAAAAAATAACAATAAAGGTTATCTATCTAAATAGGATTTCTCTATTTCTTTTCTTTCTTTCTTTTTTGTAAGCCAAGGACTGTGAACTGCATGAAAAAATTAGAGAAGTGCAAAATCTAATTCTGTGCACATTTACACGTGGATCAGGAAAGTATAGATCAGTTCAATTTGCACCAGATTTCCCACTGGTCAAATTTCTTCAACCTCTTTAAGGTGATTTTGTGTCTTTATTTTTACATTTTTCCTGCTTTTCACATCATTAGCTTATCAAAATGGGTGACATGCAACTGATTATCACCCATTAACCACATTCATTAAAAAATAATAAGAACCAAAATGTGGTTCAGTTCTTATGTGGTTTTTCTCACCAGTAAGACCTCATGATGAAGTTACGTTTCAGTATGCCTGAACCCATCTCTTTTACTGTCAAAAATGTATAATAATAATAATAATAATAATAATAATAATAGTTGGAAGGTACCTTGGAGGTCATCTAGTCCAACCCCCTGCTCAGGCAGGCAACCCTGTACCATTTCGGACAAATGGCTGTCCAGTTTCTTCTTAAAAACTTCCAGTGTCGGAGCATTCACCACTTCTGGAGGCAGGTTGTTCCACTGATTAATTGTTCTCACTGTCAGGAAGTTTCTCCTTAGTTCTAGGTTGCTTCTCTCCTTGATTAGTTTCCATCCGTTGCTTCTTGTCCTTCCCTCAGGGGCTTTGGGGAATAGCTTGACTCCCTCTTCTTTGGGCAGCCCCTGAGATATTGGAACACTGCTATCATGTCCCCCCTCGTCCTTCTCTTCGTTAAACTAGACATACCCAATTCCAGCAACCGTTCCTTATATGCTTTAGCCTCCAGTCCCCTAATCATCTTTGTTGCTCTTCTCTGTACTCTTTCTAGAGTCTCAACATCTTTTTTACATTGTGATGACCAAAACTGGATGCAGTATTCCAAGTGTGGCCTTACCAAGGCATTGTAAAGTGGCATTAATACTAACTGAACAATTGCAGTGATTCACTTAATAACTGAGACAAGGAAGGTTGTAAAATGGAGCAAAAGTCACTTAACAAATGTCTCACTTAGCAACAGAATTTTTGGGCTCAAGTTGAGGATTACTTGTATTAGATCCGCTCTGCCTCCCACTAAACCTTAGAAGGCAGGCTGAGTTAGCATATTTTCTAAGATTAATAGAAAGGGTTCTCTATAAAAGTAACCAAAGATGCTTTTTTGAAGACGTTTTGCTTCTCATGCAAGAAGCTTCTTCAGCTCTGACTGGATGGTGGGGAATGGAAGGATTTATACTCCTTGCAGACAGCTGGTCATTTGCACTCTTTTAGAGAGTCGTTGAGGCCACCTGGAGGTTTACCTGTGTCATCAGGAGAAAGTCCAATTGCTTCGTGAGAAAGCACCTTTGGGACAACCATGACCTGAAAGATGGAGAATCTCCAGCTTCCCTCACAGGAGTATTGCGGAATAAAAGGATGGTAGAGCTCTATTTAATTACCTTGTGGTCCTGAAGTATTCACAGGATATAAATCTAACAAAGACCATCGTGATGGTTACAATAATAATAATATCAATAGAATTATGACATTCTATTCAAAAGGAGAATATATAGGACATTTCTTTCCATCATTATCGTCTTTGCAAACTCCTCCTTTTTAATTCTACTCTTACAAAATAGAACTGTTCTCAGAAGGCAAATAGCAGATAACTAATGTGACACTGTCTCTAATAAAATGTCTGAAATGGACTTTGGTTAAAAGTAATTGGATTCTATAATAGCTCTTATGTTAATGTTGTTTCAACTGCTCTAGTTAAGGCCATTAATTTTGCTCTCATATATTCCCATTTTCAGCGGTGTCTCTGAATATTAGGTAAACATTTGTTTCTGATAGAATCCATAATGATTTGTCCAGGACATTTTCCTTTTATTGTTAACTCCCCTCTCCAATTATTCCCTGAAATTTAATTTTTGAAAAAGAATAGTATCACATGTGTTAATAGAAGAGCTCCTTATTTAATTGGATTCATAAATAGGGAATTAATGCTGTACAGTGCTTAGAAATTCCCATTGCCATTTCAGAGCTCCCAAATTGATCCATGAGTTTTTATGGCCTCTCTGATAATATTTTATTGGATTGTTTGTTTTTTTTTAATTTGCACACTTGTTCAAGAAAGATGTGTTCTCTCAGAATAACCATCTTTGAAAGCAGTGCTGCTCTTGAACTGTTCATTCTGGCATTCTTCACCTGAATTTCTTCCTACACTATATACATATATACATATGTAGGTCTTTGGTCATTCGGGTTTTCTCCTGCGTCAAATTGGAAGTGTCTTGGCGACGTTTCGACGAAGTCTCATTCGTCATCTTCAGGCTGGTGTTTTCGGCTTCGTGCTCCTAGAAGCACGAAGCCGAAACACCAGCCTGAAGATGACGAATGAGACTTCGTCAAAACGTCGCCAAGACACTTCCAATTTTACACGGGAGAAAACCTGAACAACCAAAGACCTACATACAAACACCCGCGAAAACCTCAGAAAACAAACACACACATATATATATATATATATATATATATATAAAATGTTTATATTGGTTTATATTGGTTTAGATGTAGATCGGAATTGGACATGCTTCTTGAAAAAGTAATAAGGATTCTTTAGTACAGAAGTCATTTTTTTTTAAATTTGAAGGCTGACAACACTGTGAGGATAATCCTTTTCTCCCCCTAGACTTTAACTATAGAAATTTTAAATATTTTAAAGTTGTAGATTGTCCCAAAGATGCTTTTTCAAAAGACAACTGGACTTTGATTTTCTTGAAAATGTTTTACTTCTCATCCCAGAGGCTTCTTCGGTTCCGAACAATTTCAAGAAAAAATGAAGTCCAATTGCCTATTGAAAAAGCATCTTTGGGACAACCATGACCTGGATGACTGAGAATCTCCATAGACAAAATTGTAGATTGTTGTGTAGTTTTTTTTTTTGTGTAATTGTTTTTTTTCTCATTTTGTTTTCTCATTACTATGTATTCAGTATCACTTGCAGGAAAATAGTGGGTTGTGGAGATTAATTAGATTAAATTCTGTTAAATATTTATTAAGGTGGTGATAAAATAAGAGCAGATTTACAGAATTGTTTGCCCTCCAGTTTTCTGAGTAATTGGCTGCTTTTGATTTCTAGAAAGCGTGGCAAACTCTTTTCTTACATAAACCTTGTAAAAAGGATGGATGACGGCTATTCAAAATTAAAATATGAAGTATAAATTATGGAAACACCATTAATATTTTTCTGGCATCTCTTTTAAAGTTAAAGTGTCTAACACTACTAACGCTAAGCTAGCTAATGTTTCTAATGTTAATTTAATAGAGAACCAGTTAGACATAGTGATGAAAACAGCAAGCTAGATACCAAGAGATTCTGAATTCTATCCTGCCTTGGACACAAAGCCAGCTGAGTGATCTTTAGCCCTAGGAAGCAGACAATGGCAAACCTCTAATGAAATTTTCCCATAAGAACTGCGGGCATTTCTGCAGGAAATCACCAGCAGTCAAGACTGACTCAAGGGCACACCCTACACCCCCCCACACACACAAACACCCCTAATATTGAAGTTCACCTGAGCAGGATATACCATCCATTCTAGATGAAAAGAAGGAAGATCACTGTGGACATTTTGGGAAGCATTACACACACTTTTTTCTCTCCCTTTGCTGTTGCCAAACATCATTTCTTCCCAGAAAGTCTTTAGTGATAGGACAAGATAGCAGAGGCAGCATTCTCATTGTCGCTGGCAACAGGGCAGTATAAGCAGTTTAATTTCTGTGCCTTTAAAGTGGGGAGGTAATTTTACCTGGATGGAGCACTAACCTAGCCACAAAAATTAGATAAAAAGCAGAGACATCACCCTGTCAACAAACATACGTATAGTCAAGACCATGGTTTTCCCAGTTGCAATGAATGGCTGTGAAAGTTGGACCGTAAGAAAGGCTAAGCGCCAAAGAATTGAGGCCTTTGAACTCTGGTGCTGGAGAAGACTCCTGCGAGTCCCCTGGACTGCAAGGCGATCAAAACCAGTCAGTCCTAGAGGAGATCAACCCTGACTGCTCTTTAGAAGGCCAGATCCTGAAGTGGAAACTCAAGGACTTTGGCCACCTTATGAGAAGGAAGGACTCACTGGAGAAGAGCCTAATGCTGGGAAAGATGGAGGGCAAGAGAAGAAGGGGATGACAGAAAATGAGGTGGCTGGATGGAGTTACTGAAGCAGGAGGCGTGAGCTTAAATGGACTCCAGAAGACAGTAGAGGACAGGAAGGGCTGGAGGAACATTGTCCATGGGGTCGCGATGGGTCGGACACAACTTCGCAACTACCAACAACAAAAATCGCCATTGGGTTTAACTTTTTGTTTCTTTTGTATTGCAAGTGTATACCTGTATTGCAAGTATTTCTGTGTGGGTAAATAACAGGCTGCATAAACCAGTTTGATTTGCATCTCAAGGGCATTTGAAACATATGGTTGTAGTAGGAATTCCTTAGGCATCTTCATAGAGGAGAACTTTTTTTAAAAAATGTCTTTGACTGTTTCTGTTAGCTTCCCTTTTTTTTTCTTTTTGCAGGTTTACAGGAACAAATCTTCCTGCTCCTGTAATCAGCAGCAAAAACTGGCTTCGTCTTCACTTTCTGTCAGATGGGAACCACAGACAGAAGGGTTTCAATGCACAATATCAGGGTAAGTTGCAGGATCCTAACTAGCTCTAAGGCTGCCACTTTCAAAATCTGTTTCAACTACAGTAATTCCTAAAATGGATTGCGGATGCACATGGCAATTTTCTATTCTAATTATTTTCCTTCTCTATGTTTCTCATGTGCATTGACTAAAATATTGGGACAAACTGTACAAATGTCAGCATGAGAAATTGCTATTCCAGCAGCTTTATTCTCACTCAGTGGATGTGGTTGGTGACTTAATAATATAGAAAAACGGCATGCACTTTCCCTCTCGTACAACTGAGAGATGGGTTATAAATAATAATCATTTGTACACATCCTTCCTAATACTCGCATTATGTATGTAATTTTGGGAACAAAAACTGCATTTCAAAACTCAAGAGAAATGTGCAGTTAAAAAATAACAACCATCCCAATCCATTAGTTGGATACTGCAAATTTTGTTGGTTTCCTTAAAAATATTCATCAAATACACTCCCCCCCCCAGCCTATTTCTAATATCGTACCACTTCCTCCTACACTGTGTTTTGCTACTGCATTCTTGAAAAGAGAGTAATTCAGTTTGACCTTTATGCACGTGTAAGAAATTTTGATGCAGCCAGTATATAATTGCATCAAGTTTACTTACTTCCAGTTCCGCATCAGAGAATAAATAATAATGGCATTCTGGGAGAAAATGAAAGACACAGGAATCAACAGGTATCAAACACCAGTACCACAGAAAAGAGAGTTAATAGGGGCTTTGAATTATTGTACAATACCATTATTTTCAGCTGCTAACAAACTAACATTTAGGTCATCCAATGCAGATTAGAGCCCAACATGGAAAGCATGATGTTCAAGACGGTTTCAAAAAGGTCTGGGGAACAAGATGGAATGGAATGGAATTCTTTATTGGCCAAATGTGATTGGACACACAAGGAATTTGTCTCCAGTGCATAAGCTTTCAGTGTACATACAAACAAAAAAAAGGGATGATGTATAGTGTATATGTGAAAGACAAAGAATTCCAAAAATAAATCAATGTCTACTTCATTGATTACAGAAAGGCATTTTTGTCCATGCTGTGATAGATGATCTCAAAGGTCCCTTCCTATCCTTAGACTGTAAGATTTGAAACTCCCCATTCTCATTATTTCCTCTGTCAATCCTTTTTTTCCCTCCAATACTTTTTTTTGGGCCATTAAAGCCCATGATTCAATAAGCAGCAGTGTGTTAGGAAGTCTAAAATTCTGAAATAATTCCTGTATCCCCCCCCCCATGTATGTATGTATGTATGTATGTATGTATGTATGTATGTATGTATGTATTTAGCTGATTTCCTAAATTGGTTTGAAGGAAAAACATGGCTCCAGCCTCATCTATAGGCGGGGGTAATGACTGACATCAGACTGATGAGAACAGCATTGCAGCCTCACAACACAAGCTTCACCACTTTGTATGTGTGTTCCAATTTTGCATGCATGCTGACAATGGGCAGAACTTACAGCATAATGCCATAATGATGCTTCTCTCTTTCTGACGAAAGCAACAAGATCCTGCTCATACTCCTGGCTTCATCTGACTTCAAAATCTGAATCATTATTTGCACAAGCTGGGACACTGGGCACACTCTCCCCTAAAAGTCTCTTGGTGTACACATAGCTTCTTTTGCACATACCCCCCCCCTCCAAAGCTCGGAGAAACATATTAACAATATATAACTAAATCAAATTTAGGTTTTATTCATACTCCCTCTTTTATGTCATTCTACAGAAGGCAGCTCCTGTGGTGCCTCTTACAAGGATGAGTGTGGTTATTGCCCAAAATGACATTTTACAGACCCCCGATGTTACTTTGTCCTGTTGAATACAGATATGTATTAATTCAGTCCATGTTCTCATCTCCCTCCTCTAATAGTCAAGCCGACCGGATTAGGCACTTTATGAATCATCTTTCACATTTAATATGTTGAGCTATTGAGTCATAAACTTTCAGTTGAACATCGCTTTGTAGACAGGATGTTGTTGAGTTAAAAAAAAAGGAAAGAGAAATCAGTCATGATTACTACTGTGCTATTAAAAGTACACCTGCTTGAATCATGCCTTCAAAAAAAAAGTTTTAAAAAAATAATGTGAAGTAAAGATTTTTGCTGTAATTTCCTCTCTGATTAAGGCAAATGTCAGAAAGTTGTAACCCAGTGATTTTGGTAAACAACATTTCCCCCCCCCACCAACATAATATTTAAGTGTTTGCTATAAAATATAAGTTTCCAAGAAGTGGAAGTGCCAGAGGATATAAAGGATTAAGAACAAATGTCTTATTGTTATTTTTTTAAAAGACTTCTGATTATTTTAAAGGCATTACTTATCCTTACGAAAGACAAATGTTTGACTTTTCAAAAGCAAACAATAGAGGTTGAAGTTATAAGTATTTGAGGACTGATTATTCTTGATCCTTCCATTTTCCGCTCAAGTCACCTTTCCAAACTTTTTCAGAAAGCCAGAGTTGGTAGCCATTTCAATCCTTAGCTTCTATTTTGTGATCCATTTTAATTCTTCTTTTTCTTATGCCATATCCGTTTTTGGACATTGGCGATCATGCTGGCGATCCTGTTTTTATCAACAGCCGCACGAAAAAGTGCTGCTGAGTTTTGTCCAAACCAGTCCCTTAGATTTTGAAGCCACGATGTTCTTCTTCTGCCTGGACCTCATTTGCCTTCAAACTTTCCCTGGAGGATTATACAGAGTATGCCATATTTTTCTGGGTGTCACATCACATGTCCAAAATATTCTAATTTTTATTTTTTAATTGTTTTCATGATTTCCCTTGGCTTTCCCAGGCGGCTTATCACCTCCTCATTTCTGATCTTGTCAACCCAGCTTATATGTAACAGCTGCCTATAAATCCACATTACTTTCCCCCAATTAGCTCTTATTCTTAAGATTTGCTAAATTTCATAATATTTGATTGAGCTCGCTCAAGCAACCCACTGCAAATCAAATGAGAATGTCACAGTCTCATCATAGCTAATATTAGTGTCGGTAGCTTCTTACGTTTCATTGATCAGATCTAGAGAGATCTCAAGATTCTGCACATCTTAATTTATGGAGGGTTGCATGTGTTTAGGCAAATGAGGGGCACCATGGTGTCAAAGGTAAAAGAAAACTATTGGAAGTGTATCTTCCCTTGGTTTGTATGTTGATGTATGTGTGTGTGTGTGTGAGAGAGTAAAATAATAAAATAATATTTTTAATATTTAATATTCAATGTGGTGCTTTTTTTTTAATATTTAAATATGTTATATGTTCTGAAATGGTACATCAATGATAACATTTCACCCTACACCTTTTTGTGTTTAATGGGGAACTTTCATGGTTGATTTGTATGAAAGTGATTTGTTGGTATTGCTTGGAGAGATGGCAAGCTGGTCAATCAATGAACTTTTGTGTTAACTGGCAAGTCATTGACCGAGATGGGTGGCCATAGAAATCAAACAAATAAATATATAAATTGCAAAGAAGAACAGGAAAAGTCCCCCAGTGCTTTGTTTCTTCCGGAAACATAATTTGGCTTTCCAAATAATCTTAGAATTAACTGGTCAGGTGAAATGCCTTCTTTTCTTGTAGCTTCTGCTTTTGTTGAATCTTCTTCTCTTGCATTCCCTTTTTAGTCAAAAAGCAAATGGAGATTAAGTCCCGGGGAGTGAAACTGATGCCAAGTAAAGACATGAACCAGAAGACATCTGTGTGTAAGTTTCAACCACCATTGCATGTTGAGTGAGACTGAGCACCTTGAACATCCCATATGACTTTCCAGCAATCACCAGAATGATGCCACTCTTTTTCAAAATGGTAATGCTTGTTCTCCCCTCCTACCCTGCATTATTGCCTCACCTGCTCCGTTTAGTGTTCCATTCGCAAACACATACTAACTCTGTAAGGGATGCCTGTGTGAGAGTGTGTGTATGTGTGTGCCCGTGCGCGTGCACAGTGGAGTGGACCATATGCTGTACATATTGTTAGGAGTCCTCTGCAGGACTGCAGGGATGTTGATTTCTCATCTGTATGCCATGCACTCTACTAAGTAATTCAGACAGAAACAAATACACGTTTGACAAACACAAATGTCAGAAAGCTTGGGTCAATTGTTCAAAAACAAACAATGAAAGAAAACAATAATCTAAAACACGGTCAGGCTCCTTTTCCTTTCCTGATATATTAAATGTCATTGGGTCTATCTACTGCACATTTTCTTAATAAAGAAGCAATAGCTTTTGGACATTCCAGAAATGGGGTGTATGTGTGTGTGTGTGTGTGTGTGTGTGTGTGTAAAACCATATGTTATTTTGTGTCTGAGATCTACATTTTCTTAGGGACCAAAGAGTCAAAGACAAGACCTCTGTTTGCATGAATTGTCGAGGCAATGGGTGGCATTTAGGAAGGAACACGATGGTCTGTAGCTCAGGTTCTAATGTAGAGTTATACTGTCCTTCTCACCTCTGCAATGTTTTAGTCTGATTTTTTACATAGAAAGGATCTTCAAGACACTTGTTTTTTCCGCACATCTCAGAGTAGCCTTATTTCTTAAGTAACTTTTGGGGCACATTTCCCACAAACACCGGCTACTAACTGTGTTTTTTCATTAGACGTAGAAAAAAGTGAGCCCTTTTAAGAACGGGAGGAAGAACTCACTCCTATTCAACAAGTTCATTGAACGTGGACATTCTGGGTCTTTATTCCATCTTGTTCTCCATCAAAGATGAAAAGACAGTAGGAAAGAAAATGTGTATTTACTGCTTGTCCAAGTGATCACTTCTGCTCTATTGCTCAGCTCTAGTTTTTCACCTGTTATTGTACAAATTAGCTGTAGATGATCTGATAATGGAAGAGTTGAGGAAGAGTGAGGACTTTTCAAGCTCTTAATATTTTCACTGTAGATAACATTTAAAGAACTTGAGAGCTGTTCTTACTGTGAAGAGAGTTTAAAAAACCTTCTCAAGATGCTAAGATATTTCACAGCTCAGATTGTTATATTTTGTAAGCCACCCATTGACTGAGAAAGGCAGCAATAGAAGTTGAATGAACGAACAAACGAACAAACGGATAAATAAATCTTGACTGGTTTTATCTTTCTCAATTCAAAAACCTACCATGGATGACCCAATCTATTACAAACTGCTCTGTAAACTATTCCAAACAGAAGTTTACGTCAGAAAACTTGCAAGTTTGAGAAATGGAAATGAGAGTTTCAGATGTGTTTAACTACGTTTAGATCTTGATATGAGAGAATAAGTTGGCATCTCACTTCCTTCAACTCCTGTCTAGCAACGTTTCAGAAAGGGAAAAGTTCCTCTTAGCATGTTGGTTATACTTGATTTTATGGGTTTTGAATTCCCATGTTTCAGGAAAGAGACTCATATTACAATCTTGAATACATTAATGAACATTTTCAGTAAAGCAGCTTTGGTGCGACAACTCTTCTCTTTCTATAAGAATGTCCATAGTGTCAGGTACAGTAATTTAAAATTTGAGGAAAAACAAGATCATAGTTGTAGTTGTTAATAATCTTCCCAGTCAGCTTTGGTGTTTTTGTGTGTATGTGCTTAGCATTGTTGTACTAAGTTACCCAAATACCTAATACTTCCTTCCTAGAGAAACATAGATATAAAGGTAAATCCTTCTCCTTCAATATGCTTTAACATTGACGGATAACATTTCTGGGGTTCTTCCTTTCACAAGGTTGTTATAACCAATTGTGGACCCATGACTGGTTTTGATTTGGGGAAACAATTTTTATTCATAGGCAGCCTCTTTACCATAGCTTCTTTTGAATTTAGAGCCGTCTGTGAGCGGGATGGGTGGTTGAGAAGTTTGATATATAAACATAAATAAATAAATATTGTATTGCAGTGATTTTAAGCCCTGAATTTTGCAATGAATGTTTGACATATGCAGCATGTGGAAATGAGCAAATCTGTTGATCTCGGTTTTAGTCAGATTATTTTCCCCTGTAATAGATTTATCCCTTGCCCTCTATTTCTGTATCAGTTTGTTTGGGGAGAAAAGAGAGGGAGACCCATGTGAAAAATATTGACACAAAATATTGTGGCTATTTCTGTGCTATAATTCGGATGGAGTGGAGGGGAAGGAGAGGGGGTGCTTTTTCTAGCATGCATACTTTTGCAAATGACTATCCATAAAATAAGGTGTACTCTAGTGCTTACATAGCATCAAAAACTTCAGCATGTTTGCATATGGATTCAGACCAAATAAATCTCTATTCCCTCTCTAATGACATGTTCCTCTGCCCTCATTGTGTTCACCCTTGTCGTGTTTCTATTGCATCTTGGTATGGCCGAACTGTTGAATCCAGATGTTGAATCAGTAGTGCATCTTCTGCAACTGTCACCTTTCTGACTGCAGCAGCAAAGATTGACCTTGATAAGGGAATTTGTTTTAATTACACACAAAAGATATTTAATATGCATCAGTCTCTTTGGGCTGAACTTGCAAGAAAGCATGGAATCATTGTTTCACTATGTCACTAGTAAACTGAGCAAACAAACCAATGGAAGTGTGGGAAACTCTATTTTCTAGAATGGATCCTTGAGAAGCAGTTACGTATGAAGGATATTAGAGACTTGAAATCAACTCCCCTTACAGAAATTGCAGACATCTGATTCTCACCATTTCTAGTGTAGAAAGGAAATATTTAAATGTTTTCTCTGATGCAGCTGGCAATCTGTTTTCCTGGTCATATTTTGTTATTACTTTTACCAATATTTCCAGATAGGTGTTGAAAATAAAACAAGCAAATTAAGTCTTGAAGCCTCACATGCTGATGGAAGTCATACTTGTGATTTGACCTATATTAAGATGAGTAATGATTACACGATTATTGTTTGCATTAAATCCAAAGAGAAAGGTTATAACTGTTTCTTTTATTGAATTTCTGAAAATTAAAAACACATATTTAGCAAAAGATACAATATGTGGTTGACAGAAACTTTCATGCTTTTCTAACTGGATGAAAAAAAACCTGATGTTTAGTTATGATTTGTTTTCATAGATACTGCTTTTCAAATGCAACTTTAAAAGATTATTTGGAAAAGACCTCAAGGACTGAAGAATTATAATCAATTGTTTCAGAATGTGCTTTCCGGCTGAGAATATTTTAAAACCAGTTGAAATGCTTTGCCAACGTATATAGATTAGGATAAATTTGTCTGAGATGACATCTTAGCCATATCCTGAACGTGATTTGCTTCTGAATCCCTGCGGACAATTTCTAGAACAGATTGGTTTAAGTTATAGCATTCTTGCATACTGGCTTATGACAGTGAAGAAAACAAAACAAATGCTTAGCAAGATAATTGTTGTTTTCATAGTGGTTGAAAAATTAAATTAATAAAAGCTGAGAAGTGAAGATTAAATATGTAACCAACCAGGCTTTGCTTTTTGTGTTTTAGAAAATGGCACAGTTTGCCTTTTGCCACCTAGCAAAATATTTTTTTTTCCAAGCCGATAGATGGTTGAAAAGAAATTATATAAAAGGGGTCAGGACTCTGAGCATTCATTTATCTGTCCATCGACATAATAATTCTCTGAACCAGGAACAGACTGAAATGAAAGATTAAAATTTAAAATGGTCTGGATGAGGGGTGGTCAGCTATGGTCTTTTACAACCTGTAGACTTCAGCTCTCAGAATTCCTGAGCAACGACTCATAAAGAGGCCATAATTGCTCACCCCTGGTTTGGCTCAAACTGAATGCTGGGGAGTGGAGGAATTTTGAAAAAAAAAAATCACCAATATGTTTTTTATTGGGTCACAACTCAAAATGCTGGTAAGCCTCTTCCCGCCTCCTCTTATGATCCAGACTGGAGCACTGTAGGCCACCACCCGAGTTTCACTATATATATGCCTGCATGCACACAAGCGCTCACAGATAAAATATGTCATTTGATTGCAGAATAAAATTATATAGGTGTCTCCTATGTCAGTTCTGGAAAAGAAAATGGCATATCCCCAGTTATCCCCAGCAAGTCATTTTTAGAACTGCAGAAATTGCTCAGAAATACGGCATAGGCAGCTGGATAGGCAGCTACTCAAGACAAGTACTTAAAATTCCATGCCATTAGCCCTGTTAAATATATTATCATCCCTATGATATTGCACCACGTTTCGTTTCAGACAGGGCAAAAGTCCAAGATACATTTAACATAGTGGGACCCGATTGATCCTTTTTTCTTCACAAGAAAATTAAAGTATCTGGTCTCCGTTTGCAATACAGGTCGTCCTTGACATATGATGACAATTGGGAGCAGAACTTCCGTCACTGAGTAAGGCGGTTGTTAAATGATTCATGCCTGATTTTACATCATTTTTGGTGCCGTTGTTTAAGTGGACTGTACGGTTCTTAGCAAATTTGGCTTCTCCCATTGAATTTCCTTATTGAAAGCCAACTAGGAAAGTCACAAATGATAATCATGTGTCCCAGGGACACTCAACTGTCATGTCCATGCCATTTGCCAAGTGCCTGAATTCTGACCATGTGACTCTTGGGATGCTGCAGTGGTTATAAATGCAAGGACCAGTCATAACTCACTTTTGTGAGTGCCACTGTAACTTCAAAAGATGACTAAACTAATGGTTATAAATCAAGCATTACCTCTAAGCTTCAATCTCACATGATCCTGGAAATTCAGTATCCATGTGGGTTAATGCATTGCAGTTCTTCCCACAGTGGTTGTCTGAAATTGACTCTGTGTTGTAATAAAGCTACCTGAGCATTAGCCTAAAGATTGCAAATATCTCTACTGGAAGCAACTTTTTTTTAGGTGGGAAGTAACTGATTAGCCTGCTGTGATTACATGCAAGAACTTCCAAGGATGACATGTGCTGCTTTAATACCATTCTGTATTCAGTGGGATCCTTTTTCTGAAAAGGAATGGCATTTTTTTCTTGAAGCTATTGAATTACCTTGGTTATGCTGTCTGCTTTCACTAGATAGAATTTGTTCAAATCTTGGATAGTGAATGAATCAGTTGATTTTTTATTTATTTTTTTGCAATCCCCCCTCGTTTTTCATCATTTTTTGTTTCATAGAAAGAACAGTTCTGTACCATCTCATGCTTTCTGGGCAGATAATGTCAAAGTGATTTGGTGGGATGTTTCATCCTATGTGTGTCTGAATTTATTTAGAATGCTGTGAATTCAGAAGGGGCATCTTAGGAAATGTAGGAAAGGGAACGATTCTGTGTTGATTTTCGTTTTGCTTTTTTTTTTAAAAAAAAAAAGTAACTTTTCCTTTGGAAAGTAAAATATTTTGAAATGTTTCCATGTTTTCTATATTCTCCCACGTGTTTCATAGACAGTGTGACAGTGCCTGTTTTAGTGGTGCTACATTTAGCCTGATTCTGCTTCCTTTTGTGGCATTAATTTTATTTCTATATGAATACCTGATTCTGCATTCTGTGTTGGTAGGATTAATTCTCTAACTTCTGCAATTGTTTTTTTTTTTTAAATGGTAAATAAAAAGTTTTGCTATACTTCGTTAAAGAAACGGTCTTGTTTCTGGGAAGAAATATTCTGTTTGTTAGTAACTTGCTCCTTTGGCTTTTCAAAGTGTTTTGCTGTATTTCTGCCAGACATTTTTAAAAAGCAACAATGTCAGTAATAATAATGGATCAAAGGCAATCTGTTTACAATGAGATTTGTTTTCTTTTACATGAAAATGCTTCATCTCCAAACAATAAAGAACTTATTTATATTTTAGCTGATTTTTTCAATCAAATCTGAACTAGTTGCCATAAAAAAACAGATCAATAAAAATTCTTTTATCAAGGATAGGTATGGTGGGAAGATAATTGGCAAAGATATGCGTGGTATCTGAAATATATTATTGCATCAGACAATGAAACCTTAATTAGTTGCATTTAAAGAAAAGTACAAATTTGTATTGCTTATTTTTTTTTAAGAGGTGTAAATGGATAACTAAATAAAAGCACTCTTGTTTCTAAAGACCTCAGACCCTTGATATTCACACAACGCTATCTGGAGGGCCAACCTAACAGACAAGTTCTTTAATACCTCTTCATTTATTTGATACTCTACCATATTGAGCAACTGTTTTCTCCGTTCTTTCTCTTTAATGAATGTGGGGCAGAGAGTGTCAACTATTTTCTTGTACTATCATGTCACATTCATTGTACCATTGCATCATTATGAGGATTGCCAGCAGAAACTTTCAAACCCTGAAGGTGTGGGAGGGAATCAAACATAATAAAATCACAACATTTTTGGGGGGTGGGATTTGAGTTAGTGAGAATCTACAGTCTGATATGTTGTGGGCGAATAATTCTGGTATCTACCTAGTAGTTTGTTTCAACTTTGCAGGCCAAACACCTTCTGTGCATCGACAAAATATGGCTTTAAAACCTGCCTGGACCTGAATTCAAGCTGCTTTGTGACTCTTATTCTGTATATTCTCTCTGCTATCAGAGAGAGATACTACTATTCTTTTGCTTCATAATGATAAACTCTAGAACGTCTTCCTAATGTGAGATTTCTCCAGAAAAGGTGGATTGTTGTTGCGACTGCATTGAAGATGCTTTAAAAGAAAATACAAAAAAAAAAAAAAAATCAGCCTAGGGAAGGACTGATAATTGTGATGACAGCAACAAGTTTTCACAAAGATTATACCTCTTTGCATCTCTATTTGTCCTCTGAAGTTAGCATCTGCATTGGGAGGAGATGTCTAAAATATGGAAGTTCAAGGGATATGAATTAATTTCATTCCCGTATGCATAAATTAGCTTCAGAAAATGGGGGAGGGGATCCTTAATTCTGCAGCAAGGAAGGAAAAGATGAAACTTCATTCCCATGGGCATTGACAACTTAGCAATGAAAAAAAAAATCTACATTTTTAAGAATTATTTAAAAAGTTAAGATACATTAATTTGTTCCTCCTTTGCAATAAGCTTCTATCTGCTAATTATTAAGTTCCCATCTGTTTTCCTCCTCTGAGGTGATTTTAGTGACAGCAGTGCTGCTTTTGCAGTTAGCAAAGAGATGTTGGATTCAAATACTGGCTCTTTTTTTTTTTTAAAGTCAGGAGACTAAGGTTGTTACCTCTATCCTTATTGAATGAAAAATAAAGCCTCCTTGAATGTAAAGGAGTCATGAAGATGCACAACCTCTATCCTATTCTTCTTTACCTCCAATACCACTGCAATCCAGAGGTGCTGATAGGTAGAGAATAGCAAAACTGTGAGGTTCGTGGTGCTCTCTGAGCTTAGCTGTTTTCTTGCAGATGCTCCATAGCAAAATTACAGTAACAATGGACCTTGTTTATTTAATTCATCCATGGATCCTGGAAGTGGACAGCAAACCTAGTTGGAATTGGCCCTGCAAGTGGCCTGGTTGGTTAATTGTCCCTGTCCCATAATGATCAGAGAAAAAGACCATAATCAAGGTGAAGTGGAGATCTCTAAATCTTCTGAACTACTTATACTGATGTATTATTCTTAGATATGCTAGTGTATGCATGATTGTAATAAGCAAATGTCAATAATATTAAATATTAAATTTGGTAACCTAGTGTTCTTAACTGTTGATTAAATAAATGTAAAAATGTGCCTGAAAAATAGTATCTATCATATCTTGCTCCTGTACCCCATTTCTGTGTCCACAGGTTTAGCTTGTCAATAATGCTTTGTTCTGTATTTTTTTGCTTCATAATTTACATTCCTCCTAATGTGCAGTTAATAGAAACAAATAGCAGGAGTATCCTTGTTAATTGGACCTTAATATAGGAAAGTCTCCATTTGGGGGAGACTCCACTCCTGTATAAATGGTGGGGTATTTGCATAGTAGCTCTTCCAGAAAGTATTTAGCAAGTTCAGTTATCTCTGTGATTTCTTTAAGAGAGAAGGTGATGTACTTATAATTGTGGTTCATAAGATTGTATTGAGTTTGTTGCAGTAGTTGACAAGTTCAGTATGGAAATATTCTGTGAACAGTTTTTTGAGCATCATCCTGTGATCACGCATGTTGAAAGAGTAGATTTCCATCTCCATTTCATGAAAGAAACCAAAAGATGGGTGGGTGACCCACAGGCAGTGGTGGGATTCAACCAGTTCGCACCAGTTCAGCAGGACCGGTAGCTAATTTTTGGTTGCCCAGGCCCAGAATGGACTTCTGGAAGCGGCATCCACACAGAGAACCGGTTGTTCCCATATTTGAATCCCACCGCTGCCCACAGGGTTAGTTCCACAAACTGGCTGTGAATGGAGACGGAGCAAATATATCGTGATGAAGCAGAAATATTGTGATACAATGGCTCTTTATTATTTGAATACATATAGTTTTGACTATAGTCATGTGGTTAACAATGCATCTAATTTGTCAGGGGAAAAAAAAGGCTTTACACAAAAACGGGGATTAATACTGTACTGTTGCTTGATTTATTCCACGCTTGTTTCCTAGGCGTACACCCAGTATTGTTACACATACCCCTCAAAGTGCAATGCAACAAATGGTTGTGTTCTAGATCCTTTTTGGCTAGGGGAAAAAAAAAAGCAATTACTGAAGTCTGTAGAATTTTGTAAGGGGCCTCTAGAGTTAGAACCCAAGGAGTAGTTCACAAGGTTTGCAGCCTCCGTTTCTCTTATGGAGATCCTGATCTCATTCTTTCAGGTATTATGATGTGTGACAGACTGCAGTGGAATCCTCTTCTAAAAAGATCCTGCCTGATTTTAATACAAGGGCACCTATAAGCAAGTATATTACTGCTTCCTTAAAGGGGATCCAGTTCCGAGTCATCTATGAAGTAGACTTGTCCTTTGGGAAAGACTCCTTTTTGACTACTTGATAATTGCCATGGACACCTCCAGCCTTTTAGAGGCAGTAATGATGCAGACCAGTCACGGTGGGGATAAAATGTTCACTGACCTTTCTAAATTCTCCCCGCTCCCAAAATCTGCGCTGCGCACTTCCATGTTGCCCCGTGTTGGTCTGCTCACCCAGAGAATTGTGCCATGTATTTTTCAACCAGGCCATGGCAGAAAGGACAGGGAAAATTACAGATTGAAATAAAAGAAGCCCGTTTTTACCGTTTTGTTGACAGGATGATGTAAAAAAAAAAATGAACGTGAAAGTGAAATCAATCCATTTTTATTCAGATCTGATCTCATCCTAGTTGGATACATGCCATTTGAGAATAGTTCTGGAATGCCTTATGTTTGATGGGTGGCGTGCTTTACTCTTGGCTCCGTCTGATGCTTCTTTTCCTTCTTCTAATGGAAAAGGGTTTACTCCATTTCAGGTCCTGCACAATGAAACTAAATCGCCAACTGTGAACCCAACTGGCTTCTGTCCTCTTCTCCTGTCATCCTCCCCTACATATCTTGATTGTCATCTTCCACTGCTTTTTATTTAACTTAACTGCCTTTCATTAACATCAGCCAGAGGGTGAATACAATTCTGCATTCAGGGCTTATTTTTTACAAGCTGGCTTGGGGAATATGTTTTCAATTTGGGCAACATTTTGGGACATGGAAGAATATTTTGAGATGTCTGATTCAGTGGCTTACAGCTGAGAACTGGGGTGGGGTGTGTGAAAGGGATCTGAGTTTTCATCAGCAATCAAAATGCTATTTCTGAGCTGGGTGGCTTTGATAGTTCGCATAGCCCATAACTTACCTTTCCTCAATCTGCACCTTTGAGATGTGTTGGACTACAACTCCCATAATCCCAAACCAGCTGTAACCTAAGTGCAGCAGGTTAAGGAACAGTCTTTAGCCGATGTTTTGAGGGGTGGGAAAATGGGAACAGATAACATTTACTCAATGAATTCCAACTTGTAATTTTCCATTTTCTTTGCATCACCAACACTGAGATGATATAGATATACAGATATATACTTGTCTTCTATTCTACCTCTGTATGTGCTGTTTTTTTGCTTTGTAGTAACACAGGTTGGTGCATCCCAGGGACATAACATGTGTCCGGACCCTGGGATTCCAGATCGGGGCAAAAGAATAGGCAGTGATTTCAGGTAAGCATCTCTTTTTCTTTCTCTTCATGCTTCATGCTTACATGTTGAGCTACAGCCCTCATACATTTCAGCCAACACAGGTGTGAAGTTTGGTAGTACATTTTAGAAGGGAGAGGGTATTAGTCAAATCTGTATACTCTCCCTGGTGTTCGTCAGAGCACCATCATTTAATTTAACCCGCATTATCAGAGACAGTGTTTGATTCCATCAGATAACAATTGGTGAAGACGAGGGAATGATTAATGAAGGCTACAGACTGCAGTGCCCTGTTCCAAGCTTTTCACAGAAGCAGCTGGCTGTCCATTGTCAAAAACAGGATGCTGGCATTCTGAAGCTTTGATTTAATCAGCAAGGCTTTTATGTCAAGAAATAAACAGCCTGCCTATGATGCACAATACTGATGTCATAATATCCTCTCGTGTCTCTGTGTGTTCTCTCTGGGGTGATGTGTGTGTTTTTCTTAAGATGGTCCTTTGCATAAAAGTGAATTGGTTCAAGGAGAGAAAGAAAAGAAAGAAAGAAAGAAAGAAAGAAAGAAAGAAAGAAAGAAAGAAAGAAAGAAAGAGAGGGAAAAAGAAAAAGAAAGAAAGAAAGAAAGAAAGAAAGAAAGAAAGAAAGAAAGAAAGAAAGAAAGAAAGAAAGAAAGAAAGAAGAAAAGGGACAAGGGGAGGGGGAGGTGAAAGGAAAGGAAGGGAAAGAAAGGGAAAGGAAAGGAACAACTATTTGAAAATGCTTTTTTCAAGTTAGCATGTGACTTCTCAGTATTTTCAACCAAGATTCTTTATTTGGCACATATTTCATGACAATTAAAATAGATGGCTTTTAGGACATTTTACCATGTCATTTCACTTCTGTTTATTGGAAAACAAAATTGGTTGACTTCAGCTGCATTTAACTTCCAAGGTGGCATGTTTAAGACAACAGCTCAAACCTGGGTTCACTTTGGCAGGAGTCCATAGTAAAGTATGACTCTACCATTCATCACTTGCTATGTCACTACGAACATTTTCTGGTGTAACTTCATTAGGTCTACATCAGCTTTGGCAGGATGTGATCAGTGAGCTCCTAGAGACCATTCATCTTGCAAGAACATCAGAAGACGAGAACACAGATTTGTTAAAGGAATGTTGGCCTTCCATCAGCTCTGTGGCATGTCCCATCCAGCACTAATTTATCCTGTGTTTCTGGGATGTATTACTTGTGATTTTTTTTTTTTTTGAGTGCTCTGGATTGTTGAGAGTCAAAATATTTATTATCATTATTATATTGAGAAGAGCAAGGGGCAAAAGTATTGCCTTAAGACTTGTTGAGTCATAAAATACCAATTTCATCCCTTTTTTAAAAAAATTCAGCACCATAAATAAGGCTGTTTTTTTCACCATTGGGGTTGGGTTTAGGGGACAAAATGGATATCTTATGTCTTGCACCCATTTCATTACCTTAATTCTCTATGCACTCAAATGGCCTGAAAGAATTGGCTCCATCAGATGGCTGATGTAGTAACGTCTGTTGAAAGCCAAAAAAGTCAAAACCGAGTCTTCAGCCACAATCAAGTTGTCTACTCTTGGCCTAATTACAAAACGGTGTCATAGGAGGCTGGTTATTATTTATATTTTAATTCTATTTCATTTCTTTTAATCATGATAATAACGTGCCAACTCTTGAGGAATCTTCCAAATGGTGTCTACAAATTCTAGAAGATTTTTAAATGCATTGTGGCCAGGATTGCTATATTCTGTAGTTGCATTTCATATACAGTGTTCTAATTCTGATTAACTATACACCCTAAAATGTGATTTTCATTTCCGTGTGAAAAGGAGTCCATTGGGCAGGTTAATCAACTGTTGGTTATGTGGAATATTATTTATTTTTGTTGAATTTCTCACTGATGAAGCCCCCATCCCCAAAATACATAGATACACCCACGCACATATACACCCACAGAAATGTACACACAAACTTAGATAATAGATAGATAGATAGATAGATAGATAGATAGATAGATAGATAGATAGATGATAGATAGATGGATAGATAGATAGATAGATGGATAGATAGATAGATAGATAGATAGATAGATAGATAGATAATGGATGGATGGATGGATGGATAGATAGATAGATGATGGATGGATGGATGGATGGATGGATGGATGGATGGATAGATAGATAGATGATAGATAGATAGATGATAGATAGATGGATAGATAGATAAATGGATAGATAGATAGATAGATAAATAGATAAATAAATAGATAGATAGATAGATAGATAGATAGATAGATAGATAGATAGATGATGGATGGATGGATGGATGGATGGATAGATAGATAGATAGATATTCCCACAGGCTCTCGCAAAACAGTCCAGCCAGGAAAGTCACTGTTTTATGTCTTAGCACTACCTGTGTTTTTCCAAGAAAGATCCCATCTTGCCAGATTGATAGAATTGTAGCTTCATCTTTAGCTTCGGAACCTTCTGCAGGTAATAAGAAAGGTGTTTGTTTTGTCATGCTCTTCCACAACCCCATTTTGAAATCATTGCACCAGAAGAAGGGAAGCTGTGCCAGAACCTTCCTTTCTCTTCTTTACAGCCCCAGGAGCTTCCTACAAGCTGGTTAACAAATTTAAAAGAAAGGATTGCCAAATATCAGTGGCACATCCTCTCAACAATTTACAGGAGGAAGGGAGATATATGAAAATTGTAATGGGTGCCCTACGTAGATTTTACACACCTGTGCTTTAACATGAGAAAATAAAAACCAACTTATTTGGCTGGTGCCCCCCAACAGTTTTCCCTATGTGGGATAGCTCTACATATCCAGTGATCCTTTCAGTATTGGGGAAAAGTGTATAGTCTCTGGCCAGCAAAAATTTTCTCTGCTCTTTCAAATCAGTTAGGATGTTTTAAGAAAAAGAAAAGGGACCAATTGGGGGGTCCTAAAGGTGCTTTTCCAAGAGGCAACTGAACTTTCTTGTTTTTCTTTCAAGATGTTTCGCTTCTCATCCAAGACAAACAAGAAGGTCCAGTTGCCTCTTGAAAAAGCACCTTTGGGATAACCTTGACCTGGATGACTGAGAATCTCCATAGACAACTGGGGGCTAAGACATGCTATTGAATGGAGGTTACTTGCAAATACGTTATTTGCACAAAGATTTTACATATCACATGGACTTTTTGTCTTGTTGATCCTTCAGTGAAGGACTGAAAGTGGATTTGAATCCACATATCTCACATGGTTTAATCCATAATCACATGTATTATTTTTAAGGTTTGTAGCTGTGATAGTCTTGTGTGTGTGCGTGTGTATGTGTGTGTTGCCACCGAATGCTAGCCAATCTATTACCACACAAATTACATAAAACCCATGTTTTGGATTTGATGAAGTGGACCAAGATCCCCAAATGCTTATGTGCTGATAAATCTGTTAATCTTTAGGGTGTCACAAGCTTTTTTGATTAAAGCTTTATTTGCCACTCTTATGAGAAAATCATTTTAGGTTGGATGGTTGACATATTCATGTTGATCAGTTGACGATGGCCTTGTAACATGTCTTACTTTGCTCCTGGGAACTGAACAACTGCAGATCCAGTAAGAGCATATGTATCACTTCTAATGCAGTGCCTTTGGTGGAACAGGGTCACACATTACTGCTGAGAAAACACAACTATCATATATGTGTGAATCAGTCCTGTATGTGTTTCCTTCCAGTCCTGCCAGCTGCATTTACCATCACTTTGTCACCTGTTGCCTTTTGTGCATAAGAAGCAGATCAGTCTCACTGTGTTATGCACGTCAGCAAGGCAGAGATGGTGGGGAGGGAGCCAGAGTGCAGATCAATAATTAATTTTATGTCTCTGTAGATAACTTTTTTTTTTTTTTTTTGCTAGAGGCATATATTCACTTTTTTCCCACTCTCCATGAAATCAGGGCTGAGACTAAAGGAATAATTTTACCCAGTGTGAGATGGAATGGGGCAAGAAAAAGAAAATAGTCCCTAGAATAATTTGAAGGAAAAAAGGAATCTCTCTCATTTCCATCCTCACATCAAATCTCTAATAAACTAAGGGAAAAAAGGATTTAGTGAGCTGAACCACCAAGACATCATGCCCAGAAATATCAAACTATTGTTTGCTGCAGATTTAGTAATGCCAATATGTGAGTTCAGTATAAAAATGAGTCTTTGAAACCTCAAAAATTTCTCTTTATGAATCCCTAAATATCACAGTGGTCTTCCCAGTATATACTAAAAACATTATGGAACAACAATAAATGTATCTGTGAATATGATTAATCATAGAAGATGCTTAAATGGATCATTATTCACACAATTGGATGGTCTGAAAATCCAGAAAAATACAGTTTGTCAATATAGAGTAAGTAACTTGTTTCTTCATAGTCCCTGCACTCTAAGTTTTACAATTGGAATCTAAATTACATGTTTTGTAAGAAAATTGATCTCAGTGTGTGCATTATCTAGAGCAATATTTTTTCAGATTTGGCAACTGTAGGATGCATGAACACGCTGACTGAGGAATTTTAAGATGGGTGGAACTGAAGTCTACATATCTTAAAGTTTCCATGTTTGAAATATACAATTCCAGTGCATCATTTTTGACATCTGCAGTGATGCCCTATTCATGTTCAGATCTGGTAAAAGGCTAAGAAACTTTGTCCAATAATGGTTTGTAAACTCCATATAGATCTCTTAAGTCAGAACTGTTTTATTAGTTTTAAATAGCAATGTTTCCAAGCCTCTTCCATCCTCTACATATTCTGGAAGTCTTGTGATATCTACCCATTTGGTATATTTTGAAAATCAGGATTCAGTTAGGACAGATTTGGAAAAAATGCAGTGGATCTGTGGAATATTCTACATTGTTCATCAATTATCTGTTGTTACACATCTTGAACATTGTAATGCCATGGAAATGTAAGATGCTAAAAATATCTAGATACTTACTGGAGTGATTGAATGTATGTACAGTATGTAAGAATGCCCACATGTATGTACTGAATTTTTGTTCTAGTTGTCAATGGTAGTTAAGATAGCTAAAAAGTAATGTAATTTTTTTTAAAAAAAACATAGTTAAAACCCCCATCGGTAAAATAATTCATATTGAACTACTTAAACCTGATCTAGCAACCGGTTTTCTCATTGATGATAAAATTATTTTACCCACCGGCAGAAGGAAATCAATATAAACTCCACTAAAAGTCTTTGACATTCAGATAGTACAGTATACAAGCTTAATAAATTATTATTATCTGCCAGTTCTTCAGTTGGTGTTGGCCTTTAGTTGCATTGAGTTCTTCCCAAGAAAGTAGGTTGTCACAATATATCAGCATAGTATATGTGCAGATCCAAGCAAGGTGGCCTTTTGCAAATGACAGATGGAAATGTTGTCAATGCACAGAATTTTCTAAGTGCCATCCAAGATTTTTTTTTATTTTTTATTTTTGGTATATATCTAATATGTTCATAAACACTGGGACCACCGTGCCTGGTTTTGCCATAATCTTTCAACTTTGGTTTTCAGATCTTGGATACTTTATGATTTTCTCCAGTTCTTTGTCTTCTGTGCTAGTATCCCCTGGTTCTACTACGTCAATTATCAATACTTCTTTCTTTCCTTCTAAGTATTAAATCTGGTGTGTTATGGGCCAAGACTTTATAAATTTGCATTTGAAAATCCAACATTTATTTTCATTATTCTATTATCTCTGGACAAGGAATTCTATGACCCAAGAGTTCCCAGTGACCGAAAACAAATAAGAAACAAAACAGAGCATCCAAAATCTTTGCATGAAACATGAGTGCAGGTCAGTAACTGGTTTCCTGTGTTCCAGGTTAGGATCCAGTGTCCAATTCACCTGCAGTGAAGGTTATGATTTGCAAGGCTCCAAAAGCATCACCTGTAAGAAGCTGAGTGGAATGATAGCTGCCTGGAGTGACCAGAGACCAGTGTGTCGAGGTAAGATAAATGCTGCCAAAGATTACAAATGAGGCAGGAAACTGAGTTCAATTATCCCCTTTTGTAGTGGAGGATCATTCTAGGAAATAATACTCATCTAATAGTGATTGTTTTATCTGGAGATCATCTACTATTTAGTGGCTTGGTGGGTCATAAATTTATTACAGGTTTGTTATAAGCTGGTTGTAATAATTTATACCTGTTTATTCTTCTAAAGACTTGTGAATTGACATTTACATCTACATTTCTCCTCCTAAATGCATGCCCTTATTGTGCAGCTGGCAAGAGATGGATGCAACCTTGCATTCCCCAGCTCTCCAAAACTTTCTCCAAATTATATGTATGGTCTGTATGTATATCTATATCTACCGTATTTTCCGGCGTATAAGACGACTTGCCATATAAGATGACCCCGACTTTGGAGACGATTTGCATGATTAGAAAGTCATCTTATATGTCAGAAAATACAGTATATACATATATATATATATATATATATATATATATATATATATATATATATATATATATAAAGTTTGGATTGCTAACAAAGAATTAAGGGAGAATGGAATAACTATTTCGAGCTAATTAGCTCTCATCAGCCAAACATACCCTTCTGAGATTCGAACCTGGGCTGCTTGCACTTTAGGCAGCTGTGTTAACCTCTAGGCCACAGGATCTTTCTCACTTTGTCAGCTGTATATATGAGAGAGAGAGAGAGAGAGAGAGAGAGAGAGAGAGAGAGAGAGAGAGAGAGAGAGAGAGAGATACACAATGACTTGAAGGCACCACAAAGGCACTCTAAATTCATTACAATAATATGTTCTATGATGCCTCTGCATGCCAGGACAAATTCTGAGTTTATAAGGACCTCACCAACATTTATATAATCACACTCACCACGGATCACTGGAAGTAAATCAGTTGTCCAACATGGTTTCGATCTTTGATGTTTTATGATGTATATTTCTTAGGTTCTCTTTTCACCTGCTATTCAGTCCTTGCTTTATGTCAGTCTTCTCCAACTGAATGTACTCCATGAAGAGAATTATGTAGCTGGAAGGGACATTTAGGCTGTTGAATGCAGGTCTCTGCTAAGGGCAGAAAGCCAAATTAAGGAAGTTTCAGAATTGGTAGTATAAGGCTCCCCATCCCTCAAGAAGTAGAGCAACCATAGTCATTTGGAAGATGATGAGATTAGTAGTGTGCTATATCTTCTGCATCCTTCCTGAGATCAGAAAGACACCTGGTGAATCTTCCAAGCTCAGTTCTTTGTTGTTTAACATATGTAGGCAAAATCTTGCAAGACTGAGGACTCTACTATGCTCCTCTACAATATTCTCAGTGAACTATTAGGGAGTGGCTCTCTTTGCCCTCTTTGTCTTACATGTGATATATGGGCTGAGTTGCCTCTGGATGCATCCCCTCCCTCCAGGGATCCCTTACTGCATTTCCTCACAGAAGGGACCTTCCTTTATCCTCTGAAAAATAATGACAGGGGAGAGGGAAAGCACTTTCAGACTTGCAAAATTGTTATTAGCCCTTCAAGGACAGGGGGGGGAAACCCCAAGAGCATTAATACCACTTGTATTGTAGGGCTGCAGTAACAAGGTTTTATTTATTAAATTATTTAATTCATTTGGCTGCCCAGTTCACACATAGATGACTATTATATATATATAATAAAATTTGGATTGCTAACAAAGAATTAAGGGAGAATGGGATAGCTATTTCGAGTTCCTTAACTCTCTTCAGCCACACTTACCCTTCTGAGATTCGAGCCTGGGCTGTGTGCATGTTAGGCAGCTGTATTAACCTCTAGGCCACAGGCTCCTTCTCACTTTGTCAGCTGTATCAGGGAGGGAAGATATATATATTGCAAACCTTGCAAATCTGAAAGCATTTCTCCTCTACTTTATTTATTGAGCTGAGGTGGCGCAGCAGTTAGAGAGCAGTACTGCAGGCCAGTTTAGCTGACTGTGTTCAGCAGGTCAGCGGTTCAAATCTCACCGGCTCAAGGTTGACTCAGCCTTCCATCCTTCCGAGGTAGGTAAAATGAGGACCCAGATTGTTGGGGGCAATGTAAATATATATATATACATTGCTTACTGGTGTACACCGCTTAGAGAGTGCTTGCACTTAAAACGGTATATAAGTCTCATAAATAAATAAATAAATAAATAAATTTTTACTTTTCAAAAAAAAAAAAAAGAGAGAGAGAGAGAGTCTCTTCTGAAGTGCTTCCCATGCCCATTTGTTCTGTGAACTGTGATGTCTCTTGTCTGACCATTGTCTGGGCTGCGACTCTTCCTCCGGTCTTCCAAGGTTGTTCTCACAGTCCATTGTGCTTATTAGGGAAGACTGCTCCATACAGTTCTGGCTAGCTAGTCTTTTGTTCTGACAGAATACAAAGCCATTTTCTGTTCCTATTCAGCCTGTTTTCTTCCAAAATCTCATTTTCTCTGTTTCAGTCAAAATCTCTTATACAAAAGCTGCCATCTCTATACTCTGTAGGAAAACTAGGCTTAATTTGCCTGCCTCCCATAAAATATTTATTATGTTAAGATTTGATTAGGTCTTCAGATAAAATTTTGTACAATGTAGGGACACTCTAAAGCAGTTGAACAGTTAAACCTGTTTCGTAACCAGACCTAAACCTCTACATTCAATGCTTATTGTTAAAGAGATTTCACTTTATTTTTTCAAGAAGAAGAAGGAGTGAAATTTCTTGCTTCATGGTGTAAGGGTCAAAGACCAATGATCTACCACCCCAAGGGGCTTCTTGAAAGGGTCTCCTTAAGGTTCAGGGCATTCTGCAGGCTACTCTTACAGCAAGACAACTGACTTCATGTGAAAAGCTTATTCTGCAATCTCATGAGCTGAATCAGTACTGATTTGAGTATGGAGAATACTCAGCATCCCTAGGAAAAATGTTCAGGGAAAATGAGCTCTTTTGAAAGAAAAGTAGAACTTTTGGGGGGGGGGATGATTTAATGCCCACCCAGTGGTGCTCTTCCTCCTGTCTGAGGTTTTCATGTTGTGAGCATTTCTGTTGAGGACTGGCAGCAGGGGTGGGGTGTGGGGGTGTTTGGTTTTTATTCCCCCGTCTGCTGGGTGATTGCAGCAGGTTTTGGTGACTTCACATGACCCTGGGACACTATGACTGTCATAAATATGAATCAGTTGCCAAGCATCTGAATGTAAATCACAAGACCTTGGAGATGCTGCAACATTCCAGCTGATCAGCGCTTCTTCAGGATCAGTGCTACTTTCCAGCTGATTGGTGCTTCTTCTGGGCTCAACAGAAGCACCAGGATCAGCGCCGAGGTCCAGCTGGAGCCTGGCACTGATCCTGGCGCTTCCACTGAGCCCTGACAGCCCTGCAGCTCCAGCCGTCTCTCGCTCAGGCTTGCACAGTGCTGCCATCGGTTCAGCTCATTCCCCTCCCCTGCTACCCCTTTTCTAGGATGGTCGCGTACCACCTGCCAGGTGCCAATGTACCACCGGTGGTACCCGTACCGCTGGTTGAAAAGCCCTGCTCTATGCATTACCCAGATATCTGTTCAGTGAGGCTTAGTCCTAAGGACATAGATGTAGGATTGAATTCGTGCACCAGAGAGAAGCAAAATAAAAGCATCCACATCTCTATAGATTACTTTTCCCCATCTATAAAAATTGCTTTCATGAAATAAATTTCACTTTGAACATTTTGTTTTCTATTTTTTTTTTTAGCTTCATTACCCAACTACCTCTAGGTTTTGTGGCTATTCTCTTCACAGTTTTTTTTTTAAAAAAAATCTAGATTTTGAGCAGTACGTGGAGATCAGAATTCTTGAGGGCTCCATCAATGTGGTTAATAGATGCATTTGGCTTCATGATCATATGTTTTATGTAATATCTCTTTCTCTTGCACACCAAGACAGACCTTTCAATCATCCTACAACTTGATTGAAAGAAATGGTAAAATAAAGAAATATACCCCCTTCCACACTGGTTCATTTTCCAGGCCCGTAAAGAAAAGGAACGTTGCAAACAAAGGTTCCACCCACAAATAGATTTCCTGTTTCTTCTTTTTTTTCCCCCAACTCCACAGCTAGAATGTGTGATACATACCTCCGAGGGCCCAGTGGTGTTATCACATCTCCTAATTATCCTGTCCAGTATGATAACAACGCATACTGCGTGTGGGTGATCACAGCAGTCAATCCAGCCAAGGTAGGTCTTCTGGATGCGTTATTGGGCAACTAAGCGTTGGCTCTTGTCTGAAAAGGAAATTAATCATGGGAACAGAGGATCATCTTCCAAAACAATAGGTCTTTGCAGGGAATTCCATTAAGCAGGGTTTTCAATTTTGTACAAAACAATGTAAACCAATGTTTCTTAACCTTGGAAACTTCAAGATGTGTGGACTTCAATTCCCAGAATTTTCAAGCCTGTTGAGATATGGTGCCTATAGAGGCGGAAGTGGTGTGAAGGGGCAGTTTTTTTTCCAAAGAGGAAGCACATTCCAAGGAGGGAGCTGAGACAAAACTGGCACAGTCTGGAGCTGGATAGTGGAAGAGTTAATATAGCTAGAATCACCTAGGTTATATTTGTTGGGTGTGAGTAATAAGGGTTTATTCTGGCAAGATTCTGTCTATTGCAGGGTTGTCAAACTCAATTTCACCGAGGGCCGCATCAGCATTGCAGTTGCCCTGGGGGGGTGGGGGGGGTGGCCAGGGTGGGTGCGGCCTACTGGGTGGGCATGGATGGAGTGGGTGTGTCCTACTGGGTGGGCGTGGCCAGCTCTACATCGTTCACATCAAGGGTGCCTGTGGGGCCCTGGGCAGGAGTGGGACAGATCTGAGGGTCTCTGGCAGAAGGCGGTGGGACCGGGGCAAGTGCCAAGGCATGGTCCATTTCTTCGTTCCTCACAAAGGGTGACACCTCCCCAGCATGCACCCAGGGGGCGGGGCCGACACACCAGGGGCTGGTTCCTCGCTGTTTCTGGATGGCCTTGTGGAGCTAAGACTGAATGCATTTCAGCACAGATGGCCACCACAAAATTGTACATTGGCTCCTGGCCAGCCTGGGCCAGGGCCAAGGCAGCGGGGGCCGTTCCCTCACTGTTTCCAGGATGGCTTCGCAGGAGACATGAAACCACTTTGAGGGCCACATCCGGCCCCCGGGCCTTGTGTTTGACATGTCTGGTCTATTGTGTGTAATCAAATAAAGAACTGAATTCTGATTTGATTGCTCTACATCAGGCATATCAAACTGCCAGCCTGTGGGCCTGATGTGTCACACCAAAACCACACCCATACCATTGTCAGCAGTGGGGAAAAAGTTGTGATATGTTGCACTACATCACATGACGTTGCAGGTTTGACATGCCTGCTCTACATCATTCTTTGGCTAGGGCCGACACAGTCAGCATACTGGCTGGGGAATTCTAGGAGTTGAAGTCCACATTCTTAAAGCTGGAGAAACACTGATACAGACGAACAAGTCAACACATAGCTGGGATTTGAGTGGTGGAATTGGAATTAGAGCAAAGAAAGAAAGTGTAATTGTTTATCAGACTATATTTGATTATTGACCATCTGTTCAGTCTAGCAGCATTTATGCAAAATCTTATTGGCGGACAGATATGTAGCAGTCTGCTTACTCAGTTTTTTTTTAAAAAAAGATTCTGAGCAATTTAAGCAATAATGCAATAGTCTTCTTTTCCTGTTTCAATTCATTCTGTTATTTCTAATTGAAATGCCCTTGCATTACCTGTCAGGTATTTGGGGATATTAATTTACAAATAATATGGTTCTAACACTTGTTCATGCTTTAAAATCTTTGCATTCATTAATTATACAGTTTTATTTCATTATTCTGTGGCTGATATAATGTAATCGGAACATAATTTCATCAGAGAGAATAGCAAACATTTGCATCACAACTGCTTATTTCTTTAGAAGAGTCTAAAAATATGCTGTTTTTTCCAAATTGCTTTCTGCTTTTCACTCCTTAACACACACCCTCATTCCCAGAATAAATTTATCTTTTTTTTCTCCCAGTAGCTAATATAGGGAAGCAAAACATTTGAAGAAGAACATGATTTATTTAGGGTGTAGGACAGGATCATACTCAGTAGAAAGTGACATGTTGGGAATCATCCAGCCAGACAGGCTTCAAGTGCAGAATTAGCCTTGAGTCCTTGTGCAGCTACAAAGTTCCAAAACTGATTGCCCTTTAGCTCTATAGAACCTTACCTATCTGTTCCCAGGCTAAAGCTGATAGTCTGCAGAGATTCCTGTGTAATAAGCAGAATATAATAAACTGGTATGTTTAAACCTTACATGTTTAAACCTGCCTAAGCAGGGGGTTGGGCTAGATGATCTCCAAAGTACCTTCCAACTTTGTTGTTGTTGTTTTTGTATTATTATTATTATTATTATTATTATTATTATTATTATTATTATTATTATTATTATTATTATGGATCATCGCACAATCAGCCACATGTTCAGACTGGATTTGGCATTTTGTCTACCTATCGAGTCCTTAACCAGGACCTGGGATAGGCAGATGTGGATGTTTGATGGTATTACAGATTATTATTATTATTATCGATCATCGCACAGTCAGATGTTCAGACTGGATTTGGCATTTTGTCTACCATCGAGTCCTTACCCAGGACCTGGGATAGGCAGATGTGGATGTTTGATGGTATTACAGATATCGTCGCAGGATGGTTCCTAGTAATTTGGCATTTTGTGCCTACCTGGGATTGCCGACTATTGGTGCTTGCTTTTGCCACAGTCTTTCTATTTCTATTTGTAGGTCTTTGTATTTTGTTATCTTCTCCAGTTCTTTCTCTTCTATTCTGCTATCTGGCCACGCTATCCAGACTTTTTTGGACAATTGATATGTTGCATGAATTCTGAAGTCCCAGAGCAGTCATTTTCTATGACTTTCTCTATTTTATGATCCCACCAGTTTTTGCTTACAGGCAAATGATATTTTTTGCAGATCTTCCAATGCACCATTGTTGCTACTTTGTCATGCCGCTGCTTGTAATCAGTCTGTGCAATCTTCTTGCAACAGCTTACCAAGTGGTCCACTGTTTCTTCAGCTTCTTTGCATAGGCGGCACTTACTGTCTGTTGCTGTCTTCTCAATTTTGACTTTGTATGCATTTGTCCTTAAGGCTTGGTCTTGTGCAGCCAGAATTAGTCCCTCGGTCTCTTTCTTCAATTTTCCTGCTCTTAGCCATTGCCAGGTTTTATTGTTATCTGCTTTCCCAGCTATTTTTTTCATGTATGGCCATGTAGTGCTTTGTCTTCCCATGCCTCTATTCTGTTCTTCATTTGGTCTTTCTTGTAGGCCAGTTTGGTCTCTCCAGTAGTTAGTAAGCCTTCCTGATATACTAATTTCAGTGCATCTTCATCATTGTTCTTCAGATATTCTTCCAAAGCCATTTTTTCTTCTTCAACCATCTGATGTACTTGTAGCATTCCACGCCCACCTATTTGCCTTGGTAGATAAAGTCTATCAATGTCACTGCGTGGATGAAGGGCATGATTCATTGTCATTATTTTTCTGGTCTGCCTATCCATTGCTTTTAGTTCTGCTTGAGTCCAGTCCACTATTCCAGCTGTGTACCTAATGACTGGGATTGCCCAGGTGTTGATTGCCGTTATGGTATTTCCTCCATTGAGTTTGGACTTTAAGATCTTCTTCACTCTCTTGATGTATTCACCTCTAATCTTTTTCTTGACTTCAGTGTGCTTGATATTGTCAGCTTGAAGGATACCCAAGTATTATTATTATTATTATTATTTCTCATTACTTGTGCCTGACAAGACCTGCTCATAACTGGGCCTCTTCATCTATCCCAAGTAGTTTACTGGCAACCTTCTTTAAAAGCAGTAGCTGCATCAACTTCACAACTGTTTAGCAAAAAACCCACACACACACACCTTTTTTGGGGGGGGTATAGATTTCATTAGTTTTTATGTGGTTAGGAATAATGTGGGATCGGGGTTGGGGTTGGGATTTAGGTTAAGGTTAGGATTAAGGTTAGGGTTGGGGTTGGGGTTTTTCCAAGTAACATTCTCAATATTTAGCAAACAATGTAATCTCTGGGTTCATGTATTTTACCCATTTTAAAGCGGCTGACCTAGAAACAGGTTTGTGGAAAGGGTTTAACTAATGCCAGGTTGGTTTCCTTAGCATCTTAGAATTCTTAAGATACATTCATAATAGGATCACTTGATAAAGGCATTTTTACTTCCCCAGTTTTTCTGTTCTCTTGCCTTGTCCCCCTCTTGAATAAATCTCCTTACGTGACTGTTGCATTCCGTAGTCCAGGGGTAGGCAATCTTGGCTCCTTTATGACTTGTGGACTTCAACTCCCAGAATTCCTGACCCAGCCAAGCTAGTCAGGAATTCTGGGAGTTGAAGTCCACAAGTCATAAAAGAGCCAAGGTTGCCTACCTCTGCCCTAGTCCATCATACTTTACTCCCCTCCTTTCTTGTCTGGCCTACTTTGCAGAGCTAACCTTAATCTTGCAAGTCTGAAAGTATCCCTTTTCTTTTTACTCTCCGAAAACTAGGGAAGGTCTCTTCTGAAATGCTTCCCATGCCCCTTCTGCATGCATAGACTGATGAGATTCTTTGGCATGATGGTTGCTTAGCCTGGGTCCCTTCCTCCAGTCCCCCGTGATCATTGCCACATATCATGACCAAACAGCCCAGCTCCGTGGCCTTCTCCTTCCATCCTCAAGTTTTCATACTCCGTCGTAGCGGTTTTCAGAACTAATCTGAAGTAAGACCAGGGGTGTCCATGGAGTAAGACAAAGAAAGCCAAGATGGTATCCATGATAGTGTAATCAAAGCCTGTGTTTTATGTGTGTTACATCTCTGGCTGAGATTGTGCCACCCGTCAGCTTCATCGCCAGATGAGAGAGATGGTGGTAAATCTGAGCAGACTCTGCTACCTCCCCAACATCTTCCCACCAACAACAACAAAAAAAAAATGGGCTGAAAGAGCTGGCATTGCTTACTCCATAATAATAAATATATGGTCCCTAACCATAAGAAAGGGAAGAAGCGCAGAAAAGAAAGGGAAGAAAAAAGAAAGCACATTGTTGGGGATTCTGGAATTCAAAGCTTTTCTGTTAAACTCCAAAACCAAGAAAGAAATCTTCCAAGCTGATTTCTTTATTATTCCACGCCTATAGACAGAATCTTGCCAGACTTAACATTCTGTATCTACCATATACTCTGTGAACTGTTAGGGAGAGGCTATCTTCACCTTCTTTCTCTCACACAAATTATCCGCTGCCTCTTAATCCATGGGAACGCACACCCCCTCCCTCTTGGGAACCCAAATTACTACTACCCATCATTTCCTGGCTCAAGCAAAGAGATTGCTGGTAGATATTACTTGAAACAGGCAGATTAACTCCACGGACGAATCATGCAAAATTACTTTATTCCAGGCATCCTCAAGTCAATAACTTACAGTTACTGTAGAAATTCCTCTGGAATGCAGATTGTAATTGGGACCCATCGCGTAGGTAAAAGGATAATAGATTTCTCCATTCTAACGGAGCTCCCAACCCTCATGGCTAGGATTCATGGAGAGATAGCAGGCTGGCATGTAATAAAAACACCAGACCCTCCCAGTGGCCAATCCTAACACAGATATAACCAGGTAACATAAACTACATTATCCAGAAGGCTATCCCTTAAGGCAGACATGTCAAACACAAGGCCCGGGGGCTGGATGTGGCCTGCGAAGTGGTTTCATGTATCCTGTGAAGCCATCCTGGAAACAGTGAGGGAACGGCCCCTGCTGCCTTGGCCCTGGCCCAGGCTGGCCGGGAGCCAATGTACAATTTTGTGGTGGCCATCTATGCTGAAACGCATTCAGTCTTAGCTCCACAAGGCCATCTAGAAACAGAGAGGAACCAGCCCCTGCCGCAATGGCCCTGCCCCCTGGGTGCATGCTGGGGAGGTGTCACCCTTTGTGAGGAATGAAGAAATGGACCATGCCTTGGTGCTTGCCCCGGTCCCATCCCCTTCTAACAGAGACCCTCAGATCTGTCCCACTCCTGCCCAGGCCCCCACAGGCACCCTTGATGTGAATGATGTAGAGCTGGCCATGCCCACCCATTAGGCCACACTCACCCTGGCCACACACACACCCACCCCCGAGGGCAACCGCAATGCTGATGCGGCCTTCAATGAAATTGAGTTTGATACCCATGCCTTAAGGGAAAAGTTCTTAATTCCTAAGCTAGCTATATACTCTGACCTGCACACATCACATTTTACCTATCCTCCAAATGCAGGAACTTTTTCTTCTCTTCTCATAAGGTGAAGCCCCCCCCCCCCCCGGAAGAGACAGTTAGGCAACCCACAAGGATAAAAAATACCCCCTCCATCTATTTCTGACACAGGACAACTTGGTTGTGTAGAGGGAAAATGTTCCTTCACAAAAGGTAGAGGAAGACACGGAGCAAATATAGGAGTTGCTTTTTTTTTCGCTGATCCAACTACAACGACTGCTACCCTAGCAAAATTGTGCCTGGTATGTTTCATGTTTTCTGCTTCCACTCCCTCCACTTTCTCAATGCTTGTTTCTGGGAATTAGATGATTGGTCCAAATCTGCTTTGATGGTTTTTAAAAAAGGTCAAAAACACCCACTTGGCAACATTCTGCTGGTTGCTATTAGAGCTGTTTCAAGTCTGATGTCTGTAGCATTTCCCAGCATTTAAAGGGCTTGGGATGTTCCTCAAAGTCCTGTGGGCTTTTTTTTTTCTTTCAGCCAGACAAGGCAGAGGAGAGATAGAGAAAGTAGGGAGGAGGAGTGAAACAAATCAATTCCTTTTAACATTTTATTGCTGTCCCCAGATTCTGCTGGGGTTGCAGAAATGTGTAGCTGAAAACCAAGGCTGAATAAAGAACACAAATCATGTGCTAAAATCACTCCAATTAGAATAATGTATTATTCTGATTTTTTTTCCATGGGTGGCTGATTCTATCAGACTATCATATGTAGCAGGCTACAAATATCTATTTTCACACAGCAAACACAACAGATGGCACTTGCCGCAAAATCAGTAGTAAGCTAGTTTTGCCCTTTAGCTGAATCTTGGTTTGCCTCAGTGTAGTTTATTGAATAGACTGATGGACTGAGTTCATGGATCACACTTAGCCATAAACCATATCTTACAATCACCAGTGGCTAAATTTACTTGAATTACATGCAGAAGGCTTTTGAGGTCATCCTCAACCTATCCATTGAAAGACACCCTGAAAATGATACTAACAGATGCTTTTCTCTACTTCAGGTCTCCCCGTACAAGGTTACCTTGAATCAAACCAACATTTCTCTAACTCAGCAGCTTTAAGTTGGGTGGACTTCAGTTCCCAGAATGCTGGCTGAGGAATTTGGGGAGTTGAAGTCTTAAAGGTAGAGAAACACTCAACTAAACAGTGATGAGTTTTCAGGCTGAATGACCACATTCTAGTTTTCTAACATTTCACCAGGACCTCCTTGGCTGGCATCTTCAGAAGCAGAGTGGCCTTCTCTATGGCACACCTCTCAAGAGTTTGTACTCATCGTCAGCTCAAAAGAAAACTAGACCATGGCCACTCAGCCTGAAAGCTCATGACCACTTTGTTGAATGCCAGCTGTGAAAGCCTACGCTATTATAGTGAATCAAATAGGTCAATGATCTGATTCCATCTAGCACATTTTATAAGTGTTAAGACATTCCATAAGTGCTGGCAGACATGCCAATTCAGAGACTTTAAAACAGCCTTCCTCCAACTTGATGTTCTTAAGATATGTGGGACTTGTAGATCCCATAGTTCCTCTCTTAGGGCTTCCGTTGTGTGTTCAGAAAGCCAGAAAACCATTAAATGGCAGCAAACTGGTAATCTAGTGGTCATCCTGAATTTTACAGCCCAGATTCAGTAATCTTAGTCTAGTTTGCAGAGCCTAGGGGAGAGCTTAAGGAGGCTTTTCTGAAGGATTTGGGTAGGTGGGAACAGGGGCAGATATGTAATCTCTACAAAGTGCAATCATATAACGGAAAGCCGATTGTCCATAATCAGCTGTAAGCAGACTGAATATTCAGATGCATGCTATTATACACGGCGGTGTAGAAAGCTGGTCTATTGTACTGGTTAAGGCCTCAGGTTAGATATTGGGAGATTATGAGTGATACTCTCACCTTAGGCACAAAGCAAGTCGCCATCTTTCAACCCTAGGTAGCAGGAAAACCAGTTTTGAAATCTTGCCAAGAAAAGTGCAGGGACTCGTTGAGGCAGTCACAGGAATCAACTCAGTGACTTGAATGCACACCAAACATTTTAAAAAGGTAAAAGTTTCCCTGTCCAGTAGTGTCTAGCTCATCTGGTGCTCATCTCTGTTTCTTGGCCACGGGAACTGGCATTGCCTGAAGGCATTTCCTGTTGTCATCTGGCCAGCATGGCTATATACAAGGAGCGCTGTTACCTTCCCACCAAGTGGTGCCTATTTATTTACTCACGTTTGCATGCTTTGGAATGGCTAGGTGGGCAGCAGCTCAGCCAGGAACGGGAACTCACCCCATTCCATAGCATTCAGATCTTGAACCCAGGCTGTCCACTTTCCAGCCGACAAGCACAGCATCTTTAACCACTGAGCCATTGCACCCCTTCCCAAAATAAATAAATAACTACAAAATAGTATTACAATATTCGAATTACCGTATTTTCTGGCATATAAGACGACTTTCTAAAGCGCGGAAATTGGCACCGAAGTCGGGGGTTGTCTTATACGCCGAGTCGTCTTATATGCCAGAAATTACGGTAGTTTCTGGCGGATAAGATGACTTTCTAGGCATGGAAATCGACGCCGAAGTCGGGGGTCATCTTATATGCCGGGTCACCTTATACGCTGGAAAATACGGTAATGTTTAAAAACCTGCCACAGATTAATATGTTGTTCCGTTTAAAAACCCCTTATGGTCAGTTTCTTATTTCTGTGTAATAGGGCTCCATGACTTTTACAAACAAGCTTTTCGTCATCCATTTGGCCAGGACGTTTCTTGTAATATAAAGTCATTAAATAATTTTCAACCTTTAACTAAAAGTAAAAACAAAACTAGGGCAAAGAAGACAGCAGGGGAGGGAGGAAAGTGGGCGGGAGAAATACATAAATAATTATTCGACTCCCAAACCTTGTTATGTTCTGTGGTATTAAAATCTAAGCAGCTATTTAATTAGGGTTAAACTTGTTAAAATGCAATTTACATGAATGGGTGCTTTAATTAATGAATCATGTCACTTGACAACCCTTTGTTCTTTGTATTAATTGCATTATTTCATCATCATGTGGATTTTAATATTTTTAGCCCAGGTTGATACTTGGCAAAGGTGAATCCTTCAGATTAAGAAGACATTTTTGGAGGAAACAAATAATGAAAATATTGCAACCAAGATTTATTTCAGCTATTGATCACAGTATTTGGGTGTTGAATGTTGATGTGGTTATGAACAGTATCTTTATTTTCAGCATCAACATGAAATAGAGATAATTCTTACTGGCACAAATGCACAGGTTGGACACCTAGTAGACCCACAAGGTGTGTAGTTATCAGGTGTGCATAGGTGTCCTAAAAATACCAGATACAGTTGCTTGCTAAATGTCAGAAAATCTGTTAATATATACCATAGTCACTAAAAGATGAAGACCAGAGAAATTAGGATTATTAGGAGTTAGAGCGTAAATCTAGATTGGCTTTGTTTGAGAAAAAGATGGTATCAACTGTGCATAAAAACAAATGGGAAAAAAGGAAAAGGGAAACATCTATTGTGACTCAATCTATGGTTTGCTAGATGTTAGGTGAAATTCTTAATTTTGCCTCAGTGTTGTCTTACTTGAACAAATGTTTTTAGCATCTATATTCATTCAACTTCTTTCATACCTCACTTAAATTTAATTTCTGCTTCTCTGTCCTCTACACAGCTTCTGAAAACAATCAGTTCACACAGGATTAGGGAAATGTTCATTTATGTCCTGATATTTTGCTTTTCCACATTTTGCTTTTTGGTCCCCTAGGCCAATAAAATATATTCATATACACTCATAAAAAAATGAAACCAGGGATCGGCTGTCTTTTTCTGTCAACATCATTTGTTTTTATTCAAAACAGCAGATGATATTTAATATCATCTTTAGCCATTCCTATTAATTTAAAATGGACATTTATATATTTGTAGCAATTCTAGGGCTGGCTTAAGTTCGTCCATCGCCTCTCCCTTTTAAATTATAAAAAAATGTACCACTGCCTATTCCATTTAGATCAGAACTGCCACGGTTCAGCATGACTATGCAGATTTAAAGTGTATCAACAACAGAGTAGGCATATTCAATTGTGGAAGAACAATTATGAAATTGGCTATGAATATTTGTCATTTCTGTTCGCCATCTACTTTTCTTTCAGGTCACAAGAGAATTCTCCTAGGGTTTCCAAATCAACATTTACTTACTTCCGCATTAGAAAATGTCTCCTTCAGTATAAAGCTAGAATCAGATCTATTGTTTAGTTAAGACGTTGATTTGCTAACAAAGTCAACATTTCTTTATGGCACTTTTAAGGAGAACATCACTGTGACACCAAGGTTAATTTGATGTTTCAGTTGCATGAGGATTCCTAACAATGGACTGAGGGATGAACTATCAAACAGTGGAGCAATACGTATTTTAAATTATAGCTGGGATTTAATTTAAGGCAACCTGCAGCCCAGTTTTAGAAACGGCCTGCAACTTTGGCAAGAGTGATCTGCCCAACGATCGACAACAGGTGGAAGGGAGACAAGGCTGTCAGAAACAGGAGGGTATCAAAAAGAAAGAAATGGAAGGTGAACGTCCAAGAAAATGCACTCAGTGCTTGCTACCATTTCAACCTCAACTGCTCATTGACATACATAAAAACTCAGAAAACCTCATGGAAATGCAACAAAATTCAACAATCCTGGATTATGTCATTTCTTGCCAATCCTGGATTATGTCATTTCTACCAGCATCATAACTTGCCAATCCTGGATTATGTCATTTCTACCAGCATCATAAACTTGCCAATCCTGGATTATGTCATTTCTACCAGCATCATAATGGTTAAAGAAAAGACTCTGGTTGCCCTTGTATAAAAACATGATCGCCAACATGATTGCCAATGTCCAATAATGGATATGGCACAAGAAGAAGAAAAAGAGTTTCTTACAACTGCATCAAAAAATGAATCCTAAACCCTCCCTTTCCTTCTCATATCTACCCTTATTTAATTTAGAGATCACTAATTAAATTATTTACGGAGGACTATATCCCATTATTTACATGCATAGCTTCAAAATCATGGGTCCTAGATCAGACTGGTGTTACATCAAACTCTTGTTCATGTATATGACAAATGATAGCATCTCCATTCCAGCTTTGTATCCGGTCCAGCTTCTGTTTTTATGAAGTAGATGGGTTGGGCAAAGCAAATGATAATTGAAGCTATTCTCACCTGAAATCACCTTCATTTATCAGTTTCCAGACACTGGAATCTTTCAGCAAACTCTTGTTGATAGTATGTTTCTCCAATGAAGGATTGGTGGAATAAAGCTTCAGTTGCTACTCCATGGGCTCAGTGGGATACCTTAATGCAGGGGTCTTCAAACCTGGCCCTTTTATGACTTGTGGACTTCAACTCCCAGAATTCCTCAGCCAGTCACGCTGGCTGAGGAATTCTGGGAGTTGAAGTCCACAGGTCATAAAAGGGCCAAGTTTGAAGACCCCTGCCTTAATGGATCAGAAATTCTTCATCCTTATTCTAAATCATTGTACATGTTGAGTCAGTGGAAATCCATGAAAAGAATGTGATTTAGAATTCAGGTATGGCGTCTGTATACTGGGAAGTTCATTTGAGTTGGTTCCCGGTGTGACCTTTCTAAGCACTTACATAACTCATTTTCTCATATGTTCACTTTTAGAACAGTTTTATGTACTGAGTCATACCATCAGATGTAGTTTGTTCAAGGTCTATTACATTATCGTCGTGATTTGGAGAGATATGAATCTGAGAATCTTCCAGTCAGAACTAAAAATCCTGTCACTCTAAAAGAACGTTGCCTATTTGTGGTGTCTGTTGCATGAACTGATTTGCCCTAACAATTTAATCAACCAGCCTAATGCTTTATGTCTTTGTTAGGTAATCAAACTCAATTTTGAAGAATTTGACTTGGAGAGAGGATATGATACATTAACTGTGGGAGATGGAGGCCAGGTTGGAGACCAGAAAAGTGTGCTTTATGTGTAAGTAGACATTTCTTTTTATCTTTCTGTTTGGATTGCATTAGTGTGCCAACCAGGGATTCCTTTAAGAGTTTTCACACTCATTTCTGTTTGCTGAATATGTTTCTGAGATGGCCTCACATTCGGAAGATACAAAGCATTGTTGACATTTCCATTCTGGTGGAATCAGCCATTTTTCACTTGGCTTTCAGGCATATTATTTACCAGTTTTTTGTTCAAGGGTGAACTATCTGGAACAGTATTTCTCAACCTTGAAAACTTTAAAATGTGTGGACTTCAACTCCCAGAATTCCCTCGTCAGCTATGCTTTGCAGGCCTATAGACTGCCTCTGATCACTATTGCTGAAAATCAGTAACAGAGTTAGGAAACTCATAGAATAAACTTTTTTAAAAAGCTTCTCCCATGCCCCTCAAAAAAAAAAAAAAAACCCAGAGGATTCCATCTTTATCTATTGACCCATTATGGTCCATGGATTTTCAAAAATGATTAAATTAAAGCCCCAGCCTTCTGATGGTGGATCATTCCTGTCCATTTGTGCATAAAAGATCATAGTTCTTTCACATATGAAAATAATGATGATGATGATGATGATGATGATGATGATGATGATGGAAGGGACCTTGGAGGTCTTCTAGTCCAACCCCCTGCTCAGGCAGGAAACCCTACACCATTTTGGACAAATGGCTGTCTAGTCTCTTCTTAAAAACTTCCAGTGTTGGAGCATTCACCATTTCTGGAGGCAGGTTGTTCCACTGATTAATTGTTCTAACTGTCAGGAAGTTTCTCCTTAGTTCTAGGTTGCTTCTCTCCTTGATTAGTTTCTATCCGTTGAATTTAGGAATGAAGGAAAATTATGTCCTGATTAGATATTGATCAACTGCAAAATGGATAAATTTCTATCTAAATTTAAACCAAACGAAAGCTTTCCTAATCCCCAAATAAGAAAGGCCATTCTTTATATTTCTCAACTGCTAATTCTGCAAGTTTGGATCTGTGGCCTTGTGCTGTTGAAGCTCCATTGTGGATCTACTGTAGAACGCATGAATTCGGGTGATGCTAGATGCAGCATCACTCTTTATTTTCCCATATATTAAACTTGTAGTTTACTGAATATCAGTCATCTAGTATGGTTTTAAATGGCTGCCAGATATCTACTTTGGTGGGAGGAAACAAGAACTAGGAAACTGAGACTCACCGGCTGTGCCATAGTTTCTATGCAGCAGAAAGAAAATGTGTTTATTTATTTAAAGATGGAAAATCTACATTTCCTTTCTCTCTCCCTATGGCACCAAAGACATTACAAATGACTGTTATTAACTCTGACAGCATACATACAAGATAACTCAGGTTCCATAATGAAACCATTACTGTAAGTAAATATGACTTTCCCACGAGGAAGGCTGATGACAATAAGCGTTTTCTACTAACTTATTCATATGTTATGATTGTGTGCTGCATGTGATGAAGGCTTTCCGTTTGACATATACTCCAACAGAACTGAGGATGGAAGGGTTTTCATCATTGCTGTCAAGATGCTTGTGGTCTTCTCAAGTCTTTGTTTCCATGTCATTCTTACCTACTAACAGAACAGGTGACAGGCTTGGGCAGAATCCTGCTTTTAGCTTGGCAATATTCTTCTGCAGATTTCCCTCTTTGTAGTTCTTCTTCCATTTTACTAAAATGGCCACCTGATCACCTTCTCAAAATCTTTCCTCCAAAGGGAAAGTTGGAGAAAAGCACTCTGAACAATAAGTGTAGAAAAAGCTGCATCTGGAAGCAGTGGTGGCAAAGTTCCTTTTGGGGTCTTCTCATTTTATAAGGGTCACCTGATTGAATGACTTCTCGTTGCATCCATGGCCAACTTGACATGGCTTGTTAGCTCCTGAAGGGGGGAAACACAGCTCTTAACACCAGAACAACTAAGGACAATTTTAAGGTTCCTTAGGTAAAATTTTGTTTGACATGTGTTCAAAGGAAGAGGGAGGAGGAAGTACAGCTAGGACCCTCTAGTGATTGTACACCTGGTGTGGGAGAATTCCAGCAGGATAGAGCCAGTAATTTTACTCTGGCAGAAGTGGATCCAACGAACTGCAGGACTCTGCTGGCATCCACTGACAACCTCTCAAATCTCTGAGGTTCAGCTGCCCAGTTCTAAGCAGAGGCATCTTCAAAGATCTAAGAGCAGAGGGGTGAGTCCACAGGCTAGCGGGGCTTCCAAGAAACAGGCCAGCAGAAAAATAGACCCTAAGGAGTAACACAGCTTAGCTGGGTGGAGTCTGAGCCTAACTGCTTCATTCACTCTCTGGAAGAAAACACTGAGAACAACTCTGAAGCCCCAGTTTTGTTGTGTTGACCTCACTTTGCCAAACTCAGAATTCTACCCTACTACATTTCCTTTGGATGTATTGCTTGATTACAGGATTCCTGGTTTTAACTATGCCAAGTCTGCATTTACAATTGCTGTCTGAAGATATTGTAAAAAGGATTTTCTTCTTCCAAAATAACTTTTCTGTTGCTAGACTGGGGTATGAATCCAGCTTGCTATCTAATCTGGAAAAGGTATGATGCAAGAAAGCAAAATCAGGGAAGAGCTGGCAGGAGAAAGAGATTGGTAGTGTGGGTTCTTGTTTGGCCTAGGTTACTATAAGTAGGGACAGAGTCACAGCTCTCCCTGGCCATCTATAACTGAAGAGCTTCAGATTATTAGGGTCCATGTGATACTTTAGCCATCTTCGGGTAAAAGGTTTTCTCAGACTCAAAATAACTTACCAAAGATTGGATAGTTTTCTGTTTCTAGCATGTTCTCATCCCTTGCTTTGCATGATTTAAAAATCATCGTTGTCATCGTAAAAGCAAATCCAGTCATAATGTGTACCCAACTGTAAATACTGCAAAACTGTACAATTTAAACAGGTTTCTAGACCGGGGTAAAAAAAATCAAGAGTTGCTATGGACTGAACTGTTTTTGCAGGCCCCACAATGTTTCTGCTGCTGCTTCAAGAGACCTCTGAGCAATTATCCTGGACTGGAGGTGACCCCGTTGTGCTCTTGAGTCCTCTTAGTCAGGATAACTGGAGGCTAGAAAGCATTGACTGAGCAATCACTCAAACTACATCAGGCTAACTGCCTGGAAAAACAAGTACATGAGATTGTGCCAAGATTGAATTATGTAAAAAGCTAATGCCATTACCAGTTCCCCTCTCCACGTAAAGTAGCTGTGTTCAGTCTTTACTTAAAGATGGATGGACAGATGGATGAATTATGCATAGAGAGATGATGGAGTATGAAGCACTCAGTGTGTCAGAAAGAGACAGAAATCTGCTTTTTCAGAGAGACAAGTCAAAAGAGTTGTTGTTAAGATATTCCCATGCCATCAGCTTTTCTGTTCCAAACAAATAAGAGTCTGAGAATGGGTGCAAGGCCGAGCAGAAATGTTTTAGCTTACTGTGCCAAGAGTCATGGCTTGAAAGGAAATTAGAAATCCCCTCTGCTGAAATTTCCTGTAAATTTGGGGGGGGGGAACAAAGTGAGACAGTGATTGATTGGTGATGGAACAATCTCTACTTGGGAGAAAGGGCACAGTGCTTCTTAATTTATGGTGGAGGCAAGAGAAGGAATAACAGAATAACAGTTGGAAGGGACCTTGGAGGTCTTCTAGTCCAACCACCTGCTCAAGCAGGAGACTGTATATTATTTCAGACAAATGGATATCCAATCCCCTCTTAAAAATCTCCAGTGTTGGAGCACCCACAACTTTGGGAGGCAAATCGTTCCACTGATTAATTGTTCCAACTGTCAGGAAATTTATCCTTAGTTCTCGGTAGGATAACAAGGCAGAGAAAGAAGGATAATTGGGGGAGATGTTGTTAGAGCATTTCATATTTATTTTTATATCTGTGTCTATCACTTCCCAAGATTCTGACCAATGTGACACACACACAACTGCATAAACTAAGATATAAAAAACTTGTTTAAAAAAATCTCAAAAACAGTGCACGATAATTGTTAAAATTCATCTTAAGATGTTTTTAGTATTCTGTGGAAGACCTGTAGCAAATGAACTAGATGTTCCAGAGTGTTGGAGCCAGCACAGAGAACATCTATCTACAGGTCCTTGCCACTCTCATCATTTATGGGATCAGAAGTCTGAGCATCCTCTAATCTCTGTGATTGCAAAGGACACACAATATCTACTTAGATGGTTCCTGAAGTAGTTTATGGACAGTTAAAACTGGTTTAAAAAAAGTGTGACATCCTGAAATAATCAGCTGAGTTTAAATTCCAAAATGAATCAGCTGAATTTTCTGTACTATAATAGTAAAAAATGAATAAATAAATCACTACATTTCCTGTGTATTTGATCAGAAAATGCAATTACTACTTTAAAATGCTTGTTTACTTCTAGTTCATTTTATTTTATTTTATTTTATTTTTTTGCTTGGAACAACCAGAACGCACCATATCTGCTTGGTGCCTTACTAATGGAGTCATGAAACCTCAAGGGAAATAAAATTGATATAAAGAGCCATCTTTCTCCTGAAGTCAGTCTTCGCAAAGTATTTCATAATTCATGGCAAACTTTTTACATCATAAATGTCTTTTGCATGAGGGAAAATTGGAGATATCCAATCATACAGAGGAGAAATTGTCTCTTTTTTTTAATGCAAAGTTTAGAGAATCAAAATAATTCTTGTTCAATCTTCTCTAGGAGTTTTGCATTGCCATTTGCTGTATTTTCAAGCCAGGCCTAAATAACCTTCTTGGGCACATGTAGAATTTTTAGGGGAATACTACAGTGCTTGATGTTTTTAAAATTTGGAGAAAAAAAAATCAGACTAAGTGGAACATAATGTCTAAAATCATGCTGAAGTTAAAGAAGGAGGAGGAGGAGAAGGAGAAGGAGAAGAGAAGAAGAAGCAGAAGAAGAAGCAGAAGCAGAAGAAGCAGAAGCAGAAGAAAAAGAAGCAGAAGAAGCAGAAGCAGAAGAAAAAGAAGAAGAAGAAGAGGAAGAAGAAGAAGAAGAAGAAGAAGAAGAAGAAGAAGAAGAAGAAGAAGAAGAAGAAGAAGAAGAAGAAGAAGCAGAAGAAGAAGAAGAAGAAGAAGAAGAAGAAGAAGAAGAAGAAGAAGAAGAAGAAGAAGAAGAAGAAGAAGAAGAAGAAGAAGAAGAAGAAGACCATTGAAATGAAATATGGGGGATTCTAAATTAATAGGGCTTCTTACATAACATTATGGTCTCTTCCGTCTACAAAGGCTGCACTAATCTGAGATTGACACTGCCACCCCATATTTCCAAGCTGCCTTGAAGCTTGTATATGTCTTCAGAATCTGGGCCAATCATTGGTTCAGCTTCTTCTCTGGAGGAACGTGGCAATATAGCTTTGGAACAGGCACTTATCCATTGGTGGGAATTTCTGTTTTGATCCTACCTGATGGACTTCCCATCTCCATTCTTTAGGTTCTATTTGAGGAATGAATGTGCTTCTTTCACCACATAGGTATGATGTCAGATTGGGGGAATGGTTTGCAAGCTGGAGCACATTGGCAAACTGAACACTCTTTTTTTTTCATCCTTCCCATCTCTAGATAGCAGGAACAAAGATACTAACAAAATTGCTGAAGAGAGACAAGTGACTGGGTAGCAATGTCCATATTTACACCACAGAATGTTCTACTTGCAGATGTGATGTGGCGCTCACAAATGTAGACAGCATTAAGAGAAGGCAGCATGAATTATGAAAATAAGACTAGCGGGGGCTTCTAGTCTTAAATGGTTTACATTAAATCAGAGAGCCGTAATATAAGAAGGTTCTTCTTACATCTACTTTTCTGAATTTCCTGAGGGTATATGGAGAGACAATATAGATGACACATATGAAGAAATACATGGACGGGCTCTTGATCTGATCTGCCAAGCCAGTTCTTACATTATTTAATGGACTACAATTCTGCATCATAGATTTCTTGACTCTAAAATGAATGGAGTCAGGCAAATAGGGTGCCCTTCCCAACAAATATACCTGCTTACTTTCTACAAAGTAAGGAGTAACAGCTCTTATTTCTGAGCAGGATTACATTGTTAATCTGTAGAAACAGTACAGCTTTCTAAAAATGTTACACAATTCATTTTTTTCCCAGTTTGGCTTTTTAAAGATGAAAACAGTCGCAAACTGCCAAGTAAGACATTTTTCAAAAAATTGTAATAAACAGAAGATATTAAAGACTCCCAAATATACACAAAATAATTTCCTCACTTACTGTTACAATGATTGAAGTAATTAGGTTGTTCCAAGTTTTATGTGGCTATTGTCCAGCTTCTTTTCAGTATAGTTCCTTAGTCTAGTCTTCCTTAGTCTAGTTCAGGGGTAGGCAACCTTGGCTCTTTGTGACTCGTGGACTTCAACTCCCAGAATTCCTGAGCCAGCATGGCTCAGCTTGGAAACGTCTCCATTTCTCCTCAGCATAGCTGGCTGAGGAATTCTGGGAGTTGAAGTCCACGAGTCATAAAAGAGCCAAGGTTGCCTACCCCTGGTCTAGTTCCTTAGTCTAGTCTTTCACAGTAACTGTAACTCCTTTTATAAAAACTCTTTGGGGAAACCAAACTCCTTTTCAAAACAGAAAAGTTTCTAACAGGTGTTGTTTTGCCTCTTCATGGAAGTTTCCAGCAAAAGAGAGCCCAGCAGGCCATTAAAAATTGAGTCTCTTTGTTAAACTGCTCCTTGAATCAAGCAGTTTCTTCTTATGGTCATGTAGCAAAACCACTGATGAAGAAGGGAAAGGAGGATAAACAACAAATTCTACATTTATGTTAACATCTTCTCTGAAAGGAGACGGTGTCTCGGTTTTCTGTAGAATGAACATTAGAAATCTTTCTCAACTAAACTTCTCCTGGATGGCATTCAGGGTTGTTTATTTTAATTTCACATAGTTGGATAAGACCTTGTCAAGGGTCAAATTTCCTTATATTTCATTTGTTCTGGCATTACTCGTGCTCAAACGCTACACTAAAGAAAGCAAATTGTGTTTGCTTGCATCAGAGCTGGGGTTTTTTTGCATCATTTTGTAATCAATCAAATTCCTTGTGTGTCCAATCATACTGGGCCAATAAAGACCTTTTCTGTTCTGTTCATGTTCATGAGCTTCTGTGTATAGGTGAAATATCTCCTGCCACTCCAATGGTGAGAAGGATGAGATGGGAAAGGCAGCATGGGTCCAGGATACAGTTTTCTGTATGTCACACTATCAGCCCTGAACAATTTTCTGGTTGGACTGATTGCTATAAAGTGGGTGTATTGTAGGCTAGGCAATGATGCAGTTTTCCATAAAACTAAAATGGACAGTAGTAAAGGAATAGAAGAAAAGACAGATGTGGCTGAAAGATAACACAAGAGACTACCAAGAAAATAACTCATTGTGAATAGTTCCCTCAACTCCCGTATGTGGGTCTCTAATGATTAATTGTTCAGCTCTCCATGGTACTTGACATGCTGATGTTTCTAATTGTAGAGCAATACAGTTTAGTTCCCAAATGGAAAAAGTTTTGATTTAAATGTGCAATTGAGGGAAATTGGGAGGGATGAGAGAAAGACAAAAAACATAAAATGAAGGTTGATAGAAAGAAAAAAAGGAGGATATATATCTGAAGCCCTGGTTGTACTATAGTTGTTGTTGTTATTGTAATTATTGTTACAGATATTATTCTTCTTATTTTTACTTTTTGTTTTTTTACTTATGTATCTCTTAGATTTCTAGAAAATATTTCAGTTGCAATGATCTGAATTTGTACTTCCATCAAATGGGTAGATACACACACACACACACACACACACACACACACACACACACAATTTTCCAATACATTGTGGAAACCTTCCATTTTCAGTGTATTTTGGCAGCATTTTTGTTGTGGAATTAGTCTGTTTCCCTATTGTATTATTTTTTTATTATTTTATATTCTTTTTCTTTTATTTAATGTCTTATCGTTGTTTACAATTTACCCATAAACTCCTCTGAAACAATTTGACGATATAAACAACTTAATACATTTTAATATGAAAAAAAAGATGTTGGAATTCAAATGTGCTCCAGTATTACAGAAATAAAAAAAATTAAAAAAAATTCCCAACAAGTCAAAAATCATATTACAGTCAACATTTTTCACAGTAATATTTTATCTCTGTTCTGCTGTTGTCGCGATGTATCGTGACTTTTTTTGCATTGCCGGCAATGGGTGCGGCTTCGGTATGTTGAAACCGGCCTGCAGGCTGACAGTTTGACACCCCTGTTCTAGGTTATTTTTTTTTCTTTGATTAGTTTCCATCCATTGTTTTTTGTCTTCTGGTCCTTTGTGGAAAATAGGTTGATACTTCTTTGTGGCAATTCCTCAAATATTGGGACAATGCTGTCATGTTGCCCCTAGTCCTTCTTTTTCACCAGACAGAATAACAGAATTTCAAGCCACTTAAAAAGCTTTATCTGGAGACTTCAGCAAGGGTGTTCCAAAATGATATGTAAATGTTTATCTCGTACATAATCTTGCTTTGAGATGCATCTGGTACAGATCTTCTGATTAAATTACATAGGCTTGTTCTTTTATCCTCATTCTGAACACAATGGGCACTTCATTTTGCAAACCACTTTAAAAAAACAACAATAGCTGAACAAATATCAAAATATTATAGTCAATAAGATAACATTAATAAAATGATTTCCTTAAATGTTAAAATAGAATAAAAAATAGATCTCATATAAAGCAGTCGGTAGACAAAAAAAGAAAATTTAATAAGATAAGAAAAACTTTTCAGATCTGGTTCTATATAAATCTGGTGTGTGTGCGTGCGTGTGCGTGTGTGTGCATGCATATCTGTTTGTGTGTTCATCTATAATGCATATTGATTAAACAGATGAAGTTTCTAGGGAATCATTCTAGAGCAATGAACTTCATCTTTTGCTGCTTACTGGAAATTGAGGGACCTTGTGACTTATGATTTGATGATTAGAAAGAATTGGTTACAGAAAGAAAGGAATTATGATGTAATCTTGAAAAGATCTACATAGCTCATCTTTGGCTCTTATATTCTATTGTGGAACATTATTGCATTGGCTTATGAGTGTAGGAAACCCGTTACTTCATTTTGGAAATCTAACTACATTGGAAATATGCATCCATTTATCAAAGTATGGGACAGCATGAGAGAGAGCAAGAAGATGCAACAAAAAAATGCAACAGGTCTTACTGCATTAGCAAGATGGTTATTATATTGCCTGACTTGAGATGAAGCATCAGGGCTGTTGTAAATACAAGATTGTGTTCCCATTTTCCATATGTATCATGTAAGTCAATTTAGGATGATACAACAGCATTTTCTGCCAGGTCTGGGGACTTGCAAATTAATGATGTGGGGGGAACATGCAGAATTCAGTCCTCCAAAATCCATTCCTCGTGAACTCAGCATCAGCCACCACAATCTACCTAATAGTAGAGATAGCCTTAGAGAAATAAATACTACTAGTTTTTGTTCCAGACATTTGGCAAAGAAGTGGAGCAACTGATAGCTGATCCCAGCAAAAGCCTTCCCTCTCTCTACTAGTCATTTTAGCAACATTGCATTTATTTCTCTTAATGTGTTCTCTTTGAGGAGGAGCTGTTTCTTCCGTCCACAAATACCTCTACAATTGATCATTGCTGCTGCTGCTGCTGCTGCTGCTGCTGCATTAGTTTCTTTTCTTTCTTGACAGTTTAACAGGTACAACCATCCCTGATCTGATTGTCAGCACTCAACACCAGATGTGGCTCCTCTTCCAGACTGATAGCGTGAGGAACCTACTAGGGTTCAAAGCAACCTATGAAGGTAAATCAAATTTCTGCATTGATTCCTTATTTTACAGGCACAATCCACAACTACTTTACCCAGAGATCTTTTGACAAAGAAATGGTATAGGTAGGTCTTTCCAGGGCTTTTTTTATCATAGAACGCCCAGAACGGAGTTCCGGCACCTTTTTTGGATAGAACCTTGTAGGGTAGGCAAGGCGGGTTGTATGACATATGTGAGTTCCGGCACATTTTTTTTTTTTTAGAAAAAAAACACTGGGTCTTTATAACAATGAAGGACAGTACATGTCAATATGAATAGTTCTCAACTTACAACCACAATTGGGACAGGAACTTCTATTGCTTAAGCAAGTTAAGTGAGTCATAGTTGATTTTATGACCTTGTTTTGCCACAGTTGTTAAATGAATCCCCATGGTTGTTAAGTGACGCATGTGGTCATTAACTGAATCTGGATTCCCCCATTGATTTTGTTTGTCAGAAGCCGGCTGGGAGGTCACAAATGGTGATCATGTGACCCTGGGACACTGCAACCATCATAAATGTATGCTAGTTGCTCCAGGCTTAAATTTTGATCATCTGACTCAGGGCTTTTCAAACTTGGCCCTTTTATGACTTGTCGACTTCAACTCCCAGAATTCCTCAACCAGGCACACTGGCTGAGGAATTCTGAGAGTTGAAGTCCACAAGTCATAAAAGGGCCAAGTCTGAAGACCCCTGATCTGACTGCAGAGATATTGCAACAATCATACATGTGAGGATCTGTCAGAAGTCACCTTTTCCAGCAGTGCAATAACTTCAAATGGTCACAAAATTAATGGTTGCAAAGCAAGGCATATCTTTAAGAGAGAGATGTTCAGTGCAGTAGTTTAAATATATGCATAGTTTCTCCAATCTGATACCCTCTAAATATGTTAGACTTTCTGTCCCCTTAGTCCCATGGCTAAGAGCTAGAATCCAACACACCTGAAGATTACAGCATCTTGTATCTCACACTAGTGGGTTCCCCATTTTCCATGTTGTTTTCTGCTTTGCTAAGCAAACACCTGGTGTGAGAATTAAGAGTGCAACCTATAGGACATGTAGCATCATAAAATAGAAGGAGGGAAAAGATGACAGGGGTCATCTTGGAAGAAACACAGGATATAATTGTAATTACTAAAGCTAAACTCCCCAGTGTTACAAGGGCACATCTCACACAAGGGACTGGATTCTCACAAAGCTGTGCCCTTTTCAGGGGAATGTCAGTTTCTGTTTATCACTGCAAGAAAATTACTTATATACTCATATAAGGAACGGTTGCTAGAATTGGGTATGTCTAGTTTAACCAAGAGAAGGACAAAGGGGGACATGATAGCAGTATTCCAATATGTCAGAGGCTGCCATAAAGAAGAGGGAGTCAAGCTATTGTCCAAAGGCAGGACAAGAAGCAATGGGTGGAAACTAATCAAGGAGAGAAGCAACCTAGAGCTAAGGAGAAACTTCCTGACAGTGAGAACAATTAATCAGTGGAACAGCCTGCCTCCAGAAGCGGTAAATGCTCTAACACTGGAAGTTTTTAAGAAGAGACTGGACAGCCACTTGTCCGAAATGGTGTAGGGTTTCCTGCCTGAGCAGGGGGTTGGATTAGATGACCTCCAAGGTCCCTTCCAACTTTACTACTATTACTATTACTTTCATGGATGGGTAGATGGTAAGAATAAGAAAAGAAAGTAAACTGCTAGCAGATGTCATATATAAAGGGTATTCAAAGACACCTAAAGACTGCCTTTGTTTCATTTTGATTGACTATTAACTTAAATCTAACTAATGAGGAATAATGAAAAAATCACTAAAATAATGATGTGTCTGCATAATTACTGGAATAATGCTGTGTTAGCAATATGTGACTAACCTAATGTGCATTGCACTTGGATACAATGTATGTAGCAAACTCTCCATTGTATACCCGTGAGAAACTAACCTAATGTATCACAATGTGTGTATTCCTTTGTTCCTGAGAAAGAGAAAGTATAAAACTGAAGTCTGAACCCACCCTCGGGGTTCAGAATTGCTTGTTGCTCTAGCTTCTGAACCTGCGCAATAAATCTCTCTACTAAACCCTCTGGAATTCGTAAGAGCCCTTTCATATTCCACAAGATAACCAGACTAGCTTTTGTGTTTGCTTCCGCTAATACTCCTTAGTAGAATGAGAGACAAAGAAAGGCATGATAAAACTTGCATAATAAACACTGAAAGATAACTTATTAAGATGCCTCTCCTGCTGAAGACCAGAGGGAACAAGGCAAGATCTGTTGAGGGATGTTTTCTCCAGGCCAGAAATTTTAAGGCAGCACTTCCCTGAAAAAATTGCATTTAACCACTAAATTGTAGCTCTTCTGTAATTAATGCCATGTAAAAACATAGTTTTTTGTCCCCCCAGAAAATCCTAGGTGTCCTATAAAGAAACATTTTTTCAGATCAAAGCCTAATTAATTCAATTCAGGTCTATGCAACTTGTTACTAACCGTGCTTACTTTCAGGTCTTCTTTAGCAGTCTAATATTCTAACCTTCCATTTTTCTGTGGATTTAAAACCAATGTAGAAAATGTTGTAACCAAACGTTGACACTTCCAACAAATGAAAGTTTGGTAATGTCTTAATCTACTGTGTTTTTTAAACTGAATTGCCCAATAATTTCTTCGAATGCATATCATCTTGATTTCATTTCCGAAACACATGAAAACTTTTAAAATGCTAATTTCCATGATGTAAGCTTCCTTTTTTTAATTGTACTTACCACTGTTCCCACCTAACTTTCAAAAAGACACATCCCCGTTTGTTTTGCTTTCAAATTCAGAATGCTATGCAGTCATTTGATCTGGACTCTGAGTAACATGCTCTATGCCTTGAAATCCTGAACTACTTCAGGACTTTAATTTTGCTCCACATACATTTGCTTACATAAAGTATGGTTGATGATGAACACTAGGGAACATTCCCTTGAGATTTGCCTACATCCCTCCTTGGTGTATATAAAAGACCTCTGGAAATTAGACCTTTTCCACCCAGGCCTTGAATTAGAAAAAAAAATAAAGATCATGTATATTTTATTGCTTTAGAATTGTTTTATCGTCTAGATGCTTGGGGTTTTAATTGTAATTTAGGATTGGTTTTGTTGTACACTGCCCAGAGTCATTGTAGAATTAAACAGACTAAGACATATAATAAAATAATTATGTGCATGCTTCGGTTTTGGAAGCAAATCTAAATCCTTGCACAACTCTGTTACATTAAAATTAAAATAGTTGTATAATTTGCTATGTGTTAGACCAGCAGAGTAGGATCACAAAAGGAGATGAAATTACTCATCTTAAAAATAAAGTAAGCAATATTCTGTCTCTAAAAGATAGATGCTCTCGGATAAGAGAAAGGATTTTATTCAGCATTGTTGAGGTAGCTGTAATCATCATCATCATCATCATCATCAAAGCACTACATGGCCAATACATTAAAAAAATAGCTGGGAAAGCAGATAATAACAAGACCTGGCAATGGCTAAGAGCAGGAAAATTGAAGAAAGAGACCTAGGGACTAATTCTGGCTGCAAAAGACCAAGCCTTAAGGACAAATGCATATAAAGTCAAAATTGAGAAGACAGCAACAGACAGTAAGTGTCTGTTGCAAAGAAGCTGAAGAAACAGTGGACCACCTGGTAAGCTGTTGCAAGAAGATTGCACAGACTGATTACAAGCAGCGGCATGACAAAGTAGCAACAATGGTGCATTAGAAGATCTGCAAAAAATATCATTTGCCTGTAAGCAAAAACTGGTGGGATCATAAAATAGAGAAAGTCATAGAAAATGATAAAATTAAACTGCTCTGGGACTTCAGAATTCAAACAGACAAGCACCTGCAACATAACACCCCAGACTTAACAATTGTCGATAAGAAAGACAAAAAAGTCTGGATAGTGGACGCGGCAGTGCCTGGAGATAGCAGAATAGAAGAGAAAGAACTGGAGAAGATAACAAAATACAAAGACCTACAAATAGAAATAGAAAGACTGTGGCAAAAGCAAGCAAGGGTAGTACCAATAGTCATAGGCTCCTTGGGTGCAATCCCAAAACAACTGGAGCACCACTTGAACACCATTGGCATTGACAAATTCGCTATTAGTCAATTGCAAAAGGCGGCCTTATTAGGAACTGCTTCCATCCTGCGACGATATCTGTAATACCATCAAACATCCACATCTGCCTATCCCAGGTCCTGGGTAAGGACTCGATAGGTAGACAAAATGTCAAATCCAGTCTGAACATCTGGCTGATTATGCGATGATCCATAATAATAATAATAATAATAATAATAATAATAATAATAATAATAATAACAACAACAACAACAACAACAACAACAACATTGGAAGGGACCTTGGAGGGGATAGGCAGCTCTTCAGTGCACCCAGTGAGGACTGAAAGCTTAAAGCTTAAGATTTTTTTTTAAGATAAATTATCCTTCAAATTAAGGTTGAATCTTGGTGATTTCATCAACACATACCTATTATGTTTGCAGTAGCATTTTCTTTTTGGGATGGAGGGACTTCCTAATGAAGACTTAAACCCTAGGTTTTTCTGGTGGCCCCTCACCCAAGCAATGCCTGCTTCCAGGGAGAGAACACTTAGCAGACTCAACTCTGTTTAGTGTTTGAACCACATTAAAACTGATGAGGTGCTGCCAATACAATTAAATAATTGGAATGAGGGCTGTAGCAAGTAGTTAAAGCCTTGCCATTACCTGTGTGTGCTAGGGTCACAACCCAAAACTTAATACCCCATTGTCAGTTTCCAGAGAGAAAGCATGACACCGAAGAATAGAACTGTACAATTAAAGTCAGCTCATGGCTTATTCAAAAGGCTGATCTTGGAGGGAAAAGGATGAACCCTTTCATGTATTTCAGGGCAGCCTTTTATCTTGTGACACAAGCATACATCAGCACTCCTTCTACACAACTTGTTTCTGTTTGCAAGCCATGCAACCTGTTTTCCCTGAGGCAAACTTCCTACCATTTGAACCAGATCAGTGGGATTTTCTACATGCTGGATTTGATGCTCCTTCAAATTTGCTGGAGCTTATGAGAATCAAAGATCATGATGGCAAGAAACCAACCTACATATTTTAGGACTGTTTTTCCAACATGGTCCTCTCTAGATTTATTGAGCTTTGGCCATTTATTTAGACATCTCATGGATGCATTCCTACAATTTCTTGTCTTCTTTCTCCATATTTCTTCAACTTCCATTCTACCATAAGCTCGAGTGTTACCTCCAGGTTTTTCATCCATGAACCAATCAGGTTCTGGTGAGCTCTTCAAATGCAACCAAGATTGATGTATTATGCACAAACACACATATTAATATAAGGTCTAGTTTATTAATTCCACTAATTAAAGCCTTCAAAAATCAAGTATTTGAGTTGAGAGTATTTCTGATGACGTTCTGGATATGGTAGCATCTTGTAGTTTCTTGCAGCTAAGCAGTACTTTCAGAATTAGTATTTTCAGAAGTACTATCGGGGAGCGAAAAATGAAAGAAAGGGACGTTAAGTCCTTAGCTGATTGGTTGTTTTGCTGCTCTATTTCCTGATATCTCCCACATTTTGTAGACCAGGATATAGCAATATCTGAGTACCACCCATCGCCTAGCAAGGTGTCAAGAACTTGATGACCAAAAAAAGGAAAAAAGGAAAAAAGTGATGAAGTACAGGTAGTCCTCGACTTACAACAGTTTACTTAGTGATTGTTTGAAGTTACAATGGCACTGAAAAAAGTGCCCCCCCAAGCCGAGCAAGACACCTGCCTTCCTCCCCGGCTGCGCTCTTCCTCCTGTCCGAGGTTTTCATTGTTGCGAGCATTTCTGTTGAGGATTGGCAGCGGGGGTGGGGTGGGTGTTTGGTTTTTATTCCCCCCATATGTGGGTGGTTGCAGCAGGTTTTGGTCACTTCACATGTCCCTGGGACATTGTGACTGTCATAAATGTGAAACAGGTGCCAAGCATCTGAATGTAAATCACAAGACCCTGGAGATGCTGCAACATTCCAGCTGATCGGCCCTTCTTCTGGGCTCAGCAGAAGCACCAGGATCAGCACCGAGCTCCAGCTGGAGCCTGGCGCTGATCTTGGCACTTCCGCTGAGCCCTGACAGCCCTGCAGCTCCAGTCATCTCTCGTTCAGGCTTTGCGGTGCTGCCACGGTTTGGCTCATTCAACCACTGGTTGAAAAGCCTTGTTGTAGACAATGTCAAAAATGGGTTTCAGTGCCTTAATACAGTCTGGACTGAAGATGCTTCCTAAAATGACAGAAAAAAAAAAACAACATCTGACCAAAGTGAACACTCTAACATTTTTATAGGATGGGAAATGTAGTAAAATGTCTAAGTTCAAATAAAGTCCATGATTATGCAGGCACCGTCTATGCTCTCTTCTTGACAGTGATATGAGTAGAGTTTAATTGTAATACCCTCTTGGATGCTTCTTCAACTTCCAACAAAGGCCAACCACATTTTCTGAGATTAACCAAAGTTAGTGCTACTGCCTAGTTAGGCATCTCATAGACACATCTATGAACTGGGCTAACTAAAACTTCTAAAACAGTGGTTCTCAACCTGTGGGTCGGGACCCCATTTAGGGTCGAACGACCATTTCACGGGGGTCGCCAAACAAGGCTGTCCGCCATTTTTTCCCCTTTTCTTTGGCCACGCCCCTGGCACCCGGTGATGTATAAGTGGTTGGGGGTCACCACAACATGGGGAACTGTATTATGGGGTCACAGCATTAGAAAGGTTGAGAACCACTGTTCTAAAAAGATAATTTCATTGCTAGACTAGGTAACACCATGAGTCCTAGTAAGTGTAGGGTTTATTCCCTGTTTAGAAACAGTAATTTGCCTGACTAGTACTGGAGTAGGTGTATGTATGGGGGTGGGGGTGATTTTCTCCTGAATAGTCTTTGATTAGGGTATTGTTTTCTGCTAGATTTTTTGTCTGGTGTTAATCCCTGCTTACCTGGGTAGAGAATGTTGGAGAGACTGTATTCAGGTCTGTTTCCTTTTTATTTATTTTTTTAATAATCTGTTTTGAATGGTGTGAACATGGAGTTTATCTCTATGTGTCTGCTGATGGCAGATTTGTCTGAATCCTAAACTTCCAGGAATTCCATAGCATTTTTGGATTTAGCTTAGTCTAGGACAGACATGTCAAACTCGCGGTATCACGTGGCATTGCACAATGTATTGGGACAGTTTTGCCATTTCCGGCAATGGGGTGGGCGCTTCTTCTGCGTGATGTGTCCGGCCCATGGGCCGGCAGTTTGACACCCCTGGTATAGGATGCTCACAGTTTTCCAGTCGAAACTACATTATGATTGAGTCTGCCTAGGTTATTGTGAGATTAAGGAGTTTTGTCATGACTGCTGGTTGGTGTTCATGGATGTGCTCTACTGGTCTTCAGTTACAAGCAGAACAAGTCAACTTTTGTCCCATTATTTTGCAGCCATTCCTTCTAGATTGGACACTTTTTTCATCTACTTTTCAAAAGAAATAGATGAAAACAAATGGTTTCTGCTGAAACAGACAGATAATATGGCTTCCTGCATGAAAAGCATTCTACGTTTCTCAATCTTTGAGGGGAACATTTGTCAAGTGTGCACATGATAATTATTTTTACTGTACTTTCTCCACACTTCTTCCCTTGATTTCTGTCACTCTTCCAGACTGACTGCTATTGAACTCTTAATGATTTCAAAGCTTAATGGAGTGAAGATTAAAAAGGAGCAAACAACTCACATTGCTAGCTTGACATTTTGCTCCAGCCATCTGGAGCTTAAGTTGGTTTACTCCCCCCCCCCACTCTCCTTGACTTTATGAGGCTTCCTTTGTAAAACTGAAATATGAAAATGTGGGTCAACATAAGCTGCACCCCTACCGGAGTCCCACAATAAAATGTTCTGCTTTTCTTCTAACCAGAAATAAGTGGAACTTCATCCCCTCCAAGTTTGTGTTAGAATTGTTTCATCTTAAAGATGTAAAGCTCGTCAGTGGTTTATGAATGTGTAGAACAGTTGTTTCCCTTTTTTCTCAATGAGAAAATTTACATCTGTAGTGAAAAACTCTTTGCAGCATGCACTAAATTTCAGTGATACTTGATCTCTTTCTGTGGTCTTCAAATACTTCGATGCACCCTTTTCTAGTCATATCCCAATTTCAATGGGGGAATGTTGTTTTCAGCCATATAACACAGCTAGGGACAATAACCCGGAACCAAGGAATGGATGCTTTTGAAACAGAACCTGGAAAGCATAAGGCCCCATTTGTGGCCCTGGAAAGCATAAGGCCCCATTTGAACCCTGAGTTTATATCTTCATTGAAAGAAGAAGAGTCTTAAAGGTGAAAATAGAAGATTGAGGATCTTCACTCCTTCCTCTTATTCTTCAAGGATCTGAAACAGGGGTCTGCAGGTATGGAATCCAGATGCAGGACCCAAAGCAAATAATCAAAGCTCATTGTAGTGTTTATTAAACAGTACGTAATGGAGGGGACCCCACAAAAGATTAGTGAGTCACCTCTGCAAATGAAGAGATGCACTGATATTTAGACTTTTCAGAATGGAGGGGGAATTATGCACGCATACATATTCATAAGTAATAAATTAATAGATCTCAATAATAGATTTCCTGCCCTTCTGCTTTCTACAGAGAACAATAGTCTTTGTTTCATTTGCACCTTGAGTTTCCGGGTTCCAATGGAAATATTTTGACGAACTGGCCGTTGTGAGCTAGATACTGCAAGGCCACATTCTTTATGTCTTAATTTGTCTTAAACTGCTCCATTCATTTGAGAACTGATTTTTCCCAACACAGGATGGGGTCGCAATGTCAATATGCTGGTTATTTGTATGCAGTCAAGGCTTTTCCTGTTTTTTATTTATGTTGATGCATATTGATCTGAAACTATTACTCAGGTCCTCAAGTTGTGATGCTTTGTAGGATTCAAATCTGTCCTCTTGTGCGTATTTGTAGTTTGCTTTACATTACTTAACTTGGAGGAGAAGATGACTGATGTCTTAGGGTAGAATTCTCCCTTTCCAGCTAGAACAGCGTTAGTGGTCATTTAAAAGTTAGCGATAAATCCTAATATTTTAAGGATGATAATTGAGGTGAAACTCATTCACTTCTTTCAAGCCTTGGATGTTTCCATTTAGCATCAACAAACACAAACTGAATTGAAAAGTTTGTTCAGCTTCTAACATGCCCTCCCTTCCATCGTATATTTTGGGCACAGATTCCGGAAGATGATGCAAATACCTAGAAGAGTTGTATTGATTTTCCAGGGGCTACTTGTGTTCATACTATGCAGTGAGAAATTCGTCCAATCTATTCTGAGGCAGCAACTGTTAATAGCAGCTGACAGACAGGATGTCTCATGCCCTGCTCTGCATTTAGTTATCTACAAAATACAGAACACTTATTTTTCTCTCCTTTGCACTGAATTTGTTTGGACAATGTTTCAAGAGCTTCACTGCATGTTGAATCATCTTCAGAAATTCTACATTTCGGTTGAAGGGAAAAACATAAAATGACCAGACTTGTCATTTTTTGATTTCAGACTATATTCTAAAGGAAGCTGAAGCCTTTGAAAATTTCTCAAAACTCTGAGATTGTATAGGTAACAGGCAGAGACATTATTCTGAAACAAATTTGTCCCTACCATATTCACTGCAAGTTGCAGTTATATGGAATGTTGGGTGTGTTATAAGACCCAGTCAAGATTATGAAGGTCAAAGTGAATCCCAGCATAACAAGTTAGACAAAAATTCTACTTATCAAAAAGTTCCTAGCTCCCCATTTTACTATTTTGTAGAGAACCAGAATGATCTTGTTGTGACCTTTGGACATTCCTATTTTTCAGTCGTAGGGCATCTTCCTACAATATTAGGCAAGAGTTACCTCTGTTCCTTGTTCTGATTTTCTCATCCTCCTCTTTCAGAAGGGGCAAATGTATAAAATTGCATTCACAAACTAGTCATGAAAGGCTATGCATTTATTTATTCAGTTGATATAGCTGCCCATCTCACATCCTTGCCTGCAAGTGTCTTAGATAAAATGAATTAAAATGCACAATATCAAAACCCATAATAGCTGAACTTCATAAAATGACCATCAACACAGTTAAGAGATGTGCTGTAAGCCACATCTGAGGACTCAGACGGGGGGGAGGGGGGGGAGAAATCTAGCTTCTCAGGACCTTGCAGAAAGCCAGTTGGGTCAGGAGTAATTTTATCTCAGAGGTAATGAAGCTCCAAAGGGTGTATGCTGCAGCCCCATCAGAAAGGTGTTTTCTTTTTAGTCCAGCTAGCCAACACTCTTTTGCAAAACTGCAGACAAAGCATGGCCTTCCTGCCAGAACAATTTGGGAGATAGTCTCATAAATAAGTACTCTCAGCTTCTCTTCCTTGGATGATAGTGATGATTGATGATGATGAAGAAGACAATGATTATGTTGATGATGATAGGTGCACAGTCAGGCAGATATATCATGTTTCCCTGTGGAAAAAAGTATCATCACAGAATGATATATTATTAAATAAATTGTTAATAATTTCAACTATTTAATCATTTATAGTTGTTTTAATTCATTTGATCTGTAAAAATTATCACAATCTTATATGTATGCTCTAAGGTAGACATAATGACATGAGCATTACGAATATAAAAAATAAAACATAAAACAAAACATTTTATAATGAGCATCTTATATAATTATTAAATAATTATTATCATCAACTACAGTTATTGTTATACACGCAACAGCACGAAACCACAGCCTTCAGTTGTTTGCCTGGCACTGGCCTTCATTCACACTCAGTTCTTTCCAAGAAGCTAGGATGCTGTGATATATTGTTATAGTAGGTGTGTTTTTTGAAGTGTGGCTCTTTATCATTGACAGATGGAAATTTTGTCAATGCACAGGTTTTCTATGATGATGGTGATCATCGTTGGTTGCACTCAGCCAGATGTTTAGACTGGATTTGGCATTTTTTTAATCTACCTGAGATAGGCAGATGTTGTTTGATGTTATTAAAGATGTTGTCACAGGATATGAGCTGTCCCAAGTAAAGCTGCCTTTGGCATTTGACTGGCAATTTTTGTTAGTGCTGATGGTTGTCTTGTGATGCTGCAGGTGTTTTGGATTGCATCTAAGGCAACTATCCCTATTGGTACTCTCTCTGCTTTTCCCTAGTTCTTTCTCTTTTATTCTGTTGTCTCCAGGTACTGCCACGCCCATTCTCCAGACTTTTTTGCTTTTCCTATCGACAGTTGTTAAGTCTGGCATGTTTTGTGACAGGTGCTTCTCTGTTTAAATTCTCAACTCCCAGAGCATTTTAGCTTCTTTTGTTTTCTATTACTTTGTCTATTTTGTGGTCCTATCAGTTCTGGCTTGCGGGCAAATTGTATTTCTTGCAGATATTTCAATGCATCCTAGTTATTTTTATCATGGGTCATTGCCCAGTCAGTCAAATGTTTAGAACTGGATTTGCCATTTTTACCCAGCTATTATTATTATTATCATCCTTCAGGTCACTATAAGGCAGTGAACCAGAACACTTGACTAGCACTAAGCAGACATTCTACATTCCATTTACTCGGTTCCTCCCCAAGCTAAGAGAAACATTTCTGAGCCTTTTCATGACTGAAGCTTCAAAATTAGCTTTCTGTGAGGACAATTGATTAGAAAACAGGCCTGGGAAGGTCATGCTCTGCCTCCTTTCACAAGAAATTACAAGAAAAAACTAGTGCAGCATGTACAATTGGAACATCCCAAGGAAATAATTGTAGGTAGCGATTAATTTCTTCCCCATTCTTCTTTGAAAGTCATACAGTGTGCCATGCCATACATTCTCTATTTACCTATTTCATTCATTCATTCATTCATTCATTCATTCATTCATTCATTCATTTATTCATTCATTTTGTATAGCTGTCCATCTCATCTCAGTGACTCTGGGCAGCTCACAACAATTAAAGCAATAGCCAAAACAAAAACAAAAAAACCAATGAATAAAAAAGGCCTACAAACCCTCAATAAAAACACATTAAAAACAGAAAAATCACCCTCACAGTCACTGAACAGGGTCTCCACTACTAGCTGATCCCCCAAGCACGATGGCAGAGCCATGTTTTCAGAGCTTTCCCAAAAGCTGGTTGGTTTGATGTTCCAAAGGGCAGATGGCATGGCAAAAAAACATGCTCTTCTTGCTTCAACATGTCTCCCCTGCCAGAGTATGCTGAGATTGGTAGATGTAACCAGGGAGAGGCAATCCCTCAAATACCCTGATCCTATGCTCTGTAGGGCTTCACAGGTCCTTACCAGCTCCTTGAATTGAAACTAGAAGCATACTGGCAGCCAGTGCGGCTGATAAAACAGAGATGTCGCATGTTGAGGAGTAGACATAACTTCCTGTGCCACTGCATTTTGCACTAGTTGCAGCTTCCTCATGCTCTTCAAGGGCAGCCCCATGTAAACCACATGACAGCAATCCACTTATGATGTGTCCAGGATGGAAGTGATTGAGAAGAGAGCCCCCTGATCCAGGGCCAGGTACAAATAGTACACAACATGAAGCTAACCAAAGGGCCTCCAGGCCACAGTTGGCATCTGCTCTTTGAGCAGAAGTCATGAATCATGAGCCACAACCAAGACAATATCAAATAAAAGAAATTGGAGTTTGGGGCAGAAATGTAATCTCAGAAAGCCTCTGAGACAGGACTCTCCCTACTTCTTATGAAGACAAAGGGAGCAGAGAGAAAACACATTACGATTTGTAGGATTTTGTTATTATAACCTTAAAATGTAGCAGTGTCTTATTTGTCCTAGGTTTCCAAGTTTGGCCTGCCTTGGAAAACTGGCATCAATCTTTTCACTTGGAGGAATGGTGGATTCTATGGATCAGACATGTCAAACTCGCGATGTCACATGACATTGCGCAACGTATTGGGACGGTTTTGCCATTGCTAGCAATGGGGTGGGCGTGGCTTCCGGATGATGCATCCAGCCTTGCTATAGATGGATAGAAGTCACATGGTTGTGATCCAATCCAAAGCCTCCACCACTCCCTCATTCCAGGCAATAGTTAGAGCCTCAATCAGACCATGGGACAACTCCCAAGATCCTTCTGGAACCTGTCAGGATTGCTTGTTCCCTGGGATGTTCTGATTGAATAGTCCCATCTTTTGGGGGTGAGAATGGCAACAGAGAACCTCAGTGGCTACCAGGGAGTGATCTGATTGTGACAAGGGAGTAACAGAGTACTCCCCCAAATCCAGATCTGAACAAAGAGCAGATCCGGTGCATTATCACATCTCTGGTCCGTGGTTCTCAAGTAACCATGAACTCTCAGAAAAGACAACTTGAAGTCTCCTGGAACCATAAACCTGGGTAACTCCACCACCAGTCTGATTATGCAGTCAGGAAGCTTAAGCAAGGAAGGTGCCATGCACCAATTAGCCAAGTATCTTAAAAATACTGCTTTATTTCCGGTTTAATCTACAAGTAGGCATTAAAATAAATTTGTGGGTCAACATCCACAAAGGCTATGTTTCTTCCATAATACTACCTGGGACATTTTAACTGCGTCTTTTAATCATAGTAGTGTTTTTATATAACATGCTATGTCAGAAGCAAGTAGGGCACAGTATGGCTTAGCCTCCTGTCAGAATGAGGCCATCTTAGCAGGAAAAATGAATTCTCACACTCTTCTCCCCTCTTCCCCCCCCCCAATAATTTTGTCATTGCCGTCTCTGTGCCTAGCTTCTTTGGCAAAAGGATTGTCGCTTTTCTGGATTCAGTTCAATTTCATTCGGAGGAAAAAGAGGGAAAGGCGTATTGGCAGCCAGCTTGTATCGAAATAAATAATGGATCACTGCAAATCTGCAATAATTGAAAATTTCTCTTTAAAGAAGATCTCTCAAAAGAAATTTGAAAGAAAGAGAGTTAAGATTTTTCACACTACTTTTCTCAAATGACAAAAAGCAAAGTGGATAATGAAAAATAGCCAGGATAACTGCAGGGTATGATTAAAACACACACACACACACACACACACACAATGTTTTATGTGCAACAGAAGCACAGTTTTGGATATCTAAAAGAAACCCTCAAGGGAATTGCTGCTTTAATTGTCTCTTCAGCCTATCCCATATACTGCATCAATGCTCAAATTTCCTGCTTGTCCATGCTTACCGTAATTAAAGAGGGGCATAGGTCTTCACAGGGTATGGTTTTAAAAAATAACAAGACAGCAGTCACAATAATGCAATGGAAACTCCGTCTATTTTCATGTACACTGCAAACTTTTAATTTAAAAAACAAACAAACAGATGGAACTTTGATGGCATAGTTTGGGCCACAATATTGACTTTTTTGGGCCACACCCAATGGACGTCCCTGGTGAGAGATTTCTGCAGGTATTTGGATCTGAAATGGGAAAAAGTGCTTCTCGTATACACTTTTACTCTGCCTGTCAAGGACATCTATGCCCTTGACATTCCCTGAATTGAAGTATGCATTGTTCGTGAATTTTGCACTTACCATGTAAGAGCAGGAAAAGGGGTGTCTCCTTTTAAGGTGGTGTTGACAGGCACAGCAGGTGCCCCCAAACCAAGTCAGAAGCACTTCTTCCACTTTGGATGCTGATACCTCCTTTGTTTGCTGAATGAACCCCAGTAACACAACACTCTAAGACATAATTCAGTGTTTGGCAAGCCAAAATGGTTGGCTTTGAGCCACATCCTAGAATAAAATCCAAGCAAATTACATTTTATCAATGCAATCTATCAACTCCTCAACCTGGCAACCAGAGAAGAACAGAAGGAAAGTATTCATATCATTTCAGTGATTCACATGGCAGTTTTGAATAGCTTTATCTTCAGGGGAGATTTGGTACATTTGTCTTTTTTTTTTTCCCTTCAACTTTTTGAAGTTTATAAACTTAAAAAAAGAGGAATGACAGGTACGGAGTCTTTTGTGACTTCTACTTCAATCCTGCTTTTTTTAATTTGTTTCTTCTGTTTCCAACTCTATATACAGACTAATTGCCCAGGAATTGCCTGCAAGATCAAAGGGCAAATATAGTCTAAGTAGAGGATGTGACCAGAAGCTGGGAGGGTCATACATTGGGCCTTCATTACAGCTGACTTCTTCTGCCAGGACATTAGAAGTTTTCCCAAAGCTTTATGAAAGCAAACACGCCTGACTTATTTTTATTATACGTGTGTGTGTGTTTTAACCCTTATGGAAAGAATTCTTATGATAGCAAGAGTAAAGTGCCAGGTAAAAGATTGCATGCAAAGATTTCCTTTACTTTCGTATCTTTATTTGTGTTTCTTCTAGAAATTGACCAGGGAAGCTGTGGAGATCCTGGAATGCTAGCATATGGCAAGAGAGAAGGGTCAACATTTCGCCACGGAGATTCGTTGACATTTGAATGCCAGCCTGCATTTGAACTGAAGGGGCAGAAAACAATCACTTGTCAAAAAAGTAGCCAGTGGTCTTCTCAGAAACCAGTCTGTGTTTGTAAGTCAGAGGGAAAGAATGTCCTTTCCCATTTACCAAGGGATATCTCAGAAGCTATCAAGTGAACAACTTGACATGTTGGGTGCAATGGAGATGGGAAGAAAACTAAACCAAGCCTACAGGCTCCCCAACCAGGCTAGCTTTAAACCCTTATTTATAGGTGGTTTGGAAGGGACTCATGCTTCCAAGGGTTAACTGAAACTCAGCCATGGAGAAGGAAGGCCCAGCTGGTTGATTGGAGAGGTTCTGGTTATTAACTCCATCACCCATTGTAGCTGGCAAGCAGAGAGGCCCCTGACACCTCAGAAACTATCAGTCTTCAGAAGAAGCTACCATTCTTATGTCAAGAATCAGCAGTCACCATTGTGCAAATTCACAATGTTGTACTGTGCCAAAAATCTCATGAGACTTTATGTGAAAACAGATTATCTGAGTCTTGGCGACTTTGAAAGATTTCACCCATCTCTTTGTACATGTCCTGGGAGTCTGTCTATAGCATCCTAAGTGATGTTCTAGTGTTTCTGGGTGTCACATTGACAGCTTGCATCTTAACATCAACACTTCTGTATCTTGCTTAGTGCAGATAGCCCACACACCTGGGACTTAGGTCATGAGGACAGGTTAGACTTTAGACTTTCCTCCAAAGCCTCTACAGTCTCCAATAGATGCGTTTAGTAACTAAGAGGTACTCAGTTCCAGGGTTTAATGGAAACTAAGCTCTTGTTAAGTTAGGCTTAAATAAAAGTAGCCTCCTCAACTAATTTTATTTCTCCAATGCCCTTTGTCCTGCAGTAGCACAGCAAAGAAAATAAGAACAACTGTAGACCCTGACTAAATCCAAGTTGATCCCTCTCCAAATTCTAAACTACAAAAAACACTTTGAGTTACAGTAACTAAAACCATCTTAAAAACCCACTCATGGAAGGATTATAGATTAAAATAACTGGTGGAAAAATCTCTTCTAAAACTACCAAAGAAGTCCTTCTTAGGTGAGAGAGCATTAGGGAAATAGAGTTAATCCAGTACCAGTGGTCTGTCTGATGGATGCTCAAGATAGCCGGCAGGGCAAGACCTCAAAAGATAATCTGAGAATCTGACTGCCTGCCTGCCTCTCTGACTAAACTGTTTATTTCTGCTTGTCATATTTTCCATTTAGTGGTTAATTGTCTCCTTTCATCCCCCTTCTGATGCAAAAGGGCAGTTATCACTAAGTAAAAAAAATAAATAAATGCAAAGGTACAGGATAGTAGGCAAGACAGAGAAGTATTCTCTTTTGATCTGCTCTGCTTCTGGGAAGCTTCCTGATTCTCAGCAGGGACAGCTTTGCTTCTGTCTGGATGCTTCTCTCATCAAACTGTCATCTGCAGCCATGGACAGAATGAAAGTCATGGTTGTTCTACAGTGCTTCCATCTCTGGAAAACAATGGTGTGGTCGCTTGGGCTAAAGAGTGCCTATTTGGGCAAAATAACATCTGCCTCCTCTGGATCTAAGAATGCTCACTAGTCTTAAGATTAGCAAGTATTGCACAACCTTCGAAGAAAGTCTGGAACAATTTTAGTTTGCCATGTATTATATCCCATGCAGGTTTTTCCTCTCTGTGTTGCTATACGATACTTGTAGATTGGTAGCTGGGTATGACTCCTATGCATTCATTTTCCAATGTACTAGCCTTACACATGTATTCAAATTATTCTTATGAAAACCAAAAGTGGAAATATGGTGAAAGAGCCATTCCCAACATCGCTATCCTTTATTGCAGTGTTTCCCAAACTTGACAATTTTAAGGCATGTGGACTTCAACTCCCAGAATTCCACAGCCAGCAATGCTGGCTGTGGAATTCTGGGAGTTGAAGTCCACATGCCTTAAAATTGTCAAGTTTGGGAAACACTGCTTTATTGGGTTGAAGAGTCAGATCTAATGCACTTCCTAGCTTTTTCTTTCATTGCACCTTTACTTTTTTTTTACTGAAAACCTTTGTACATCCTCATGTGACAGGGATTGGCAGTACGGTACAGATAATCCTTGACTTTTCTGGGGCCAGAAATTCAGTAATAAATCATTGCAGTCATAACGAAAGCTTCCCCATGTGACTGGACCTGTTGTTGTTGTTTTTCCAATATTTTGTAGTGCTCATGAAGCCAATGCATTCTTCTGAATGGGTGTTTTTGATGGAAAGTGGTAAAAAAAATGTTGTAAATCATGGTCACATGACCATGGGATGCTGCAACTGGTCATAAAAACAAGCCAGTTGCCATGCACCTGAAATGCACATGACTGCAAGGGGTGTGTGGTGACATCTTATGATTCTCAGAAGTGTTTCACAGGCCATAGAACACCCATCCCAAAGTTGTCATAATGCCGACTGCTCATCAAAAGCCCTCTATAAGTCAAGGGTTACCTGTAACTGATGGTGCCATGATATACAGTTCTTCTTGCCTGGCAATGACACCTCAACCATCAAATTAAATTTTAACTCTTTCTGAGAACTAGTGTGGTTTGGTAGCTAAGATGACAGAGAGGAAGTAGTTTCCCTTTAGTCATGGAGGGTAGCTCCATGTAGACCATATGGGACTCTAGACCAGAGCCCGGAATTGTATGGTTAATTCAGGTGGAGAAAACTGGATCAAATAACAAAGTCAAACAGACAGAACCAGAAGCTCATATACTATGGGTAGAGTTACACAATAGGTCGGGCAGTTTACAGTTGAACCCATTGTGGGAACCAATAAGGCATTTTGTCTTAGCAGATGCACTGAATCCTGTAGAACTCCACACTGACCTGTTTTGAATGTACAAAAGTGGAGGTGTTGCTAGATTCTTGTAATTAGTCTTGATCTCTCTCTTTTTATGAAAATCTGTTTCTTTGGAATGACCAGAAGCAGCCCAAATATCTTATGCTATGTAATGGTTTAGGACACAGGTGTCAAACCCGCAACGTCACGTGACTTTTTTCCCATTGCCGGCAATGGGGTAGGCACGGTTTTGGCATAACGCATCCGGCCTATAGGCTGGCAGTTTGATATCCCTGGTTTAGAATTTGGTTCTAGAAACAAGGCTTCAGTAGAGGAAAGATCCGTAAGAAGGTCTGATAAAAAAAATGTATCTGTCTTTGTGTTTATACATAAATTGGTTACATTAATATTCTGTTTCTGTTTCTACAACTTATAAATGGAAACGGCAGTGTCACATCAACACTCAAGTAAATTGTGTAGATTTACTTGTAGACATGTAACTGTGATTGAATACAGATGAGGATCAAACAGTAGCTACATGTTGAATGGGATTGGTATAAAATATATAAAAACGAACCGGAACTCTATATGTTCAAACTGTAACATTTGTGCACTGATGTGAATTTTGAAACGGGTTCATACCTCATATAGCACCTATGTTGTATGTTTTATGGACTATGGCTTAGAACAGGGGTCTTCAAACCTGACCCTTTTATGACGTGGATTTCAACTCCCGGCACGCTGGCTGAGGAATTCTGGGAGTTGAAGTCCACAAGTCATAAAAGGGCCACGTTTGAAGACCCCTGGCTTAGAACAACACCTTTTTCATCTAAACGGCATCAGAACCATTTTGGTATAATTCAGACTAGGTTCGCAATTACACAAATTGACCATTGGTTTGGAAACATTACCTGTGATGTTGTTGTTAGGTTGTTTAAGATAGGGATGAGTAACCTTGTTTTTATCAAGTGAGGCATCTATTCTGTTAGATTTGGCCTTGGGACTAAAAGCAAGAAATGGGTGGGACTAAGCCTACAATAGAAGATTCAGGTTTGGGTTCTATCTCCTCATGTTGACTCTTCATTGCATCTTCATCTTCCTCCCAAGAAAAGGAGAAATAGTTCAAACCACATGGTTCTTGGAGAGAGGGGTTTAAACATCTGAGCAAAGTGGGAAAGTTGTCTCAACTATCATAGGTTGTGATTATCTTATGGGATTTTGGGAGCATCTATTTCAAGTCAAATCAAAAGGGAAAATTGAGATGATGATACCCAAGTAGCCATCTGTAATATCTTGGGGGAAATGGTTGTCTTTTTTTTTTTTTACAAAATTTTATTTATAATACAATGAAAAGAAACATTGGATATAACGTGACATTCCAGTATATACATTCTTATCAAATTATTCCACATTTGACAATCAATTCTTCATCTCTGAATATACATCTAAATTTTATATACAATACTTAATCTATTTCTCTATTTGTTAACCTAAAATTACATATATTTCTATCTTAACCTATCTAGCCTATAATCCCAACTGTCGTCCAGCAGTAAAATTTATCCCAGGTTTTGAAATAAACTGATCTACATTTGTCTTTCAATACCCTTGTGAGCCTGTCCATTTCCGCACATGATAATATTTTATATAGTGTCTCTTCCTCTGTGGGAATTTCTTTGCTCTTCCATTTTTGCGCGAACACTAGCCTAGCTGCAGTCAAGACATGTAACAGCAAATAGATTGTTCCCTTATTGTATGTCTTTGTAGTTATTCCCAACAGAAAAAGTTCAGGTTTTAACTCTAAGTCCAATATTAATATATCTTTCAGCCATCTTCGTATCCTATTCCAATACTCATAAGCCTTTGAGTATTCCCACCACATATGATAATATGATCCTATTGCTGTTTTACATTTCCAGTATAAAGGTGAGATATTTGGACCCATTTTAGCTAACCTTACAGGTGGGAAGTGCAAGGGAAGATGGTTGTCTTTGTTTACATGGCTCATCCTGCCCTCTGTGGCTTATCCCAGGTTATTCCCAGGTATGTAAAATGACTTCCAAGAAGAGCTTGATAATGGTCCATCCCAGAGTATTTGGACTATTACCATTCAGTCTGTTAATTCTGAGCCCCAACTTCCAAACTGTCAGGTTGATAGTGGTATTGTAAAATAGGTTCCTCAATTGGGTTGGTGTGGCTGCTTGAACATGTAACCATAGAATGGCAATCATTTCATCAACTTTTGTAGAAAGGTGTTTTATACAGGATGGGTGTTGGGGAAAAAAAAAGATCTATAGTCCCAGCAGACCAAAATGGCAGGTGGCTGGAGCTGTGTCTTGTTTGTGGGTCCTGATTGATGGCATTTGCTCAGTGGGATTGGCAAGAGAAAGTAATGTTTACCAAAAGTGGCAAGGTCTTCCTGTCCACCTCTTTTCATGTCATTCTCATATCTCAACTGAAATGCAACATGTGAAAGGAAACATGGGTGAAAGGAGTCTTTGGGTTTATAACACCTATTTGGCTGCAAAAAAAAATATCTCTCAATCAAATAGACCTGGACACCAAGTGGGGTGGCTGGCAGAGGACTAGATCCATCACAGCTTGTCTTTTAAGCTCTAGTGCAGTGATGGCGAACCTTTTAGAGACCGAGTGCCCAAAAACTGCCCCGCCCCCACTCGCGCGCCCTGTTCCGCCCTCACCCTGCCCACCCTCAGGGCCATCCATGGCACGCCGCAAATCGCCCAGGCGGCCCTGCAGCGCCATGGTGGCCATGCCCTCCACCCACACCCCACAGCATCATCTGCTGCCCAGCTGCCATGTGCTTGGCTGTATGGCTTCGCATGGGCCACACCCAGGGGTGACTCTTCTCCAGGGGGCCTGCTGGTGAGGAGGGGGCTACGGGGGAAGGCGGGGCTGGGGCGACAGCGTGCATGCCCACAGAGAGGGCTCTAAGTGCCGCCTCTGGCACTAGTGCCATAGGTTCACCACCACTGCTCTAGTAGGATCCTGGAAGCTTCATTTTCTTCAAGATGCATACTCTCAACTATCCAACTAGTAACCATCGTCTGAAAATTAATATTATCTTTGTGTGGATGAATTACTTTTCTGTATCGGAGAAAGCATATTGCTGCAATAGGTTATCTGTACTCAAGTATGTGAGAAATTGAAACAATCAAAAGGCTGCACTGCAGTGGTGAAACAGGTCTGATTGAGTTAAGTGTGATTGTTTTTGAGTGTAAGATTACATTTATCTCACTCATTCAGACTTTGTTATTATTTTGTTTGGCAATTTGTTTGAAAATGGGCATCTCGTTTATGTGCATCTAAAGAAGGAGGTAACACTTGTCAATTTGAAAGAGGAGAATTATGTTTTGGTTATGGATGTCTGGATTTTTCTGTTCTCCACATAATGTGTCTTAAAGATGTACTGTATGTTACGTTCTTTATAATTTAATATTCAGTTTTCTCCATGAGAACATGGTTTCTTTAGTTGATTAGAATTCATGTGATACGCCCCATGTTGCTCTATCATATTTCTTTACAACATTTGAGTAAATACACTCAACCTGTAGTCTACCCCCATGACTTGATGACAGGAAAGAACACTTTTTGTGATGATAGTTATGCCAGTCACGATGTAAATCTCACACTAAGTTACATGCTTGCTTCATTTTGGCCTTAGCTTGTGTCCTGAATCATGCTTAAGGAAAATGAAGCTTTGTATGTTGCCTCATACAAAGAAGATGGAGAAGAAAATATGCAACAGAAAAGTACAGATGGTCCTTGACTTACAACCATAACTGAGCCCACAATTTTGGTCGTAAGTCACCATGGTCATAAAGAAGGTCAATATATAACCATGCCCAATTTTATAGGGTTTTTTTTCAGCTGTTGAATGTGTCAATTGTAAATTGAATGCTGTGGTCCTTAAATGAACCCTGCAGTTTTTAAGTGAACCCCTACTTTGCTATGGGATGGTTTTTGCCATTAAAACCAGTTCTGGCAAAAACATTGTAAAGCATGGTCACATGACTATGGGACATTGCAAATGATTGTCCATGCAGGCTAGTTGCTAAGTGCCCAAAATGCAGTCACATGAGCATACAGGGGAAGCACGGACATCAGAACTTTGAATCTGGGTCATAAGTCTCATTTTTGGAGTCTGTCATAACTTCAGAGGGTTGCAAAGCAAATAGCTGTAAATCAAGGCTACCCACATTGGTGTCTCTTCTCATAGTGTCTCTTCTCAGGGGACCCCAGTTTGTTTGCTGTTTATTTCTACTTGTTCATTTGTTTTCCTATTTGATTCCTTTCAAGTAACCCAAAATGGCTGCCACTGCAACATACTATGAGTTAAAGGTCAGAAAAACTGAATATACAAATGAAATATACATGAACACAGAATTATTCACTTGTACTTCTCTACTTCTATATTTCCTTAAAGTTTAGGTTCAGTGACTGGGAGGCTACAGGGAAATGATACAGACAAAGAAAAGAGTCGGGATAGGCCAGTTTCCTTCCCCAAATTTGCACTTGACATTGAAGGCTCCCAACTTTGAAATATACAGCTAGTCATTAGACCTGAAGGGAGATAGGAAATACCCAATGCACCATCTTAATTGCATGGTTTCCTAGTCTAAAGCTGTGTTTGCACACTAAATCATGAAACAATCAACCACTTTTCTAGCTTGGTCGCACAGATGTAACTGTATTGTTAGTTATGGTTCAATACATCATGCCAACCAGAGATATTCTTGGCGGGGATGTCAAATAAGTTAAATGGTGGCTACATTTATGATGTTAAAGCTCAGACATTTAGAATGTGTGCTACATGTAAAAAAAAAAAAGATGGGTTTTGATTTTGCAGTTGTAGGCACCATTTTAATTTTTTGACACACGTGGAACCCCTATGGATGACTCTGGTTCCCAACCCAGATATATAGATACCGAGAGGAGGAAATGTTGATTCAGGGAATTTGGGGTAAACATGTTGCTCCAATACAAGCTAGATTTTCTGCATCATGCCTGGACCCTGTTGCATTCACTCAAAAATAAGTAGAACTAGTTTCCCCCAAACAGCAAGTAACTTGGCTGATCTTTGAGCCAAATTCAGATTAGGTATTCTGTCTTTTCCCAATAAACTCTGAGCATCTTTTTTCTCCTGGCCCCTTCCTTGTCATTGATCCCTGCTCTCCAGCCCAACTTCTGTTTCCCCTCAGTTTAAATGTATGCAGCCAGCTTTAATCTGTGGGGAAATCACCAGCAGTGTTCTCTTGTAGTGCATTGCTTTGCTTTGGGCATTCTTTATATGGAACTTGTTCTTGAAGAAAGGAAATGGCAAGTTATTTTTCTCTCCTTGCAAAATGTACCAACTTGCAAAGACTAAATGTCTGGATGTTTAATTGCCAATTGCTCTACTTGAAATGTGGTTTATTAAGGTTTTTCTCACCGCATCCGTTTATGTACAACATAAGCAAAACGTAGATTTGGAGCTCCAGTTTTGTACTGATCATTACTCACGTTCTTATAATTCAAAGGTGTCTGAAGGACGGGGAGTTAAAAAGTCAAGACGGTAGCTAGGCTCATCCAGTTAAAACTTCTCTTTCATATGAGCGGTGCAAGTAAAAAAGGTCAGCGTTTTAGTCTTTATGATTGCGGCTGCCATTTTGACCCCCCTCCTTTAAGCACCCTTGTTTTAACATTATCCATCTTGCTTTTAAGCTTTGTATTGATTGATTTCCAAGCTACTGGCCATACAGCTTGAAATGTTATATGTAAATATGAGAACATCTGATGATTGGGGATGGCTTGGAGTTTGGGAGGAATACCATTTAAGAAATAAACAGTTTGAATGAAAGGTTAGCTTTAGTGAAGTAAAACAGTAGTTTGCCATACGTGAAGTTCTTCATTATCATCCCTACTACTCCTTTGCAGTGATTCTCAGTCATCCAGGTCATGGTTGTTGCAAAGGTGCTTTTTCAAAAAGCAATAGGACTTTTTGTTTTTCCTTAAGGATGGTTTTCTTCTCACCCCAGAAGCTTCTTCAGCTCCAAGAAGTTTCTTAGAAGAACTGAAGAAACTTCTTGGACGAGTCCAGTTGTCTTTTGAAAAAACAACTTTGGGACTTACTTGGGGAAGTTATTCATTATGTAATGCACATGTGTACCATATATAGAGACTCTATTTGATGTTGCGGGGGAAGTTTTTTATGTTTAACTTCATTAAGGAATTTGTACCCAAGGTTGCAGCATAGCTTTGCATTGAGACATCTTTCCATGTTCTATGAATCTTTGGATTTGTGAATTGTTCGAGAGGGTGGGTTAGGATTGTTTTAAGTGTACTATGAGCAATGAAGAATGAACCATACTACAAAAGTATCACAGTAAAATTTGGTAGCAAAAAAAAAAAAAAGTAAATGCTATGACATTTGATTGGCATTAGACTCTTGCTAAAAAGTCATTAAATCTTATTCACAAACTCTGCAAAGAGAACGGACATTAAAGCGATATCTTGAGATGCATAATTTATAGCCTGCCATTTAATATTTAAAATCTGTCAGGCGTTCATTTCTGACTTTCATTTTTTTTTGCTACGATTTTAAGAAGCTCAGTTGGTATACCAGTATATATCTATGGTGCTCCCTCTGTAGTTTTTGTAATCTCTTTTTTAGCTCCAGAATACTTTAGGAATGCTAGTGGATTTTCAATAGGCCTACAATTTAACATTGTGGTACAGCTTACATTCTGGTTCCAGAAGATGACAGGGCAATCTCACAGCAATTGCCCTTCTCAAATCTGGAGGGAGGGAAAAAATGTAATTATGGAGGTTCCAGACACATCCTGCTGCTGTGGTGATTGATTACAAGGCATAACTGTTCCTGCTAATTACTTACATTTGCATAGTTTTACTTAACCTATCATTCATTCTCCTACCAAGATTCAGATGTTTTAATGATCTGGAATTTTATCAGATGGAAGGGCTGAGTTCATGAAGGCAGGCAGAGATGTTGGTGACGTAGATAAGTTGGAGCTGGAAGAAAGAGCTAAATCCTTTGCTAGGCAAAGGATAACTTTGAAATCGTCTGTATCATGGAGGTTGGAAACTTCACGGCTTCCCCTTTTTTTATTTAGAAATTGGTTTCTAGACTGCTATAATGTGCCAGATTCCTTCTGTTCACATATCTTCTATAGCACAAAATTGTTTGTGTGTTTTATGGCATTGAATTATATGTGTTTTTACAAAATGCCTTTCAACCTCTCTCAATGTGAAAAGATATTTGTTTTGCCACTCCTGCTGTTGATAACTTAATTAAGGTTTGGGTTGGCCTGTTTTCCCCATTCTCCTTGCTAGTTAGGATGGTGTATTTTGATTCGTTGTGATTTCACTCCACATTTATGAAATGCATTTTCCATCCCATATTTTTGTTTCAGTTTGGTTTGGTTTTTGGTTTTGGTTTTTCTTTTCTTTTATTTCTTAGAGATTTTTTTTTATCTAGAGGGATCCCATTTAATTTAAGACTAATTTGGTACACAGTATGTAGTGTTTCTTTCAAAGAAAAAGAAAATTTCAGATACATTCTCAGAGACACAGTATGCTACTCTTGAAGAGCCTTAATTCACATAGCATTCCTTGTTTTTATGGATTAAGTGTTTGTACTGTTTTCCAGGTTCACTAGGCCAGAAATTAAACAAAAATTTGGATTCTTTTTATAAAATTTAAAGTGATGATTTAGACAATTTCAAGCTTCACAATTGTTTTGTGATTAACTCAAGCATGATATGTTACTAGATCGCGTATAACTGATTGGGTGGGGGGCAGCTAACAATGATAGAAATAGTTTGGTTATCAAAATTACCCAGAACAATGTCATCTAACTTGCCATCCACTATGGCTGAGTAAAGAGATGTGGTTTGCTCCCTATGAATAAAGTTTGTGATTATTTCTGCTTGCTAAGATACCCATTATTATAAGTTGTACAAACAAAGTTTCTATTCTTGGGTATTGTCCTTTTCTTTGACTTTCACACAAGTACAGAAGACTTGATGTAGGAAGTTATCTCCACTACTTTCCTGCTCCAGGGTGTGACTGGGTTGAAGCTTTGAAGGTCTGGAAAAGAGCCTTGTTGGTTACTGGCTTCTGCGTTGCCATATCTGGCCAGTTGTCCCTAGTTCTACTTGTTAATAAGCCCCCTAGAGTGCTTATATAAGCAGAATGTAGGTTATAAATAACATTATAAAATAGGTGTTTTTTTTAATTCAGCGGTGCAGAATTGTGATTTACTGCTGATAGGTTTTTTTAAGGTTTTATTTATGGAAAGAGGGTATGTAAGCTGCTGAATTGATTTCAGTTGGAGAGGCATATAAGCCCAATAAGTAAATAAATAGGATAGACTACTAAGTTGGTCTGAAAAATTACAAATAGTATAATACAATAAATAGGCATTTGCAGATCTGTTTTGATAAGATGCTTAACCTTGCAGAAATGTGGCGACATACCACAACCCAATAAACTTGTGCAGGAATGTCAGCTGAATATGATGAAAATCAAGGTGGATTGATGACTCCCCTGGACTCTTTCCCAGATACCTCTCCAGATGTCAGCTCGGAGGAAGATGAACCAGTTCCAGGCCCGTTTGGAGGGGAGTTGGTCAATGGCTCCAAGCAGCCGTCTGAGAGGGATCTGGCTGAACCACAGCTGCAGCAGGACAGTCCAAAGGCTTCAGGTGGGGAAAGCATGCAGCTGCAGCTGATCAGTGATGAGGAAGAGGAATTGCCTTCTGCACCTGATCCAGAACATGTAGGGTAGAAAAAGGGCAGGAGCAGAGAAAGTCAGCCAGATTACTCGTGAGGAGAAAGACTCACCCTTCTTGATGGGCTGCACCAGGAGCTGTCTATTTAGCACAGCAGACAGATAGAAGTGATGTTGGGAACACGTGTTCATTTCCTAGCTGTGTGTTTTCTGATCATTGTGATTCTTGCCTCACTTTGGATTGCCACTGTGCCTTGACTTGGATTGTGCCTTGTGAACTCAGGACTTTTCTTGCCTTGTGAACCCTCTTGTGTTGTGGATTTAATTTTGCTTGGTGGGTTTATTTTGGATGGGAAACTTTCAAGTGCCTTGTGGACTCATTGGCCATTGTGGACCATCATTGGTCTGCTTGTGGCTGAACTTAATTGGGACAGTTCTGGGTTTTGGTGAAGGGAGTTGCAGGGAAATATTAATAAACCCACTAAACCACAGCTATATGTATGTGTGTGAGCAGGAAGCACAGATTGATACGCCTGAGAAGGAACTTGATTTTGATATCAGGGGATATTGTGTGTGTGTGTGTGTGTGTGTGTGTGTGTGTGTGTAACATGTTCATGCAAATTTCTCATAATCTCTGTGCTGTTAGTCTGCAGTTTTTATTCCAAAGGACTTCCATTCCAGCCCTTAGCATAGCAAAGTATTCTTCAGACATCTTCACAATGCTAATTTGACTTCATATATCAGTTCATTTTATTTAAACAGTCCAAATAATTTTCTGCTGCTCTTGAAGCTTCATATCCCTGATAATCCTCTAGATACACCTCTGGGCACCCAAAATAGTTTTTCTCATACTATAATTTTTCACTTCTTAAAACACAATGATTTTTTTCCCTTGTTAATCTCATAATGACTTGATTATACCTGCTGAATTATCCATTTCTCTCCCCATCGTAAATAGGCTGCTATTTAAGAGTATTTTTGAACACAGCGCCTGCATCTTCTTTCAGGATTATACTGTGATCAGACTGTGATCAATAGTTTTTCCTCATTATGTTTCCAGAACCACTCTATAATTTTCTTTTAGCTCTGATGATTTTTTCATAGAGGTCAAATTAACTTGTCAATTAGTCATTACCTTCTTTTTTTCATCATTCTCCCACTTCCTTCCTTCCTGCAGTGTACTTTGTCAAATCAAGTCCCAGAACGGCAGTTGGAAAAAATGAAAGATAGTGGATAAATGTTTTGTTTTGAAGTAAGAGGTTGGCGTGGAGGTGGTTCAGCAAATGAACCAAACTAATTTAATCCTGCTACCCCATTCCTGCTTAAAAAAGCATAAGAAAAGTTAAAATACCTGTTACAGCAGATTTCCTCAATCAGAAAGCCTTAAAATGTATTGGTTTATAATGCCCAGAAGTCTCAACTTTCTCAGATGGGGACAGGTTTGTCATCCCATCATGGAAAAGTGCATTAAAGCAGTCTTCCCCAACTTAGCATCCTCCCAGATGTGATGGATGCTAAGGACAATGGAAGATATGTCTGGAATTGTTCAACTAGAAAATATGTTTTCCTGATCTGACCTGATTATCTGTAAAGACTGTTTTTAAGATTGAATGATATATAGGCAAGGAGAAACTATGAACAATCACCAGCCAGAAACTAGTCCATGATAAATCCCAGATTGATCTGGAAACTACTATCAAGGTTCCAGGTGACAGGGAGACATGGGCTTCTCTGGACAAGGAGATTCATTTATCATACAGGATTCCTATATATTTTATTTTATTTCTGATATCTGTTGCTTTATTTCTGCTTCCTCCCACACTGACCTTGGATTTCCAGTGTTTTTATTGCTGAAATGATGTTTAAAGAACACTTGGATAACCTTACTGCTTGATTGTTTCATGCTGCCAGTCTTCTCTCAGACTATTAGACTCTTGCAGAAAGAGACTCAAGGAGACAGCTCTTGTTAAGATTAAAATAAAGGAAACCAGCAACTGCAGACTAAGATTTAAAGTATAGATTTAGCAGGGCCTAGATTCAACCCTTATGTATTTTCACTTGCCTGTGTGCATCATGGGATGAGACTTGCTCACTTACCAAAGAAGTGGTTGACACTTCTGCAGTGCAGCATGCAAACATTTAGACAACCTGGTTAATGCTACAAAGACTTCCTAAGTTGAACCAAAGTTGAGAAAACATCTACAAAATGGTACTTTTTTTTTCAATATAATGTTACTGGGCTCTTTAGGGTATTTTATCAAGAAAGTACAATATTTTGATTCACCTGTGGCAGGTTTTTGAATAAATGTATCACCATCAGGCCTTGTTCCTCATCTCTTCCACTGGTGTGTTTTGGGTATTGGGTTTGTTAGTGATTTGTCTGTATAGATCTTGATGGTCTTGGACTTACAGAAAGGAGAGTCCTCAACTTTGTGCAGGCAGAGGGGTTTTTCATTTTCCCCCATCATTTAATTATATTTTGTCCAAATTCTTTATTTGTGCAGCTTTTTTCCCTCCCCTGTTGTAAAAAGGGGCAGTATGAAGACCCTGAAAAACATGACTCAGAATAACCTGAAAACTGTTAACAAAATACTTCATTTTCATGATTATCTCTGAAATTGGAGGGATCTTTACTGCCAATAAAATCCTCTTGCTTCTGTTTTGGACAGGAAGCCAACTCATCTTTCCAAGTGGAAGCATGGAGAGCATAATATTCATTAAGGAGGTTTAGATTATTATTATTTTTTACATTTCCACTATCGTGTGATTCATTACTATTTGAAGCACCACAGTCATGGATAGGAGGATCCATGAATTATTGTATTGAAATCCACCATCTCTTTCCCGTTCCTTTTTTGCTGCTATGTCTCAGCTGTGATAAAGGCTGACTGCTATTACTGCCAAAATTTGGGCTGCTTGCTGTATCTCTTACATCTTCCAGTAGTTCAATACTCTGTGCTTGGATGTCTTATATGGATCCATTCCAGGTATTGAAGGAAAACAAATGGCTGAAGACCACTTTATCTTAAGGCAGTGGACCAAACTATTAGTAGGTAATAGCTCAAATCTGCTGTAGACAGCTGGGCTAAGGGACAAGAACTGTTGTAAAGAACAGGGAAGAAGAACATTGGAAATTGCTGAAGTATTCTGAATTAACTGTGTCCAATGCTTAGAACAGACATATCAAACACAAGGCCTGGGGGCTGGATGCAGCCCGCAAAGTGGTTTCATGTGGCCCACGAAGCCATCCTGGAAACAGTAAGGGAATGGCCCCCGCTGCCTTGGCCCTGGCCCATGCCAGCCAGGAGCCAATGTACAATTTTTTTGCCCTCGTACCCATCATGAGCAACCTGGCTAAGGAGAGCAAGCACAACAGCAGCAGCCTTGAGGAGGAGATAAGTGCAGCTGGGTGCCCCCTTGAGGAAGTGGGGCTGGGCTTGGTGCTACGGGTGCTCAAGGGCCAGGCTGGGCATTTGACCTCTGCTGCCCAGGGCTCTGGGCAGTCCGCACCACCATCCAGCCCCTCCCGCATGGCCTGAGAGGAACAGTGAGGCTCTTCCAGTGGACCATGCCTTGGCACTTGCCCTGGTCCCACCCCCTTCTGCCAGAGACCCTCAGATCTGTCCCATTCCTGCCCAGGCCCCCACAGGCCCCCTTGATGTGAACAATATAGAGCTGGCCATGCCCACCCAGTAGGCCACACCCACTCCATCCACGCCCACCCAGTAGGCCATACCCACCCAGCCCCCCAAGGGCAACCGCAATGCTGTTGCAGCCCTCAATGAAATTGAGTTTGACACCCCTGACTTAGAATAAAAGCATAAAAGGAGTAGGGTTTGCCACAGGTTGACTGACTGGGTTGCTAGAGCTTGCTAGGGGCTGACTAATTGCAGAAGATGCCAACAAGGCTATTCTATAAATCCCCTGTCCATCTCACTAGGATAGGCAGCCAATTGTATTCTCCCCCTAGGCAATATCACAGAAAAGCTTGGCTCAAAGTGAAGAGCATAGCATTCACTCATTAAGAGGATCTGGTGTTATTTTTTTTTTCCTCCATCCATATCTTTGTGACGTTAATACTGTTCAGACTTGAAAAGAAGAACCATTTGCTCAGTCTGTCAATTTGCCTCCTATTAAGGTTCTGAATAATAGGTAAAAAAGGATCAGCTTCTATTTGTCGGTTTTGTTGTTAAGGGTTGTTAGCTATTCAGAGATCAAAATCACAGTCTCTGTAGTAAGAGGAGTGAGTCTGGTCAGCAAATCTATATCAGAGTTTACGTGGGCGAGGGAGCCTAAGTTAAACATAGCAAAACTGGGGAAGAGCAGTATTATTAATTAAAGTCTCCGTCAGATCTTTATCAGAGTTATTTTCATCATGTTTACATGCCTAGTTCTCATTATCCTCCCCAGTTGCTTAGTGCAGCCTATATGTTTATTTATTTGGAGATTGTTTCAAACATGGGAAGCCTGAAACAAGCATCAACATTTCCAATTTCTGCCTTGGTGCCCAGAGCTTTTCCTGCAACAACTTTTAAATTTTGTTGCTTTTCGTAAAGTTGCTGCTTTGGTGGATTTGGTTAAGCAGTTTCTCAAAGACTGGGCTGTCCAGATAGATAGTTTGAAATACAGGAAAAGAAAACTATTTTCTACTGTAGAACCTTGAAAGGATATTACAATTTTGCCGTTGTTTTCCATCTCCCACTCAGTCAATTGACAAAGACTTCTTAGTCCGTCATCTTTCGTAGCACATACATGCATCTTTATTTATGATCAAAGATCAAACACAAATTTGTAACACGCTGTTAACTCTAATGAGAGCCCATTCCATCCAAGGCATCATGCTGAATAATCTGTTGTCACATTTTCTCAGCAGCTGTCTTCTTTAACACAATCACATAGGATAGGAAAGGCTGCAAGCAAGAGTAGAATTTTTAAATCAATGTATTTATCATATAGATTTATGTATCACCCAATCCCCATAACTCTTGGTGGGTTGTATCAAATTCATAATGTAAAATTGAAGCATTGCACCTTAAACACAGGCATCCCTGTACGTTATAGGACTCTATCTGTTTTCTTTAAAATCTGTCTTTGCTATATAAGGGAAGGCCACTATAATGGAAAGAAAAGGTTGCACATTGTATCACTGGATCCTTTTAGAAATCCAATTCCATAGGACTCTCTCAGGAAACAATTCTAAGTCTCTTTTAGGGTTAAGAAAAAAAGAGTGGGCTAAATAACAGTATTATGGGGTAGGATCTATTTCAAAATTTATAGATTCATTTTATATTGTTAAACTTCAGAAACACAATCCTTTGTTTAGGCTTCTATTTTTTTTTCACATGATGCGATGATGGCAAAATGATTTGAGTATGTTTCCATAATTCATTGATACATCCAGAGCAGTCTTTTAAGGGAATATGTATTCTCAATGGTATATGAGTATGATGCTCTTTTATCTTACCTGACTATATTTTGGACTTAAAATCATCATCTTGCTTAAGTCTATAATATTTATTTTATTCCTGCATACATGTATTATTATGTGAATCATTCCCCCTATTTTTTTTTATTATCTAAGTGCTGTATTAATTTCTTGTTTTTCCCCCCTACTTTCGGGCTTTCATTTACATTTTGACCCTTCCAGGAATAACAATAGCTAAAGCTATCATTTATAGTTAATAACTATAATTAAAACTATAGATGTTTTCTGAGGTTTTCGCGGGTGTTTGTATGTAGGTCTTTGGTTGTTCGGGTTTTCTCCCGCGTAAAATTGGAAGTGTCTTGGCAACGTTTCGACAAAGTCCCATTCGTCATCTTCAGGCTGGTGTTTTCAGATTCGTGCTCCTCGAAGCACGAAGCTGAAAACACCAGCCTAAAGATGACGAATGGGACTTCGTCGAAACATTGCCAAGACACTTCCAATTTTACGCGGGAGAAAACCCGAACAACCAAAGACCTACAAAACTATAGATGGCTATAGCTTGAGATTTCTGTCTTCTACCATACATTTTTCCTTGGATGTCTTCTGGATCAGCACCACCACCATCAATTCACTCCAATCATAACCTAGATTGAACACCCATCTGTTGTACATCTGCTTTAAGGTTGACAGCTAATTTTCAAGGATCAAAGCATTGAGGTCTATAAATTGTTTATTCCTTTCTAAGGACTGCTAAATTTTAAATCAACTGTGGGTGGTTCCTTGAGCTTCAGGAACAATTTGCCACAGCAAAGTAAAACTGTAGATTAAACTCCCATTGGGACTCTATTAATCTTGTTAAGTTTGGTTCCTTTGATTGTTGACTTGAAAAAGGAATGGCCCACCAGATAAACTGCTCAAATAATGGAATAATTTCTGAAATGAATCTCTTTCTCTCTTTGCAAATGCATCTACATAGCCAAGCCAGATGACCAAATCTGTCGTGCACGTTTTAAAGAGTAGTTTGTTTACACAGCACTATGAAGAAAACTGCAGCTTTTTCTTAATATATACAAATTACCAACCTTTGTGGTTTCTCTTATTTCTGCAAAGAAAGCAAATTGTTTCATCTATCACAATTGTGCTGGAGGAATCTTCAGAAGCGAGGAGTATCATCAAAAGTCAAGTGAAAGTTGTGTCCACCTATTGACTTGTTTGGCCCTTCTGACAGTTATATTTTTCGTACACATAATTATTGCATTTTTCAATTATAATATTCAGAAATAGATTACTCTGTAGTATGATTCACCCTGAGAGTACTGCAATTATAGAATATAAATGAATGGGGGAAAATTAGAATTAAACATTGTTTTTTGTGATTAGGCTAATTAAGCCTGACTAAAGATCTCACTTTTAATTTCAAGGTGGATTTCAGCCCAAGCCTTTGCAGACTTATGGAGCAATGTGCAACATTAATAGCAGATTTTTTGGGAGTTCAGATGGCAAGTAGTTACCTGTCTCCTATATAGTAGTAGTAGTAGTAGTAGTAGTAGTAGTAATAATAATAATAATAAGAAGAAATAAAAAGACTGTGGCAAAAGCAAGCAAGGGTAGTACCAATAGTAATAGACTCCTTGGGTGCAATCCCAAAACAACTGGAGCACCACTTGAACACCATTGGCATTGATAAATTCGCTATTAGTCAATTGCAAAAGGCGGCCTTACTAGGAACTGCTTCCATCCTGCGACGATATCTGTAATACCATCAAACATCCACATCTGCCTATCCCAGGTCCTGGGTAAGGACTCGATAGGTAGACAAAATGCCAAATCCAGTCTGAACATCTGGCTGACTGTGCGATGATCCATAATAATAATAATAATAATAATAATAATAATAATAATAATAATAATAATAATAATAATAATAAAGTTGGAAGGGACCTTGGAGGTCATCGAGTCCAACCCCCTGCTCAGAAACCCTATACCATTTTGGACAAATGGCTGTCCAGTCTCCTCTTAAAAACTTCCAGTGTTGGAGCATTCACCACTTCTGGAGGCAGGTTGTTCCACTGCTTAATTGTTTTAACTGTGAGGAAGTTTCTCCTTAGTTCTAGGTTGCTTCTCTCCTTGGTTAGTTTCCATCCATTTCTTCTTGTCCTGCCTTCAGGCGCCTTAGAGAATAGCTTGACTCCCTCTTCTTTGGGGCAGCCCCTGAGATACTGGAAGACTGCTATCATGTCCCCACTCGCCCTTCTGTTCATTATTAAATCACTGCAAGAATCCTAAGGATTTCCATAAAATAAATTCATATTCTCTCCCCTTTCCAAGAAATTTTGCAAGCAATTCTTCCTTCATGAAATAAATTAAAAAAAATTGTGAAAGTACGGTGCAAGAGAATTTTCTACTTAATTCTAGTTTTTCTGTTTTTGTTTTTCACTAGCTCTGGATTTAGTTCTTAGTTCTTTTTGTCTCAGTATATAGAATTTCAAGATGTTTGGGGCCTCAGGAAATGTTCTCTCCAGCAAAGTCTTATCACCTTTGAAATGATCGCAACTGAAGTGTTCTACCTTTGACCCAAATTGTTTTTCTATCTCTCCCAGAAAATTCACCAAATTCACTAAAATTCACTCAAACTTTGGTAGAAAATCGCTGAGAAAGAGAAATATGCTTTCCTGTTTTTTTTTCATGCACAGGCACCCAATTGTTATTGTTGTTCAGTCACAAAATTAGTTTGAATCTTCACAACTCCATGAACCATAGCAAACCGGGTCCCTCTATCCTCCACTGTCTCCTGGAGTTTTGTGTTCATTGCGTTCATGACACTATCTAACCACCTCATCCTCTGCCGTTCCCTTCTCCTTTTGCCTTCAGTCATTCCCAACATTGGGGTCTTCTCCAATGAGTCCCCTCTTCCCGTTTGGTGACCAAAGTATTTGAGCTTCAGCATCTGTCCTTGCAAAGGAGAGTCAGGATTGATTTCCTTTAGGAACATACATACATACATACATACATACATACATACATACATACATACACAAACATAAAACTTTCTTCCCTCAGCCCATCCAGATAAAAACTCCGTAGGATAACCCAACTTACTCCTTATCACCCTAATTAAAATAAACACACAACATTTAAAGTGAAGTCAATAGACGTTTGTCAGCTTCTGTTTAGCCACTAAAAGATAAAATGCCGCCATTAGCCCCTTTGGAGAAAATACAAGCAAAGACATGACAAATAGGTCCAGTTCATTACAGTTATATCTTTAAGAAAGCGCATCTGAGCATCATGCTATCCCTGCTTGTTAATTAGCATGAAATGTCTGCAGTGGGCTGTAGATGATGGGCAAGGACTAGGAAGAGGCAGGCAAAATGTGGAAGGCAAATGTGGAATAAACCAGCCTAACTGTAAATGGATTGGACATCCAGGAGATGGGCCCAATTAAAGAACCTCTTTGCTATGGGAAGCCAATGGACCTCATCAGCCACAGTCTGGTAAAAGCTCCCTCTGGACGGCTGAGCAGGCTCCATATTCGCAATTGTGCTCTAAACATTTTTTTCTTAATTGCCTTTACTTTCCCACCATCTGGCTTCACACCTCGTTAGCTGAAACTGCCACTCTGCCTCCTGATGATGGCCTAATGGCAGAGGATGGGGAGTGGTTTTGCCTTAAATCGGCATGGATGTGCCTACCAGGAGCTGGAATACAGTTGTTTTCCTTGCTGGCCTCTGAGCAGTAGATTCCTTGCACTCTGCTCAGGGAATGCAATGCCGACTTTTTCTCGGCTCGCCCTCATGTGGAACGTGTCTAACCATCTGAGCCTGCTGTCTGCAGAATGTTGGAACCACTTTTGGGAATGGGAGGGGGAATGTGATAGAGGTGTATAAAATTATCATGGCAAGTCCAAGGGAGCGAGATAATTTGGCTTCCGCCCATAGCAGCTGTTTGGAATTTAGCCCAGGAGGGCTGGGGAAAGGGTGGGCAATGTAGAAAGCTCAGCTACTTGATGAGCAGAAGGATAACTTTATATTTTAAAATAGCCAGAAATCCTGAGAAAGAAAGAAAAAAGAGGAGAAAAAGAGTTTGCAGTTTGGGGAAACGTGAGAGTCATGCCTCTCTCTGTTCATAGCAAGGGTTATTGTAAAGAGGACAGTGTCATGTCTTAATAACAGTTATTTCATTGGTTCCACTATAGAGTTTCTTTTCACAGGAGTAGTAGCAGGTACTACTTTCAGTATCATCCATAGCTTGGCACTCTATTTGTCTGTCTGTCTGTCTGTCTGCGCCTGTGTGTCTGTCCCAAGACAGAATTGTTGTCTCTTTTTCCTCTTAGTTAATGGCAGTAAGGCCATGTGGAGGGTTGCACACACATAGTGTCACATTGTTTTGGGGAACAAACCTTTGAACTGAGACCTTAGCACCCTCACCTCTATTTCCATCAGTCTATAAAATTGTAGCTAGGTATTTTTCTCCATCTGGGTCTGACCTTTAGTTTGTACTACTGCGAACAGACCTAGCTGGGAGGGGAGAAGAGAACAAATTGGATGGATCTGAATTTGAAATCCCAACTAATAGCTTTCAGAAGTGGACAATTTGGTAGCTATGCACCATCATATTGATAGTCCTCAGATCAGCCAAATTCGGTCATTTTGAATGACAGTCACTCACCAAATATCAGCAGCAGAATCTTTAGGTGTGGAAAAGTCACAAAATAGGAGTTAGGGATGCTTCTGGGTTAATTTTAGTTTCCTCTGCTTCATCTTACTAAAGAGTTAGACTTAATACATCTACAATCACATAGTAACAGAATTGAGAGAGGTTTTTGTGGACCCGAGGGAACATGGTTTCGTGTGCTGCCTGCATCCCATGGATGGAGCTTTTCTTGTTTGTGTGGCCCAGGTTCTGGTGTGCCATGGACCAGTGCCAGTGCACAGATGGGGGTTGGGGACCCCTGCCCTATACCATTCCAGACAAATGACTGTCCAATCTCTTCTTAAAAACCTCCAGTGATACATAGTTGCAGATATCAAGACCAAGTCATCTTGTGGCAACTTGGTCAACATCTATACTAAGCCTATGGCTTCATTTTGTGTTGTGTGTATATGCGAGAGTGCACATAGGAACTGTTTGAGAAGGAGAAAGGTTATGAAATCCATCCGTATGTCTCCCATATATATCCATGAACAGATCAATGTGAATGTGTTGCAAGAAAATGACTTCCATGCTGCCATGATGAAATTGGAGTTTGACCTAAAGGCTAATCTGAAGTGATAAATAAACTGAGCTGACAAGCCAATAGATATCTGAAGAGTTTCATGAAAATCCACGGATATAAGTATAATTTGAAGTTGCTGTGTTAAATATTTCCATATTCTAAACATCTGGTCTGCCTGGCTTTGAATGAATTATTGCTAATGTTGGTCTTCTGCACTCTTTGAGTGGACAGCCTTGGTTTGCTGAAAAGGTTTGCCTCAGGATCCATCAAAAAGATAACTAGGGTTATCTTGTATAATATAAGAAATGTCCTTTATAGATAGTCCTTGCTTAATGATGTTCAGGATTATGACAGACTCCCCAAAAGTTACCTACGAGCCTTTCCCGAAGTTACGACTGCTGCATTTCCCCTCATGGTCACGTGATCACATTTTGGGTGCTTGGCAACAGACTTGCACTTATGTCTGATTGCAGTGTTTCGCAGTCACGTGACCACAATCTGCAACTTTTATGCCAGTTTCCAGCACTTTTTTCCAGAAAAAAAAAACACATTTCAATTTGCTTTATAATTGTATGGTTTGCTTAATGACTATCTGGTCCATTTAATGACCATGGTAATTCATTTTACGACCATCATAAAAACAGTTGTAAAATCAGGTCAGGTCATGTGGTCACTTGCTTAACTACCACAACAACTTACAACAGAAATTCCAGGCTCAGCTGTGGTTGTTAAAGCGAAGACTTACCTGTATTATCATTAATCTTTGTTTCTTATAAAAGAAATTTTCCCCTTACTTTTTTTCATGGTAACTGAAAGAATTCCTTTATGCCCCCTTGCATTTCTGAAGGAATAGCACCATATGAATCTAAAACAACAAGAAAAATCAATAAAAATAAAAGCCTGCATGAGAAGAAGCAAAAATAGGCATATGCTTATATAAGAATTTGCATCTTAATGTACAGTTTGATCTTATTCTACCAATTATTAACTCAGTGTCAGTGTCAGGTTCAAAATTATCTCAAATACTGTATATTCTAGAAAAAAAATTGAATCCAGCAAACACACAAATAGATTTGGAATGCCTGAAACAACCAAATAATTGTATATAGATTTGGAATGCCTGAAATGATCAAATCATTTTATTATATCTAATTTGCCATATCTCATAATTAACATAACATTCCTAACTCCCAAGAATTGGGTTGTTTTCCACAACTTCATATACACAGTTTTAACTGATACATTATGTAAAGAGTGTGTTTTTCACTTTAATTACTCTTTCTGTAAAACACATTAGCAAAAAACCCTTTAGGGGGTCAATAAATATTGTTTCTTGCTTTATTGCATTTTCAGCTTTGAATTCAGACTTACTTTCCCCCAAACCAAAATCCCTTTGAAAACTCCTACTTATTTATTGAGACTGGGTGGTAGAAAATTTGAAACTTATATCAGATATAAGTTGTTGTTTTTAAAGATATTTCACTTTTCTAAACTGCTCTTCAATCAAAAAAGACAGCAAGTCTTTCCCCCCATTTTTTTGGGTAATTCATTACTTTATTGTATAAAAGATCCAATTAATACATTCCAGAATTCAGATATTAGCTAGGTACAGTGGTATTTCTACAATAGCCTAAATTTTCCTTGACACAATAATAATTTGATAAACTTTTAAAGATCAGAAAACATTTACATCAGTGTAACTTAATTCTGACTTGTTAATGACCATAAAGTTACTTGACTTGTACAATTAAAGCTAAGTGTGGCATTGATATCGCACCCTGCATATAAATTATTTTGTAATATAATAAGGATTACTGTTTGTAGCTTGGTACATAATACTGAGATCTCCAGTTTATAATTGTTACTGTTTATGAATATTCCAAAGAAGGAAAATAGAAAACAAAACAAAGATTAAAGGGGAAAAAGCTGTTTTGAGAAATAGATAAGTTTATACTTAACCGACAAGATGACAATTCTTGAGTTCCATTTTCCGTTTATCCCTTTACAATCCCAAAATGCAAAGAACTGGCATTAAATTAATCTGTTTAAATTGCATGCACAGTGACACTCATCTTCCTTCCTTCCTTCCTTCCTTCCTTCCTTCCTTCCTTCCTTCCTTCCTTCCTTCCTTCCTTCCTTCCCTTTGTTTCTTTCACTGCAGTTTCCTGCTTCTTCAATTTCACCAGTCCATCTGGGATTGTGCTCTCCCCGAATTACCCGGAGGAATATGGCAGTAGCTTGCACTGTGTCTGGCTAATCATCGCAAAACCCGAAAGTCGGATCCATTTGGCTTTTAATGATTTTGACGTGGAGCCTCAGTTTGACTTCTTGGCAGTGAAAGATGGTGGAACAGCTGAATCACCCACCCTTGGGACGTTCTCTGGAAACCAACTCCCATCTTCTCTGACCAGTAGCGGTCACGTTGCCAGGTTGGAATTCCAGACAGACCACTCCACTGAGAAGCGTGGCTTCAATATCACATTTACCAGTAAGTCAACCGACGGCAAAGGCCAATGCTGTGTGAACAGGTGTGCAAGGAAGCATCCGGGGCACTTTTTATCTCTTTGTTCTTTTGAATCAGAGTGGCAGCTAGGAAAGCACGGATCAGTACAAATGCTACAGTTGGTAAATCAACATTTGGTCTGATGGAGTTTTATTTTGTTTTCTCCAGGGTATTTCTCGTGGTAGAAGGCTTCCACCCTTAGCCAGCCTTAAATAATAAATTAAATAGATAGCTGATATGCTACACAAGAAAACATGACCATCTAGCTTCATATTTACGAGCAGGAGTCATTTGGGTTCTGCAGAAGTTCCATTGGGGTGGGGACAGTATTCTAATTGTGTGTGTGTGTGTGTGTGTGTGTAGGGAGCGGGCATCTGTGTGCCATTTGTGAATAGTCAAGTCTTCTGAAGGAAATAATAATAATAATAATAATGATGATGATGATGATGATGATGATGATGAAATTGGAAGGGACCTTGGAGGTCATCTAGCCCAACCCCCTGCTCAGGCAGGAAACCCTATACCATTTCGGACAAATGGCTGTCCAGTCTCTTCTTAAAAATTTCCAGTGTTGGAGCATTCACCGCTTCTGGAGGCAGGTTGTTCCACTGGTTAATTGTTCTCACTGTCAGGAAGTTTCTCCTTAGTTCTAGGTTGCTTCTCTCCTTGATTAGTTTCCATCTGTTGCTTCTTGTCCTGCCTTCAGGTGCTTTGGAGAATAGCTTGACTCCTTCTTTGTGGCAGCCCCTGAGATATTGGAAAACTGGTATCATGTCACCCCTTGTCCTTCTCGTCATTAAACTAGACATACCAAATTCCAGCAACCATTCCTTATATGTTTTAGCCTCCAGTCCCCTAATGATCTTTGTTGCTCTTCTCTGTACTCTTTCTAGAGTCTCAACATCTTTTTTACATCGTGGTGACTAAAACTGGATGCAGTATTCCAAGTGTGGCCTTACCAAGGCATTGTAAAGTGGTATTAATACTTCACGTGATCTTGATTCTATCCCTCTGTTAATGCAGCCTAGCACTGTGTTGGCCTTTTTGGCAGCTGCAGCACACTCCTGGCTCATATTTAAGTGAATGTCCACTAGCACTCCGAGGTCCCATCAAATTCACATGGTCTCCAATCTTGCACAAAGCAATGAGCGGTAGCTGCAATAAAACCAGTAATAAAACATTTTACAAAACCAGATTAAAACAATATAACATAAGTAAAAACAAGACTACAGCGGGTGAAAAGGTTTGTCTCCTGTGTCCCATCAGATGAAACTCCTTAATAGATGGGACCTGCAAAATGTCTCTCCTGCCAGATGTGATAGGATAACAGAATAATAGAGTTGAAAGAGATCTTAGAGGTCTTCTAGTCCAATATCCTGCTCAAACAGGTGACCCTATACTTTAGAGACAAGTGTTTGTCCAGTCTCTTCTTAAAAACTTCCAGTGTTGGCGCACCCACAACTTTTGAAAGCAAATGGTTCCACTGGTTAATTGTTCTAACTGTCAGGAAATTTCTCCTTAGTTCTAGGTTGCTTCTCTCCTTGATTAGTTTCCATCTGTTGCTTCTTGTCCTGCCTTCAGGTGCTTCTTTCTGGCAGCCCCTGAAATATTGAAACACTGCTATCATGTCCCCCCTAGTCCTTCTTTTCATTAAACTAGACATACCCAGTTCCTGTAACCATTTTTCATATGTTTTAGGATGGGTAGATGTAATCAGGGAGAGGTAGTCTTTCAGATAACCCATCCCTATCCCCATTTAGGGTTTAAAAAAATAAAAACCAGCACCTTAAATTGGGCCCAGAAGCAAAGTGGTGACCAACCAACTCAGAATGCATCTACCACATGCTCTTGAAATTTAAAACTGTCATTTGATCCAAGAGATGATCACTACTGTACTTTCACCATATTTTCTAGCATATGGAGCCTCTGTGCATATCTTCCTTTAATTTATGTTGCTGAATATCAATTGCTCGAGAAATCTTTTTAAAATGCAAATTGCCCTTCTTTCATTCTTTGACATGTCAATTTCTCCAGTTCTTTAATGTATTTTCTCCCCATTGTAAATTCTCTCTATCCTTCCTAGTATAGCTAGTGTTATTTGTTTGCAACTATCTGTTCTGCATCCTCTTTTCAGATAATTTTCAGGTAAATTAAACCTCCTAAGTGAATGGCAAATGTCAGCATCACTTGATGTTAATATGCTTTGCAGCTGCAAACTGCTACTGACTCCCGAAGGGATCTATGGCATATATACATATTTGTAGCTTTTGAATATTTAAGGCCCGACTGCATACTTTGACTAAAATCTGGAAATCCCTGTTTTCACATCTTTGCAGAATGAGAAATAGCATAAGCAGGAGCTACAATTAAGTTAAAAGATGTGTTGCAAGTTTCCCTGAATTGATTGATGTGGCAAGTGAACAGATTTCGGTTCAGTTTTTAATTCTGCAGTACAGGAAGACCTCGACTGACAACCACAACTGAAGCTGCCAGAATTTTCATTGCTAAGCAAAGTGGTTGTTAAGTGAGTCACACCTGGTTTAATGATTTATTTTTTTGGCTAGAGAGAGAGGGAGGGAGGGAGGGAGGGAGGGAGGGAGAGTGTGTGTCTGTGACCATAATTAAAACTAATATAAAATAACAAAAAGAAAAAGAAATCAAAAAGAAAGCTCAAAGTACAAGAAGGGGAGAGAAGTAAAAGGAAAAATAGAAAAGAAAGAAAGAAAAAAGGTACAAAGGGGTAGCTTCCAATCTTCTTTACAGCAATTATAAATGCAATTATAAATTTATTTCTTACTCTATAACCTAACACTCTTCTTTCTATAATCATCCTGTCTGATCATTAAAACCAGAAATCCTGTTTATTTATTTTTTTGTCTTTTATGCAAAAAGGAGTTTCCACTCAACAGTAAACTTAGATCTTGTCTTTTCCCAGATCAAAGAAGTCAATTTAGCCATCTGAGCAAGTTCCATTAACTTCACCAACCATCCCTCTATTGTGGGTAGCTTCAAATCTTCCCATCTTTGTGGAACCAAGCCTTTGTATCTTTCCCATATTTTGCATGGAAGGTCATGCTTTGCAAGTCCTCCACTTGTGGATAGATTTGATCTGGGCAAAGCACTATCTGATACATCCTGCCACTTATGCCATATAGAGCTTTGTAGGTCACATCCAATACTTTGACTTAGGCCTAGAAATCTGGTGGTAGCCCATGCAGTGATTTCATGATCACTGTTATCGTGCAATGGTTGAATTGGCCCACTAAATTGGCCCACTAAGATTCCTGAAACAACCAAACCCTGTATAAAGTGAAGAAACAACTTTGTTGCCTATAGCAAAACAACAAGAGCAATCATTATTTTTGGATCCTCTTAATTCCAAGCTTTTCATAGTCAAGTGAATGGCAGTTTCACACAGCAATTTGCACTCAAGCTCTCTCCTATAATTTTCTATGGAACACAATTAGATTGACTTGGCAAGAATGATAAACGACCTTTGTTACAACGGTGGCTAACAGCTCTACAAAATTAATGGGATTTCTGGTTGCCGACTGCAAATCTGCTATTATTAAAAAATAATTTGTCATGCTGGATTAGAGGACAGGTTCATCAAAGTCAGCTAACCTATATTTTTTTGGGGGGGGGAGTTGAGGGTTTTTTGTTTTTTTTGTCATTTAGTTGTTAGGGGTCCCTGGTCTTTGCTTAAATTGTTGTTGGTAAAGTTTTAAAAGTATAGATTTGGGTTGAGAGTAAGAACGTTATTCTTGTCACAATATGCGTGGACAAGCTGCCTCAAATCTTAGAAAGATGTTAGATATACTTTGCATGTGGCAAGTCTCGGATTCATCCCCTAACTTCGCCAAATGGAATTGGCAAAACATTCTTGCCTAAAACTCTGGAGACTTCCTTCATGCAAACAATCTTACTCTTCCCAAAAGAAAAAATATATATAATTGTAATGACAAGAACACCATCTAATTGTTATGAACATATTGAATAGAGTCTTTTAGCTCTCCTGAGATATAAACTGTTGTTATTGAATCCTGATTCCATGAATACAATATTCAGTTTCTGATGCTTCTTTTCTCGCAGTTGTAAACCTAGATGCCAATAATAGCAAATGGATTCAGTCTATGTAGCAAGTTATATAGAAGATACCTGCAAAGATGAATAGAAATCCAATAAATGTTGATATTTTAAAATTCCCACTTATTTAGATTAAAATGGGGGAAAGGAAGTCCAAAGCAAGCTACTAAGGACAGAAACTTCATAAATTCCTAACAATAGTAGCTCATACCTGGAGCTACTCACCCACATGATGAAATGGTATAATTAATTGTTTGTCAAACCTCTAAACATTTTATTTGATAAAGTAGTGTACTTGTAAGTGCAAAGTGTCTGTTTTTGCGTGCAAAAATGATCTGCTTCAAGAATTCTGAGAGTATTTTAAGCCTCAAGAAACAACATCTCAAGCTGAGAAGAGTAAATGTAAAGTTAAGAGGGAGGGAGGGAGGGAGGGAGGGAGGGAGGGAGGAAGGAAGGAAGGAAGGAAGGAAGGAAGGAAGGAAGGAAGGAAGGAAGGAAGGAAGGAAGGAAGGAAGGAAGGAAGGAAGGAAGGTGTGCTAAAGGCCTATATTATTGGCATGTGTTAAGGCGTTGAAAACTTTACTTTCTAATTTGGTATTCAATACCTAGCCATTTTCTCAGGGCAACTTTTATGTCATATGAGTTATGGATTAAATATTTATAGCTAGAGATGCACAGATTTTACTTTGTTATTTTATAGTTTTGTGAATCACTTTAGAGACAATTACTTCTGTCCTGTGTCAGAATTGAATAAGAAAACTAAGTGATTATTCCGGCTTGATTCTGGATATTATAAAGACATTCCTCTAATTATGTTATGCCATGTTTATTTATTCATTAAACAAATTTTTATAGCCACCCAACTCACATACAGTGATTCTGAACCTATCAGTTTGGGGAGCCTCACACTGAGAGACTAGGGACAAGTCAAGTCATTTGCTCCTACCCAACAGTCAGCCTTCACAGCCAAGTTCTTAGCACTCCAGATACTTAACCCCATATTTGGCTTACTTGGTGATAGGTTCTCAGATACAGCTCAACTTTTTTCTTTTTTCATACAGAAAATGAGTGAGTAATGAATGAGTAAGTCCATTCACTTGCCTCCTGCAGTACACATAAATGGAACCCTTTTTACAAGCCTATGCTCCAGGGGTTAAATTCTAGGTTTTCTTCATACCTTTCTAAGTCAACTGAGGCAATTCTGTTGATGGTCTCTATGACACCTGACCTGTGATGGAATAACAGCACTTTTGAGTGTGGAACTGCTGGTTTCTACCCCACCAGCTTCATTCCATACACCAAACTACTTAATAGCATTGTTATTATGGGGGAAAAATTAGAGGACTGAGTTTTTCCCCATAATAATGGCACCCTGAGTTTCTGGAGGAAAAGAAGGATATGAGTCTAACAAACATATGTGCAAAAGTGGTGGTCTCTCATCAAAGCAAAATCAGGGCAACCTTCTTCTTCCTCCTTCTCTTCTTGCAAATCATCTTTGTATACCCATACAAGAAAAAACAACATTTTTCTTTCTTTCTATGAACTATATCAGGGCTTTTCAATCTTTTCACCCATTGTACCACTTTTAGGATATGGTAATATCCAAGTACCACCAGTCACCTAGTAAGGTGTCAAAAACTTGATGACAAAAAAAGGAGAAAGAAAAAAGTGATAAAGTACAGGTAGTCCTCGACATACAACAGTTTGCTTAATGACTGTTTGAAGTTACAATGGCACTGAAAAAAGTGCCCCCAAGCCACAATCGAGCAAGACACCTGTCTGCCCACCCGGGGGCGCTCTTCCTCCTGTCCGAGGTTTTCATTGTTGTGAACATTTCTGTTGAGGATTGGCAGTGGGGGTGGAGTGGGAGGGGTGTTTGGTTTTTATTCCGACCATCTGCTGGGTGGTTGCAGCAGGTTTTGGTCACTTCACATGACCCTGGGACACTATGACTGTCATAAATATGAATCAGTTGCCAAGCATCTGAATGTAAATCACAAGACCCTGGAGAGGCTGCAACATTCCAGCTGATCGGCGCTTCTTCTGGGCTCAGCAGAAGCACAGGATCAGCGCTGAGCTCCAGCTGGAGCCTGGCGCTGATCCTGGCGCTTCCGCTGAGCCCTGACAGCCCTGCAGCTCCAGCCGTCTCTCGCTCAGGCTTGTCCAGTGCTGCCACAGGTTCAGCTCATTTCCCTCCCCCCGCTACTTTTCTAGGATGGTTGCGTACCACCTGCCAGGTGCCAATGTACCACAGGTGGTACCCGTACCACTGGTTGAAAAGCCCTGAACTATATAATCTTCTGTCTTGATATGATGTATCCCATTTTAAGATTATAAGTATAAAAACTTACATTCCTACAATGCAAAAATCTAAACTACTTCTATCAAATAAACAAACAAATAAGCCTGAGGTTCACATTTGTTTCTCCATCATATGGGTCAATCAATCAATCAAACATTTATTACAATCAAAGGCCTATGCAATTAAAAATACTCAAAAGAGTTCCTACTTAAAAGTTCTAGAATAAAATAATGAGAAACAACAAATAAAATCTATGTTGAAAGCATAATTTGGCAGCCTGTCTATCAGTTGCACATAAACAAAAGCATAACCTAAGCTATAATGTATTATTAATCGTTAAATTTTAAAAGCCTATAATTATTAGGTACTAAAATACAACAGGATGGTATCAAAAATATCAATTTGGTGCATTAATTATATAAAATTATTATAATGGAGTATTCATCAAGTTCAGGGAATCTTTAGTGTTGCTGTGCAGAATCTGCTACCTATGATGTGACTACAATCTGTTTGTTTTTAAGCAACCACTGAAGATCAACGGTATCGGACCAGCCGGGATATCTATTAATTATTGGGAAAATACATTTTGTTTGAACGTCTCTATAAAAAGAGCAATGAAGAAAGATGTTCCCAGAGGTTTCCACCTCTCCAAAATCCCAGGGACAGAGTCTTTCAGCCAATGGTGATCATATGGATCTATAGCAGTGATGGCGAACCTTTTAGAGACCAACTGCCCAAAAACTGCCCCACCCCTGCCCTGCCCCTGCTCTGCCCACCCTCATCCCACCCACCCTCATGGCCATCCATAGCCCACTGCAGATCACCCAGGCAGCCCTGCAGTGCCATGGTGGCCACGCCCTCCGCCTGCGCCCCTCGGCATCATCTGCTGCCAGCTGCCATGTGCTTGGCTGCGCTTCCCCGTGTGGGCCACACCCTGGGGTGACTCTCCTCCAAGGGGACTGCTGGTGACGACAGGGCTGGGATGGGAGGCAGGGCTGGGATGACGGCGTGCGTGCCCACAGAGAGGGCTCCGAGTGCCGCCTCTGGCACTCGTGCCATAGGTTCACCACCACTGATCTATAACTTCATATAACAAGTGGCTTCATTCAGGCAAGCACCCACAGGTCCTTCTCACTAACCCAGATAGAGTCTTCAGGTCCACATTGGAGATGCTTTTCAGACTGGCAAGATTGCTAACGGGAGGCAGCAGATAGCAAAGGAACAAAAGGTTTTTTTGAAGCCCATGAATGTGTTAACCCAGAATTCCTCTCTGAAGACAAGAAGCCTAAGGCAGAGGGCCATTTTGTTTGGGGTAAAATGCATTTGCTTCACCGTGTCTTCTTGTTTCTTTCCAGCCTTCAGACACAATGAGTGTCCTGACCCAGGAGTGCCGGTCAATGGGAAGCGCTTTGGTGATAGCCTCCAACTTGGCAGTTCAGTCTCTTTCCTATGTGATGAAGGCTTCATAAGGACCCATGGCTCAGAAACAGTCACCTGTGTCTTGAAAGAAGGCAATGTAGTTTGGGATAATGCAGTCCTGAGATGTGAAGGTAAATTGCCATGTTGGCTTGTCATTTTCTTGGTTGTAACTTTTAAGAGACGGTGAGAAATAAATATAAGAAGTATCTATGGAATGGGGGGCTGTAAATTTTGATGCAAACTGATGTAGCTGCTATGGCATCTGGAGGGTGAGGGGAATCAAAGTAGGGAAGATGGTAGCTGTGATCAAATCCCCATCAGCTGTGATGACACCTGTAGATAAGTGGGCAGTCTTCAGTCAGGTGGTTGCAGACAGCATCTGGACTTTATAGCCCCCTCCCCATCTCTTGGATATCCCTGCAAGACTTACAGCTGCTTTGGTAGGATCTGCAGCTAGATTGGAGGGAGGTGTTAAGAGGGTGATTAGCTTAGAATCTTTGCACTGTAGAAAGCGGCGCAGGCCTGACATCCCACAGAATCCTGGATGCTGTATCTGACCATTCGCATGGGAATGCAGTCAGTTTGGTAACATTCATAAGTGACTAACGACACAGCTTCTGCTTGAGATGATTCACACACAGATCTGGCTGCTTGCACCAGACAAGCTGCTAGACTATTGAAAAAAATTACTGCACTCATGCTTTCTATCTCTGTCTCTTTGGCCTTTTGTTCTATTAAGTTTTCAGTGGAACTTAATACTATATTTAGATGCAGGTAGGTTACATTAAAACATTGTGAGATAAACTACATTTCGGTATTCATTTTTATGAGTGTAATTCCATGCCTTCTTGATTTCTTAATGGAGTTTGGAAATGACTAAAGATGAAATCATCTCAAATGGAAAAGAATTCGGTTTATTGATCCCTTGAGCTTCACTTAGGTCAGCTTTAGTTAGCTTCATTCCCTTAATTCTGTACACCAGGCAAAATTACCAAATGAAATATTCTCCCACCAGGAAAAAAAGCTGTAACTAAGAAAGAGTATCCCTCTGGAATACCCTGCCACCAAGGATGTTAATGACGAGCATAAAGACAGATGGAGAGTTTCAACTGAAATCCTATACAGAACGCTTCTTGCCCACGGTTTTATTAAATTCACTTATTACTCAGTTGGTGAGTTGTGGGTCCCCCAGGACTAATCCAGTGCAAATACTTTTTTTATGAAACAATTGTCCCATCAACCAATGTTGGGGATTATTGTCACAAGATTTAGTTTATTTAGGAAGATAACATTTACTTTCAAATAGTGTATCAATTTGCACCCAGCCAAAAAGCATGGCAGTCATGCTAGAACTGATGCATTGAATAAAAGAACAATTCGGAAGACTTCTGAATCTCATTTATCTTGGTGAATATAGTATCTGCCCCTTGTGAAAAAGCCTGCAAAAACTCGTGATACCTGATTCAGACCTGGGCCTTTCGGAATGGGGTAGATATCAACTTGCAGAGTCCTCAACCAATATGGGCTGTGGCCAAGCAGGATGGTTAGTAGTTGGAGAAAATTGACTTATTTGAAGTTATGACTGAGCAAAATGGAGAAAAGATTCAAAAAGGGAGTTTAAGTCACAGATGCAGTAGAACCTTCTCCTTCATCCCACCCTCAATCAAAGTTCTCTGTGGGCATTAGAATTTTCAGTTTCAAGGAAGCAAAGTGAAATGGGGAAAAAAAAATGTGGTTAGGAAGAATGTTAAACCTTTCTTCTCCTTAAGAGAACAGCCATTAATTCACATCCTTACCGTGGTTTGAATGCTGACACGCTGAATTCATGCTAAATAGCTCCAGAAATCAGTCTCTCCAAAATCACTGTTCCATCTCGCAATTTGGGGGGGAGGAGTAGAGGAAGAATGCAGTGAAGATTTTCTTTTCTGCTCAAAACAATCTAATATACTTTCCATGCTTGGACCAGAGAATGCAGATTGAACCCTTTGTGGCAGGCATTAATTAACAATAGCTTGAGCTTTCACAAGACCTATTGTACCTGGCTTGTACAAATCCTCACCATCACTGGAGGCCTTCAAAGAGGCAGAGATGATTTATATTTTTTACTGCGTGGTTTTTTCTCCAATACTCTTAGCCAAGGTGGACCACTTTGGTGTACCAAATAGTTGGATCAGCCTGAATTTCAAGCAGACACACTTAAAAGAACTAAGTGGATGTGATTTGCAAACATGTTATGACCTCAGTTGTGGTACTTTTACAACAAGCTGTGGCTAAACAAACCATGCTTAAATGTGGGGACCTACCCATTATATTTGCTGGCCAGAGCTCTTCTTTTAAAACACCAGCACCAGGGATGGTGGAATTGCAGCTGTTGGCTCAGTAGAGGTCAGGGGGTAGTAACATTCCAGCTTGGTCTCCAAATCAACTAGCCATTCTCCTTTCTGGATCATTCCAGAACAAGACTTCTGTCTTCTCCTAACTACCTCCCCTTGCTTCCCTGTCCAATTTCCTTGCTTGCTTTGTGCTTCATGCTAATAACGATTGCAATTACAACCTGCTTGTTCCACGTTATTCTTCCCCAGTCACAGGAAGTGTAAGATTTGCCATTTATCTGCTCTGCCTTTTCATTTCTTTTTGAAAAAAAGCATCAACATTGCTCACAAACTCTTCGCAGCTTTGTTTACTTTAGCTCCACTCTTGTTAAATCTCTTCTGAGTGGGTCATAGAAGCTTGCTAGTTCATGTGCCTTCTCACTCTTAGTTTATGAAAAGTATCAAAACCATTTCAAAATCCTTTTCATTCATTGACAGTTTTGATAACCTCATCACTATCAATGTGTCCTCCTTTATCCCCCATCTCTCTTGCTTGCCTTTGACTCACCCTCCAGTGTGAGCTCAATTAAATGCAATTTCTAATTAGCTTTTTTTTTAAATTAAATAAGGGGGAAATCTGTCTAGAATATTTAAGGTACTGTTCGATGTTTGAGGAATAAAAACCATCAGCAAAATGGGCAAAGCAAAGCATCTGGGTTTGAGAAAATGGGTGGAAAAGTGTTGCTTCGCAAAAATGTGGGAGACAATTGGTGGGTTATGCTCTGGAATTTGAAAATTATAGAGTTTTGGAAATCTTATTTGGAAATTATACAGTTTGAATACTGGGGGGAAAAAATGGGAGATTATGCTTTCAAGAAAAGATCCAGGAAAATCAGATTCTTTGTTAGTGAATTTCTTTCTTAGGCATACATAAGCTGTCAATTATTTTTTTTCCTAAAGCACAATGTTTGAATTACATATAATCTCAGTCTCACAAGGAATAAAATGCAAGGTATTTTTTTTTTCCTTACTACCCTAAGAACCACTGGCTTAATTAGCGCCTAGCCAACCTTTGTTAAGCCATCAATCATTGACAGATGTGTTTTACCTGTAACAAGTCTCTGTTCATTCCCAGCTCCTTGTCTGAAATCTTGACAAGCTATTGCAAGTCAGCATCAGTCGTGCTGACCTAACTAATAGACATAACCCAATTTAACATAGAAACTCTGAGGAAGTCCAGACAAGGCTAAGCTACAACTCCCGATGGGCTTTCCTAGCAATACTGATTGTAGGCCAGCAGAATCTGGAGAGCTGCAATTTAACACCATATATGACCTGGTGAGTGACAAGGAAAAGCTGCTCTGTCTCATAGTTACCATTCGTTCATGGCCACTGGACTGCCATGCTTGCAACCGTTTTGCAAGCCATCAACTCCAGGACCCTCACCTTTTCCCCACCCCTGGAAGTTCTAGTAACGGTCTGAGACATTGAGGATCAGTCTTTCAGCTTGGTTGATCCCTGAATTCTTAATAAATAGGGAGAGAGCCTTCTGTGACAAAATGAAGCAGGAAGGAGAAGTGTGCTACTGTTTTACAGTATTGCTTTTTTTTACTGATAGTTGGTTGTAACTTCTTTGTTTTTCTCCCTCTCCCTGATAGCTCCCTGTGGTGGCCACCTGACCTCGCCAAATGGAATGATCCTATCTCCAGGATGGCCGGGATTCTACAAGGACTCTCTCAACTGTGCATGGGTCATTGAAGCTCAACCAGGGTACCCAATCAAAATCACATTTGACAGGTGACCAACAATTGACTCATGTCAATAAAATTACGTTGTTGGACATGCCCTGAATGGCAGCTGGGTTATAAATTGTCTTGGAGAGTCCTTGGTGTGTTCTCTGAGCTTGGTGGTTTTCTTGCAATCATTTCATTACCCTTAACAGCGCTAAAAGGAAGCGGTTGATGTTGCCTAGATGGATAATGAAATGTCTGGAAGAAAACCGCCAAATTCAGAGAGCATCAATTGTCCCACAGTTCAACTCTGAGCTGCAAATATTCTCTTTTAAAAAAAAAAATAACATTTACTATCTGGATTCTTTTTGTCTCTCTCTGCTTGTGCATGTGTGTATTAGGTTGTGAAAAACTTGAAAAAAAATGTTTTTGCAAAAAGGCTATGATGCATTTTTAAAAGCTGTTTCGTTGAACCAAATGCCTTCCTTCACTGTTGAAAATAAAGCAAAATATTGTATTGTGTTTCTGAGGTTTCTTCCACCATGAGGCCAATTTAGCGGTTTCTGGCTCTTGAGTGCCTAATGGAGGGAGATGGGATGGAAAATCTTCAAAATATATTTTGATTTGAGGGGGGTTTCGGGGAAATGTTTTCTCTTTCAATGAATACGTCAAAGAAAACATTTAAACAGAGGAACCTGAAAAAAGAATGAAAAACGCATTTTACTCTTTTTCAAGTTCCTTGTGTGTGTATATATAGAGAGATATACAGTACACACACACAAACAGATATTAAGACACAATGTTAAGAGTCTAAACATCACTATTGCACAGGACACTGCTGTCAATGCAGTCATCGCTTCTAGAAATATGTTTTGGTTTAGCCATCACATAAAATTGAAATATAGATTGTCTGCATTAATAAGCCCAAATTTTGGTTGCCCAGATTGGTCAGGCCCAAGCCCAAAGATGACACAATGAAATCCAGTCAAGTCCCAATTCTTTATTTGCTCATATCTAATAGACAGAACCTTGCCAGACTAAAGCTGTAACTTTCTAAGCTACCAGATATATCCTGAGAGATATTAGTTGTAGCTACCCTGGACTTTTTTCTTCCTCCCCCATCCAGCTGGGTACTATGTTGTCTGTTAATTTGGGCTTGCTGGGACATAATATGTGCTGCCAAGTCTCTCCTCGCTGTTTCTCCAGGTGCACCTTCCATCACAAGAACATTTAAAATATTTTAAAGATAGAGTTTGAATGGAAACTGAAATAACTCCTTTTCATGGCATGCTTGCCTTTCTCCAGACATACTACAATTTTGTCCTTTTTCTTTGTGCCGCCCACTTTCTCCTAGTTGTCATCTGATGCAGAGAATTTTGGACATTCCTGATGTAGTGCAGATAAAAGGGAGAAGGCATCTGAACAGCTGGAACTTAATGCTTTTCCTTTAGTATGAATAACAAGACCTGCCAAAAGTCTTTCTCAAGGGATTCCTGTCAGGTGCAGATCATCCAATGGCTCCTAGGGAAGCGGACGTATTCATAATGGTGCTCAGTGTGGAATGCAAATCCCAGGAAGGGAATTAATTATTTCATCTAGTTCATGTTTTTCTACCCTTGGGCCTTTCTGTTTTTGCTGCTCTTTTAAAATTGGTTCTGTTTCATGTTTTATTCCCTGTTCAGGGTTATTGATCTTAAGTTGCCGTGTGTTTTAATCACAGGTTATGGTGCTGTTTTTAGAAAGTATTAACTTGGTTTTCATTCTGTAAGCTGCTGTGAGAACTTCAGTGGTAGGAGCAGTTTATAAATATGGAAAAGGGAATAAAATTAAAAGGGGGGGTGAACATGGCTAGGATAGGTTCAGCTCACTTTGGGGGATCATATTTCACCCTCAGATATAAAAGAGGAAGTCAGCAACTTATAACCCAGGGGTCTTCAAACTTGGCCCTTTTATGACTTGTGGACCTCAACTCCCAGAATTCCTCAGCCAGGCACGCTGGCTAAGGAGTTCTGGGAGTTGAAGTCTACAAGTCATAAAAGGCCAAGTTTGAAGACCCCTGTTATAACCAGTCATTTAGTGACAGCTCTAAGTTATGACAGACCCCCCCATATTACTTATGACCCAATTTCAAAGTTCCAGTGTCCTCTACCCCACAGTCACATAGCTGCATTTTAGACACTTGGCAACCATCCCATATTTATGGCCATTTGCAGCACCCAAGGGTCATGTGACCACAATTTACAGAGGTTTTGCTAAAAACCGGTGTTGACTTCCAGTTTCCAGCCCAAAAAATAATAATGGCCCATATCAAACAGCCACAGTATTCATTTTATGGCCACTGCATTTGCTTAATAAGTGCTGCCAAAAGGGTTATAAAATCAAGTCTAATCAGTGGTGATCCACTTTACGATGATCGCAGCTTATGAGCCTAATTGTGAGACTTAATTGTGGTCATAACTGGAGGACTACCTATAATGGGAACACAGAGGAAAGGATGAAAGGGGGCCAATTTATTACCGGCTTTTCACTTGGCTTTTTTCTGTAGGTTTAAAACGGAGGTGAATTATGACACGCTGGAAGTGCGTGATGGCAAATCCTACTCATCTCCCTTGATTGGAGTTTATGATGGGACCCAGGTCCCCCAGTTCCTCATCAGCACCAGTAATTTCCTTTACCTGCTCTTCACCACAGACAAAAGTCACTCGGACGTTGGCTTTCAGATCCACTATGAAAGTAAGTGTTGTTGTTGTTGTTAATTGCAAAGTCGTGTCCAACCCATCGCAACCCCATGGACAACATTCCTCCAGGCCTTCCTGTCCTCTACCATCTTCTGGAGTCCTTTTAAGTTCACGCCTACTGCTTCAGTGACTCCATCCAGCCATCTCATTCTCTGTCGTCCCTTTCTTCTATTGCCCTCAATCTTTCCCGGCATTAGACCCTTCTCCAGTGAGTCCTTCTGAAAGTAAGTAAGTTAGACCTTTTCCAATGTCATGATAGATCTCCTAAATCTGTAGAGCAGATCTTCTACGTATGCTTTTAATCCCAAATGTGCTAAGGACCTAAATCTCTATAGTGCTGGCTGCGACTGTGGCACAGGCAGCTGGTACAACTCCAGACAATGACACTCATGGTGTAACCTTCTCCCTTCAGGATGTTGTGGTCTTGGTGGAAATACATAATTCTCATTACTTGCACAACTAGGTACTGTTGTATTAGCGATGTGGAAAACACTGTCCTAAGAGCAGGATGAATGCAAATGAAAATGTGGAAAGGCGAAAGGAAGAAAAACAACAATGAGCACAATAGTACAATTGAATAATAGCAATCGCTGAATGTATTTAAAATCTAAGCACGGAACAGAAATAAAAGAATCTCAATTGAATCCGAATATGTTCCATGCAAATTAAATACATTATAAGCTAGGCAACTCTTAACTCCAACTAAATTAATAGAATATCAAGCAGGTAACCACTTTACAATAAAAACAATAGGTAAATTAGACATTGTAAGTCAAGGGTATTAGGTAAATCAATGTAACTAATTCAATCAAGTAAAATTATACAATTGAAAAGCCAGAAGGCCTGTTATGGAGGCCCATCGAAGAGCTACCAGGAATTTCTTGTAATAAAATAGAATAACAGATTCATGAAAGCTGTCCAAGATTCTCTCTTATGTTAAACAATATCGAGATTTGGGTTATTTTGAGTTTCTTTCTCACTTTCGTTCTTTCTCTGGATGGTATAAAGTTCTCAATCACAAATCCCCTCTTCATGCCTTATTTGTTTCTTCTGAATTCCTCTGAGAGAGTTGAGCAGTTCAACAATGTGATTCATAAATAAATAAATAACTCTACGTTCTTATTACCCAATCAGAGGAGCATTCCTGTTCCTCTAAATCAGGGATGGGCAATTAATTTTCCCAAAGGACCACATGAGAAACTGCAACCGTATTTGCCACCACTTTGCCCCCTGCCACTGCCACTGAACCAATGTACCACCTCCATTATACCATTACAATTTTTGGTACTGTTAATGTATACAAAGTTAAATATAAGCATCTTTATCATATAGTTCAGGCCTTTTCAGTTGGCAATGCCCCAGCAATATCCTCCTGAAAACCTCACCAGTCATTTGGCTACTATTATACTATTTATTTTATGTATATTGTCCCCGAAATATGGTCTATGATGATCATAATGAGGGCAGTGATGTGTTTGTATTTCCCTTCCCTTTAAAATATTGTTGGCATTATGGCTTCAGGTTTACCATTTAATACACCAAATATACCCCATGCCATAATCAAAAAGCATGTTTCAAATCCCATTTCCATTCCATTCTGTATTATATTAATTCACATTAATTAAAAGAGCCTCATTATCAGCTCACAATCAACACCAAAGGATCAATTAACAGCAGGACTATGCATTTTTTTCCCTCAGAGGTTCCATTAAACACAGTGTGGTGGTCTCTGACCTAAGTAAAGAAATGTAAAAAAAAAATATAGATTTTTCATTACAGTTCTAAATTTCACTGAGACTTTGAAACAGATGTAAATCTGACTAAACTGAACAGTACATACTTCTTCCAAAGCATTGTTGGGTCCCAAGTTTAATATTTCTCAATACTGAATAGCATGGTGCAAAATATGTATTATTAGACAAAGAAAAAGTATCTATGTATCCCGTCTTTTTATTGACACCAAACTCACATGTTATTCAGCTTTAGTGGCCACCATGGGGAGGCTGGTGTCACTGATAAGCTGAATACTATCACGTACAGAACTGAAAATTTGAATGTCTTTATTTTTTTACAGCGGTAAAGCTCCAGTCTGATCACTGCTTGGACCCAGGGATTCCGGTCAATGGGCTACGATATGGGAATGATTTCTATGTGGGGGCGCTGGTGTCTTTTGGCTGTGATCCAGGGTATACCTTGAGTGATAGTGAAGCTCTGGAATGTGAACCAAATTTTCAGTGGAGCAGGCCACTTCCAAGCTGTGAAGGTAAGAATCTAAAGCTGGCATGCTAGACCAGTGGTTCTCAACCTTTTTAATGCCGCGACCCCCAACTGGTCGAGGACTACTCAACCGGTCATAAGTCGAGGACTACTCAACTGGTGCAGCACCATTTGCAGAATGGGACTTTTGGCGGGCTCAGCAGGGCAGAGACAGCCTGGACAATTCCTATTGGCTTTTGAAAGCCAATAGAATTAGACTCTATTCAAGAGAGTCTATTCTATTGGCTTTCAAAAACCAATAGAATGAAAGGGAGTAGCACAGCTAAGGAAAAGGGGGAAAAAATGGCGGACTGCATTGTTTGGCAACCCCTGTGAAATGGTCGTTCGACCCCAAATGAGGTCCTGACCCACAGGTTGAGAACCACTGTGCTAGACACTGAGGAGAAAAGGATATGCTGTGCTAATTTATTCGTCACCAAGTGTGGTGGAATGTAGTCTGGATTCCCAGGTGGGAAGAGGTACCTTCCAGAGTGCAAAGAGGGAGCTAAGAATGGAGTGTTTAGTCAAGAGAAGGAGAGTTAGGAAGGCTCCTCCTCCCAGAATTTATCTATAGTGATACAAATTGTTGCTTTAGTTTGGTAAGATTTCTAACTATAAGTAAAGAACATAATGATAACTACTCAGAAGTAGTTCCACATATCATACTTGGTTCTTGGGGGGCAAATTGCCGGGTCAAGATCTCTGCAATGTTCTTTCTTCCATATTGCTGCATTCTTCCTCCTCCCCCCTCCCCCAGTTGGTCTCATCTGACTTAAATCAAGAAAACCTGGATATCTACGATAGCCTGGTAAAGATCCAACTTTTTTTCACAAGAGTGGTAAAATTTGTCTCTTTAGTTCTTTAGTTAGATTACTGTGTCGAAGTAGAAATTCTGCTTAAGACCCTGGAATTCCGCTTACGAATATCCTAAGGGCTTGCCTTCTGCCACTTCAAGATTTTTTTTAAGGGAATTGTATAGACATGTTTTTAATAATTCAATAAAATAACTATAGCTGCCTGAAATCTTCCTTCATGTCATTTTTAGAGGTTATCAAGCATCCTTTATAAGTATCTGAAGCCCCAAAGGCTAATAAGGAGAACCAGGAGCAATGGAAGGTGTTTCCAACATCTTTTTGGTTAGGAAAAAAGAAACAAAAATGAACTCTTCCAATAGGACAGGGGTAGTGCCAAGATTCCAAACGATGATCTCTAATGCAAAACTTTATTGAGTACAGCATATCGGCACTGATGAATAGAAAACCAGCTCTGGATAAAATGGCACCAGAGCGCTAAGTTAAAAATATAGGACTTCCCTTCCCCCCTAATAGTGCAGGTCACATTCCCCAATTAAGTGTCAGACATTTGTTATGAGAAAAGGCTTTAGTTCCCAGCCAACAGCTCTATGATGACTTTGATTCTCACAATGGACCACTCACACCTGTGATGAGCATTCCAATCATCGCCCCCTCCCCCCCTGAGTCTGTTGAAACAGCAATGGCTGAAGCAGAACAAGTTTCTTTGAAGTTTGACAGGTGGAATATAACTATTTCCAAGATTATTGTTACTAAAAGTCCTGGGAAGGAGGTGGTGATAAGGAGTACATAGGGCTGAGACCAACACAGTTCTTCTGTTTGGGACAAGTCAGACTTGGAGCTATGTTCAGCTCTACTTTTTTTGCATTTGATCAAAAAATTTGGGTGTACAAATGCAGAACAAAGGCAGAGATCTTATAGCTAAGGTCCTGAGTCATGGCATTCATGCAAGCTAGGAATAGGCAAGACTCCCGGTGATGCATTCTAATGTTCTTTGATCACCAGTGAATTATCTGCAGGAGAACATACCTGTAAAATGATTACAATGACATGCTTGTCTAGGTGTGACTGGACAACCAACAGTTAGCCATCCAGATGTGCTTGGGAAAGGAGGCAGAATGTGTGGGGTGATGTATATGGCTTTGCTAAGGAGAGACACATCTCTACAGCTGGAACTCTAATGTCTACTTCTTTTTTCCTGGTGGTTTTCAGCGCTCTGTGGAGGCTACATACAAGGATCAAGTGGCACTGTATTATCCCCAGGCTTTCCAGATTTCTACCCCAATAATTTAAACTGCACTTGGATTATAGAAGCTTCTCATGGCAAAGGTAAGTCCTATGATTCTTCCATGTTTTCATCACATACATACCCATGGAAAGTTAGGAGGATCTACCCCCACAAGACTTTTGGTAAAGAGCAGATGCAGAAGCAAAAGAAGAGGAGTGATCATTCCACTATGCTCCATGGAGGCAAATTTGAACTCGAAATAGAAAAATTGAGAACAAAGAAGGCTGCTATTCCAATTTAGCTTAAGGAGTATAGTTTAGATCCACTTTCACTCTTTTGATGATCCCCTCACATTATTAAAACAGCTTCATCTTTATGCATCTTTAGATATTTCCTACAACCTCCTCTGTTTCTAAGGTAAATGTTTGGAATACTCTTGGAACCCCAAAGTGCACAAAATATGTCTACAGTATAGTCATCTGCTTTGAGGCTCATCAGGCTCATCAGTAATTAAACATTGTGTTTATTTATTTTTTATTAATAGGCAACTGTAGAAGCCATAATATGTTACCTACAGTTTGAAAAAAAAATAGGATATCTCATAGACAGATAGTATTTTTTATTGTTGTATGTATTGAATTGCTTCTTTTTCTTCCTGTCTCCCAGCACTCTTTGTAACACCTTCCACCTAAATTTCCTTAAATCCTCTTTCTTTTGCCTTCGGTTGCTATCTCTTTGGTATGCATTTTGGCAGAACATACACTGTCCATTTTCCCTCCACTCACCAAATTGTCTGGAGTTCTTTCCTGCTTCCTTTCCTGTTCCTCTCTTCTTTCATAAAGTGGAATTTGAAGAAATTGTGCTCCAAAGAGCTGAGGAAAAAAAAGAGGAATTTAGGGAGGGAGGGAGGGAGAGGGAGGGAAGGAGGGAGGGAGAGAGAGAGAGAGAGAGAGAGAGAGAGAGAGAGAGAGAGAGAGAGAGAGAGAGAGAGAGAGAGAGAGAGAGAGAGAAATTGCACATTAATTTTGAACGTTCTTCAATAGTTCAATTCCTCTAGTCTGCTAGGAATCAAGACAATGGGAACTATTATCAATCAATTCGGTGTTGCCAATTGTATTAAGGCAGATAAACCCAGTGTTGAAAAATGCAACACACTACTAACGAGTTACATGCTGTGCAGGGTATCCCACAGAGCAGAGCAATCTACTCTTCATTAATCCACTCAGCCCTGAAATCTTTCTTCTGATGAGAGGCTTCCCATTATCTGACTGCAATACTTGGCACATACCATACAGAGCCTGATCCTCTTCTCCTAAAATGTTATTCAAATGGTGCCTTCTTTTTGTTCAGATCAAAGTGTGGCTTTTGGCCACCCTTTGTGAGCAGCCTTTGTAAGCTGTGCAGGGCAACATGCTTTCACAACACCAGTTTTATAAATAGTTTATTTTGCAAATGCTAGGATCTCTCTGGTACCAGCCTTACGGGATCAGAATGCATTATGGCAATGCAGATGGGTGGTCTGTGATGTGCTTCCTGGCAGCACATGGCAGCAATCTGAAGAGGACAATAAAGTCAGAAAGAGATCAGACAGGGCAAGTCCAGTCTCTGATCCAGCAACCACTTCTCCATATAATTAAAGGCTCTGGGCACCTCCAAGGCAGAGTTCATGCAAAGCATCACCATGTACAGTGATTTCAGGACCCTGGACAGCTATCAGGAATTTACAATGCGTTTTAGCTCCATGTTTACTACTTCTCCCAGACACTATATTTTTTTTCCTTTATTCTGGGAAAATGGGAATCCTGGGACCCCCAACTCAAATTCCCATCATTTTGACCACATGGCTTTCACAGGGGTTTAATCAGAAAGCAGTAAATTGCTAGAAGAAAGACAGCTTCATGCCAGCTGCCAGTTTGTTACTATCTAGGGCATGTTTTGCTATCTCCTGAAGCTTAGGATTCACATAAAAATAATAATAATAATATCAGATGTACGATAAGTTCACATCAGGGAAAAAATGGTGATTAAAGTATCTAGAAGCAAGACTGCTTCAGGATCAAGATAATGATTTGGCAAGATAGGTTTGTTACTACCTCAGGAAATTCCCTGAAAATGTAGATGTTTCCTCAATTTTATTTATTTTATTTATTTATTTTATTAAAAATGTCTCAGTGAAAAACTAAAGGGATTGGAGACAACCTGACCCATATCCAAAATCCAAACCATGAGAAAAGTCATCTCCTTGGACTGGAAGGGCACTGGAAGATGTCTGAAATCTCCTGCTATAGGGGGGAAAAGTCAACTTGTTCATGATTTGAAATATCCTAGGATAATGGTTCATGGCTCATGACATATTTACTTTATTTGTTTAGCATATGACATATCAAGGAGTCATTACATAATTAATTTCAAAGAAAGTGGGGCATAATTTTTTTATTTGTTGGAGGAGAAAGAGAAGAATAGATCTGCCTTTAACCATTTGCTGTGACAGGTTAATGGAAGGTTCAAAAAAATATAAAAGGATTGACTAAAACTGGACAAACAACGTGAAATCTTATTGATTCCATGTCTGCTTATCCCTGACCACTTTTTTTTTTTACCAAGTGCTTACAGTTTCAATGGCTCTTTGTGCCCTTCCAGTGATATGAATTGGTCCCAATGGTTAGAAGAAATGTTAAGTCAAGCTCACCTTGCCCTTCCTGGCAGGGACGAGCAAAAGGTGTAGGTAGCTCTGCCAAAAATGCAACAAGCAGATGACCTATCCCACTAACCAAGTAGGAATAGTTAACCATACAAGAACTCTGATGATATCTGTGACAGACCTGGTTAATCGCTATCTATAAGAACTGAATTTACAGTCCAAGCAATTGAGCCAAGAGCAATGGCATGAGCCAGAAAACAAACAAGAAGTCAGTTGGCAAGAATGAGCAATATCTGCTCATTCTTATTATAGTAGATGTAGGTTCATTAACATCCTGGTTAGACAGAGGCATAACAGCAGATTAATGTTGAGCACATGTTTAATATGTGACTCTCCTCAATAGGTCAGATCTCCCTCTTGATTAGTGCATGAGTTCTTATGGATAAGATCAACTCATATAATTGAAGCTGTGTTTACTCCTGAGTTCAAATGAATGGTTGAACCTGAATATCTTGAATAACGGCTCTATTTGGACTTTTCCATCTTTCTGCCTACCTTATCTACTTTCAGTTTAGGCACACACACTTCATTCTTCTATTGTTTTAAAGCTTCCCATTATCATAACTCCAGATCTCTTGAAATTGAAATCTATCATGAAAAAAAGAAATATAATAATAATTAATAATAATAATAATAATAATAAATCTTTATTGATTAACCCTTAGGCCATATCAAAGTGCAAAGCAACAAATCATTACCAAAGTCTGATAAAAGCAATTTAAAATAAAATTTGATAAAATACAGTTTAAAATGGAACTAGAGTAAAATATGACTTAAGATGAAATTGGAGTAAAATACAGTCTAAAATGAAAATAAATAGAGTACAGTAATTTAAAATATAGATAAAATATGATAAAATCTTGGAGTCACCCTTGCAATCTACCCCAATCAGTCCCACATATGCAGATCTCAGCCGAACCATTTTGTTTAAATACTGTGCTGCGTTAAATGTTATTTTCAAGTTCTGGCCGCACATGAGGTAAGTTGTTTTGATATGGGGATCCCAATGAGTCATTCCTTTGATATATAGACCGAGGTACCTGTTCCTCACCCTCTTGTACAGTTAACAATCAAACAGTATGTGAGCCAGGTCTTCTACCCCTGCTGCTCCGCAAATGAAGAGATGCTCATTGTAAGGTATAGAATGGAATCTCCCATATCTGACCATTGTGTCCACTTGTTTGAATCTCGCTCACGTAAGTACCTCCCTAAGGTGTTTTGGCAGTTGTAACTTCTAATTATTATTATGGATCATCGCACAGTCAGCCAGATGTTCAGACTGGATTTGGCATTTTGTCTACCTATCGAGTCCTTACCCAGGACCTGGGATAGGCAGATGTGGATGTTTGATGGTATTACAGATAACGTTGCAGGATGGAAGCAATTCCTAGTAAGGCCGCCTTTTGCAATTGACTAATAGCGAATTTGTCAATGCCAATTGTGTTCAAGTGGTGCTCCAGTTGTTTTGGGATTGCACCCAAGGAGCCTATGACTATTGGTACTACCCTTGCTTGCTTTTGCCACAGTCTTTCTATTTCTATTTGTAGGTCTTTGTATTTTGTTATCTTCTCCAGTTCTTTCTCTTCTATTCTGCTATCTCCAGGCACTGCCACGTCCACTATCCAGACTTTTTTGTCTTTCTTATCGACAATTGTTAAGTCCGGGGTGTTATGTTGCAGGTGCAACATATTATTATTATTAATCTACACATCTTGAACTTACTCAGGTTGAGAATCACTGCTCTAGAAGGGCAGAAAGAGGCTCATTCACACATCAGGAATATCAGTGTCTCTGATTCTCCCTTGAAAAACGAGCCATCCCCTCCTTTGAAAGCAAAAGGCTCTTTTTCTTACCCAGCTAAAGCTAAGCATGTCCATTTCTTTTGCTCTTATCCCTTAGAATTAATTTTCTAGTCTGCTAAAACTTGCGTTATCAAAGCCTTGAGGCTCTTGGCTTTGTTTCTGATATATAGTTGTTTGCAGTTAGCGGCCTCACTTCATGGGAGTCCCTGGGCACTGATCAGCTCTTAATAAGGATTGCATCTCTGCCCTGGCAGTTGCTGTTTGAAGACAGAGCTTAAAGCTAGCTCAGTGTTTCCCAAACTTGACAATTTTAAGGCATGAGGACTTCAACTCCCAACGCTGGCTGTGGAATTCTGGGAGTTGAAGTCCACATGCCTTAAAATTGTCAAGTTTGGGAAACACTGAGCTAGATGGTCCAATGGTCTCAAGTTGAAATTCTATAGTTCTCCACTCCTGAGTAATCTCCACCCTTGACTCTAGTACTCCTTTTGAAAATTGCATCATCAACTTAGGTGTAAATCATCCTGTAAGCAGGCTCCCTATATTCAGACAGTATTGGATGAGAATCTGGACTGGGTGGGGGGTGGGATTATCCCCATTTAATTACACATCATTCTAAGATCCCAAAACTGACAACTGCTTAGGAGAGGTTTCAACATACTTGCCAAAAGGTAGTATGGAGATAGCAGGCAAGATAAAAGTGGGGAGGTACGAAATAACCCTTTCCTGGTGTTAAGGAAGATTGGCTTTTTGGAATAATGAAGAAGGGGTGTACAAAAAGTCCCAAAGTCCCTTTGTATAGCAGCACGTTATCGTTACAATCCAGAGACTTAGTCGTCATCTGCCTCCACTGGACATATTTTCTCCTTCACTGAGAGATCTTAGCCAATTAAGGATCATGTGGTGAGCAAAAAAAAAGATGAACTGCCTGTTAGGGTCCTGGATGAATCTGTCAGCAGATCCCCACTTTTGTTAGGAGGGAAAATGAATGCCCTTGGATGTCATTTCTATGCTGCAGCACCAGTACAATGGAACTCATCCTCTTGAAATTCAATCAGCTCCTACCATGCAAGGCCTTTAGAAAAGTACTTAGCATTGTTTAAGATTTTGATTCTTAAATGATGCCATCTCTCACTTTTTTTTTTTTTTGCTGGTTCTTTCTATGATTTTTGTTTTAAATTTTTAACACGTAAAATATATTTATATGTTTAGCTCTTGAAGATTGTTTCCTTAACATATTGTACCCTGGCTGTTTTAATGGCTGTACTTTAACCTACTTAAAGTATCTTGACTGTGGCAAGTAAAATAAAATAAAATATGAATTGATAAATAAGTGGAAGCTTTCTGGATGACTGGACCAGTCACTCGGTATAACTGATCAAGTCTGGTTATATTAAGATGTCAACAGTAAAGAAGCAACCATCTTTTTACATAATTATTTATTCTGCTGTTTGTTTTTTTTAATGATTGTCCACTGTAATCAAATAACTTTGGGAGGCTAACAAAGCTTGAAAACAAAAACATGCATATAAAAAAGTAAAAATAACTGTAAAAGACACCTGGTAAAAATAATTAACTCCTCAACCAATGCAGAAGAAAACACAATATGTCAAACAACACTGGATAGAAACAAGAAATATTTCTGACACCTTTCATAGTGCTTGCTCCAATGAATGTTGACTTAGCACAAGGTTTGATTTTAATGTGAACATGTTTCCTTATTCTCTGCTTTTGTTTTATCTGTGTTCAAGGGAACTTCTATAAGTTATAGACTAATGAGTTGTATCATTACACTTCAGAAATAATGGTCTTTTCTCCCTTAAAGGGCTTCACTAAAAAACAATCCTAGTATATTTGTTACAAATGCAATAACTCAAAAACCCAATGTAAGCAAATCTTCTTTTCTAGCTCCATTTTAATTAAAAATAGAAGACAAGGATGAGGTTCAGTTAGGGATTCAGAGATCTGTTTGCAATGCCAGATGTCCTCATTTTGGAGAGCAAATAAAGAATTGCAAATATCATGACCACATAGAATCCTACCCAGTAGGTTTCTACAATAATTTCAAACTTACCATGATAAGATTACACATCTAGTTACATCTCATAATGAATGCAATCAATTTCAGCATTTACAAGACAGGCTATTTCACAAAGCAGATGAAATAACTACAGTGATATGAATTGAAATAATAAAAAAATCTTACAAGGGATGTACAATTCAGCACCCAAGAAATATCAAACATGAAAGGACATAGAACATAGAATATAGAATAATAGGGTTAGGAGGGATCTTAGAGGTCTTCTAGTCCAGCCCCCTGCCCAAGCAGGAGACCCTATACCATTCCATACAAATGGCTGTCCAGTCTCTTCTTAAAAACCTCCAGTGATGGAGCACCTAGCTGGAAATGACTGGACTCTCAAGAATTAACAAACCAGGAACAGACTTTAGAGGTCTTGATTGATTAACTGATTAAGTGCCACAAAGTCATTGTTCACTTTTAGGCATCCCATAGATTGTTCCCTAGGACAATCTGCCCCTAACTTGATCCTTCAGCTCTTCCGATAATGCACTCATGACTAGTATAACTATCCACTTTGCTACTGTTGTATTCTTCTCTTTCCTTTCACCTTTCCCAGCATTACAGCCATCCCCAGAGAGCTAGGTCTTCACATACAATGTCTGAAATAGGTCTTGGGAGTCCAACGAAGATAATTAAGCTTAAGATTCAGAAGTATCCCCAAAGATCCACGAAAAGGAAATTAATGTTGATGACCATTCATTTAATGTGCAAATTACAGCACCATCAGAGGGCATTTCATCCACCAGATAACCTCACACCGGGAACTTCCAGATAGAGCTTAGCAGTTTTACTATATCATATTTACAACAAAACAAGATCCCCTGAGTTCCATGAGCCTGACTCAATTTTCTGGGTTAAAGGCTTCTACTCATTTGTTTTCTCTCAGGTTGATGGTCCCACTGCCAGCTGATAAAACTTTGATAGATTTGGAATCATGCTGTGGTCCCTGTGATTCCCACAGGGATGGAAAGAAAGCACACCATAATTGAAAGTGCAGAGTTCATGATGGCTATCTTAGATTTATTGTGTTTTGTTCTGTTTGTTTTCAAAACCATGTCCCTAGTTTTCTGTGGTTCCAAATCCAGAGGATTGCTTGAAAAACCACTAAATTGGGTATAACACAAGGAGAAATATCTGAGTCATATTGTGCAACTGTTCTTCTGATCATATCTAGATCCTTTCCATTCTTTCCACCGTTATTACATTAAAGCTTTAAACAGACTTCTTCTATGTCCCTTGTATCAAATCTATTTTGATCCTAAAGTTTCCCATATTAATATGTTTTGTTGATGTTTTGCACAACCTCTGAAGTCTTCATCCATCCATTCATTCATTCATTCATTCATTCATTCACTCATTCATTCATGTTGTAAAGCTGATTCTTTGCCAAATAAAAAATGCTATTGGACTTTGATTTTGTGCATGATGGAATTTGATAGTTCTGTGATTTCTGTTCTCTGATTAATCACGATCCAGTTCACAGCAACATTCAGGTATCTCTGAAGTAGCATATCTCTCGCACTGTATTACCTCCAGGTGTTTTCTTCACTTTCCACACTTTCCACTTGGAGAGTGGTCACGACTACCTGTTGATCACTGAAAATGGCAGCTTCAGTCAGCCTCTGAAACAGCTCACTGGTTCCCACCTGCCTGCTCCTTTCAGCGCTGGCCTCTTTGGGAATTTCTCTGCTCAGATCCGCTTCATCTCTGACTTCTCCATTTCTTATGAAGGCTTCAACATCACTTTTTCAGGTAAGGGCTGGTACCTGAGAAATAAGTAACTACCCCGGACAGGTCACCAAAATACATCATGATCCTCCATACCAGTGGTTCTCAACTTTTTTAATGCCGCGACCCCCAACCGGTTGTAAGTCGAGGACTACTCAACCAATCGTAAGTCGAGGACTACTCAACTGGTGCACCACTGTTTGCAGAATGGGACTTTTGGCGGGCTCAGCAGGGCAGAGACAGCCTGGACAATTCCTACTGGCTTTTGAAAGCCAATAGAATTAGACTCTATTCAAGAGAGTCTATTCTATTGGCTTTTAAAAGCCAATAAAATAAAAGGGAGTAGCACAGCTAAGGAAAAGGGGGGGGCAAATGGCAGACTGCGTTGTTTGGCGACCCCCGTGAAATGGTCGTTCGACCCCAAATGGGGTCCCGACCCACAGGTTGAGAACCACTGCTCCATACGCTGGAGACAAGAAAAGGATACCATGGAGAGACATGTTCTAGATGGGAACTATGGCCCTTTTATGACAGGTGAATTTCAACTCCCAGAATTCCTGAGCCACCCATTCCTGAATTCTGGGAGTTGAAGTTCACAAGTCATAAAGGGGCCATAATTCTCCACCTCTGTTCTAGATACTCAACACTAACTTTAAGTAAAAAAATACTGAGCCATCCTGGGCTCTCCTTGGTTTATGGCAATCTTAATCAGTCATAAACCACTATAAATGTTGGCCTTCTCTTCTTACAGCCATCCCATGTTGTAGCAAAATTCTTTACACTTAAAAACTAAAACAGAAGTCTGAGACAGTGGGTAGAATTGACATTTTGACCACATGGCTATCACATTGGGTTTAGTCAGAAAGCAGCAAATAACCAGAGGGCAGATTAATGAGATTATTCCAGGTTCCTCTGTCTAATCCACAAGGATCCCTCCTCTCAACCCTCAGCGTATTTTTGTCTCTCCTCTCCCCATCCGCAAAGTGTTCTCATAATTCTTTTAAAGAAATAATGATGACCCTGAAGGCTATGCCTTCCGTTGCAGCATACCAACTTCATTTTAATTTTAACAACAACATTAGCATTTTAAAATATATTGTGCCGTGTACAACAGAGGATCTAATGCCCAGATCTAAGAAATAAAATTTAGAGAAGCTATAGGAAAAGATTGCTTCTGTATTGACTGTGTTCTCCAGGATGGGCAGTTTCAAACTCTTTTTTTCTTTTTAATGAATGAGTACCAATTTGTTCCAATCTAAGGCATGTTTTACTATATTTTTCCCATCTTGATTGGTGGCAACCAATAAGCAATTGTAGCCCTACCATGCTCAATAGGTGTGTAATGGTCTGGTTTGCACTGCAGCCATTGCATTATTTGTTTGCCAGTTTTGTGATCGTATTTGTAATATGTTATGAACCAGGGCTGATAAAATAACAAAGCACTAAAAACCGATTCCAGGACCAGAAGATACATTTAATATAAAAGTGCATTAAAAAAAAGAACACTGACCACTGACACACACATAAAAAAAAAACAGTGAGTGAAAAGGCTGATAATTTGCTGCAACTCAGCTAAAATATACTTCTGGCTAAAAATAGAGGAGATATTTTCCCAATGGGATCAGCACTGCCACATTAATATGGAGGAATTAGCAACGCAAAGTCTTAGTTTTAGTTCTAGCAAAGCCAAATGTCAGCAAAGTTAGCAGAGTTAAAGGAGAAGCAGAGGAGGAATTGCTCACTAAGAGAGCAACTACCATTTGCATATAGCACAGTGTTTCTCAACCTTGACAATTTTAAGGCATGTGGACTTCAACTCCCAGAATTCCACAGCCAGCATTGCTGGTTGTGGAATTCTGGGAGTTGAAGTCCACATGCCTTAAAATTGTCAAGGTTGAGAAACACTGATATAGCAAGACTCAACGTTTAACCTCTGTGTTTTCAAATAGGTCTAGGAAAAGCTTCATTCAGAGCCTGAGGAATTGCTGCCCAATAGTGCAAGCAAAATGGGCTGGCTAGGAGTTTTCCTTTTTCCTGTTCTTTGCCCAAAGGCAAAATGGTTTCTCCTGCCTCCAAGGCCTTTGTCAGTTGCAGGATATTTTTTTCGCCTAGGTTTTTCATTTGAAATGGGTTTTTCAAATTTCCCCACCAAACTGGGAAGGGATGTGTTGTGATTCCGTGCCAGCCTGTGCTCCCAACAGCTGAGTCTGAGGAATCTGAGGAGAAGGTGGAGGAGGCCTTTGAAGGGCCATCAGGGGCAGAGGGCGGCTCTGATGAATTACAGGACTCACGGTTTGATACAGAGCCTGGGCCCTCCAGTCGTGTTCCTGATGAAGCTCAGCTGTGTAAGGAGAATGAGTCAGACCCGGAGGACTCACACCTGATGGACTTGCTAATTGATGCTCGCACACGTCGTCAATTAGCAAGAGTAAATGAGCAGCAGTCAATACAGCAACTCCAGGCAAGAGTTGGAGAAGGCAATGAGAGGCAACGCCTTGGGACTGCTGTATAAAAAGAGGACCTGAAGGCAACCGTTTGCAAAGAGCTTCTTGGAATCCTGGTCTGTTTATCTTGCTTGTGACTACTCTTCTGTTTGCATCATGTTTCCTATGGACTATTTCCTTCCTTTGGACTTGAGTTTTGCTGTTTGTGTTTTGGACTATTTGGCAGGTTTGTCACCCATATTAAAAGGGGTTTGTTTTGTTTTAAAGTCTCCAGCCTATTGTATCAACAGGGATTTGGTCCTTGTGCCTTGAAAAAGGACGGCAATAGGCTGGGATAGAACAGGATGCTTCACTAGAAGTCCAGGGAGAAGAGAAATTTCCCAACAATTTCTCAAGGATTAGTACCCATAGATACCTGTAGGAGGAAAAATCCGTGGGATTAGCTTCTTCTCTTGGAGTGATGTGTGAAAATTGGCGTTTGCAAAATGATGAGTTGCAAATTGCCACCAGGAGGTGAATTGGACAGTGAAAAGGACCTTCTTTTGGGTTACTTTGACCTTAAAGAAGTGCAAGTGCCTCACGGCTTTCTCTTCTTCTTGGAATGAAGATTAGAAAGCATGTTTTATTTTATCAGATTGGATCACAACCTATTCCTCTCCACCACCACCACCACCCCAAATAAAAATGCTGAATAATTATCAAGGCTTTCTCAAGAAGATCAATATTGTATGGTCCAGAAAATGGTTGAAACCTTCCAGGAAATCTGGACATCCCAGTTTTTTTAAATTTATTTGTTTGTTCGTTTATTAAATTTATAGGCTGCCCATCTTACCTCAAGGTAATCCTGGGTAGCTTACAATCATAAAAAATAAAACTATATAAATTAAAAACATAAATAAGTTAATATAAAATCCAAAACATTATGGTCCAATTAAAAGATGGGGGGCGGGAGCAGGAAGGGGGAAGATGGAAAGTTATTAATATCAGGGAGGGAGAGAGAAAGAGAGAGAGAGAGAAAAAGAAATGTTCTTGTCTAGGAATTGTGTTTAAAAGTCTAAGTTTTCTATTTGGGGATAATGTCCAGTGGTTGCTTGTGTCTCTCTATCCATCAGAATATGACTTAGAACCTTGTGATGAGCCCGAAGTGCCGATCTACAGCATCCGCAAAGGTCTTCAATTTGGTGTGGGGGACATCTTGACTTTCTCCTGCTTCCCTGGGTATCGATTGGAAGGTGTCTTCAGCATTACTTGCCTGGGCGGTCGACGGCGTGTGTGGAGTTCGCCACTGCCAAGGTGTGTTGGTAGGTGGTCACGTGCTTTAATTTTGCTTGGCAATCTAGTGTATCAGAACATACTCTGGGCAAGCTTTTTAGCCTTTCTTGGTTTTGATCTATGGCAGGGGTAGGCAACCTTGGCTCTTTTATGACTCGTGGACTTCAACTCCCAGAATTCCTGATCCAGCTAAAGGCTAAAGAGTCATAAAAGAGCCAAAGTTGCCTACCCCTGGTCTATGGGAAGCATTAGGAAATGGATAAGACTGAGTGAATAAACAGGAGCAGAAGCCTACAATTGCTGGCCCTATGATAGTTTGCATTGTCCATGTGTTTGATCATCCTTTGACCTTAGAGAGATGAAAAAATAATAATCAAAGCCAAGTACTCAGGACACAGAGTATAGGCAACATTACATCTGCACAAACATCTAGGTCACCCTTCATTATCACAAATTAAGATTTGCAAACTAGATTTAACAAGCACCCAGTTATTAATTTTAGGTACTCTCTCCTCCAACAGCCCTCTAGACATCCCTGCAGAGGGAGGATTTTTATGAATCATTTTCAGATTTTGTTTTTAAACTAGCAATATTTTTCAGACAAAAGACATTTTATCCATGTTATTTCCAGTCATAAAAGAATGAGGAAAATCTCACTGGCAATTGTAGTGAGGCAGGAGTGCTCTGGAGGCTGCAGAAATGGCCTTGACAGCTGTGGGTTACAGTATTACTTAAGTATTACTAGCATCGGTGAAAGTTTTGCTCCGCTGGGATGGCTTTTATTTCAGTTCTTGTCCTCATCAAGACATTGAAATTGATGTTTTAAATGCTGCTTACCGATTTTAGATTTCCAGCTTTCTCGTGTCATATACCAACTTGGCTTCATTTTCTGGGAATTGACAGTAAGGCTGGGTTATTTTCTGCTTTCACAAATCATGGAAGAATACAACACATTTGAGACGTTTTAGATGTGTTCAGCCCCATAGCATAGTTAAGAGATGCAGAACTAAGATAAAACAATATCAGGGTTCAGGGTACAGGGATATATTTACTTTGTCAACGTTGCTAATATTGAATATTCTTGCTTTGACAAAATATGCAGAATTGTCTGGTACTTTTAGAGTTAATTCAGATGAGGGAGGGAGGAGAGAAAAGCCCAGGACGGAAGAGAACCTTTGCCCTTCAAACTAATTGGAGAACATAAATCATGACAGCAAAATAAGGGAGGGAAAATGCTAGCAAAAATAACTGTTTGGGGGTGGAGATTTCAGATCTTAGCATCCTTTCATCATGCCGTGCCGACATTTTGTCACATGAATAAAAAGACTTTTTAGGATAAAATGCCTGGAAGTTCTTTGAAGTGTTTCATTAGTCGGAACCTTGACATACTTATTTAGTAAACCTACATACTGCCCCTCTCATCTAGAGATGACTCTAGGTGGCTTACAATATAATTGCGTAGGAGGGCACCATCTTTTTTGAACCAGCTTGATAACAGAGCAAGAGAAGGTGGCAATATGGATGTAGTAGTAGACTACGTTACGCTGTCCAAATGGTTCTTTATTTCTGTAATCCAATGTTTGATTTCTAGTCTAGCACAGATGATGTTGCCTAGTTTAGGTAATGAAACATCTGCAAGGAAAACAACCAAGCTCAGAGAGCACCAAGGATCCCTTCAGTTCAACCCTGAGCTGCAAATATCCTCCTTTATTCAAGATTCAAGGTTCCATGTGTAGGAAGAAAAACACAATAGGCCCACATCAGTATTTACCCAGACAGTATGCTTTTTATATCACTTGTATATCCCCATCTGTTAACAGTCAATCCTTCTGCCTCTTTCTCTGTAGCGGAATGTGGTTCCTCTGTGACGGGGACTCAAGGTGTTCTCTTATCTCCAAATTATCCCCTAAACTACAACAGCTACCACGAGTGTATCTATTCCATCCAGACGCAGCCAGGAAAAGGAATTCAGCTCAAAGCCAGGGCATTCAGTTTGGAAGCTGGAGATGTTCTCAAGGTAAGGACTTATCATCCAGTGGATTAAAATGAGGGTTAAAGTGTAGCTAAGCCAGCAACACAACAAGAAAATAAGAACCAATGCATTTCAAAACTGCTGAATCCCAGACCAAATTTTGCATGGGGTTGTACTTTCCCAGAAAAAGTAGGTCTGTAATCCTAGACTCCCAATTGCTTCCAGGACTTCTGAACAGTGCTGCTTTCCTCACGTCTCTTGGTAGCTTTCTATATTATCAGTAATGGTATCTTTCTGGACTATTTAGCAGAACTGGGTCTTCGACATTGAAGTAGTATGCAACTGGTCTGTTCTATCAGGCTGTGACCAGTTGTTTGGCTTCTAGGCTTAGACTTATGGAGTCCCACATCACACCACTGGGAGGGTCTTTGGAGTAGAATGTCTTCAATGCAGCTCAGCTTGTTGTTCCTTACTCTCTACATTTGATAATGGGCTGGACTAGAGAAGAAGCTGAAGCCAAATCCAAACACGATTAAGATGTTGTAGGTAAAGAGGATATTAAACTCAAGAAATGAGCTTCGACCTACTTTGGACAGGCTTCCACTCTGCCTGAAAAAGCAGATTTGCACTGGGAGTGTCCTCACTAACTTAACCCTTGGCATCTGAAGTGAGGAATGCCTTCACATAGGAGTCTTCTGTGCCTGCTGCATCGCTTCTTGCGCCAGTTGAATATGCTGACAATTATCCACATCTTGTCCCAACCCATCTTGACCATAGCAATATGTTTTATGTAGTGCTTTCCTTGAAAGCAATTAGTGCAAAATGGGATGGCCAGACTGCTGCCTCTATTCAGGATCACGTGATGGTTGTAATGAAAGATATGTACCAGCTACTAATTGTCTACTGAGCATAATTTACCATGCTAGCATAGACCTTCAAAGCTCTAAATGGATCTGACTGTTTTCAGAGACTGTCTGTCCTGGGACAGAACTACCTGGTTACCCAACTTACAATCACAATTGAATTTTCATTTTTTTTTAAAGCAAGGTGATTGTTAAGTGAGTTGTGCCCAGTGTTATGCTCTTTTTGTTATGGTTGTGAAGTGACTCATGCAGTCATCAGGCAAATCCAGCTTCCTCTATTGACTTTGCTTGTTGGAAGCCAGTGGGAAGGTCATGTGACCCCAAGACACATCAATTATGGTAAATGCATGTTGGTTACCAAGCACCCAAATCTGATTATGTGACCATGGGGATGCTGCGTCAGTTATATGTGCAAGAACTGGTTGTAAGTCCCTTTTGTCAATGCTCACTGTAACTTTAAACAGTTATCTTTGAATCTCGCTGTTTGAGGACGTTGCATAACATTCTCAGAGACTCTTCCCATCCTGCTTACAATCTCTTTGGACTGTTGCCTTCTGGCAGAAGATACAGAACGTTTAAAACTCGGACCACACATTTTCTGAATAGTTTTTATCCCAGAGCTATAATTGCACTTAATAATGAACTAAAGGGCCACCATCAGTGGACTGTTGGACAGTATTACTTGGTCTGTTGGGTGGATGTTTGGGTGGTTTTAGGGGTGGGGAATTGTGGTGGGTGGGAGTGTGTTTGGGGATTATGTGTGTGGGACCTGGTCTTTGGGTGTCACGTAAATTTCGTTGTATGTGTATACTGTGTATACACATACAATGACAATAAAGTTTTTATTATTATTACTAGACGAATTATTGTGAGTTGAGGACTACCTGAAATTAGATCAGGAGAAGGGACTTTTTGAAGATGTTCTAAGACAGTGGTTCTCCACCTGTGGGTCGGGACCCCATTTGGGGTCGAACGACCATTTCACGGGGGTTGCCAAACAACGCAGTCTGCCATTTTTCCCCCCTTTTCCTTAGCTGTGCTACTCCCTTTTATTCTATTGGCTTTTGAAAGCCAATAGAATAGACTCTCTTGAATAGAGTCTAATTCTATTGGCTTTCAAAAGCCAATAGGAATTGTCCAGGCTGTCTCTGCCCTGCTGAGCCCGCCAAAAGTCTCATTCTGCAAATGGTGCTGCACCAGTTGAGTAGTCCTCTACTTACGACCGGTTGAGTAGTCCTCAACTTATGACCGGTTGGGGGTCGCGGCATTAAAAAGGTTGAGAATCACTGTTCTAAGAAGTGCTAGATGCAGAGCTCTCTGGGAGGTGTACTTCTTCCCTGTGGCTTGCAGATTTCTCCATGGAGATGTATCTTCCCTATCTTGCACTTCAGAAAGTAGGAAAATGCCATATATTTTCCCAAGCTATTAATTTTTTACAGATTTCATGATAGTGAGTTTAACATTGATGTCAAGGGTTCTGATTTCCTTTTCAAAGTGTGTCATAATCTATTACACATAAATAAGAAGAAAACTTAACCAAATAGAACATAGAATAAAAATACGCTGTACACAAAACAAGAGTAACAGAAATGAAATTAAGGAGGGAGAAAACACAAAGAAAACCCCCCCAAAAAAAGTTACACATGCATATTTTATTGCATACATTTTATATATGTTACATCTCAAGTCCTAAACCATGAATTAAAACTTTGACTATACAGAAGGACTTTGATTGAGGATTTCCTAATGTCCATAAAATACAAGCACAAATTTTACATAAAATTATAAAATTCTTATGTACAATTTCTGCATGCATTTGTTTTCAAGTTTTTCATTTTAGGTATGCTAGACTGTTTCCACCAGTGTCAAATAATCTTATTAGCTGCTACTCACACTTCATACTTCACTAGATTCCAAATTTAACCTCACATAAATATCTTTAGCCCTCATTCTTCCAACACTTTATTTGCAACCTTATAAATAACAAATCACGAGAGTGTCAGCATTGAGGGTGTCCAAAATCAGTGTCAGTGTCCCAATTTGCAGGAATAGAAACCCATCAGATACATCTTCTCAACTGTTCAACCAACAGGAAAAAAAATATTGAATTCATCGCATGTTAAAAAGGTGCAATATTAATATAATATTTAAAATGTTCTAGCCTCTTGATATATTAAAATAGGTTTCCTACAGTCATCATGGTACGTTTTGAACTATAGAATTATAAAGTGACTGTAGGTTTAGGGACTTTAGGCACTTTCAAATGTTTTCTCTAATTTTATTAACAATTTCAAATCAGATAGTGTTTTAATGGAATATGACTTTTGTTTGTTAACACCCAAAAAAGATCTTATGGGTTGGATTGTCCCAAATTGTCATTTTCTGATGAAAATTGGGATCAAACTTGAATCTCCTTCCATGGACATTCTATATACGTCTTGTAGTTTTGAATGTGAGAACAGCACCCAAATAAGAAGTAAAATAAGAACCAAGTTGTGAAGATGTTATAGGGGAATTCTATATTTTATATTTCTTCATATTATTCTAAGATTCCTTGAGTTCAGAAAGCTGGATAAAATAATAAAATAAAACAGTCTCGAATTAATCAGGAAACTGATAAAACACTTTTAATGTCATTTTAACTGAAATGCATATAAATAATGAAGCGGAGAGACATTTTTAAAAGAGGTCATCTTTTTTTAACCTTTCATTCTCAACGAAAAGCTGCAGAAGAGAGCACTTCTGGAGGCAATCTATATAATTATTTCATTCTGACCTAAGGTTTTGGAGGTGTTAGGATAGGATTTTCTCTCCATTTTTAAAACTTTCTTTTATAGATACTGTAATTGTATGCTAATTTGTCGTTGTGTTTGGTCTTGGACCATAAAGAAATATTGGTTGATTGGTTGAGATAGTATACAAACAAAAAAAAATGATGTAATTGTTTTATTCATCGGGTGAACCGATTTTGTTAACTGAATGGAATAGTTATTTTTTGAGATATGGTTTAGAGGGGGAGATAGTGGCAACTGTGATAGCTTCTCCAACACTTGCATTGATTTAGTCATTTGCCAGGTTTATACTGCCAATCATACCTCTCAGATACATCCTGGGAAATCTAAATCTAAATTTCCCAGAAGCAACCTGGTATTAAGGAGAAACTTCCTGACAGTGAAGACAATTGACCAGTGGAAACAGCTTGTCTCCAGAAATCATGGGCACTCCATTACTGGAGATTTTTAAGAAGAGACTAGACAATCACCTGTCTGAGATGGTATAGGTTCTCCTGCTTGAGCAGGGGGCTGGACTAGAAGACCTCCAAGGTCCCTTCCAGCTCTATTCTATTCTATTCTATTCTATCCTATTCTATTCTATTCAATTCTATGGGTAGCTATTGTTAGTATGCAGAACATTTTAAATCAAAGAGTAACATTGTCATTTTGAGAGCAGGAGATCTGTTTTGGGACATTGGGTGGAATTTTGAGCTCAAAGCAAACTTGTTGGAAGTTTCACAATGATCCAGGGAAGCAATTTCATGTTTTGAGAGACCATCTTGTACTGAGCATTGCAGGAATACAGATGCTTTGAATGCAAGGATGCAGAAGAAAAGCAGAGCTGGGGGCAGAGTTAAATGTATCATCAGTTTAGAGTCCTTGTGTTGCCAGAAGAGATCAAAGTCCAACCCCACCTGCATTCTGTTGACTCTCATCTGGCACCAATTTAGTGTTGAACTTCACTTGACCAGATTCTTGTTTATAAGCTTAAATAAATTGTCTATACTGCAATCTAACTGGAAGTCCCAATTCTTTGTGCTTGACAAAGGCATTTTGATATTTTTCACAGCCTAGTGGCTACCAATGCAACATGCCTTCCCTCTTCAAAAGAAAAGTCAACACTGTTTTCATGTCACAGTGCCCAGGCCAAAGGCATGGGACAATGAGGAATGTTCCACCCATCCCCAGGGTACCAAATGAACAAAACCGTTGACTTTATAGAGACAAAAGGTACCTGGTCAGCGGATGAGCAGAGACAAGGGAATCCATCTTCTCATTTATTTTCTCCTCTTTTCCAAGATTTATGATGGCAACAATAACTCGGCTCGCCTGCTGGGCTCCTTCAGCCGTGCCGAGATGTTGGGTCTTAATGTCAACAGCACTTCCAGCTCGATGTGGCTTGAATTCATCACAGATGGAAATGGCACGGATCAAGGTTTTGAGCTGCAGTTTTCTAGTAAGTATGGAGGCTGCTGATTCTGCAGCTGGGGAAAAGGATCAGGGCAGTGTTTATTTATTTATTTATTAAAATTTATAGACCGCCCCACTCCCGCAGGATTCCGGGCGGCTAACAATAAAAACACAATATAAATTAACAAAACAAACAATATAATAACATTCATCCAGGGGTCAGTCTATGTACTGCTCCAAACATTTAAGGAAAATTAGTTAGCAAGTAAGGGTGTCTAGATGGAAGCCAAGCTAATGCCAGATCTTTTGATGAGATTTTATTTTTCATACCTAAACCTTCAAAAGGAAAACTATTTGTACCTGCTTCATGTAAGAGCACATTTTTCATTACAAGTTGTCTGTGTAAATATCATTGTGTTAATCTTCACACACTTTCCCATCATTCTATGTCTATTGTTTTACTCATAATCTGTCATGTGTCTGACTAATGAAACACTTCAAAGAGTTTTCAGGCATGGTTTAACTTAAAAAAAACCTTTATTAGCAGAGACGTGTCAGCACGGCATGATGGGGATGCCAAGGTCTGAACTTCCCTTCCTTTTGCACATAACATTCCAGGCATTTCCCCTCCCCTATTTTGGGGTCATGACTCACATCTTCCAATTAACTTGGAGGGCAAAGATTCACTTCCTTTCTGTTTCCCAGGCTTTTCCCTCCTCCCTCCTCTGCTCTGCATTAACTCTCAAAATACCAGACAGTTTTGCATATTTTGCCAAAGCAAGAATATACAGTATTTGCAGTGTTGACATAATCAGGTTGTTGAGCCCTCTTTTGAAAAATTGCAGATCACTACCTCCACTGAAACAAGCTACACAAGAAACAGCCTTCAATGCATCTGTTTCCAACCCATCCGTCAGATTGATCCATAAAGTTCAGAATCAGCAAATAACAAACCTATTTTGAAGAGGAATCTATTCCTTGCTCTTTTGCAGCATTTTCCTCTCTGGTTTCTTAAATACTTCCACTTCCCTGGGTCTTTTCCGTTGGATGCTTTACTTTAGTCCTGACACTTTAGAAAGACTACCAGGCTCAATGTTCTTGGATGCCTTTTCTCAGACCACATCCTGGAAGCCTCTAAAAGAATTTCATCAGCCATTGACAGTTTTTGCTAAAGCAACAGCCGAGAGGAGATTGGGGGTCCTTTCTAACCATTTGCCTTTATTCCTGATTTCAGGTTTTGATTTAATCAAGTGTGAGAACCCTGGTATCCCGCAATTTGGCTATAAAGTCCACGACGAGGGACATTTTGCAGGAAGCTCCGTCTCTTTCAATTGTGACCCTGGCTACACATTACGCGGCAGCCGTGGGCTTACTTGCTTGACTGGAGAGCGAAGATCCTGGGACCAGCCTCTCCCCACCTGCGTAGGTATGACTCCTCTCTCTTGTGTGGTAGTCACTCCCCAGACATTTGGCATAGCTGCTAAGGGGATGGCCAAGCAGTTGGTTGAGCTGTGTAATTTTATGTCCCAAAGCCACCCATAGTTCTTGGAATCTTCAGGAAAAAATCCCTTGAAATGTTCTTACTAAATGGAAAGTTCAATGGGATAAAATTGTTAAATAATTGAACACATAGCTGAGAGGTTATTGGAATATCAGTCCAGAATTGCAAGAAAGAGGGACTTTTATCCAGAAGACAGAGAAGCATGGAGCTTAGAATGCCTGGTAGGCAGGAAGAGAGCAAGGTTGGACCCTCCCTAGCAACTCACAAAACATATCTACACTTGTAATTGCTTGCAGGAGAACAACAATAAAGGAATTACTCAGAAGTCACTCCTCCACATGTGGTCCTTGGTTCCTGGGGCCTGACAAATACGGTTCTAATCTAAAGGCTGCTTAGGATGAATTAAGGGCACAAAGTGCCACCTTTACAAATGGATCAGGATCAATGGCAGGAGTGCTGCAGAAGATTACCTATTAATCTTTTTCACCTGTCCAAATGTGCACAATAGCTTTAATTCCTACCATTTCCTTTTCGGCATTCATACTACTGTTTTTTTTTCCAATAACCTTCAGGCTAATGAGTCAATCAATACCAGATGCAGTCGGTTTCGCTCTTTTAATACACCTCGAGGGCACAAATCAAGCCTTCCTTTTGTCGCCATGTCATGTTCTCACCGTTTGGCAAGGAATGAGCATCGGGAATTGTCTGGCCACTTCTTGGTTTCTAGCTGTTGGCTGTCTGAATAAGTCAGTGTTTCCCAACCGTAGCCATTTTAAGATGTGTGGACTTCAACTCCCAGAATACCCCAGCCAGCAATTTACGACCGTTTTTCAAAGTTATGACCTTTGCAGCATGCTTGGGATCATATGATCAAAATTCAGATGCTTGGTAACTGATTCATATTCATGACCCTTGCTGTATGCTGAGATTATGCGATCTGTTCACCCTTAGTGATCTTCTGACAAGCAAAGCCAATGGGGAAACTAGATTCATTTAACAACTGAGCTACCAGGTAGTTTGGTCAAAGGAAATTATGAAGCTGTAATTCTAATAGATGGTGGGTACCCAAATGATAATAGCAGTTGGACGTTCTATATTTTCTGTAGCCTCTTTTCTCTAGAATCTCTTACATGAATGGGCAGCAAAAGTAAAGTCTTCCCCAAAGGAAGAAGCAAAGGATGTTTAGAGTTCAATTGCTGAATTGTTTTGTGGCTTCTTTCAGCTGAGTGTGGGGGCAGCATTCGAGGCGAGTCTTCGGGAAGAATCCTGTCTCCAGGGTTCCCAACGCCCTATGATCACAACCTCAACTGTGTCTGGACAATTGAAGCAGAGGCGGGTTGCACAATAGGGTAAGTTCAACGACTGGAAAAGATTAGATCGACAACACCCCCGACAACATCCAGCAACTCCTCCTGTCACTGTGGTTTTGAGTCAATTACGTTGTGCTCCAAGCAGGGCACAGGTGTTCCTATGCGGGACCATTTCTGCTCTGCAATTAAAAATAAAGAAATAGATGCATGAAAACGCCCGTGCCAAAACAACCCCAACTCTTGGCAGGAATAGCCGAGCTCTACGACCTGTTTGAATTATGCAAATTGATTGCATTTCCATGATTTCTCTTGCTTTGCATACTTTAGTGTTTACTATTTGGCATCAACAGGAGGAAGATTAAAAAAAAAAACAAGGCTCAAGCTTCATAATCAGCAAATTAATCAACCATACATTTTTTAAAATACGAGTTGTGGATTAATCAGGGTAGATGTGCTGGTTTTAATTGGTCAAACGCAAGGCTCGAAGACAGATTGGATTCAGTGCATTGTAGCAATAGAGAATGGGAAAATGGAAAGAGACCCCCGGAAGTTCTAACACCCTCACAGTGGTTTCTCTGCTCTTGGGTTCTAATCACATTCATACCTGCACAGCTTCAGATGCGTTTAGAATATGGATTGCTGCCAGAGAAACGCCAAGCCCTTTTTCAAGAGCTTAGAAGAGAACATCCAAACACAAACAGTATAATTCCAGCCTGAGCTGTGTGATATCAGCATGACAGCTTTCAAGGGTGCAATTTGAAAAAAGATCTTGCTAGACAGAACGAAAGTGCTGAGTTCTTACCTGCCAAATTTAGCAAGAGGCATCCACAGGATCCTATCAGATACATGAGACTAGGAAGTCAATGCCATGTAGGTCAATACTACTTTTGCTGTAAAGCTGTAAGAACAAAATCTTGCTGGTTTGAATGGGCCTCCCTCCTCCCTCTCTCCATCGTATAAACTTGGGAAGAACTTGCTTAGTGACATTACATTCTTGCTTGGAAATCGGGGTCCTTACTTGGTAGGAGGTTTTCCTCCTGCCCCCAAAGCCATTCCTTCTGCTCTCTCCAACTTCAGACATTTGTTCAGAATGGTACTATGTGCATTGTGATGTTCTGGTTCAAGCTCTTTCCCTTATATACATACGTGCCCACACAAATAAATGGGAATTTGGTGGTGGGGGCAAATGGGCTCCATATCAAAGAATATGGATGACCTGGCCCTTTATCTTCTTGTCTCCTCCTAACTCGAAGTGCTTGCACCTCTTAATGGCCAACATCCTCTACGACCTGCAGTTCGGTTCCATGCACTCCAGTCTCAGCACAATCTTTTTTGTGGTCTTGGCCTTCTTCTGGAAGATGGCCTTTGTCTGACCACCATAGCCACTGTGCTTACGGTCATATCTCCGCTTTCCTTGAGCATACAGAGACTCTTTACCCTTCTTTTACAGGGTGACTTTGTGGGGCTGATGCTTCCCACATTTCTTGCAGTAAGTCCTGCGGGTTTTGGGGACGTTCACCATCTTGCCGATGTTAGCAGCACCCAGAGCAAGCTTCTAAATGTTGTTTATTGATATACAATGATTTTATTACCATTATTAACTATAAATTCAGATTTGTATAACATCAAATTCTAAAAGGCCACAGACCTCTTGCTCCTGATTTAGGGTTATTCTGAAAAAAGATTTTGCAAACTTCTAAGGTCTTAGTTTAAGGCAGTGTCTTCCTCATGGCAGAGTGGAACAATACGCCATAGCCAACTCACTGGGGCCATCTCACCATGGGAGCCAACTCAGCAGGGGACAGTTCACCATGGTCAACTCACCATGGGTCAACTCAGCATGCAAAATTCCATGCGGGATAACTCAGCACAATAAATGTTATCCGCCACTGTTTCTTTGACGTAATTTCCATTTTTGTCAATCCTGCATGGAATTTTCTGTGGCGGGTTGTCCCACGACGAATTGGCTGCAGTGGGATTGCCACGGCAAGTTCGCCAAGGCAAATTGTACTAGACCTTTTGTCATGCGCATCAGATTCTACTTTGGGCATTTGTTCTCTCTGCCCCACACCACAAAGACAAAATGTCTTTTGAACATACAGTTGGATGTTCATTTTTTTTTTCCAAAGCAGGTATTGATTTATGACTTATTACAGGACAGGACAGCTAAAGTTTGAGCTTCATGATTCAGTAGTAAATAAAGTTGGAGGAATGAAAACTATGCTTGGTTGCTCCTACAGATGTCATAATTCTGGCCTTCTGCTTTCTGGACCTTCTTCTCCCTCCCCCCCCCAAAAGGTGTTCAATCATCATTAATCAACACAACTGTGGGTTACTGAGTTGAGGAGGGCTGCAGTTGATCTATGGAAAAATTACAGCTTCCTTCAGCAGAATGCATTTTTGTGAAATTTCAAGCAACACTAAGCAACAAGCCAGCAGCTTTGACACCTTTTTTTTTTTTAAAAAAAAGCACATAGTTGGGTCTTTTAACTCAGTATTCCCAGTCTTCCTACAGTACAGTCTATCAATCTTTTATTGCGTCTTCAGTACAAATGTTTATGCTAATATAAATGTAACAGGCATATTAAATAAAAAGCCGGAGGGGCAGCCCTCCCTAAAACTCAAGTCAATTAATAACCATGCAGTTCTCCAACATTTATCACCATCATACCTATTATTATGAAGATGGAATTAAAATATTAAAAGCTTCATGCTGCTGCCACTGCCTACCATAAAGTGGAGGGGGGGAATCAATGATAAAGAAAAAGAAAAAATAGAAGCGCTGTTCAGTTTGGCACAAGTATAGAGAACCTTTAAAAAATATCTGTTTTTTTCACTCTATCATCACCTTCCCCACTCAGTCTAAAAGCCTCTTTTTGCTGAGAATTTATTTCAAATGAATTTGCTTCTACCTGCTCAGTTATTTCTTCTCCTTCACAACAAGTATATGATTTCCTGCCTCTGTAAATGATGCTATTTTCATGTTTCATTTCCTCCAAGCAGTCGTGTATTAGATGTTTTTTCTGCATCTCTAATCTTATGAAATGACCAGCTTTTCTCCACATGGAAACTGAAGAGAAATTGCAGAGTGACACAGAAGGGACTAGATTTGTAACTGAGTCCTCAACCTCTCAAGTTAAATGGCAGTTCCCAAATTGTTGAGAGGAATTTTAAGATCTTAGAATTGGGGAACCTTACTTAGGTCAACTTCCTCCTCAGTTTAGCAAACAAAATTAAAACATCCCTAATAGTTGGCTTTCCAGTCTCTCCTTCAACAAATCCAATGTTCACAACCTCCTTAGGGATTGTTTTCTTTGTCAAATTGTTTTTTTCAATTAGGATTTTTTTCCCCTTAACGTGCAGTCACAATTGCCCTCTTTATAATGTATATCCATTATTCTCTGTCCAGAATGAATGAAAAACAGGTCTCAGGTACTTTCTGAGATTGCAGTGAGAAGGGTGTGTAGTACCAAAAATCAGAACAAATTTGGTGGCACCTTTACAGACCAATATATATTATTAAAAAGCTTGTTTATATTATTATTATTTTTTAAGTTTAGAGAGAGTTAAGGGTAATGTATGAATTTGTTTATTGTATAGAATTTTTTTTTGTTTTAAAAGTTATAGATTGTGCTTGTTTTGTTTATAATAACCCTGTATTTTGCTCTGGGAAGTGGGGGGGGTAGGGGGGGAAGGGAGGGGTGGGATTAAGTATATATAGAAATATTAAAGTATGAAATAGATGGAGTAATTTAGAGGGAGGTGCTGCTCAGGTGTTTCCCCTGAACTGTATCCAAAGAGGGATAAGAGGGGAGGAGGAGGGAAGGAAGGAAGGAAGTTGGATGGGAGGAAGGGGTGAGGGGAGAGAGGAGAGGAAAGGAGAGAGGGAGTAGGGAAGGAAGGAAGGAAGGAAGGCTGAGAGGGCGGATGCAGTCGGGGGGGAGATAAACGAGCGACACCTAAGGTCTTATTTTAAAGGTATTTTTCTCTTTATTTAGTTTTATATATAATGTATGGAAAGTATTATATGTATTGAAAATTTAAAATAAAATTTAAAAAAAAAGCATACAGGTAGCCCTCGACGTATGACCACATTTGAGATGAAAAAGTCTGCTGCTGAGCAAGACATTCATTAAGTGAGTTTTGCCCCTTTTTATGACCTTTCCTGACACAGCTGTTAAGTGAATTATTGCAGTTGTTAAGTTAGTAACACAGTTGTTAAGTGAATCTGGCTTCCCCATTGACTTTGCTTGTCAGAAATTCACACATCATGATCCCGTGACGCTGGGACAGGGCAACTGTCATCAATACATGCCAGTTGCCAAGCACTGAATTTTGATCAGGTGACCATGAGGATATGGTTAAGGTTGCAAGTGTGAAAAGCAGTCATAAATCACCTTCTTTCAGTGTCATTGCAACTTTGAATAGTCACTAAACGAATAGTGTAAGTCGAGGACTATCTATACACAGTTGTCTTACTAAGAAAAGTCTGAAAAAGGTGTTACCTGACTTCTCGTTGTTATATGATCCCTCTTTGATACCTGAAGAACATTATAACGTTACTTTCCTTCAGTCCAGTGATTCTCAACCTTTCTAATGCCGTGACACCATAATACAGTTCCCCATGTTGTGGTGACTCCCAAGAGGGTGTGGCCACCAATAAGAGGGAGTAGGACAGCTAGGGAAAAGGGAAAAAAAATGGCGGACGGCATGGTTTGGCAACCCCCGTGAAATGGTCATTCGACCCCAAATGGGGTCCCGACCCAAAGGTTGAGAACCACTGCTTCAGTCCTTTCTTTTCTAAACTTTTCCAGCTCTCAAGTACAAATCTAGTCTTATTTGTAACTCTTCTCGCTCTTCCCTGTCCTGTTTTGCCCTCCCACGAATACAGGCTCCACTTCATAGTTTTCCATACGGAGGACTTCCATGATGTTTTGAGGATCTGGGATGGGCCAGTGGAGAAGAGCATCCTCCTGAAAGAAGTTAGTGGTTCTGTCTTGCCCAATGATGTCCACAGCACCTTCAACTTGGTGGTCCTTCAGTTCAACACGGACTTTTTCACCAGCAAACAGGGCTTTGCCATTCAGTTTTCAGGTAACTTTCACAGATGCCATCTGGGCTTTGGGGGTCAGGAGAACAAAAACAGGAGGACCATTTCATAGAGGTTTTCAACTCTCCACAACTCTGCCTGCTAAGCTGTAGGAAAGATAATCCCCCACATTTATTAATTTCAGCATTCATGACATGCCAGTTCCTCGGCAATTTTTCTCTTAATGCTCATGCAATTTGATGAACAATAATTTGCCCTAGAAGTGATTTAAAAGGAGAAGAGAATTTTAAAGAAAGTGCCTTGGATGGAATATAGCCTTGCACTTTTTAGGAATGAAAGGGTAAGTGAGTTGGTATGAGTGATTTAGCTTTTCACTTTGCTGTCCTCTCTCCAGTGGTGTGCAGTTTGCCTGTCTCTCACACTTAAATCTCAGGGAGATTTAAATTGACTTTTTCTGGTGTTAGGATCATCCCCAAAGTGAAATCTGTGAGAAATTAATGAAGAGTTTCTTCTCCTTCTGGAGAAATTCAGAGAAATCATCCATTCTCCACTCAGAGAGTTAGTGGAGGATTGCAAAGGGCCGTTTATACAGCTGTTTTCTATATATAGTTGATCCAGAATAGCAACATAATTGTGGAACAGAATAGCTGGGGATATTGTCTTCAAATGCCCATTGTAATATTTGTACCAAGACTGTATTTAAATAATCTTAATATTTAACATTATTTAACATCCTACATTGACATATTAAATGTTAAATATTAAAAGAACACTAAAACTAAAACTGACATTTGGAAAGGCCAAATAGATGCACCTTTATGTGCTTTTTTAAAACCAAGAGATTAAAAGAGCAACCGAAGCCACAGGATTAGAGCATTCCATACTTTGGGTTATCCAAGAGAAAGCCTTCTAGTGAACTAAGCCACTGCACCAGAGGGGTCTTGAAAGGGATCACGTCTGCATATTTTAATACTTCAGCAGATTTGCAATAAAATCTGTTGACCTAAGATAGGCAATCTTTAAGCCATCTAATGCTTCAAAGGTTAAGATCAATACCTTGATCTGAGCTTAGCAAACAATTACCTTCTCGGCCACATTTGCATTCACAGAATTGAACTATTACTCATGAATAGTCCTACATATAATGAGCTGAACCAATCCATGAGAGCCAGTTTGGGATAGTGGTTAAAGCATCAGGCCACAAGCCAGGAGACTGTGAGCCCTGTCTTAGGTACAAATCTGGCTGGGTGACCTTGGGCTAGTCTCTTTCTCTCAGCACAAGAAAACTGCAAGGCAGTCTCTGAGAACTGAACACAATTTAACAGAAGGGGAAAAAAAATACAGAATCTAGCGAAGGTCGGGATAATTGCTGCCATCCAACTAATGCAGAAAGTTTTATAGCAACAAAACTAATAGAGTTAATCAAATGTCTGACTTGTTACAGTCACTACCTGAAGATGTTGGGAAAGCACACTGCAAGTTGATTTTTCTTTTTTTTTCTTTTTTTGACAAATTTTATTTATAATACAGTTAAAAACAAACAAACATTGGATTTAACGTGACATTCCAGTATATACATTCTTATCAGATTATTCCACTTTTTACAATCGATTCTTCATCTCTACATATACATCTAAGTTTTATATACAATACTTATTCTAAAATAACATATATTTCTATCTTAACATTCATCTTTAATCCCAACCGTCCTCTTTGAATTCCTCCAGCGGTAAAATTTATCCCAGATTTCATAATAAACTGATCCACATTTGTCTTTTAATATCATTGTGAGCCTGTCCATTTCCGTACATGCTAATATTTTATGTATTAACTCTTCCTCTGTGGGAATTTCCTCCTGCAATTTGATTTTTCAATGGGAGCAAAAGTTATTTCAGAACAGGCTGCATTGCAGTTTTCAGCCCAGAGTGATGACTAACCATCAGCATTTTGATTTGCCTCAGCGTGTTCACTTTCCTCTTGCCCATTATCTGTCTTGGGCAGCATATAAGTGAAACAGCTTCTTTCTAGAAATTAGATGAGAAATAGCAATAGAGCTGAGTGTTAGTGAGGTATTTGGATGGATGGATGGATGGATGGATGGATAACAATATTATGAAAGAAATATTTAAGCAGTGACTACAATTAACAAACAGCACCGGTTTTTGTAAGAAATGAGTCTGAGGCTGTGGGTTGGTGTCACAATCAACAGAAACTGGAGTGCAGAATACCTATTGCTCAGCCGGATCTTCCTTTTCTTCCTGGATTCATTTTCCATGGACTAGACTGGTGTTTCTCAACCTCGGCAACTTTAAAGTGTCTAGACTTTAGCAACAAGAATTCCCCATGTAGCATTCTTAAACCCGTCTTACTGATTTTAGACTTTAAAGTTGCCAAGGTTGAAAAAATGCTGGACTAGACACTCTCCTTCTGGTTGGTTTGTTCATTCATGAAGCCGATGTTTGCTTCTTTGGTGACCTGCTCTTCATCTGTGAATTACGCAAGCTGAAAGGATCTGCAAGCATGCTTTGATTTATCTCAGCTGCATTTGTGTTCGAGGCCAGATCAAGACAAAGCCAAGGGCATTTACTTGCAAATGAAGAACCAAATTATTGACCACAAATTCACTGTCCACATTTTGGCAAAGGCTTGACAAGTTCTAGAATTAGACATATTGTTTGCCCCCCCCCAAAATGTTTCTTGTCTTCTCCATCACTAGCTTAAGCTGAATTGGTCCCATCTGACTCTGTTCTTCTTTCACTGCTGTTCTAGTGATCACTCCTCTAGTTTTATTGCTTTAAAACAATCTCAGATCTTTTCTATTTAAAAAAACAAACAAGCCCTACTTATTTTAAACTCCTGAGCTTCAAAAAAGAAAAAGAAAACAAGGTTTCATTTCAGACAGCATTCAAGACACTCTGGCACATCTGTAAAAGAATCAAATTTATCATTCCTGCTAAAAGCAAAGTTCCTCTCAATCACAAGGGGGGGAGGGAGGAGGAAACAATGTGCACATTATAATTTATTTAACAGCATAGACAACATAGTGTTATAGCCGAATGCCAGGTAGAAGTAGCAGATGGCTAGATGTAACAAGATGTAATAAGTAAACGGGAAAGTGTGCTGATGTATACATATATCTGATCTTTGTGCAACAGACTTGGATTTGTTAATCCCTACAGCCTTTTCCAGCTGGAGAAAGAAAAGTTTGAAATCAGTAATGCATGTTTAAGCATGCATCCTGGTTCAATTAATCCATATGTGTGCTCACTGTAGCTCAAAGGAAGTTTGTGCAAAGTCTTTTCTCATTGTCAAGGTTTCAACTCTGGACTATAATGATGCAAATAATCCTAAAACATTTGCAGAATGCATTGCATGAGATAGCAGTGATCTATGAGAGAATTTTCATGAACAGTTGATATATTTTAGAGCAGGCAACTAAATTTCATTTTTGATGTGTGCCATTGTGCCCACAGTATAAAAATGACAATAAAGGTTATCTTATCTTAAAACGAATTGACTGTTCACAGTTATGACAGCTTTGGAAATGTTCCTTTATGGCCCATAAAGCATTTCTGGCTGTCATAAAACATTGTGCCACATTGACCACAGTTCAGGCGCTTGGCAGCCAACTCTCATTTGCAACTGTTTGCCAAGCACCCGGCAATCATGTGATCATTGTTCACAATCTTCTCTGCTGACTTCCCTAAAATGTCAGTGGGGAAGTCAGCAGGAAAAGTTGCAAGTGGAGGTCATAGAGGGATGGAGGGATGGATTCTCTCAGCCTCCTTCTTTGTTCTGCTTAGCAATGAGGAACATGGTGCTTTCTGCCTTGATTCCCTCTGAAGCCATCCTTGCTCTAACTATGTGCAAGGTGGCTGCTCTTTGTACCCTAAGCACCTCCAGGAAATGCAGTGTACTATGCTCAGCATGAATGTCATGTCGTAGCTTCAGAGTTTATGGAATAATTTATTTTATGAGACTTATATTTTATTTTATGAGACTTATATACCGCTTTAAGTGCAAGCACTCTCTAAGCGGTGTACACCAATAAGCAATGTATATATATATTTACATTGCCCCCAACAATCTGGGTCCTCATTTTCCCTACCCCGGAAGGATGGAAGGCTGAGTCAACCTTGAGCCGGTGAGATTTGAACCGCTGACCTGCTGAACACAGTCAGCTAAAGTGGCCTGCAGTACTGCACTCTAACTGCATTCAGAATTCAGTGAATAATTCTGTTCCCTTGGTTCATCCCATTCCCTGATCTTTTTTGCTCTTAGTGTCCACCGCCACCTCCTGCAATGACCCTGGAATTCCACAAAACGGGAGTCGGAGCGGTGACAGCAAGGAGGCAGGAGACAACATCATTTTCCAGTGTGATCCAGGATACACCTTGCAGGGGGACGCCAAGATCAGCTGTGTGCAGGTTGAGAACAGGTTCTTCTGGCAGCCTGACCCACCCACCTGCATAGGTACAGATGGGTAGAACAGGCCCATGACTGCAAATCAGAGCCAATGAGACTGTAATCTGGTCAGGCCTTTCCTTCTCAGGATTCGGATATTGAATTAGTTGTGCTGGGGCACTTTACCTCTTTTGGGTTAAGATTCAATGTTAAGCAGAAGGATGGAGAAAACATCTAAGCAACTTGTAGGGTGGGATTCAAAGTAGCCCTTTGGGGGTCCCAATCAAGGGAAATCGAATGAAATGTATTCCTTTCTTAAACTAGCTTAAGAATATGTTTTCTGTCCCACTCCAATGCTCTTTCTCTTCTTTTAGTGCAGGGGTCTCCAATCTTGGCACCAACTTTAAGACTTGTGGGCTTCAACTCCCAGCCATTGGCAGGGCTGGCTGGGGAAGTCTGGAAGCTGAAAGCCACAAGTCTTAAAATTGCCAAGTTTGGAGAGTCCTGTTTTAGTGGAAGGCAGTTTTGGGCTTCTTATTTTAAGTGAGCAACTTAATAACATGACACATCCCTAGCAGAGTGGGAAACGGGTAATTGGATGTGAACAGTTCCATCAGGATGGAGATTGACATTTGTTAGGCAAACGTCAAGGGCATGTTAACATGAACTTGCTTGTAGGGAGCTATTGGTACAATGAGGAAATGTTGATGAGCCCACGCAACAACAACTTCGCTTCCCAAGAAATGCATACTCTTTTTATGAATGAGCTGACTTCTCGTTTTGAAGCCTCATTAAGCTTGTCTGGATTTAGTTATATGGCTTAAACCTAATAGAGGAAGGTATCAGCTGAAGAGTAGAACTGGAAAAGAGAACTAGTTTGATAGGGGTTGAGGCATCAGTCTAGGAACTGGGAGACTGTGAATTCTAGTTCTAGTCCTTCCTTAGGCACAAAGCCTGGGTGACCTTGAGCCAGTCACTCACTCTCAGCCCTAGAAGGAGATAAGGACAAACACTTCTGAAAACATTGCCAAGAAAACTGCAAAGACTTATCCAGGTAGTTGCCAGGAGCCAAAACTGACTCAAAGGTGTGTGCACGTACATGTGCACACATATACACACACACATACCCACAAGGCGGGGAGGTGTCTGGAAGAACAAATGTATACCCGCTTTCAGAACTTGAGTGTTTGTTATGTAAAATGCACAATGAAATGAACTTCAGAATTAAGCAAAAAAAAAAAAGGTGTTTCATTTGTTTAGCGTCACTTTTACAAAAGGGGAAAATGGCCTGTAACTTAGTCCAAGGTTCACACAACATAAGCAAGTTATCAGGGTATGGCAGGAATTGGGGGGGGGGGCAGGCTTTGCAGAATTTTATGGCAATTGGTTAAGCTAGCCATAAGTTTTCTCAAGCAAAGCAGGAGTGAAGGGAGCTTTTGGGGATGAAGGAGTAAAGTTTGAAAGTATTCTCATTTTGCTGCACAAGCCATGGTTAATTACAGGTGAAGACATGGTCTTAGACTGCCTCAGGTTTAAAGCCTTAATTGGTCCTAAATGCAGTTATAGGTTGTTTAAGGAGTCTCTCAAAACAAGCTGTGGTTCTGCTCTCTCCTCTCCTCCTTTAGCACCTTGTGGTGGGATCCTGGCTGGACCTTCCGGGGTTATTTTGTCCCCCGGTTACCCAGAGCCTTACCCTCCAGGAAAAGAGTGCGATTGGAAGCTGACCGTCTCCCCGGATTATGTCATTGCTCTGGTGTTTCAAACGTAAGTGTAAGATATAGATGCAACTCAGTAAACTGAGATTAAACCTGTTGGTTCTCTCTGAAGAAATCACCTTTCTGTACTAGAGGGGGTCCAATGGCACAGTGGCTGAATGACACTCGATTTGTCAGCAAGAAATGGTTGGCACTCTGGTGGTTCAAGCCCATAACACGCATGGCAGAATGAGCTCCTATCCTTTGCCCCTAGCTCCTGTCCACCTAGCAGTTCGAAAGCATGTAAAATGCAAGCAGATAAATAGGTACCACTCTGGTGGGAAAAGCTAGCAGCGTTTCCTGCTGGGGCTGGATCTGACCGGATGCGAGGCAAAGTCGGGGGAAGAAAGCCCAGATGATGATGATGATGATGATGATGATGATGATGATGATGATGATGATGATAATAATAATAATAATAATAATAATAATAATAATAATATTTGCTATTAGTCAATTGCAAAAGTCGGCCTTACTAGGAACTGCTTCCATCCTGCAACAATACCTGTAATACCATCAAACATCCACATCTGCCTATCCCAGGTCCTGGGTAAGGACTCGATAGGTAGACAAAATGCCAAATCCAGTCTGAACATCTGGCTGACTGTGCGATGATCAATAATAATAATAATAATAATAATAATAATAATAATAATAATAATAATAATAATAATAATAATAAAGTTGGAAGGGACCTTGGAGGTCATCTAGTCCAACCCCCTGCTCAGGCAGGAAACCCTACACCATTTCAGACAAATGGCTGTCCAGTCTCTTCTTAAAAACTTCCAGTGTTGGAGCATTCACCACTTCTGGAGGCAGGTTGTTCCACTGGTTAATTGTTCTAACTGTCAGGCAATTTCTCCTTATTTCCAGGTTGATTCTCTCCTTGATCAGTTTCCATCCGTTGCTTCTTGTCCGGCCTTCAGGCGCTTTGGAGAATAGCTTGACTCCCTCTTCTTTGTGGCAGCCGCTGAGATACTGGAACACTGCTATCATGTCCCCCCTCGTCCTTCTCTTTGTTAAACTAGACATTCCCAATTCCAGCAACCGTTCCTTATATGCTTTAGCCTCCAGTCCCCTAATCATCTTTGTTGCTCTTCTCTGTACTCTTTCTAGAGTCTCAACATTATCCGACATTCTGTCGAATGCTGCTAGTCAGCTGGTGCAAAACTAGTTCGCCCCCTATGGTATGCCATGAGTAGTGCACACACATGAACAAAATGAAGTAGCAATCTTAGGCTGCCAGAAATCTTCTGTAGTAAAAAAAAAAACATTGTAGACTTCCTTGATTATATACGCCATATACTAAAAACAAAAAAACACCACCCCTTTCTGTGTTGTTACTGTCTCTGACAGTTTCCCAGAAAAGAGGGGGGTTGATTCACAGAAAAAGAATCAACTATGCCAACAGATAGTTGCAAACCTTCTCTATTATCTGGGGAAAGACCTGCCTTGATGCGGGATCATAGGAAGACTATTGGGAAAAAAATCAAAATGTCTATGCCCCAAAGTGAGTGGAGATATATTGGTCAAAAATGTAGTAGTTCAGCTAGGCATCCAGAGCATGTGTCATGGCTCCGACAGATGAAACTCTTCAAAGAACTTTGAGGCATTGTTTACCTTAAAGAATCTTTATTCGAGTAGCATAGCATTGGCACTTACATAGGCAAAGCCAAAATCTGAATTCCCCCCCCAGCACAATTCCCTCTTCTAATTAGCAGTCATAAATCACATTCTCCAATTAGTTTGGAATGCAAGCTTTCCCTCCAGTTCTTCAACCCGCCATTTCTTATCTTCTCTTATTTCAAAAACCCTTGGTTCTCACCCTAGTTACAATATTGTTATGTTTAACTAAACTCCCATGCACATTCCTCCTCCCCCCCCCCAGTATCATCTAATTCTAACTCTAATTCTAAGAGTAAAACATAAGGGAAATGGCTGCATCTCCATCTGTTGTCAAAGCAAGAACATCCAATGTTAGCAGGGTTGACAGCATGATCATATGACTGTAGGAGTATGTGCAACCTTTTGTAAGGGCCAGCAGTACTTTACAAAGTGTAAAGCACCCATTCTAAGGCTGTTGTGCAGTAAGTTGAGAAATACCTGTAAAAAAACCTGGATAGAAGCTCATTGTTATACAAAGCTGGTGTTGCTTCCTTCATAAAATATTCATTTCTTGCAGCAAACCACATTTTCTAGTAGGATTCCCACATCTTAAAGTTCCCACGGTATACACGGTATACAAATTAATCTACATGACATAGTTTTTTGTTACTGATGCCTAAGCTGCCCTCTGCTTTTGCAGCGAAGCGCAACTGTAGATTCACTACAGTACCTTTCAAGTCTACGCTGCTTCTTGCATCATAACATTTCCTGCAGAGCATTCTGCGTTTAAGCCTACAACATGCCATTATCTCCTTACAAAAGTAGATATACATTCATATCACCAACCAACACACTTCTGCTGCCACCACAATTTATAAATACATAGCCACTGAACAACGGAGGGGGCATTAGAACTCCTGCTCTTTGTTGATTTATTTGCTAGGTATTCATTTAGCCTTCATTCATGCTTTTTTCTTTAATCATTTAAACTATTTTAATTAAATTCATTGTCATATTTTACTAAAGATTTTAGGAAGGAGCATGCAAGCTAATACAAACTAATAAAGAATGAGAAAAAGAAAAGAAGAAAAAAATCAAAGAAAATGCTAAAAGTGCATGAAAGGAAAAATATATAAAAAGAAAAAGGGAAGAGGAATAGAAATAAAAATAAAAAAGATTTAAAGAAGGGACATCCAGTCTACTTTGAACCAGTTAGAAGTTTAATTATAGATTTACCTCTTCCTCTATGGCTACAACATAATTCTCTTTCTATAATATGTTTTGTGTAAACATCAATACCATAAATCATAAGCTCATTTTTTTCTGTTCCACGTAAAATGTCTACAAGAAGTTTCCAATACACATATATATTACCTCTTCTCTGATCAAAGAAATCAATTTAACCATCTCAGCAAATTTCATCCTCTTCACCAACTGTCCCTCCATTGCAGATAGTGCTCAATCTTTCCATCTTTGTGCATATAATAATCTTGCTGCAGTTATATTCATGCTTCATTTTCATCATCTATAGCTCTACCACTTTCAGCAGTCATCTTCCCATACAATTTATATAACCATCCTTTCATACAATTTGTAGCAATTTACAATCTATAGCTCTACCACTTTTCAAAAATGTATAATTTTTTTCCATAACTCCAGCCAATTCCCATTTGTCATAAATGTTCTCCAAGTCAACAAAAATGCGGTATTTTTCTTAACATTCATATATTTTTCAATGCCTTCTGGAGAGCAAAAAATCTTGTCTGCACAGCCTGACATCAAAACCACTTCCCAAATGTTATTTATTGCCACCCTTTGTACCCAATTAACCAGAATTCTACTAGGTCTCTTCCCAGACATAGTTAATAAAATAGCCCATGTGTAGATTTTCCATTTACTCTCCTTTCTGTGCCTTGCCTTGTATAAAGGAATAACAAGGACATTTCTTCAAGCCCCAGGTACAGTTTTATTCTTCATTTGTCAATTGATTTGATGACATCCAATTCCAAATGACTCTGGGCAGCTCACAATACACCAAACGATATGGAAACAATATATATATATCCTGGTTTTATCAGCAGCCACATGAAAAAGTGCTGCTGAGTTTTGTCCAAACCAGTCCCTTAGATTTTGAAGCCATGATGTTCTTCTTCTGCCTGGACTTCATTTGCCTTCCATATTTCCCTGGAGGATTAAATGGAGTATGCCGTATTTTTCTGGGTGTTGCATCACATGTCCGAAATATTCTAATTTTCATTTTTTAATTGTTTTGATGATTTCCCTTGGCTTTCCCAGGTGGCTGATCACCTCCTCATTTCTGATCTTGTCAATCCAGCTTATACGTAACAGCAGCCTGTAAATCCACATTTCAAATGCTTCTAGTCTGAAATGCTTCTAGTCTTCAGCAAGCCTAAGACTCAATAGGGTGGAGGTAAACAATTGGACACATACGAAGGAAGTGAATGGCCAAAAAAGAGGGGAAAGGAAAATGGTAACTTTGGGAACCAGTGGTGGGGTAATGGACAACCGTGCATGTACAAAGGGGGAGATTGGAGGAAGAGAGGTGAACAACAGAATGACAACCTTAAAAAGTATCAAGAAAACAGCCAATGCGCATCTCCTAGGAATTAAACAAATAAGATTACTGGATGGACCGATGACCAGGAGCCATGCGCAAAACCGGCCAGTGTTATAAAAAGAGACTCCCATTGACCTATTCTTAAGCTCTGATGATGTCGGTAGTGTTAATCGACAAAAGCTCAGCATTTTATTAAACGTTTTTTAGTTTAATTTTATCCTGGTTGTTCGCATCTATTTGTTTTTACTGGTTTCAAATTTTTAATGAAATTATATATATATATATTGTTATGGTTCTGACTAATGAAACACTTCAAAGAACTTCCAGGCATTGATTTTCCTAAAAGTCATTTATTGTTATTATTAATGTCGGCACAGGCATGATGGAGGTTTATGCCACAATCTGAATTCCTCTTGCTGGCATCTAACTTTTCTTGCTAAACCCCTCCCTTATCTTGCAGTCACAAGTCACATCTTCCAATTAGCCCAGAGGGCAGAGATTCACTTCCGTTCCTTTTCCCGGGCTTTTGTTATTTCCTCTCCCTTTTCTCTGTCATCTGAATTAACTCTAAAAATACCAGACAGTTCTGCATATTTTGTCAAAGCAAGACTATTCAATATTAGCAGCGTTGACATCTGTATGAACATGCCTCTGTTCTTGTCTCACAATGTTTTGCCAATGTCCATTGTTGTTCTGAGGCTGAGAGAGTTCCATTATATCGCTGGTCTTTGTAGTCAGATGTTTTATACACTTAGTTTTCTTTATTTTTCCCTTTCAGGTTTAATCTGGAACCCGGGTATGATTTCCTGCACATCTATGATGGGCCCAGCTCACTTAGTCCCCTGATTGGGAGTTTCTATGATACCCAAGTACCAGAGAGGATTGAAAGCAGCAGTAACAACCTCTTCCTGGCCTTCCGGAGTGATGCTTCTGTCAGCAACACAGGATTTGTCATCCATTACACAGGTATGTCTTGTAGAGATGCATGTCATCCTTACTGTTTTCCTTCATGTACCTGCAAGCAGATTCAAACCTCATTTGATTCCGGTGTGTCAGCTGCAAAAAAAAATAAAATAAATCTATTTCTGCATTTGTGAGTGCTTTTAAATATATTGGATAGATATATTGGAATTCAGCTCCGTCTTTCTCCACCCATTGAGCCCACTCTCGTAACCTTTGTGATGATGTGGTTTTGTACCCTGGAATTATAGCTGCTGGAGTCAAGTCCAATAATCAGTTAAAAAGCATGCAATAAAGCTGATGTAATCATTTTTGTTATATGGTAAAGTCTGAAAATTAAGCCCATGTAAGAAAGGAATTAGAAAATATATATATATTTGAAAAAAAAAAGTCATCTGCTAAGTCAGTGCATTATAGGAGTGGGAGGAAATTGTAGAGGTGAGTTACATGTTTTATTTTGCCCTTTTCCCATTCCTTCTCTGTATTAGAGCAATCCAGTCCCTGAGAGCAGAGTGTGCTCTCTTTCTATTCCTTTCTAGCTTTTGGTTTCTGCCCTATTGAAGCACATCAGGTGCAATACTTTCATGCTGCAGAGGGTTTAAAAGATTTGTTTGATACACACGGGAACTTAGCATGCACCAGAGGGAAGGAGGTGGGAGGAAAAACTATTTGTATTTTACGGAGCATGCATTGATCTCATTTTTATCTGTTACCCTTCCCTCTTTCCAACCCTAGTTCATTCAAAATGGAGAAGAAAACTTTTTCAAGTTTTCTTTGTTCTTTGGTTCATGAAACAAACACTCTAACTGATAGAACGTAGGGACATATAGACCTTGCTACAAGAGAGATCATCTTGGCACATCAGTCTGAGCAACTGCCCATGAACAGGAGGTTGATAATGGCAATCTGGCCAGCTGGCATTGCGTTGTCTCTTCACATAGAGTAGTGCCACCACTTTGAGACACTTTGTCATGTCAGAAGAAAGTGACATGGGGTGAATCACCTAACTGAAGCATCTGGCTTGTGATGCCCACACTCCAAATAGACAGAGTTGTGCCCAGCCTTTCTTCTACTTTGCATAGATGTGCAAATAAGTGAATGGTTAAAACAAAGCATGTGCGTGTATGTGCATCTCTCTCTCTCTCTCTCTCTCTCTCTCTCTCTCTCTCTTTCTCTCTCTCTCTCTCTCTCTCTCTCGGTGGGAAACCACAAGGAAATAAAACTCCTAGATGGAAGGCAGTGGCAAAGTACTTTTGTAGAGTTTCTAAGAAAACTACCTAGCTGTGTCTATGTAATCAATGGAGGATAAATTCAAGTAAAGAGATTTTTTTTATGCCTGGATACACAAGCTAAAAATGCTAAGCAGAACCAAATAAAATAAATTCCAAATTGGGTTAAAGTGGTCTTTATGGGGGGGTGGGGTGCAATGTCCTATGAGCCCATTGCTCACCACAACAGGGACATTTAAATTGACTTAAAGATTGCCACAGGTACTAAAACATACTTGAAAATCTCCCAAAGTATTCCTATTAAGATAAAAATCAATGAGATTACCAATGGTAATTTGTTGAAATGACAAAACTCATTCAGTGATATCACTTTTACAATACAGATAGTTCTTGAATTACAATAATTTGTTCAGTTGACTGTTAGAAGTTATGAGAGTCCTGAAAGAAGGACTGGTCCTTGAAGTTTGATGAGATTTTCTGACAGGTTTTGGATAATGAAGTTTGGGAAGCACTACTCTAAACTGTCATAGAGATGATGATCTATGATTGATGTGGTGTAAAGCCATGATTGTGGGTAGCAATGGACTAGGGACATATATTCAAGGGTTATCCTCTTGATGTTCTCCAGAAGTGGTGGAGTAATTCTTTCCAGCAATGGTCCAGGAGGTTCAGGAGGAGCAGATCCTACATGCCTGGAGGGGTTGGGATCTAAGGCTGCTGTAGTGGATGACTAGGACATCCAGCATCATTTTAAGATGGTTATAGGAAGAAAGTACCCTGGGAAAAGACCTTCAAGAAAACACTACATTCAGTGGAGTTTGCGAGCCCTTCCTCTTTCTCTGTCAGTACTTTGATGTGCAATGTGAAGTGTTATTTTATTCCTCTCCAAGTAAGCATCAAGACAGAGATCAAGCCTGTAGCTGAGACGCCTGACGGGGGTGGGAGGCATCGTGTCAAGCCAAAGATGTAGCTGCTGCTTAGATAAAAGACAACTTGGCTCTTCAAAACAACAAGAATAAGTGTAGAGTGATCACAGGAATATAGCAGGACAGAGGATTTTTTTTCTTTTAGCAAAAACTGGCTTCGTAATAAGCTTTAGAATTAAACACTGTGGAAAGAGAAGAACAATTTATTTCCCTGTTTCTCTGACTTATCAGTGGCTTATTGGCATTGATCTATGAAGAATGGCTTTTATGACCTAGCATCATCCAGGCAATCACTCTAGGTCACAACGGGGGGGGGGTAAGATTATATGGTAGATGACTAGCACGCAAACCAACTCAAGCCCTCCCAAACATCTTAAGTAGACCAAAAGACTCAGTAGCTCAGAAGAAAGAAAAAAAAATCAGGAGACATCTACAAAATACAATGTAAGGATTGTAGCATCCCCTTGTGTAGGATACATGGGCAGAAGACAAGCAGAAAGCATCCATGAACACCAACTAGCAGTCAGAAGACCTGAGGAAAATTCCTCAGTTGAACAACACATCAACAGACTTCACCATAGTTTCAACTGGGGAACTGAACATCCTAGACCTAGATCATCTAAGTCCAAAAACACAAGAGAATTCCTGGAAGCCTGGCACTCAGGCAAATCAGCCACCAATCGGCACATCGAAATAAACCTACATACCATTCAAAAGAGACAATCAAAAAGCTAAAAGACCACAAGATCACTTCACCAGCAATCAAAACCCGGATAAGCAGCAATTAACACCAAGATTAATACTAGACCAACAATCCAGCAGTAAACAATACCCCAATCAAGGAACTACTAACTGAGACAAACAATCAAATAGTAAACAGCCTAATCAAGGAACTATCAAGAACACTCCCACCAACATCAGCTGGACAGGCCAGTTGTAGATAAAAAGACAGCAAATTCCACTCTCTTCTAGTACTGATGCTGTTACATAACAAAACACCCAAGCTTAGAGAGCACCAAGGACCCCACAGTTCAAACTATTGCATGTAGACAATATCTTTAGCTGTTGGTGAACTCTTTCTGACAGGAGACTTTTACAGATGTGAGAAGGCCCTGGGCAGCCGAGAAAATAGACTGTGACTATCACCTCCAATGTGAAAACAATACCCTTTTTACAGATCTGAAGGGAAGGCGTGTATTTTTGGAAGTCTCAATCCAGAAATACTTCAGACTCATTTCCCATGTGTCCATCCATCACCTAGAAAACAGAGTTTTGCTAATGGTACAAAAGCAATTTGCAAGGAAATCAGAACGGATGACCTACTTAATGAGGAAATGCTAACAGGACAAGTTTGAACCATTGGAGGAAGAGAGAAAGAAGCTTGTTCTCCTCCTCCTCCTCTTCCTCCTCTTCCTCCTCCTCCTCCTCCTCCTCCTCCTCCTCGCCCTCCCCATGACAATCTAATTCCCAAATATGCTTTCTGATTGTGCCAGGGCCATGCTGTTCACAATTAAAATAAAATATAATAAAAAGTTCTGGTCTTTTAATGAGCAATTTTCAAATGACAAAATCTCTGGATTAATCAAAGCCTCTAATTATATTTTATGCATGAAGAAAGAAGAAAAAAAAGATTACACATGGGAAAGTGAGAAAAAAAAAAACCCACGCATTTGGCTAATTTCTTTGTTTCAAGTCTTGACTGATTTTTTAATATCTCTCTATTTTTTTGTCCGTCTGTTAAAACTGACCACTGTGCTCATCTGCTTAGAAGTAAACCTCATTGAGTTAAAAGAAGCCCCTTCCTTGGCGACAAAACTGTCTGTAATCACCTTTCAATTATCTTGGCTGTGTTGCTCATCAAGTTAAGAGATTTGCTCTGGAAAGGGACCTTTGCTCAGTCGGAGAGATTTTTTATAAATTCTAATACAATCAGCATCTTCTAGGTTAATGTGGGGCAGGAATTTATAGCCCTCGGCCAGCTTTTGCAATTCCTACATTTTCCAAGGTAACTTTCTTAAAGCTGCAGTGCATCAATTTTACTCATGTCACATCTGCTCTATGGCTATGGAGCCAGAACTTCTGGACCCACCATTGACACTGGAATTGAAAGTTGTTTGTTTGTTTGTTTTTCTCCATTGTAATATATATATACACATACATATGTAGGTCTTTGGTTATTCGGGTTTTCTCCCGCATCAAATTGGAAGTGTCTTGGCAACGTTTCGACGAAGTCCCATTCGTCATCTTCGGGATGGTGTTTTCGGCTTCGTGCTTCTAGGATCAAGAAGCCGAAAACACCAGCCTGAAGATGACGAATGGGACTTCATCGAAACGTCGCCAAGACACTTCCAATTTGATGTGGGAGAAAACCCGAATAACCAAAGACCTACATACAAAAACCCGCGAAAACCTCAGAAAACATATATAGAGAGCGTCTGTATCCATAAATAGCTCTTGAAAAAACATGCTTCCTGCTTCTTCCACATCTACCTGGATGCTGTAGATGTTCTTTCTGCTCAAAGCTGTGATGAAGGATTAGCCCAAACTGGGTTCTGTCCACCAATATATTTTTTTCTTGATTTCTGTTTGTCAGATCCCACTCTTTCTTTTCCAACAGTTACTGATGCTTCTGTTGTTGTTTTGAACGATCTCCATCCTGAGTATAATTATACATTATCTTATAGCCTGATTATAATTAAAGCCAGTGCAGATAGCAATTGGCCTGTTCAGAAAAGCAGATTGTTTCCTTGCTGTTTTTCATAAGCAGGGATCCTTAACAAAAGCTATAATTGCAGTTTGGGCTGTTATGTTCTCTTTAAATAATGGAACGCTTTTCACCATATGGCATTCTCCAATATTTCTTGGAATTGAATCCAGGGAGTATCTAAAAGAAGAAAGGCAAAACAATCAAGATGGCTGCTGCAGGTTGTGTGATTGATATCCCGCCCCTTTATTTATTTATTTATTTTGCAAGCATTGCAAAAATTGCAAATACCTCACCGATGTGACTTTGATCATACCACGTTTTTAATAGAAATAAATAATTAAAGTAATTGTTTTCAATTTATAAGTTGATTGATAAAGACGATTTTTTTAAAAAAAAAACAAACTAATAAAATTACAAAATGTATATTTTGAAGCACATTGAAAGAGGATGAAGTATCAATCACATGACCAGCTTGCCTTTTGGACACACAGACACATATACTCCAATCCTGGATCTCAAACAAACATAGACAATGATCTGGGACTGAGTTTCTTTTGGCTTTGAGGCAAGTGTTTCAGACACAGAAGCATGGAAACAGAAATGTGAGAATTTACATTTCCGCAGGTAAATAAAATTTCTGATTGATAGACCCGTGAGGTCTCTGCCTTGGCTAGACATGGCTTAAGACTAGAACCTTTCTTTTCCCCTGAGTTGAAGCAACGAGATTTGCAACGTCCATTCTTGCAACAGGCAGACAGTAATTGGCCTCTGAGCAGGACAAGTCTGGAATTAATAAGCTATTCCACTAACCCTGAATTCAGCCATTCACTCTCCATTTCAGGCTGTAGAGACTGATTTCAAGGGCTGTAAATCTAAGTTTACATGGATTTGAGTATTGGTATTCATGACATCAGTAGCACTAATAACAACAACAACAACAACAACAACAACAACAACCTTGGAGATCATCTAGTCCAACCCCCTGCTCAAGCAGGAAACCCTACACCATTTCGGACAAATGGCTGTCCAGTCTCTTCTTAAAAACTTCCAGTGTTGGAGCATTCACCACTTTTGGAGGCAGGTAGTTCCACTGGTTAATTGTTGTCACTGTCAGGAAGTTTCTCCTTAGTTCTAGGTTGCTTCTCTCCTTGATTAGTTTCCATCCATTGCTTCTTGTCCTGCCTTCAGGTGCTTTGGAAAATAGCTTGATTCCCTCTTCTTTATGGCAGCTATAGGAAGGGCTATAGCTTAAAGATTGATATTGCACCACTGGAAAGATAAATGTATGGCACATTTTACTCAATGGATTGAGGACTTGATTGCACTTGTCACCTACTGCCGATAGATGTTGTATGGATAATGAAATATGGGCCTTGTTATACAAAATACAATAGGTCAAAAATAATAGTTATATCAGTGAATTAGTTATATGTATTCAAATAATAATTGCATTAAATAATTACCCCTGGAACTGTCTATGGAGATTTCCAATAATCCAGATCATGGTTGTCCCAAAGGTGCTTTTCAAAGGCAGGTGGACTTTCTTAGAAACTAGACTTTCTTAAAAGTCCAGTTACCTTTTGAAGAGCATCTTTGAGACTTCAGTAGAACTGTAACTATTTTCTCAGGCCAAAGAAACAAGATTGACATGTGGAATTACTTAAGGGTAGTTTCCCTTATTGTTCTTCACCTATCGGGAGGATCTTGTCAGACTAAAGCAACTATCTGTATAACTATAGATATATTCTGGGAACTACTGTGAACTGCTAGTGAGAAACCAATCTTAACCTCTTCCTGCTGATCAGACTTTCCAAGCTCTGCTGCCTCTTTGCCTTCTGGGAGGCAGCCTCCCCCCCCTCCCCACTTTCTGGGAATCCAGACTACATTCCACCACATTTTTACTGTCACTTGATATACTTTTTTTTCTTTATTGTTATTATTTTTTTTAAAAAAAAAGGCACTTTGCTTGTTTCTTTTTCTTTGATAATGTCTACACTTTCATCTTTACGTGTTGTTCTTTTTTTGTTTGTTTGTTTCTTTTTGTCACTATTTCCAAAACAATAAAAGAATAAATATAGAATTTTGTACCTGGCGTCTCTGGGTTCCTTAATATATCCTTGACTTTATTTGACTTCCTGTATATACCTACTGTAATTTAAAATGGCTGTGTGTGGCTTTTCCAGATAGTGGAACATTTCTTGCTCCACAAAATTCTAGTGGAAATTTTGTGCTCAGGCTAAGAAAACAAGGCTAGAAGTATCAGGAAACTGATGTTCAGATTGTGTATGGGTTGTTATTGTTGTTGTTTTTTCCAGAAAACCCCAGAGAATCCTGCTTTGATCCAGGTCTGATTAAGAATGGGACTCGAGCTGGAAGTGAGCTGAAACTGGGCTCCACAATCACATACTACTGTGACGGTGGTTATGTGATTGAAGGGGTGTCCACTCTGACGTGTGTCATGGGAGGAGATGGGAAACCTGTGTGGAACAAGCCAAGGCCCATGTGCACAGGTAAGCTGGAGGTCTTCTGAATTCAGGTTGAGTGTCGCTCTTCTTCTGATACACATACCTATACATGATAGAGGAGAACTGAACTTAAAAGTGAAATTATGAGAATTGTAGAGTGGCTAGAACAACTTTAAAAAATATATATTTATTTTCCATCTCAGAAATGTTTTGTTTTCCATATCATGTCCCCCAGGCCAACAACCTCATTATCTAGGGCATTCCTTGAAATTCTCCACCATTTGAAATCAATTTCTGTAGAACAACCATTCATTAGGGTTTTATTGCTCCCAGTGTATAATGCAGCATAAGTTATAAAAAATGTATCAGGCACAGGTTGTGCTTAAGATGCATCCTGCAGCATGCCTGCTGCTTATTGCCTATTGAATTAATAGGGTATTCTGGGCCAGCAATCTGGGGAAGAAAAAGGAGGCAAACATCAGAAGCTAACCTCATTTTTCCTTTCTCCGTGTTGTAGCACCATGTGGAGGTCAGTACACGGGGTCGGATGGTGTCGTCCTGTCCCCCAACTATCCTCAGAACTACACCAGTGGACAAGTGTGCCTGTATTTCATCGTTGTGCCCAAAGATTATGGTATATCCCTATTGTTCATGCCTTCTGATCCTTTTCTGGTTGTAGTGTTGATACAGAAAGGTGAGCAGAGGTAATATGAGGCAGGAGTTCTTAATGGCACCATACGGAATGGTGGAATCCGTAGCTGAGTATACAGGGCTTTTCAAGATTCTTCACCAAATTTGCCAGCTGAAACATTATGCGGATAACATCTCTCAATTTATCCTGCAGACAGAAAAAGTCTAAAACAATTTCTCAAAAGGGTAGGGTTATTTCTTAGAATCAGTTTGGGATAGTGGTTAAGACACCAGGTTCAAAACTGGGAGGCCATGGGCATTGCTGTAATCATGAAACCAGCTGGGTGATTTTGGGCCAATCACTTTCTCTCCGCCCCAGGAAGGAAGCAATCATGGCTCTGAAATCATGGCTAGAAAGTGGCAGGCACTTGTTCATGTAATCAGCAAGAGTCAAGGTTGACTTGAAGGTAACAAGAGCTGGTTTGGTATGGTCATGATGGTGCTGGATTAGAAGCCAGGAGATCATGGATTCTAGTCCCACTTTACAGTAGTGGCCAAAATTGTGGAAACCTTTTTGGGAAAAAGTGTATTTTTGAGGTTTGATGGCTAATAACACCACTTTTTTTGGAGTAGTACCATCAAATTATATATCAATGGAAAGATAATTTAATCAAGAATGTAATGCAACATAGTTTGTTCAATTATCTGTACTATGTTCTATGAACAGTTATAGCCGAATAACCAGAAAAAGGAAGCACAACTTGCTTAGGTTGATCTCAGGTAGCTTTCCTTCATCTGATTGTAGCCAATGAGCATGAGTGTTTAGAGAGCCAATCGGGTGTCATCTTGTTTCGGCAATGAGCCAATCAGATCACAGTAGGATTCAGTTATTGATGTCACGTATTGAAGCTGAGAAGCTGAAAAACAAGTTGCATAAATTTGGAAAATAATTTCTTTCAGCTGCTAGTCTCTCTTAGTAACTTGCATTCAGTGTTAAGTTAATTTTGAACCAATACCTGAAGTTCCAGTGACTTTAACTGACACAAATGCATTTGTGCATGCATGTGCCTAAAGCAGACACGTCAAACGTCACGCAACGTATCGGAATTGTTTTGCCATTGCTGGCAATGGGGTGAGCACAGCTTCCGGATGACGTGTCCAGCCCACAGACTGGCAGTTTGACACCCCTGGCCTAAAGCCTTCTTGAAGCTGCTTAGACTCATATCTTGTGGTGGTGGTGGTGGGGAATTATTGGATCATCCTTTCACATCCTTGTACTTTTTAGATGTGGGGAGAGAATTCCTGACATATCCTTATGCTTTTTAGATATGGGGAGAGAATTCCTGACATATCCTTATGCTTTTTAGATATGGGGAGAGAATTCCTGACATGTCCCAACAGACATCTAGAGCAGGGGTCCCCACCCCCAATCCATGAACCAGTACCAAGCCAAGGCATATCAGCAACCGGTCCACACAAACAAGCAAAGCCCCATCTTTGGGATGCAGTCAGCACACAAAACCACACGCCCTCCAGTCTGCGGAAAAACCTCTTTCCACCAAACCGGTCTCTGGTGCCCGAAAGGTTGGGGACCTCTGTTCTAGAGAATAACAATTTGCTTGGAATTAAGTCCTTCTTTATACAGTATCTTTCTTGATTTTTCTTGCCAGACATTCCACTGAATGACTAATAAGATGGTTTTGTTTTCCCCTATAGATTGTGAATTATGCATATGCCATTAAAGAATTTTACAACTTCAAGGAGCTTTAGTGCTTTGGCATAAAACTGCATAGAAATCAGTACCACAAACGTTTTTGATACATGGCTGTATGTTTCCTCTTCTAGGCCCTGACATTGTTTGTAGCTGGTTCAATATGTTACTAGCTAAAGGTCCATTAGCTTCAGTAAGGGTGGAAAAATAAAATCGCAGAGCTGGCAAGGATCATTGAAATGTCTTGATCAATGGAGAAATCCAAATTAACCACCACCCCCCAGGTGAAAGTCCATTTTTGAACATACATATGGACACATCTAGGTGAAGTGGAGCCTACCACTCCCTGGATCATTGCTTCCATTGCCAAATTTCTCTTACTGTCAAGAAGACTTTTTCCCCTAGCATTCGGCAAGAATGAGCCTAGATATGATAAATTTGATATCAGTTTTATTACAAAAAAACTCTATTAGTATTTGAGCATCCTTGAGTCTCTTTTTATAGAGCTAAAGTGAAATCCAAGTTTTAAAAATTAAGAGATGAAATATATTTTAAAAACCTGCAAAGGGTCGTAGTCTCAGTTTTTCACAGCTTGCACATTTTCTCCTATTCCCAGGTATGAAATTTATTATAACGTCACGATTAAAATCTGGCAAGGCTATCATACAGCAGAGGGAAAAAATGTGTCAATGCCAACCTTGACTCACTGATTACCATTTGGCCATTCTCAGTAATGAGCAATCAGTGAGTCTTTTTTAAAATTATTATTTTTCCCATATTATTTATGTCTTGCTTGTTACTCGTAGGAAAATCCCAAAGCAGGAATATAGCTCATTTTAAAAATAGTTGCAATTAAACATAAATAATTCAGTTTCAAATGTGTGTCCTGCCACCTCCCATTGGTTGGAACCATAAATTCCTATGACTCAAGGTCAAACATGCTTTGATTCAGAATCAAATAAAACCAGACCAGAAAATGCAGCTATATACTTATTAAACATATGAACCAACAGATTGGATGAATAAACTAGTGCACTGCTGTAGCCAAACCAATCCAAAACGGGGTGAACTTAAATCCAAGTCAAAGTTGACCTTCACATTTGTATATTTCTAATACTTCCTGCATTCATCCTTTCCCTTCTTGAATTGCTGAAGATACCAACAGGACAAGCAAAGGTAGAGTTTCAGAAACAGAACAACAGCGGATAATATCCCAAATTGGTCCATTGACTGCAACGTGCTGGAAGTTGTCAATATTTCCAATGACTCTTCTTGCGCAGAAGGATGAAACCTCAGAGCTTCAAACTGCTGTTATAATAGAATAGAAGAGAGTCTTTCATAATCCTACTGGTTTCAGTATATAAGTGGCCCTTATCTAGTTGTAGGTATTCAAACTCTAAGGAAAAGCGACTTTTCTAAAAGAGTCCACCAAATTTTAAGCCAGTTTCTTCCCCTCACTGCTCCATCCCTTCTCATTTGACCCTCCCCCCCTCTTTTCTTGGTCATGTTCTGTGGGGGTCAAATTCTATTAAGCATATTAGTCCACATTGAAGTGGCATTTAATAATAGTAATAGTAGTAAAGTTGGAAGGGACCTTGGAGGTCATCTAGTCCAACCCCCTGCTCAGGCAGGAAACCCTACACCATTTCGGACAAATGGCTGTCCAGTCTCTTCTTAAAAACCTCCAGTATTGAAGCATTCACCACCTCTGGAGGCAGGTTGTTCCACTGGTTAATTGTTCTCACTGTCAGGAAGTTTCTCCTTAGTTCTAGGTTGCTTCTCTCCTTGATTAGTTTCCACCCGTTGCTTCTTGTCCTGCCTTCATGTGCTTTGGGAAATAGCTTAATTCCCTCTTCTGGGATAAATTTGGAAGAGGGAATAAATTTATATACATCTGCTAACTTCAGCATTTGGTCAAATACATACAGAAAGGGGGATATCATGCAGAATAAAAATATATCACGCAGAAGAAGGCCAAGACATATTCTGATCACAGAAAGGAGGTTTATAACAATCATTTTAATTCATGGAGGATAAATATTGATTGAATGTTAGGAAAAAGCTCTGAACTGTAGGAGCAATTTGACAGCTGAACCAGCTCTATCACTGGAGGTTTTTAAGAACAGGCTGGACAGTCACCTGTCTGAGACAGTATAGGTTCTCTGGCTTGAGCAGGGGGCTGGACTAGAAGACCTCCAAGGTCCCTTCTAGCTTCTCTTCTCTTCTCTTCTATTCTATTCTATTCTATTCTATTCTATTCTATTCTATTCTATTCTATTCTATTCTTCATTCCTTCTGTTCTGTTCTGTTCTGTTCTCCTATTCTATTCTATTCTATTCTATTCTATTCTATTCTATTCTATTCTTCATTCCCTCTGTTCTGTTCTGTTCTCTATTCTATTCTATTCTATTCTTCATTCCTTCTGTTCTGTTCTGTTCTGTTCTGTTCTCCTATCCTATTCTATTCTATTCTATTCTATTCTATTCTATTCTATTCTATTCTATTCTATTCTATTCTATTCTATTCTATTCTATTCTATTCTATTCTTCATTCCTTCTGCTCTGTTCTATTCTATTCTATTCTATTCTATTCTATTCCAGATAACTGGTAAATTGCCCTTCAATTTGCAGGGGAATTCTGGGTGAGAAATGCAGGCTGGGAAATTCTGGGAGTTTAACTCCACATATCTTAAAGGTCCTAAGGTTGAGAAAAGCTGATCTCTCACATGGGTGCTGGACAGTAAGATGAGCGGCATATATATATAATAAATAAAATAAATAAATGACAGGGATGCTTTAAATAGGACTCCAGAACCGGTCAGAGAGTTGGATGCAGTGCATTAATAGCCCCTTCTCAAAATCTTGGGGCTCAAGCACCTTTACACGTCTCTCAGCTCCATTTTAGCTTCAGTTTTGCCAACACAAGGGCATCAATCTGGTCTCATAGAGAGTGATGATCAATGTGTGCACCTCCTCCTATGTTTAAATGGCCCACCTTTATTTATTTCTTTCCTTCTGATAGTGGTATTTGGCCAGTTTGCCTTCTTCCAGACAGCTCTCCATGACATCATTGAAGTACATGATGGTCAAAACCAACATTCCCGCCTCCTCAGTTCTCTCTCTGGTTCTCATACAGGTAAGGAGAGGTTCTGCCTGTTTCTTCCTCCTCTGGGTAAAAAAGCTTCCTAAGAAATGTCCATCAAAAACTGTACGCATGCCTTTGATTATGTAATTGTTAAAAAACCATGCTCTGTATGTTCAGTCTATTCCAGGGATAGGCAACCTTGGCTCTTTTATGACTCGTGGACTTCAACTCCCAGAATTCCCGAGCCAGCATAGCTGACTCAGAAATTCTGGGAGTTGAAGTCCACGAGTCATAAAAGAGCCAGGTTTGCCTACCCCTGGTCTATTTGTTCCCTTCCACCTATTCCTGCTTTGATATCAGTTCTGTGATGGCTATTTGCGTGTGTTCTTTGTGGTCGTCTAAAACGTTTAGCCTTGGCGATTTCCAGCTCAATCCACAGGGAAAAGGGAAGTCATTCCACCATTGCTATATGCTATAATTTCTCATAAATCAAAATTTTTACCTTACTGGAGTTTAATTTACCTAATTTGAAGGTGTGCCATTCATAAAATGTAGGTGGCAATGTGGTCCCAAAGCCTAGTAAAGAACTAAGTCAAGGTGTCTTATTTTATTGCATTTTTGCTAAAGGTTTGTTTCTTTCCTCCTTTCCTAGGTGAATCCTTGCCTCTGGCTACCACCAACCAAATATTGATCAAATTCAGTGCCAAAGGGCAGGTTACAGCCAAAGGCTTCCATTTTGTCTATCAAGGTACGTGAGGGGTCTGGAAATAACTCTGCTGACTGTGACAGTCAAATAAAAATAGAGCATAAGCACTCCAGAAATAATAGGGAAGATTGTGGCCCGAAGTTTTCTGAATGGAGAATATGCCACGCTGCAATTTACAGTGACTTTAAATGTAAACTCAGAAGTCTTCTGGGCTCAGACATAAAATCTTTTTTTTTTAAAGACATTTTATTGGTTTTTTTAAATTCTTAAGCAAAAAGTACTCAGGACCCACCATGATGGTTGAGTGGTCAAACATTCAAAAGTAAAAATATATATAAACAACACAACTCAATAAATTTCACTATCCCCTCTCTATTCCCCTCAGTTAACACAATACATTTAAATATTCCATTTCTATTTTAAATTTCTATGACTATTAAACCTGTATTATAACTGTATCAGTTTACAATTACAATAGTTTAAATTTAAAACAAAAATTTATCAGTTCTAATTCTTAATCTCTCACATCCCTCATTTTATCACCAAACTCATTTATTTCTTCTTCCACTACACAATAGATATCTTAATAGCTATAAAATATTAATCAGCCCTATATATATGTAATCCCAAAGTTAATCCATCTCTTTAAAATAACAAAATAATATTAAACCTTAATTCATTCATATTCATTAAACAAAGTTCAAATTTTCTCCAACTTATCATGCCTTATCATGTCTTTGTTGAGAAATCCATCCTAGTAAAATCTTATTGCATCAGTTTTTCCTTTAAATTGTCAACCTCTCCTGACATCCCCCTGTTTACGCAGTGCATGTTCAAGTGAAGAAAGCACTTGAATTTTGCTAATCAGAGTTTATGTCTTAGGCTTTAATCTGAATTTAAGCAATGTCTGATAGAATTGGAATGGAAATTCAGTAGAAGAGGAATGAATTTTAAAAAAAAAAAAAATCCAAAAATCAGTTTGGTCAGTTTGTTAGATATGAGAACTCAGCAGAACTTTATTACAGATCCCACTGATTTACTTTGCTAGTCTTAAAAAAATGCCGTAAAGCTCCATCTATGCTTCTCATTTATAAAATTATAGCCCTTTGTAATATAAATAAGAAACTACAGAGTCCTCAGAACAAATGGAAACTATTTTAGTAGTTCTCCATTACACCAAGCAAATCTTTTTTTCCAGCAACCCCTGTCTGGAAAAGAATTGTGGGTACAGAACTAGGTCTGTGTTGAAATTGTTCCATTGTCACAATCTCTCTTGAGACTCAGGGTTGACAGTGACCAGTGACCTCCTTCAGCACACACATCTACATTTTGATGAGATAACAACAATAATGACAATGCTTAGATGAGGAACAAACCAACTTCCATCCCCATCTTTATTTCCAAAGTCGTTGATAGCCACCAAATGTAGCTGTAAGGATGTAGGGAGTGTCCTACAAGGGCCAGAAGGGTTAGCAAGTAATATTGAGGTGAGTAGATGTTGGTACATGTTTATGTCATCCACTGAAGCCATTTTGTGAGTGAGCCAGCATCGTCTCCTGACAGCTATGTGATAAGAGTACATGGTCAAAATTTTAAGTAGAAAAAGATTAGACACTCCAGAACTAGGAGAATTCTCAAAAACAAAAAAAATATTACATTGCAGCCTTGTGGATAGGATTCAGAGCATATGGATAGCCATCACCCAGGGTATATCTCTATAGGTTTAGTTTGGCAAGAGTCTGTCTATTGTATGTAAGCAGGTACAGAACTGAAAACTCTGGATGTTTGGCTGAGCCTGACAGTGATCAAGCATTGAGAAGGAAATGGACTAAATGAGTTGAGATGTTCCTTCCAGTTCTGTGGTTTAGTGGTTCCGTGACTCCCACTTGAGAACTGACAGAGAGATCTTGTGCAAAGAAAGCAAAGACAGCCACGCTCAACTCTAAACAAGCCAGCACTTCAGGGACATGATAGCAGTGTTCCAATATCTCAGGGGCTGCCCCAAAGAAAAGGGAGTCAAGCTATTTTCCAAAGCACCTGAAGGGCGGACAAGAAGCAACAGATGGAAACTAATCAAGGAGAGAAGCAACCTGGAACTAAGGAGAAACTTCCTGACAGTGAGAACAATTAACCAGTGGAACAACCTGCCTCCAGAAGCGGTGAATGCTCCAACACTGGACGTTTTTAAGAAGAAACTGGACAGTCATTTGTCCAAAATGATATAGAGTTTCCTGCCCGAGCAGGAGGTTGGACTAGTTGACCTCCAAGGTCTCTTCCAATTTTATTATTATTATTATAAGTTTCAAATGTCAGTAGCCACCCTAGTGACCATAACTACACTGCTTTTTTTTCAAGTGGAAAATATCCAGAGGCTGACCCCTCACCATCTCTTTCCCTCCTAAATAGGCTGCTTTTGTGAGTATATGCTAAGTACCTTCCTGGGTTTCCACCAAAAGCCTCTCTTGAAATGCTACTTTTAGATTCTTTGAACAAGCTTTACTTTTTTCACAGATTTTTGTTTTCTCCCCCCCCCCAGGATGTTTTTCAAAGGCTTCAATGGAAACTCCTAATAAATTACACATCTGGTATGCCTGATGTTCTCCAGAGGGGATAAGAAAAAGGCCCTTGAGAGTGATTCTCCAGAAGGACCTCAGCAGCAAAGTTGCCCCTTGGAAGTGTGTGGGGGGGGTTTGATTTAGAGCAAAGTGTGAGCCACCCCAGAGAAGCTCAGTTTGGATTCCTTCTGATGCTTTGTCTGCCTAATCAGAGAGCCATTCAATCAACACCCAGCCTGTTTTGGAAAACATATTTTGATAGCAATTTTTAATGATTTAACTAGACATTGAAGAAGTCAAATGAGAATTTCCTCCCTTCCTCCTAAATGTAATTGCAAGCTCCCATCCCTGCAGTTCTTGCTGATTGCCTTTCTATAAGAAATTGCAATGGAAACAGGCGTTTCCTAATTCTTATGCCTGACCTTCTTAAGCTCACATCAGATTCATCTCTTATTTCATCCAAATGGTCCTCAAGTCTTTACCACGCGCAGCAAATGTATCACTTTGGTTTGGGATAGATACTCCTCGACCTACAAACCATTCCTTTAAGTACCGTTCAAGGTTACAACAGCACCGGAAAAAAGTGACATGATTGGTCCTCACACTGATGACCATTTCAGGCCATATCATGGGATCAAAATTCGGGTGCCTGGCAACTGGTAAATAAATATATGATGGTTGCTATGTCCTGGGATCTCACAATTGCCATTTGTGACTTTCCCAACCAGCTTCTGACAAGTAAAGTCAATGGGAGGAAGCCACATTCACTTAATGAGTGCAAGATTCACTTGAGAGCTGCAGTGATTTTTCCTAACAACCATGGCCAAAATGGTTGTAAGATTGGGTGTGACACACTTAACAGTTGCTTTGCTTGGCAAAGGAAATTCTGGTCCCAGTTTTGGTTGTGAGTTGGAGATTACCTGTACATACAAGGTAATGGTTGTAAAAGAGAAAAAAACACCTGTTTTTGGCTTTGGAACAAGACAGTATCACTTGGACATGATCTCAGAAAACTCTTATGTCAACGCTGCTAACACTGGATATTCTTGATTTGACAAAATATGAAGAGGCAGCCACTCTCTGTATAAGCTGTGTGGTATTTTTAGAGTTAAATTAGATGATGCTGGGAGGGGAGGAGAAAGAATGTTTGTGGGGATTAGTTAAGATAACAAACCACAGGCTACAGAAGGAAGGGAAACTTTGCCCTTCAAACTGATTGGAAAATGTGATTTATGACTGCAAATTAGAGGAGGGAAATATGCTGGAATATTATGTGCTCAGGGGAGGGGAATTCAGATCTTGGCATTCACCATGCTGTGCCGACACTTTGTTTCATGATTAAAGACTTTTTAGGATAAACAATGCCTGGAAGTTCTTTGAAGTGTTTCATTAGTCGGAACCTTGACATCAAGTTTCAAATCCAGAAAGAACAACTGCAAATTTCCTGCTTTGCTTTTGTCTTAGAATCACAAATGTAATCTGGGCTGAACTCAACCTATCTTCCAGTCAACAGAAATATTGGCCAGGGGGATGGTGGGGTTTTTTTTGGGGGGGTGCTGTTTTGTTTTGTTTTTAAGCAACTGCGTGGCAAACAGTTGAAGCTAAAAACAGGTTGTGCATTATTGTCTCTGCAAACAGCCGGGAACTTGAGTCCAGCCAAGAAGTAACAGCAATGGATTTACTTGAAGGCCACTTATAAATAATAAAGCAGCAGCAAAGACACACTTCTTAGGCTGCTGACTTGAGTAAATGTTCCATAAGACAACATCTACACTTAAGCATATACGTATCACGGTGTCACCTGTCCACAAAGACTCTTTTTTTTAGATACATCATTAGATAAGTGTTGCCAGATCTGATTAATCCTGTATTATGGCCACCTTGACCAAAGTGATACCTTTCTCATCCATCTTGTAATCTGCCTCTGGTTACTTGGGTGTCGTAGAAGACCTCATTCCACAATGAGTGAGAAGCTCACAGAATGCCTTCTTCTTGACAAGGGATCAAAAATACACCCTAACCAGATGACAGGAGGCAAGCATGGTTTTACTTGCCAAGAAAATCCACAATATTTACTAAATATAGGGAATTACATATGAGGCACGTTGCCTGGGCCAGCAGTTGTTGATTCTAAATGAATCTCGGTTTCAAATCTATCTCTAATTTCTAAACTTAAGTCTCACTACACAAAGAACTAGGCCAAATAATAAGGATGTGCTTGACTAATTCGCTCTCTCTCTCTCTCACACACACACACACACACAAACACACACACACACAAAGAGAGAGAGAGAGAGAGAGAGAGAGAGAGAGAGAGAGAGAGAGAGAGAGAGAGAGAGAGAGAGAGAGAGAGAGAGAGAGAGAATGTCCTCTCTCTGCAGCAACAGCATTAGACTAAAATCTGTTTCTGCAACTTTATTGACTACTGCAATTCTGTTTTTCTTTTCTCTAAAAAAGTCAAATTTGGGGATCATGTTGCTTAAAACAGCACAAAGTGCACTGTTTTATCCTGAACTTTAGGGGTAAACTTTCAAGATGGAAATTTCATTCTGCAGTCAGAACAACTGAAATGCTTATTTTGAACTCTGAATATTTTGTCTCTTGTGTGTGGACAAATGTCTGTATCCATCTACTCTTTCCGTAGCCCTAAGCCTCAGTACCCCACCTCTTATCCACTTCATGGGGTTTTTTTATGGCAGAATCAATCATTACCTACTTATCATCTGTTTCGGTGCCATAATTGACCAATGAAATTGATACACAGCAGATAAAATAGGCAAAGAAAGAACTCAATAAAATCTGGTCCTGAGAAGGAATTATTTCAGATACTATGTGCATTATAGGTGATGTTCTAGCTGACTTCTAACTTTTAGCTCTTATACAAAAGCATCTGCTTACCAAGCCTCTAATGTTCTTAATTTAAAACATAAATAAACACCGGACTCTTTGTTTACCTTTATGTTCTCCATAGTGTCACTTAGATTCAGCACTAAATTTCAACTGCAGAAGGTCCTGATGTTTATTTCTGGAATGGACTGATCTTCCCTAAAAAAAAAAAAAATCAGAAAAAAATGGGAAAAATAAGGACTTAATCTTTTAGATATTGAGAGTAATTTTTCTAATAACTTTTGCTATTTATCATATGACGCTCCGTATGTTTTGCCTCTGGGAATTTTGCTGGAGGATGAAGAAAAGGTCATGTTTCACTGCCTTGCCTGGAAATAATGATAAAGACAGTTTCAACACAGGCTACAACACAAGGACACTTTTGAAGTCCATGTTTTACCCTTGATCTCTTACAAGAAGAGTTTATTTGAAGAGCTTGAAAGCCAAGCTCAATGAACAAGCTTTCCATTGAGTTCAGTATCTATCCTGCTCCATACTGTTCTCTTTTCTCTGCCTTTTGAAGCGGTTCCACGAACCAGTGCCACCCAGTGCAGTTCTGTGCCAGAGCCCCGCTACGGGAGACGGATTGGCAGCGATTTCTCGGTGGGGGCTGTGATCCAGTTTGAGTGTATTGCTGGATATGCCCTCAAGGGGTCCCACAGCATTGAATGCTTGACGATGCCTGGAACTCTTGCCCAGTGGAACACTTCGGTGCCTACTTGTCTTGGTATGTATCTGCCAAGGACTGAACTGCCCGATACGTTGTGCGACATCATGTGACATGGCGAGTTTGACAGGCCTGCATTAGATGTACATCCCTAATCAAGGGGACCCATAACATGCCCTGCCTCCCCTTCCCTGTTATATTCAAACAATATAGGAGGAGAACCATGCTAGTCTACGGTAGCCCAGAATTTAAAAGTCTGGAAGCATCTTTGTTGGTCTTAACTGGTGCTACCAGACTTTTATCTCCAAACAAGGGAGGGTCACCGTAGCAAAAGCAGTATGTGGAAGGTTGTCTTCTTCAAAGTGGAAAGGCAGGTTATGGTACCTGGGTTACGTGCCGAAGGAGGATCATGACGTGAAGCAGCAACTGTCAGTCAGAAGAACAGTGATTATGTCTGTGTGCAAAAGATGCCGAGGTGAATGGAAATTATGGATTGTCTTTTGGCTTTTTTGAATACATGGCAACTTATGCAACGAAAATCAAAACCTGCCCTTGGGTTTTAGGGTGGGGGAAGCTAGGCATTTGAAAGAATAATCGGATAATAATTCTGGGGAGTAGAAATGGGTACCTAACTGCCATTCATGAGTAGAATGATTTCAGTCTCAAGTACTGGTGATGTAACACAGACTTTGTTGTCTGTTTCAGTGCCTTGTGGTGGAAACTTAACAGAGCGAAAAGGCACCATTTTGTCCCCTGGATTCCCGGAGCCCTACTTGAACAGCCTCAACTGTGTGTGGAAAATAACTGTCCCTGAAGGTGCTGGAATTCAGGTAAAGCACGGTTGTGAAGAATGGCTAGGTTGACAAGCCAGCCCGGGATCGGGAAGAAAGGATTTGAACAAAGACTGCTCTCTGTCTTTCTTTCAGCTTGTAGCCTAGCCAAGAAGTCAAGATGTTGGTCTTCAAATCTATTTTCCCTCTGTTAGCCTAGTTATTGATAAAACGACTATCCAGGATTTAATTCTGTATGAAAGCACTGATGTGTCAAGTGTCAAGGAGACTATTTATCTCACAGAAGACATTGTAGGTTGGAGGGCTATGTCTATGGCAACTGGAGAGTCAGAAAGGATCTGATAGCATCTTTTCTGGCTAATAGAAATTTTGTTAGAGGGCATGAGCTATGCAGCTCACTTTGTCAGATGCAAAATCTGATAGCAAGGTTCTTCTTTTGATGGCCCCGCTAGCTCAGATTTGAAGATGGAAAGCAAAGCGTAGGATAGAAATTCTTTCTCACTAAGCAGTCTGTGCAGCAGTCTGCCAGTTTTAAAAGCACTGATGACCACTGCTGTGCTCAGGTAATTGGGAGAACTGGAGATACTCTTAGTTAACAGAAGTACCCGCCCTGCTGCCTCTCTTCCTAAACTAACCAGACATGTCACTGGATAATGGTCAGCTCCTTGTCCTGAAGGATTTGAGGTTGCCCAGTCAAGAACAGGTCAATATTTCATGTCTTCTATGGCAGAGTTCCCCAACCTTTTGAGCACCAGGGACCAGTTATGTGGAAATAAGTTATTCTGCAAACCGGAGAGTGTGTGGTTTTGTGTGCTGCCTGCATCCCATGGATGGGGCTTTGCTTGTTTGTGCAGACTGGTTGTGGTATGCCGCGGCCCGGTAAGGTCCACAGACCTGGGGTTGGGGACCCCTTTTCTATTACAAGTAGGGACCTCTCCCAGGTGGATGTGACTCCATGCTTACAACAGGGCATATGTTTAAATATCCTATCTGACAATTGCATGCAAACGGTTTTCCATTGAGCTGGTTGACTAGAAGCTCTGTGCCATCTAAGAGATTTATGTCTTAGGTCAGTGGTTCTCAACCTGTGGGTCGGGACCCCATTTGGGGTCAAACGACCATTTCACGGGGGTCACCAAACAACGCAGTCCACCATTTTTTCCCCCTTTTCTTTAGCTGTGCTACTCCCTTTTATTCTATTGGCTTTTGAAAGCCAATAGAATAGACTCTCTTGAATAGAGTCTAATTCTATTGGCTTTCAAAAGCCAATAGGAATTGTCCAGGCTGTCTCTGCCCTGCTGAGCCCGCCAAAAGTCCCATTCTGCAAACGGTGCTGCACCAGTTGAGTAGTCCTTGACTTACGACCGGTTGGGGGTCGCGGCATTAAAAAGGTTGAGAAGCACTGTCTTAGGTGAAGGATGTGAAAATATGATTATCAGATTATCAGTTACGATGGAATGGGATGGGATGGAACAGGACAGAAAGAAGATTCCACAGCTTTGTGGTTCAAAAATCAAGGACTACCTATCATAAATTTCTGCCTTTGGGAGAAGGATGGGCTTGATCTTCAAAGTCAATTCTACCCCTTATCTTCCATCATTATTAGTTTTTTTTTTTTTTTTTTTTTGGTGGAAGAGAGCAGTATTGTCTTCAAGCTATTTTATTTAACTATGTGCGAGAGTGCTAGTGGTCATCCAAGATTGCTAAACATGAAAGCTGATGCCCGAAGAAAAACGCGGAACCTTCAGAAAGGTTTGTCTGAGATAAAAGCCGCAGATACTTTCATTTCTGAAAGAAATGATCTGATAGCAGAAGCTTCCCTGCTTGGCGTCCTTTAGGATTCCATATCCATAATTGACTAGGCAATTAGGAGAGTAAAAACCCTCCATCTGGAGGTCTTCAGGTTGGGAAAAGTTGTTATGGAGAAATGTGGGATATATAATTATATTACTTTTATTAAATCTTTGCTCGCTGAGGACTACATAGTTTGAAGAGTAGTATGTACTACTAGCATCATACACAACATGAAGCTTTTTCAAATGAAATGTATACAGTGAGGGAGCTGGTTCTTTGAAACCGATGATAAGTTGCTAAAGTTTTTGGATTTTTAGTAGGAATAATTTGGTCTGATCCAACTGCAGGACCAATTGCAGTTCTTTAGAATATCTATATTTAAGGGAGGGAAAATCCTGCTTTGCTTCAGTAGCCTGGCAAAAGAGACGGCACCAATTAGCGCCATAACAGGATCGTTTTGCAGCTTCCAAATTCACAAGGCGTATTTTCTTGCGAGTATCAAAATTGATTAGCAGATCCATTGTTGTTGTTTTTTAATTCTACTTAGTTTTGCCCTGGATTTCTTGAGATATGTATGCCTTGTTATAGCACGGAAGAAAAAAAAGGAAGATCATTTTAGCAGAACCGCTAAACGTATTGCAAAACACTTGACACTTGCGATATCAAGGCGATAATTTATTCCATTCATTTGTTAATTTCAGTGGAGGTGGAGAAAGAGCTACTGGGAAAAACAACCTGCTATTAATACTTTTCTCTCTCTCTCTCTCTCTCTCTCTCTCTCTCTCTCTCTGTTTCCTTGGAAAGCAGTATCTAAATTAGAATGTCTTTAGAACAGTGTTTCTCAACCTTGACAATTTTAAGGCATGTGGACTTCAACTCCCAGAATTTCACAGCCAGCAACGCTGGCTGTGGAATTCTGGGAGTTGAAGTCCACATGCCTTAAAATTGTCAAGGTTGAGAAACACTACTTTAGAAGCTAATAGATCATATGAACTGAAGGTAAAATAATGATATTCACAAGAAAGAAATATATTTCAGAAAAATGTAGTTTTTCTTCCTCTTCTTGAGGAACTATACTGTTTCCTTCTCTCTCCATATTCTATCCCAGTGTTTTCCAAACTTTGGAACATTGCCATGTACATCATTATGTCATCACAGAAATGAGATGCAACTGAAGCAAATTATATAATTAGCATCACTAGTGTGATGTCTTCATGGCATGACATGTCTCCTTGAAGATGGCCATGACTTTATGAAAACTTTCTGGGAAATTCAAGAAAATCTTGCACTGGTACACACAACTAAGGCTGCTTTCTTTACCTTCTTTACTAAATTAACTCAGTTTCTAGCTTTCCAGATTAAACTGAACTGAACTAAGCAGTCTGGGTTCATACAAGACCTTAAACCAGGAGAAAAGGAACCACCTGAAGTTAAAACCTAGCCTTGAAGAAAGGTGTTTGATTTGTTTGTAGAAGGATGAAGTAGGTCCTTACAAGCATAACCAGAATGCATGATGCATGAGCCCTGATCCTTAGAACGATGTGCTAGGATCCTGCTAGGATAACTGCAGAAATTCTGCAAACAATTTGGGCTGAGTTGACAGTTTAGCATGTGTGACTAAGGTGTGAATGTCTGCCTGTAACTCTGTGTTGCTATAAACAAAACCAGAGTGTTTTAATAATGGCCAACTGAGTACATAACATCTGGATTGTATTAGACTTCCGTCAACTTCTGTTTTGTATTCCAGGTTAATCCTTGGCAAATCAGGTGAGCTGCTAAGAATAAAAGCATTCTTAGAAGTGGACTGTAGGCTGTATCTGACCAAGGAGATTTTGTACAATCTATTCACTTGCTAGGACTTTTTGTATGAATTATTCATTTCCCAAGCAGCAGTTCTCCCTGGTAGTAAATATACATTGCAATTGCTGAAATGCTGCACATCACCTTAGAATTACAACTTTAAAATTACCCCCTCTGTTCCCCCCCTAAAAAAAACCCTTCTGAAAAAAAAGAGAGGAAAGAGGAATGAAAAGGAAAATAAAACCAGCTTTGGAGTCTATTATATAGAATGCCAACGCTGCTAGCATTGGATGTTCTTGCTCTGACAAAATGTGTAGAGCTGTCTGGTATTTTTAGAGTTAACTTAGATGATGCTGGGAGGGGAGGAGAAAGAATGTGTGTGGGGATTAATTAAGATAAGAAATACTTGGGAGGGAACCTTTGCTCTTCAAACTGATTGGAGAATGTGATTTATGACTGCAAAATAGAGGAGGGAAATAAACTGGAATATTATGTGTTCAAGAGAGGTGAATTCAGAGCTTGGCATCCTCCATGCCTGTGGACACTGTGTTTACATGATTAAAGACTTTTTAGGATAAACAATGCCTGTAAATTCTTTGAAGTGTTCCATTAGTCTGAACCATGACATAGAATTCAAGTTGGATAATTATTTCTTTTCTATTTTTCTTTTTTCCACTCTTGCACTTTTGCCCTTCTTTTTTCTTTCTTTCTTTCTCCCCCCTTTTCCTTACTTTACATTCATTTTTATCTTCCTTTTAAAAAAATCTTTGCTGCTATATGAACCGTTAATATATTATCAAACAAGTTGGATAATTATGTAGATTCCGGAGCAATTTGTAAAGGCTCTGTGGGGGTTATTAGCATTTTGTTGAGATGAATTCTAAAGGCTTTTGTGGTTTGTTTATGTTTTGATTTAAAGTTTTCACAAAATGGCTTTAGGATACATTAAGGAAGAAAACAACTGAAAATGTCAGAAACAGTTATTTATTGCCACCCTGCCAAACAACCCAGTGTTTGTTTTTTTCTATTGCCTTCAGTGAAGAACAAATTTTGCATTTTCCATGGGATACATTTGTCCCAAATGCCATCCTGGCTAAAGGGCAGATATCATAATTAAGTGGAAAATGTTTTATGTAGCATGCCATTTCACTAAAAAAAAAAATCCCCATTGCGAGAAGAAAGTGTGTATGATCAGGGATTATATCAAGGATTAAGGATTTTAACTCTTAGATTGGCCTGTCTGAAACTGAATTCCCTAACCGTGTTTCTCTGGGAAAAACATTTCCCAGAGAGCATAACTGACAGATTTCAGAGATTTCAGTGCTGTGAGAGATTGGTTAGCCTCTGCATTATAATTCTGAGGATCTTATCTACCAGACTTAAGCCATATGTGATGGCAGAGAGATTTCAGATGTATTCAAAGGCAGGATCTCAGTTGCCATGGGGTTAACAATGAAACTTGGAACCCCATATTTAATTAAAACTGCATCAAAGAAGAGGCCTCAAGATGTTCTTCAGTGCATTTCAAAACCCTTCACTCTAAAGTAGACACACTGAGATTTCCACACTGATAAATTAAGTGTGAAAAGAATTTGTTTTACAAAGTTGGTGAATCTACCATCAAAAATTAAACTACATTTGGTTTACGGATTGCATATGAAATGGTACTGTTAGTAGTACTGGTAACCTTTCATTCTGAATGGTACAACTAACAATAGTAATGTTAATAGCAATTGTTACTTTCATCATCATCATCACTATCATTTTTTTTTTCCTCTCTCCTCTGGCCTTTTCTCTGTTCCCAGATTCAAGTGATCAGTTTTGTCACAGAACAGAACTGGGATTCGCTAGAAGTCTTTGATGGAGGGGACAACACAGCCACCATGTTGGGCAGCTTCTCAGGTAAGATCTGAAGGCACCATAGAAATCGCACGACTACAATGGGGTATAAGAAGAGGCAAGTGATGTATCTGAAAAGTGTAAGTGGTATATAAAAGAAAGCATTAGACATGGTATCTTAGGTGCAAGGAACCAAGAATGACACAGTGAGTTACTCAGACTGGTTTTCTATTGTTACCCTTCTCTGTCAGACACAAAGGATCACGGCCGTACATTAAGCTGCAATTCAGAAAGATGTATTGCTCAAGCCTATGCACCAGAATCTAGTTTCTTTATTGTTTCTTCCCTATAGAAGACTAAAGCCAGACTAAAGCCCACTCTGCAAAACAATTGAATATAGGATATGAACGATTAGGGAGGGTCCCTTATAGCTTTCAGTTATATAAATTGTCCATTTAAAATTTTAAAATTGATCTAGAGCAATGTTCCTCAACCTGAGCAATTTGAAGTTGTGTGGACTTCATTCCCAGAATTCTCCAGCCAGCATGTCAAGATTGGCCTGAACAGGATCCTCTCCTAGCACTCTAAAATATGCCCTCTGACTGATTCCTTCCTCTGATGTGTGTGCATCTCTCTCCCCTTCCATTAGGTACCACTGTCCCAGCCTTGCTCAACAGTACCTCTAACCAGCTCTATTTGCACTTCTACTCTGACATCAGTGTCTCTGCTGCTGGATTTCACCTGGAGTACAAAAGTAAGCTCATTTCAACACAGTGCCAATTGTTTAGCGTGTGTGTGCCAAGTTGCAGTCATTCTGCAAATGGAAGATATGGTGTGTCCCACTTCTGATGCATCCCAGATTCGGTAAATCCAAGCAATTGGAAGAAAGGGATGGGATATGCAATCAGTGACTGGTAAATTCTCAGAGAAGTGCCTTGGGTGGGTTCTAGAACAGTTTGGATTCAAACCAAGTAACTACAGAACCTAGAAATTAATCCCAAAAGTCTTACTATTGGAGGAGACCATCAAGCCCAAATCCCAGATTTGTGCAGGAATCCAAATTCCCAACTCCAGTGTACCAAATAAATGACTCTCCAACTTCAAGTTGAAACCAGCCATTAAATGAGAGCCTACCACCGTCCTTGGTAACTAGTATTGTGCAACTGGTATTGAAATCTGCCATCTTGTAACTTAAATCCTTGATTTCATGCCCAAGATTTTTGGGATAATAATGTCTTGGCTGCCTTCTATAGTACATCCCATCAGGTTTTTCCAAAATGATTCCATATTTCCTCTTAGTTTCTTTTCTCAGAGGTGAACATACTTATTCTCTTTAGGTTCTCCATGTAGAAATTAGGCTTTGGTCTTCTATTCACTGACCTTCCCTTTGAGGGGGAGGGATACAACACCATCTATCTCCAGTCCTTTCAGCACTTCCAAGAAGGCTCCACGCCCATTTTCACTACTCAGGTGACCCTGACGACACAGCTAAGCCTCCAGGTAGCATTAAAGACTTGCTAAAAGAATGCAAATGAACAGCTGTCTGCAGGAGTATAAATCCTTCCATTCCCCACCATCCAGTCAGAGTTGAAGAAGCTTCTTGGATGAGAAGCGAAACGTCTTCAAAGAAAAACAAAGTCCAGTTGTCTCCTGAAAAAGCATCTTTGGGATAATTGAGAGTCTCCATTGACATTTAGCTTTTTGTAGCCTTTTGTTGTTCCTTTACAGCAGTGGTTCTCAACCTGTGGGTCGGGAGCCCATTTGGGGTCGAACGACCATTTCACGGGGGTCGCCAAACAACGCAGTCCGCCATTTTTTCCCCCTTTTCTTTAGCTGTGCTACTCCCTTTTATTCTATTGGCTTTTGAAAGCCAATAGAATAGACCCTCTTGAATAGAGTCTAATTCTATTGCCTTTCAAAAGCCAATAGGAATTGTGCAGGCTGTCTCTGCCCTGCTGAGTCTGCCAAAAGTCCCATTCTGCAAATGTTGCTGCACCAGTTGAGTAGTCCTCGACTTACAACCGGTTGAGTAGTCCTCGACTTACGACCAGTTGGGGGTCGCGGCATTAAAAAGATTGAGAACCACTGCTTTACAGGCCTTCAAGGGCTTAAATCCCTCCTTAATATTACCTGAGTAGAAAGAATATTCTTCATCATCTTTCTCTAACTTGTTTGAGTTTGTCTGAAAACTTTCAAACGACAGTGCTATTATTTCCTGTGATTTGTAAATTGTACTTTTGTTGATCCGTAGAGTCCTTTAAGGCAACCTTACTTTTTAAAATTATGGAGCTTGAAACAGGTCATAAAACATCTTTCCTTGTGTACAGTAGCCAGTCTTGCTTTTTTTTTTTTAAAAAAAAAAAAGTATTGATTTTTCAAAGATCGCTTAATGTTTTTGTCAATACATACACTATTGTGTAATGATTATATGCAGTGTTTGTCTCCCTGTTAGCAAATGCTTCTTCCCTGAATTTAAATTCAACCTATACTTTTCCATCCCCTCAAGATTTATTTCTGAGATTTACCAGGTAGACACAAAAGGCAGAGCTAGTTAATTAGAGATGCTAGAGATTGATCTAAGGTTTTATGCATTTTCTCTGCTATTAAACTATGGATGCTGTTTAAAGATTTATCTTGTCTGGTCATAAAACCGATCCTTTCATTACTAGCTATACTGATTGGTGGTTTTTCATGGCCTTAGGCTAAAGAATTTGTGGAATAATTGAAGACAGGAAGTGGGGGTGGGAGAACTAAATCTGAACCCTCTCCTTTTAAAAAGATTTTGCTAGCATTAGAGTCGTGGCTCAGGAATTCTGGGAGCTGGAAGTCTACAGGTCATAAAGTTGCCATAGTTGCCCACCCCTGCATTAGTGTGATGGTTAGAAACAAACGGGGGCACATAAAGCTCTATACAAATGAGTTAAAGCTCTCTACAAGTTTCAGTGTTTGAGAGGCTGCCACAAACTATTTCTCAAAGCACCTGAAAGCAAGACAAGAAACAATGGATGGAAAGTAATCAAGGAGAGAGCAAACCTAGAACTAAGGAGAAACTTCCTGACAGTGAGAACAATCAACCAGTGGAATGGCTCTCCTGGAGGTAGTGACAGATTTTATCTTCTTGGACTCCAAGGTCACCACAGATGGGGACTGCAGCCAAGAAATTAAAAGACGCTTGCTCCTGGGGAGGAAAGCTATGGCAAATCTAGACAGCATACAAAAAAGCAGAGACATCACCCTGCCAACAAAAGTACATATAGTCAAGGCCATGGTTTTCCCAGTTGCAATGTATGGCTGTGAAAGTTGGACCATAAGAAAGGCTGAGCGCCAAAGAATTGAGGCCTTTGAACTCTGGTGCTGGGGAAGACTCCTGCGAGTCCTCTGGACTGCAAGGCGATCAAACCGGTCAGTCCTAGAGGAGATCAACCCTGATTGCTCTTTAGAAGGCCAGATCCTGAAGTTGAAACTCAAGTACTTTGGCCACCTAACGAGAAGGAAGGACTCACTGGAGAAGAGCCTGGTGCTGGGAAAGATGGAGGGCAAGAGAAGAAGGGGACGATAGAGAATGAGGTGGCTGGATGGAATCACTGAAGCAAAAGATGGTAGAGGACAGGAAGGCCTGGAGGAAAGTTGTCCATGGAGTCGCAATGGGTCGGACACAATTTTGCAACTAACAACAAAAGATGAGGCAGAATAATTCAGAGTTGTTTCAGAAGATAGGACAAGAAGACAAATTGGAACATAAGGAAACAGACTTCAGGTGGACATCAGGAAAAAAATCTTAATAATAATGATTCTTCAGGAGATGGTGGACTCACCTTCACTGGAGGTGTGTAAGCAGAGGCTGATTGGCAAGGTAACAGGAATGCTGTAGATTAATGAAATGGGGTTAAGGATGGATGAGATGATCTTCAAGATCCCGTCTAATTCTTACCTTTTATAATTCTTTAATGGAAGGTAATATTATGCTGCAATAATCAACTAGAGATCATAGTTTAATGAACATACAAGTTGGTAGACAACAAAGTCAAGGCCTGATAGAAAACACAGGATCATCAGAATGGTTTGTTTGATGAAAATCATGAAAGCTTGAAACTCTGAAAAATAATATGATTGTGAACCATTCCTATCTTGCAAAAAATGTTACATTATATGAGGTCTTCTCTCTTTCCGTTATTTTTCTATGCAGAAAATCTCCTGATCAGTCTCCAGTACATTCAGCGAGTTGTCCAGTAGACAGAATAGAAGATATTTTTGCTTTGCACTATTCACAGCTGCTGTATTCATGGGCTGGGTAGATCAACAGAATAAATCAATGTAGCAGTTTTATATATTCCCCATGTCAAGACAAATTTCATGCTGCTAAGGCACCTGCATGGCTGGCACTTCATAACAATAATATTTTTGATACCAAGCTGTTAAGAGTTCTCCAGGGCAAAGTGCTGTGGAATTAATCAACTTTCAAAGCTTAGTTCTCATACAGAAATGCAAAGATAAGAGGGACTAGCTGCTCAACTGGCCATTTCCAGGAACAGAAAAAGAAAAAGATGAAGCTTATAAAGAGAAATTAAATGTATCTTTTTGCTTTGGGGCTTGCTTGACATATTAACAAAGTGCCTCTTTAAAAGCTTTTTTTTCCCCTTCTCCTTTTGGAGGCTGTTTTTAGGAACTCAAAAATACTCATTCATTTGTCCTGCCTTAACTCATCTGCATTAGATTTTTGAGTGCTAAAAAAAGCCTATTTAGCAAGACATCCTTTACAGTACCACATATATTCATTTCTGAAGGCAGGCCGTTCCACTGGTTAATTGTCCTCACTGTTAGGAACTGTTAGGATGCTAAATACATACTGATTAACTATTTGTGCTTCCTTTTAGCTGTGGGTCTCTCCAGCTGTCCAGAATCTCCTGTTCCCAGTAATGGCTTGAAAATTGGTGAAAGATACCTGGTGAACGATGTGGTCTCCTTTCAATGTGAGCCAGGATATGCTCTCCAGGTACCTACCCACTCTCCAAATAGTTATTTAACTCTGAAAAAATTGTCTTCATCAATGTACATTGAGACATGAGCATCACAGCCCATTTTGATATCTGGCTATCACGGAAAAGAAAAGATGAGAAGGCAATTATTGTATGAACTTTATACAATTAGCCCAGAGCAGTGTTTTTAAAACTTGGCAAACGTAAGATATGTGACCTTCAACTTCTCAGAATTCCTGAGCCAGCATGCCAAATTTGAAAAATATTTAAGTTGCCCAATTTGAAAAACACTGGCTTGGAAGAAGCTTGCCAAATCCTATCAGATGAACATGAATACTTTTTGTCATAATAATAATAATAATAATAATAATAATAATAATAATAATGTTGGAAGGGACCTTGGAGGTCATCTGGTCCAACCCCCTGCTCAGGCAGGAAACTGTATACCATTTTGGATAAATGGCTGTCCAGTGTCTTCTTAAAAACTTCCAGTGTTGGAGCATTCACCGCTTCTGGAGGCAGGTTGTTCCACTGGTTAATTGTTCTAACTATCAGGAAGTTTCTCCTTAGTTCTAGGTTGCTTCTCTCCTTGGTTAGTTTCTATACGTTGCTTCTTGTCCTGCCTTCAGGCCCCTTGGAAAATAGTTTGACTCCCTCTTCTTTGGGGCAGCCCCTGAGATATTGGAACACTGCTATCCTGTCCCCCTTTGTCCTTCTCTTCGTTAAACTAGACCAGTGGTTCTCAACCTGTGGGTCGGGACACCATTTGGCTTTGAATGACCATTTCATGGGGGTCACCAAACAATGCAGTCCGCCATTTTTTTCCCCTTTTCCTTAGCTGTGCTACTCCCTTTTATTCTATTGGCTTTTGAAAGCCAATAGAATAGACTCTCTTGAATAGAGTCTAATTCTATTGGCTTTCAAAAGCCAATAGGAATTGTCCAGGCTCTCTCTGCCCTGCTGAGCCCGCCAAAAGTCCCATTCTGCAAACGGTTCTGCACCAGTTGAGTAGTCCTAGACTTACGACCAGTTGAGTAGTCCTTGACTTACGATTGCTTGCGGGTCGCGGCATTAAAAAGGTTGAGAACCACTGAACTAGACATACCCAATTCCAGCAGCCGTTCCTTATATGTTTTAGCCTCCAGTCCCCTGATCATCTTTGTTGCTCTTCTCTGTACTCTTTCTAGAGTCTCAACATCTTTTTTACATTGTCGTGACCAAAATTAGATACAGTATTCCAAGTGTGGCCTTACCAAGGCATTGTAAAGTGGTATTAATACTTGATGTGATCTTGAACACAGAATACAGCAACTTCAGTTAAAATGAAGGGAATTGCTTCAGTGTGGTATGAAACTCTCAATCTCAATCATAGCACTTCTTGAATCGCTCAGTGGAACACTAGAGAAATATTTGGTACTTGAAGGCAAAGAATCTTATTGTAACTTTTGTGGCATAACGTTCTTTTGAAGTCTCCTTTGTCAAGACATCAGCATTAAATATAAAGAGCATCTGTAGGTGCCAGTCAAATTATATAAAGTGTAATCTTTCTAGGTTATCTTGGAGAGGTTGCAATCAAATTGTTCCATTTTTAACATCTTTGGTGAGGCTGCCTTTGGTTAAAAGTGTTTGAAGACCTCAGGAAAATTACTCAGTGAATTTGAGTAATTTGAGCCTTCCTGTTGCTTTGCGGTATAAAAATTGATGCAACATGAAGAATTGATTTCAATGCCTGTTGTTAGCTGCCAGGTATGTTACTGGAAAATACTGAAAAATCAAATTTACATCTTCCTCTGGATGATGGTATTTGGAAGTGTGGGAAATGCATTTTGCTGAAAAATTAATAACAAAATCAAACACTAGAATTGTAGAGTTAAATACTCCAGAATTAAAGAGGGGTACTGTGTGTTCAAAAATGTTTAGATTTGTACCATATTTTACCATTTCCTAGATATACTTAACACTTTTTTCACAATACATTTTCCTGTTAAATGTCGTTCTGAGTAGAAACCCATATTCAATACTATTACTGAGCATCTTTTGAGCATCTCATATTTAGTCATAAAATTGTGTGTACCTACACGCACACATCTGTGTGCAGTATCTTTTTTTAAAAAAAAAAATCCTTTGTCTTTTATCTATTTTCCTTTTCAAGTGTACCTTTAGCTCTTCTTTTGATGTTCTGCTCTGTACTCAAGAAAGAATACAGAGAAGAGCAACAAAGATGATTAGAGGACTGGAGGCTAAAGCATATAAGGAACGGCTGCTGGGATTGGGTATGTCTAGTTTAACGAAGAGAAGGACGAGGGGGGACATGATAGCAGTCTTCCAATATCTCAGGGGCTGCCCCAAAGAAGAGGGAGTCAAGCTAATTCTCCAAAGCGCCTGAAAGCAGGACAAGGAGCAATGGATGGAAACTGATCAAGGAGAGAAGCAACCTAGAACTAAAGAGAAATTTCTTGACAGAACAATTAATCAGTGGAGCAACCTGCCTCCAGAAGCGGTGAATGCTCCAACACTGGAGGTTTTTAAGAAGAGACTGGACAGCCATTTGTCCGAAATGGTATAGGGTTTCCTGCTTGAGCAGGGGGTTGGACTAGATGACCTCTAAAGTCCCTTCCAACATCATCATCATCATCATCATCATCATCATCATCATCATCATCATCATCATCATCATCATTATTATTATTATTATTATTATTATTATTATTATTATTATTCCAGGCTGCAGTATGTATCATTTCCTGTTTTTGCTAAAGAATGTTAATTGGCTGAGATAGGTACCCTCCCTATTCTTTCCGTTTGGCCTGTTTCTCAGTTCTTTCCTGCTTATGGCTTTCTTTCTTTCTTTCTTTCTTTCTTTCTTTCTTTCTTTCTTTCTTTCTTTCTTTCTTTCTTTCTTCTCTTGCTTCAGGGACACTCTCATATTTCCTGCATGCCTGGAACTGTGCGACGCTGGAACTATCCTCCTCCACTTTGTATAGGTAAGAGTTTATTTCGTTCTTTGCTAAGGATCCTCCCTCCCCTCCCCTCTTTCTACCCTCTCTTCCTTCTTTTCTCCCTTCCCCCTTTCCTTTCCTTTTCCCTCTCTTCTCCTCTCCTCTCCCCTCCTTCCTTTCCTCAACATGCTAAATCCATTAATGAGGGTCGTTAGTTATTTAATATGTAGCTGATCTTTATTTTTGGACCTCTCAAATCAGTATATGAACCTGATGGGCCTACCTCCTGTTTTCCCATGAAGAGTGGGTTGGTTTGAAAGCTGGCTTTTGTGCCCAGTGGAGGATTGGAACTCATGATCTCCTGAGTTTTACCCCATCTGTCACAAATGGACTTTCATTAGGAAGAGGATGAATAAATGGGGTACTGGACTGAGGCCGGGGGGTGGGCTTTCAGAAGCAAAAATACCAAAGAATGTAATCCTTGTTATATGTTGAGTTTTACTTCATGTGTAAGATTTAGAACATTGCTTGACAAAACAACTGGACATTTTCCCATGTGCCATCATTCTGCTGAACACTTAATTTCCACAGCACTATTTCATTTCTCATCTTTTCTCATTTTCTTGTCTTTCTTACTAATTTCTCATGATGTATCAATTGTTGTTTGTAACTTATGATTAATAATTGTAACTATGATTATAACCATGACCTATTACTTGCTGCATATATGTACAGTGTGAGCTTATGCACTGGAGGCAAATTCCTTGTGTGTCCGATCACACTTGGCCAATAAAGAATCTACTCTACTCTACTCTACTCCACTCCACTCTACCTTACCCTACCCTACCCTATCCTACCCTGCCCTGCCCTACCCTACCCTACCCTACTCCACCCCACCCCACCCCACTCCACTCCATTCCATTCTTCGTATTACATTCTGATGTTCCAAGACTCACTCACAAGTTAGTGAGCATCTGAATGTTGAAGAAACCCTTTTGTGAATCTGTATTCTCATCTAATGCTTTTCTCATAATCTCTCATCTCTCTTTAAAATAGCAAGCTGTCTTGTAAGCTTTTGTGCTCAATTTTAGCCATCGCTTGTCTGTAGGAAACAAAGGTACCACAAATAAGTGTCTTTTTTCCAGACAGGAATGAGGTCAGTAATAGATGAATGTGTTTGCTACTTTGCCAAGATTACAAACAATAGCTGAAGAACATCTGTTAGACTAGATCGTCAATGATTTATGCAAGGGTGAGAATATTCAGTTTGCCTCCTCTGAAACATATGATCTGCCCAGCTTAATGTAATGAAAGTCATCCTCTAAAATGCTTCGTTCCAGATTGTATACTCCATAGCCTATAAATAGAGGCTTTTTCTAGCAGTTATCTGTACATGCTTGTAGGATCCTAGTCTGACTTTAGTGGCATCAGTAGAATATTTTGCTGCAGCTGTGATTCTAATTTTCCTATTGGCTTTGTGGATTTATTAAAAAAATAAATCTGAAACATAGCTTCAGATTTAGCTTTGATGCAGGAAGTGAAGGGAGGGAAGTACTTTGGAAGTGCCATTTTTTCTGGTCTGCATAATTGTTGTCCGCAACAGGAATAAAAACAACATTATGCAATATGGAGGTAGAAACAGGAGATGATTCACTGATGTTGCTGTGAGATAGTCATTCATTTTTGGAATTCCTGGTTGATAGTCATTTGTGTCCAGGATACCTAACAGTACCTTCTTAGGTTGTGTTAACCCAACATGCCAGGCTAGGTTGAAATGTGTTTGGATAGCTTGTGGTAGAGTGTGTTCTCAAAACCCAACTATTTTTTTTTAATAATTTTTTATTTTTCCAAACTCTCTCCCCCAAATATATACCATGATATTTATCAGATGTTAATATACATTCTTTTTACATTCATATATAAGATACATTTAATAAAATAAAATAAATACATACACATGACTTTTGGTGTTGCTCGCCCATTTCCCCTTTCACCGTATCCACACTCCTTCTTCTCTACCTTCTTTCTCCCTTTCCTCTCTTCCCTACTTCCCTCTTCTTCCTCTCCTCCTCTCTTTCCTTCACCATTCTCCCCACTTCTCCTCTTCTCCTCCAACCTTCCTACTTCCTTCTCCCCTCCTTTACTATTTTCTCTCTCCTCTCCTTTCTTCCCTCTCAAAAACCGAACTATTTTTAAAGGTCTATGGAGATTCTCAGTCACCCAGGTCATAGTTGTCCCAAAGGTACTTTTTTAAAGAGTCAACTGGACTTTTTGTTTTGTTTTGTTTTACCTTGAAGGCATTTCACTTCTCATTCAAGAAGATTCTTCAGTTCAATTCTTCAGAAAAAAATTTCTTCAAAGAAAAACAAAATCCAGTTGCCTCTTCAAAAAAAGAACCTTTGGGCCAATCATTTTTAGCATGCAATGTGAACCATAACAAGCCTATTATAAACATAGTATCCTTGATTTATCGATTGACAGTTACGTGAATGTGGCAACTGTGTTTTAGGGTTTGATGTTTTGTATGAATCGAGCTAGTGTTCACCAAGAATTGTTATTTCCACAGGCAGATCGTGTTTTAATATATCTTTGTTTTCTAGTTGTGACTCTTCTGACCTATGTTCTTTTCTGTTTGGTGTCGTCTTCTGTGTCTCTTTTTCTCTGTTCAGCCCATCAATATTTTGTTCCACTCAGTTATGAATAGTAATTGAAGGTGGCCTCCCCCTTATTTGCACTCCATCAGAACATTTTTATTATATCTGACTGCAGACCTCTGTTCCACAAACATGGAAACAATTGAATCAATATTAGCATAAAACAGCTGAATCAGTGTTAGTATAAAAACCCTTGCCCGGTTTTGAGTAAAGGAACAAGTGACAGATCAGCTTAAAGGATGAGATCTTGCAAGTCACTTTCCCCACATGCAGAAACCCCTAGTGACTTTCAAAACATTGATCCACAATAGACGTGACATTGAACATACACTTGCATTGAATTGCACAACACAATCCGCACAGGAGTGAAATTTGACATGCAGTATGTAGTAAACTACAGACTATTCCCATTAAGAGAGAAATTTAAAATAAATTCTGAATTCTCTGCGGAATAAGGGGAAGAAGGCAGAAGCCACATTTCTCTGAATGCTTTTTAAAAGCTTGTTTTGTCATTTGAGTTGGTACATATGGTGCTGTTCTTGGTCTTGATCTTTCCCATTATTCATTATTTCAGTGGTCCCCAACTTTTGCAGCTTGGCGGTCCCTTCCAAACCTATTTTCCATGTTCTATGATTGTAAAATCGCAATGTAAAAAAGATGTTGAGACTCTAGAAAGAGTACAGAGAAGACCAACAAAGATGATTAGGGGACTGGAGGCTAAAGCATATAAGGAACGGTTGCTGGAATTGGGTATGTCTAGTTTAATGAAGAGATGGACGAGGGGCGACATGATAGCAGTGTTCCAACATCTCAGGGGCTGCCTCAAAGAAGAGGGAGTCAAGCTATTCTCCAAGGCACCTGAAGGCAGGACAAGAAGCAACAGGTGGAAACTAAGCAAGGAGAGAAGCAGCCTAGAACTAAGGAGAAACTTCCTGACAGTTAGAACAATTAACCAGTGGAACAACCTGCCTCCAGAAGCAGTAAATGCTCCAACACTGGAGGTTTTTAAGAAGAGACTGGACAGCCATTTGTCCAAAATGGTATACGGTTTCCTGCCTGAGCAGGGGGTTGGACTAGATGACCTCCAAGGTCCCTTCCAACTTTACTACTACTATTATTATTAAAACACCTAAATAAAAACCAATTTTGCATGGGTTTGGTTTTTTTACCGTTTCCCTTTAGAAACAGGTTGCTTAATTTGTTGCATCAGTATGCCTGGTTTTCTGGCTGCTCCTCCTGAATAAGAAATAGCCTTTAACAGTATGATTTCCTTTCTTGCTGAAAAAAAAAAATGATAGTAGAGAGGTATAAATATTGTTGTGTCACATTCCGAAAGACAGAAGCAATCAACTTTTGATAAACTGCTACCATGTCCCTACAAAATGGACTGGCTAGGGATTTCCCATCTTCCTTTATCCAGATGTTCCCCTTTTTAAATAATTGAGAAGGAATTTCATTTAAACAGACATCAGGGGGTATGAAATTAGAAAACAATAGAATCAGCAGGGGAAAAAATGCATATAATGAAGGGAATCTGTGCTTATCGGATGTCAGGATAGATTTAAAATATAGTCCTCTAGGTTCTGATGTAGACTGCATTGAAGGGAGCTAGAAGTCTATTAGAGTCCAAGAAGTGGTCCTGAATATTGTGTGTCCTTCAAGATATACCAGACTACGAATGTTAATTATGAATGCTAATATTATTTTTATTATATAAAAATATATTATTTATTATTTTTATTGTAAGGCTTCAGTAAAAGAACCTTGCAAGTCTGAATACGCTTCATCTTCATGAAAACTAAGAAAGGTCAAGCTTGAGACAGTTACTTTTTCAGATTACAGTTCAACTCTGGACTCTGATTTCTTTTATCCAATCGCTGTTTTGATTGTGGCTCTTCTTCTGTTCCTCAAGGTTATTCCTTTTTCCCATTTTAGATATACAGTTGAAGATGGAAAATTGATCTAGATCAGTGGTTCTCAACCTGTGGGTCGGGACCCCATTTGGGGTCGAACGACCATTTCACGGGGGTCGCCAAACAATGCAGTCCACCATTTTTCCCCCTTTTCCTTAGCTGTGCTACTCCCTTTTATTCTATTGGCTTTTGAAAGCCAATGCAATAGACTCTCTTGAATAGAGTCTAATTCTATTGGCTTTCAAAAGCCAACAGGAATTGTCCAGGCTGTCTCTGCCCTGCTGAGCCCGCCAAAAGTCCCATTCTGCAAACGGTGCTGCACCAGTTGAGTAGTCTTCGACTTACGACCGGTTGAGTAGTCCTCGACTTACGACCGGTTGGGGGTCGTGGCATTAAAAAGGTTGAGAACCACTGATCTAGATCTAGGAGTCAGGAACAGGAAGGCATAACTTCCCTAAATTCCCTTGTTAGCATATGAGTAGTACATGGTGGGAAAAGAAATTGTCAAACGCTTCCCGGAATAGAAATTTATCTGATTGGGAGGAACATCCAAAGTCAAACGGTGCTACAACAATGACCACAAGATCAAATTCATGCCTCTTTTTTTGTATATAACACATGTTAAATAGGACAAGGCTTCATTGTGTAGTTGTGGCCACCATACTGATTTTTTTTTAACCACCCTGCTTCATGGACCTACCCCCTCCCACCCTCAGTAGGGGTGCCAAAAAAACACTACTCTGATAAACTTTGACACAATTCATACTAGGTGAAGCTATCTTGTTAGTTCGACCTGGAGGATGAACAAATGTGGGCTAAGTCAGAGGCCCCCAACCTTGACAACTTTAAGACTTGTGGACTTCAACTCCCAGAATTCCTCAGCCAGCTTGGCTGGCTGAGGAATTCTGGGAGTTGAAGTCCACAAGTCTTAAAGTTGCCACGGTTGGAGACCCCTGGGCTAAGTGATGTGTAATGGAAGAACTGGGATCAAGCCCCAGGCTCCCTTCATGAAGGATGGCTGCCTGCTGAGCTCACTAAAATCCCATTTCAGTATATTATGGCTTCATTTTAAATTTCAAATAAAGAATGTGTACATTTGGTGAGGGGCTTGGAATTACATGCTGTCTATGAACCACCAGTTGCTAGGCCTGACTTAGCTGAATATAGTTCAATCTGTCTCAGTGGATTTGGCATCCCCTACTCAACTCTTTAAAGATATTCTAAATGTAGAATGCAGAATCTTCTACATAATCAAGCCTGTATCCCGACTGTCAACTCTTTCTTCAGTTGTCCTGACTGACAGTCAACCCAAAGAGAAAGACATCTGAAATAGTGTATGACCATCTGATTTATTGTAATTTTAACAGCCCAGTGTGGAGGAATTTTAGAAGAGATGGAAGGTGTCATTCTAAGCCCTGGCTTTCCTGGAAACTACCCTAGCAACAGTGATTGTACCTGGAAGATATCCTTTACTGTGGGATTTGGTAAGGAAATCACAGCATCTTTCCCATCTCTTTTCAGATACTTTTCATGGACTGATACAGGACAAGCCACCTTGAAGTCCTTGGTTAATTGGTTGGTTGGTTGGTTGGTTGAATGAGTGATATTAATAGTGAAAATAGGAATATTCAACCTCTATTTAATCCAGTAGTTTTATCTAAGGGCCATATAGATAACAAACATCACTTTCTATGCGGCTTTAAGTATGCCAATGATTTTTTTCAATTTTTTAAGAACATAGACATTGTTCTATTTTAATGTATTATTCTGCACTTGTTATTTCTTTTAAATAAATAATCATCATAATAAAAATAATTGCATGCAAGACCATTTGAAAGTCAAAAATAACACTTGATCCAGAAGCTGATGAGCCATTTTTAAATTTGGTCATAAAATGTAATGAGTTTTTTAATGAATGCTATATCCTTTCCAATAAAAGTTGATGAGCATTTTTTTCTTAAGTTTTGGATTCTGTGTAGGCTTCTTCTCCTCCTTTCTTCTTCTTCTCCTTCTTGGTAGTGGGGAGATTGTCCTATCTAATTGTCACAGTTAAATCCAACTTGAAAAATCCAAATGACCACTGATGGTACTGGAGGAACGATGTAGGTAAGCTATGAGTAGCTGGTACTCCGTGATCCAACATCCAGGCAAGGGACATATTTCTACAAGTCAATTCACTGTCCTTCAAACTAACTATACATCCTTCTGTATCCCCCATTCTTCCAAACCAAACCAAAATGTATTTGGTGATGGCATCAAATTAGCAATCCAGTTGATGTGTATGCTCCACCCATGTACTTTGGTCATAGGTGGCCTGAAAGTGAAGTATAGTAAAGCAAAGCAAAGTAAGTATGAAGCCCACTTTAGATCCACTACCATCCGGGAGAAAAAATCCTATTATCTGGAAACAGAGGGGGGCCGAGAATTATAGCAATGGAATAGTCAAGAGATATATTGGAATAAACTTTATTCAGCTACAAAGAAGCCAGAGATAAAGGCATTGTTTTAGAAAGTAAAATACCAAATGCAACCAAAGTAGCTGTCTAGGCCCTCTGGATGTGCTTTCTGGTGATGTTTCATCTTTTTTTATTTTTTTCTAAATCAAGGCTGGCAGCTAAGGGGCGCAAAATGCTCCTAAATGGCATTTATGAAGCAATACATACATGAGAAGCAGGTTGATACAGTGGTTAAAGATACTGGCCTAGAAACTGTCACTTCTAATCCTAGCTTAGATATGAAGCCACCTGATGATTTTTGTCCAATATGTCTCTCTCAGTCCTAGGAAGAGGAAGGCAAGATAAAACCACTTCTGAAAATGTTGGCAACAAAATTGCAGGGACTTGTTCAAGTAATCACTAGGACTAATACTGATACCCACCACATTGTACAATATTGTCTATGAAAGGTCCTACTCTGAAACCTTGAGAATTCTGCCAGATGTATGCTGAAGAAGAATGATGGAAAGTTAACCAAATGCAGAATATGCAGCCAACAGTTCAGCTAACGAAACCCCCTTTTCTCCCACTTTCTCTGTCATCTGCAGGTGCTCATCTCCAGTTCTTAAACTTCTCCACTGAACCTAACCATGACTTTGTTGAAATTCGCAATGGGCCCTACGACACCAGTAACATCATCAGCCGGTTTAGTGGGACCGACCTCCCAGGCTCCCTTCTTTCCACATCCCACGAAACCACCATATATTTCCACAGTGATCACTCACAGAACAAGCCTGGTTTTAAAGTAGAATATCAAGGTAAGGAGCAGGCAGACAAGAAGGCTAAGAATGGAGCAGCCCCATTGTCTTCCGGCCACTTAGCAAGAATGCTATAACTAATGCATTTTTTGAAAGCAATACTTTTAAGATGTGATGGAAACTCTTGTTTTGCCGAGCAGCTTTGCTAAATCCTAGCAGCCTGCCAATATAGACAAGTTAATCCACAATGTGTTTTCCAGAAGGTATTAGTGCTATAACTAAGAATTCAACCTGATGTTAATTTGCTTGGTGCTCAGAGGCCTCTTAATTACTACATCAGACAAATTCTTCCTTGCTCAAATCTGTTCTTCAGCTTTGTCTCTGTATTTCTACTTCAGTGAAACAAAAGTCTTCATCTTCTGTTTACGGAGATCATTATTTCTTAGTTGTATATGCAGTGGTGTATGCCAGACTTTATCAGGTAAAGAAAAAAATAAGGCTCTCTCATTACCGCTATACCTGCCAGATGGTCATCTGTTTCCCAATTGCCCCATTCAAAACTGAAAAAAAAAAAGATAAAGAAAAGAGCTATCTCTTCTTATACCAATGAGAATAAAGACAGGACAATGTTGAGGGGTTTTTTTTCTTTTCATTCCCTCTTCCCTTCCAGGGATAAGCAGGTGTGGAATGACTTCTTCAAGGCGCCTTTATGCCGGTCAATTTTGCAGAACTTTTGATGGATCCCCTTTCATATGTCCATCTTGCTCAAGAACAGGTGTAGAGGGGATGTCAAAATCTGCAAGATGGTAGGTAAGGCACTGCACGCAACCAAATCAACATTTGTAGGTATGAGTGAAAAAATGCACACCCATATGAAGCGGTGAGGCTTTGCGACTTTGTGCTACTATTTCGCAGATTTTGACACGTGCTGTGGAGGCCCCCTGGTCAGGAGAAGCCAAGAAAGCACATTTTAAGTACAGTTGGGCACGAGTGGCTTTGTAAAATGATCGCCAAATCTGTAGGTAAAGAACCAGAGAATGGCTTCTCTAAATTTCTCTAGAGGAATCAGAAATTCTTCAGTAGTTCCTCACAGGAAAGGATTTTCATTGGCAGCAACGGCTGCCCAGTTACGGATTAAATGGAAGTTCAGGAAAATTCAGACTGTTAGGGAGAACAAAGCAAATTATATTCATACATGTGCAAAACCAGCCACATGAAGTACATGAAATACCCACAAAAGTTATTTTCTCCTTTGAAATAAATTTCAAAAGCAAATTCTTCTGAATGAGTACTGCTATTTAAAAATAAAGAATGCAGGAGAATCCCTCTGTCTGGTGCTAGTTTTGAGAAAAGAGCTCAAAAAGAAAAAAATCAGAATTTCATTGTGATTCTCGACAGAAGGAATACTCCAGATTTAACAAAATTCAAAACACCCAGTGTCTGTTGTTTTGTAATGTGCTGCCATATGCTAGTCAAGATTGTTTTCCCCTTGTTCTCAGTCTTCTAGCAGTTTTAATATCCCTCCCCATGCCCACTTTCCAAATTTATTCCATGCAGGCACATACACATATCAAACCGGCATCATTTTTAATTATTTCAGCTATATGCAGGTTTATAATCAAAATGTTCAGCACGATATTAATGAACAGCATGATAACGCAATGGAATCCATACGATTTAATTTAGGTGAACGCGTTTAGCAATTAGTACCAGAAATTTAAATTGGACTTGGAAATGGAGACCCAGTGAAGTTGCTACTATATTGACATCGTATGATTGTATTATTAATCTGACTGTTCTCTTTTGGGCAGACTACTAGTCTCTTCTGGACTGACTACAAGTAGTCCTTGAACTACCACTGTAATGGAGCCTGTCCATCACAGTTGTAACCCTTGACAGTCGTAAAATGGGTCAAGCATGTGACTGATCTGATTTTGTGACAATTTTTGCAGCAATCATTCATTAAGTGGCTCACCATGTTTGTTAAGTGACTCTGTGGTTGTTAAGTGACTCTGTGGTTGTTAAGTGAATTCTGTGGTCATTAAGCAGACCAATATTTTGCTATTGGCACTATTTTGCAGGAAACCAGAAGTAAATGCTGGTTTTCAGTGAAAGCATTGTAAAATGTAGTCATGTGACCACAGGGCAGTGCAAATGTCCATCAATGAGATCCAGTTGCTGAACATCTGAAGTATGGTCAGGTGATTGCAGGAAAGGTGACTATTGAAACTTTAAATCTGGGTTGGAAGTACCCTCCAGATAGGTCCAATCATTAGTCAAGGACTATCTCTACAAGATTATCACAACAGAATGCACGACAGTAATCTAAGTAGAAGGATACCATAAAACTATGGTGTTTTCACCTGACTAGGATGATGACTGGCAGAGCAGACTAATCTTGTAAGTCAGCCTATATGACGGGATGAGTCTACTGGCAGAAATAGATCATGGGAAATTGATCCCTTGGGGCAGCGCAGCTCTTCCCATAGCTATTAATGTATCACTGCTCTGATAGGATGAACTTTTGAACAATGTCTATCAATTTATTGGTCCTTATATTTATATAATATTTGGATGGATTCCAGATACCTAGAATCTGATTCAATCATATGCCGCTTGGTTTCATAGCTTTGGTTGCTAAATAGTTTGTGCTTAAAGATTGGAGATCAGTTACCACAGATGTGGTTCAGCTGGGAGAACATTGGAAACAAGTCAGTTGCCTTATACCAGGTTAGACCTTTGGTCATTTAGGGAGGGAAAAAAGATCTCTCTAGCCATATTTGACCACTGAACGTAGTTCTTGAGGGATCTGAAGAAGAGTACTCTATTGGAAGCCCTGGAGATTGAGTAGAGAAGAATTGTAAACAAAATTAGGCATATGGGTGGGTCTATACAATTTGCCAACTAAGTTTCAAGGTTTCAAGTCAGAGTGCTTCCCATCCCTGTTATTCTTCTGCCTTCACTATGAGCATGTGCTCCAACACTGACTAATGGTCTTTCTCTATAAGACAACATCTGTAGGTAAAAAATTTCTGAAGGAATAACTGATTTTAAATCCATTGCTATGTTTGTACTCTATGATACCCAGCTTATGAACTCCAGGAGTGCCCAGATCCTGAACCCTTCGCCAATGGCATTGTAAGAGGAGCAGGTTATAGTGTGGGGCAGTCCATCTCCTTTGAGTGCCTCCCTGGCTATCAGTTGATTGGACAACCAGTCTTAACCTGTCAACATGGAACCAATAGGAACTGGGACCACCCATTGCCCAGGTGTGAAGGTATGACTTTATTGAGAATTTTCCTAGTAGGGGATTATTAAGGAAAAAAGAGAAAAGGAACACACTAAGTTAGTATACAGTACCTAAGATATATCACGTACATATTAAATGTGTACTGGGCTTGTTGGTATTTGTCAAGAGGCATCATATTCATTTGTATCCACACATATATTTTCCCTATTCCTCAGCACGAGCACCACTACACATTTCTGGCTACAAACCTGAACTGGCTGGTCTTTGACTTTTATCGGTTTCTGTTTCACTTAGAAGTAGACCACTGCTAATTCAGTTTATTGCTTCCACAGTACCTAGATATCCATTAATTATACTATTGATGGGCCTTAATTTCTGCTCCTTCAGGGAGTGACAAATCTATTTTTTTCCCCATAACTTTGATTTAATTTGAGTATGACTGTTGTATCTGTTCACCTCCGTCTTCTGCATGCCTCTCTCAGTATTCCTTTCACGTGGATATTTGTTCTTGATGGCTCCCTCAGAAAACAGTATGAATAGAAATATAGTAATGCTGAACTTTGCTAAATTTGCTTGAGCCACAGGTTCATATATTCCTTTCTCATCACATTCTTAGTTGAGGAAGCTTTGGCTTGTTAGAAGAAGGCTTCCCATGACTTGTAACCTTCTGCATATGCTGAGCTCTACTAATAGTCCTTTTTAGCAACCACAGTTGTCCCAGTCCAGACAAATTGACAAAGTCCACAACACACAGTTAAGTGCTCAAGGGAGGCCAGCACCAGTTATCACCAGGTTTCGAAAAGATTTCTTTAAACTGAAAGGGGTTATGGGTTTGTTTTAGGTTTAAATAATCTTCCCTGCTCAACTGAGTTGAATATGCTCTCTCCCTGTTGCTTGTACAGAGAAGAGTGTTGGCTAGAGAATTCTGGAAGTTGAGGTCCACACATCTTCAAGTGGCCAAGATTAAGAAACACTGTATAGCTCATGAGAATAGCTGTTTGGAAGACTTGAAAATAGATTAAATGATACTAAAATCATACTACCACTATTGTGCAAATTCTGAGATTTAGTAGCTCTTAATGTCTTTTGTGGTCAATTGCATACAGTCCCCTGTGGAGGAAACATCACTGCCCAAAATGGAACAATCTACTCCTCCGGCTTTCCCAATCAGTATCCCAATTCCCAGGACTGCACGTGGGTATTTGTGGTGTCACCTGGATATGGCATCTACCTCAACTTTACCTTGCTACAAACAGAGCCGTACAATGACTTCATCACTGTCTGGTGAGTGGGATTTGGACCTGGGGGCTCTCTCTGAGCCCAGCCTTTTCAGCAGTGTTGCTAGAACCTTGTCATAGCTATGTTCTCTTATCCTTATGAGACAATGAGAGATCCTCACATCATGAGAAGTCTGGAGATATCAGTTTTTCACTTACCTCAAGGGAAACTGCCCAAGCTGGGATTAGGAAGCTTGGTGGCAGAGGACCTAGGACAATAAGATATATATTACAAAAAGACATCATCAAATTGGAAAAAAAATTCCTCTAAACCCCTGGAGGAAAGGGAAAATTTCAGTATGCTTCCTAAAGAACTTTAAAGTAGCAATGAACATCCTGAAGGGAGATCGTGATAATGGAAATGGCAGTAATGAAAATTGCTTGATTTGGAAAATGGATATCATAGAGAAACATGGAAAGATGTCCTGTTGTCAATATACAACAGCTGTTGTCTACTCTCATTTCCATGGCTCTGAGGTCCAATGGGGATCCACCAAGACAAGAGGAAACAAGCTGGTGACCAGAGAAGGACTGAGCTATGAATAGGAAGAGCTACACTGTTGCCTTTGCATTGAAGAGTTGTATTGTGTTACTTAGCCTCTGTGTTGGATTATGCAAATGCACCTTTCAGTTATAAAGTCTTTCCATTATTTAACATTTAGAAAGTATTGTGCCTTTTATAGTAAAATTTAAAATAATAGGTATTTTGTATTTTTTCCTATTAGTTACAATTTGTTGCAAACTAAAAGCTTAATTACAATATATGTAAGTACAGCATATGCAAATTCTTGTTTTCACGTATTGTATTTCTAGCCTGGGAATTGGGATATCTTCAAGTGCATATCTAGGCAGATATTCCAAATAAAATAAGAAAGAAAATAGGAAAAGAGGCTTTGATAGATCTTGGAGCCTGTGAGCAGATCAGGAGAACTTTGTGGATCCCTTCAGCTAGATTGATCCACTGGGAGTGTCTGGTTGGCCTTCCAAGCATCATCTGGCTCTTACATCAAGAAGATGGTCAGCCCTTTCAAAAGTGTCAGCTGGAATTGTCTTCAGCCAACAACTTGGGTGGTGTACAAACTCTGATCCATAATGTTCCCACTCTTTAACCAGGTCTTTTCTGTTACTCTTTTGTATTTCTTTCCCTTTCTCTTCAGGGATGGTTCTCAAGAGACAGCACCCCAGCTGGGGGTTTTCACAGGACACTCAGTGAAGAAAGTCATCCAAAGCTCTTCCAATCATGCTCTGATGAAGTTTCACAGCGATGCAGCCAATGGAGGCCTTTTTGTCATCCACTTCTATGGTAGGTACAGCTCACTGTGATGCAAGGCTTTGTGGTCATGCTTGTTTTCTAACGTGTTGCATGCAGCAATGAGGGTTCAATTGGACATTGCTTACGTATTCAACTAGGGCTTATCATGTGCCTTCTCTGCCATACCACACTCTGCAGCATAAAACAAAACCCCACTAATTTGGACCAATAAGTAGCACTTATCCTTACGGGTGGGTTTGCACAGAAAGCTTAATCAAACTGATTAGAAGCCAAGGGCTGCATGCATTGATTATTGTTAAGATTAGAGATGCTTTTTGTAGCTTAACTCTGCCCATTGACTTAGCTTGAGATCCCAGGTGTTGTGCAAATCAAGCAAATGGGTTAATTCAATAATCAAGTTGTGTGAACCATCCCATGAAGAAATTCAAATGCTGCGTGAAGAATGGTGTAGTTGGTGTAAACCAAAAAGTAAGAGATATGTTTGGCTTACAGAATAAAAAAAGAATGTATTTCTTCTGAAAAAAAAAATACCCTTGAGGGCCAACAAATCTTCAAAATGTTGAACCACAGAAGGCTACAAAAGGGAGAAAATTGGTTTTCCCCCCATCCACCCCAGCATCACCCAGGGAGCAGGTTCTGTTTGTTGTGGAATTGATTTTCCAGAGATTCAGCTTCTGGCTTCTCTCTTTGTTCATTATTTATTTACTCATCCATTCAATTCATATGGCCGCCCATCTCAACAAGTGATTCCAATTTTTGCCAAGCAACTATAACACAAAGATACATATTCAAGTCCCATAGCTAGAGATTTGGTACTCTCATGCATTTGATTTATTTCTTTCTCTTCCCAGCCTATCAACTTTCTAAGTGCCAACCGCCAACTATGGTCCCTAATGCTGAAATCATCACTGAGAATGAGGATTACAGAATAGGTATCGCATGCATGTTTTTGCTAGTATTTTCTGGATGTAGACAGGTGATATAAATCACGGATGGATGGTGTTCCCACAATTCTCCTCCCAGTCCTAATTCAATCTCTGAAATAGGTACCCATAACTTGTTTACAATAAGTAAGAAAATAATTGAATAATTTTTCCTGTTCTTGCCACACACACAGTTCAGCATCTTAGCAGAGTGAAGTATGTACTCCTTATTTATTGTAAGCACCAGGAATCTACTGGATGCAGCTAGAAACACATAAAAGGAATCACACAACAATTTTCTAACACTTCCTTTATCTGCTGTGAATAAGAGGGAGAAGGTCTGCACAGCTTAAAATGAAAGTCAGGGTTAGTTTTTATAAGAAACTTACCTGAGGAGTGAATTCTTCGATCCAGGAAGACCACCGAAACATTAGAACCAGCATATTAAATTGTGTTGTTCTTCATAGGATTCTAATCCACAAAACCCCTGTTGAGGCATGCTCAACTCCTGGCAACAATATGGAAAATATTCAGAGCAACTGTTTTCCATTGTCCTTGGTTTTATTTTTTTTCAAATTTCCTGGATTAGTTTACAACCCTTGGATTTTCTGGTGGTCTCCCTTCCAAATACAGCACTAACCTGGTCCTAGTTTAATTAGCTCTTAGGAGATCAGCTCATACTAAGACAGTTCATCCCTGATCTTGCAGCTAAAGCAGCTTGTCCCTGAATTGAAACCCTCATTTGCATGTCAAAGGCGGTGTGTGTGTGTGATTTTGAGCACCCCACTTTGGTTTAAAACAAAGCTGTCCTCACTTCCAGATTTGCTTTTGAATGATAGCAGTGGGACCAGAACACAACACCACCTTCACTCTTCTTCAAGCAGAAAATTAGCAAGCCTGTCAGTCAAATAAATAAATAATATAATATAATATAATAAAGTTAGAAAGGACCTTGGAGGTCATCGAGTCCAACCCCTTGCTCAGGCACGAACCCTACACCATTTCGGACAAATGGCTGTCCAGTCTCTTCTTAAAAACTTAAAAAAATAGATGTTACCTACCAGTCAGAATTCTTCCACTGCATTGAGTGGTATGCTTATCCAGACTTAAGGGGTAGATCTTTTACCTGTACACCAGATGCGTACAGAGTTTGAAAGATTAATGAGGACAATGGGATAACTGGAAGTGATTCACAAGAGAATGGAGGTAGCAGATGACAAGGCTTGGCTGACGATGTGTAGCGCAACACACCTGGGAGAAATATTGCAAAGTAACTCAGCTAAAGATTTCTCCCTAATGACACCGTCAAGTGTACTTCAAAGATATCAGATAAAAATGTGCCAGAGCATGAAGCAGGGATAGGGCTTATGCGATATCCCCCACCTCTTACTTCCTTTGACATGTCTTTTGGCTAATTCAAATCCCTAACACTTTAAAGTAGTGTTTCCAACTTTATCTTTAACTTTGGGCAACTTTAAGCTGTGTGGCCATCAACTTCCTAGCTGGGGAATTCTGGAAGTTGAAGTCCATGCATCTTCAAGGTTGAGAAACATTACCCTAAGTTGACTTTCTGAACCATGAGAAAAAAGATACATGCTTTCATTTAATAGCAGATGGTCTTCCCCCATTTGGCACGAGAACAATTTGAGAATGGCAGTTTTAGTTCAGGGGCTTTTTTCTCTCCCCTTACTTCAATTAACTTTACGGGATCCCGACCTCCTTCCTCACATCTAGTTCGCTTGTAATCATGATCCATCTGATGACCCTTGTTCAAAATACGTTCTTTTGTATTCTTGGAACACACCTGCATCTTCTTCGTTCCTTTCTGCAGGTGATATTATTAGGTATCAATGTCTTCCTGGCTTCACCTTGGTTGGGAATGAGATCCTGACATGCAGGCTTGGTACCCACCTCCAGTTCGAAGGCCCTCCCCCAACGTGTGAAGGTCAGTCACTTTGATGGAAGTGCAAAAAATCCCAGAACTCATAGCAGAGAATAAATAATATATGGATATCTTGCTTTTTAATATTGGATATACAAGAAGTCAAAGAGATATATTAAGACTTATGCTGTGGACACCAAGAAAAGGTGCCAAAAAGATTGTTCCTTTAAAAATAATATAGATGATGATGATGATGATGATGACGATGATGATGATGATGATGATGGACTAAAAATAAATCAGTCTGCATCACCGTCTTCTAAAGGGGACCCATGCTTTATTCTAGAAAGGGAACCTAAGGTAAACACAGCAGAGGTGCCACGACAGATCATTTTCCTGATTGCAACAATAGTTTATATTTGTGCAAATGATATTTTCTTTGCAAAAGCAATGTGGCAATCCATCTCATACTCACAAACCCAATATAGACAAGGAGGGTTTGTGAGGCCCATGTATACTAAGTTTTAAAAGATCCTGAGATAGTTATGAAAGCAAGGTCTATTGCTAACTGGGGAAAGATGCAACAGAACTGTTTCCCCCAGTTAAATAGTCAAATAGGTGATGGGAAAGACTTCTCATAGAGCCCGAGTGAACTAGTGTAAGCCAAAACAGGCAATCTTCACCAAACTGTGGACTAACTTCCGGAATTTACTAGCCTGCATCTTCACTCGATCTCGTTGGAGACCTGCTAGATGAGTTAGCCAGATTTCTCCCATCTTCTGATCCCAGTTAACAGCCCCAAGAGTAGTTTTCCTTCACAGTGACATAGAGTAACTCTCTGTGCCTTGCTTTTTTTTTGTTGGTGTCGATCAGTTCACTGTCCAATGAATGAGGTCCTCCGTGACTCCACAGGAGTGATCCTAAGCCCATCCTTCACAGGCAGCTACCCTCACTTCCAGACTTGCTCTTGGATGATAGCAGTGGAACCCGAGTACAACATCACCTTCACCGTTGAATATTTCTTGAGTGAGAAGAAGTATGATGAGTTTGGGATATTTGACGGTGAGTCATAAAGTTTGGATGGTTTTGGAGATGAGATGGTGGGGGACTAGATTACCAGAAGGAACACTGCTTAAACTACATACTTTCCTTTAGGGGTAGAAGAGGGATCAGGGTGGGACTACACATTGCAGTAGCTACCAGAATTCGGCCCAGTGAGACAGAGAATTGAGGAGAATATTTATAGGTCAGGGTTGAAATGAGGGGTCCTTGATGATCTCTGAGCTTGGCTGTTTTCTTGCAGACATTTGATTACCCAACTAAGTAACCTCATCAGTGCTAGAGGAAACAATATCAGGTGGCCACCACCAGCATTATTAATTATGAATTATATGATTGGTAGCATCGTGCACTGTTCCTCCATGGATAAGACATCAATTGCCAAAGATGGGGAGAGGAAAATGCATTCTAAGCTTATAGAATTATAAAATATCTTGCAAAGAGTAAATAAAACTTTTTTTTTCTGATTGCATGCGGCTAAAAGACATGATCACCCAACTAAAGTGATTGACAGGAGAGAAGAACATATTATTTCACTTTCTGCATATTTACGTAACTTTGGAGATTCCCTGCCAGGGCATACAGTTTAGTAGGCTGCAAGCTAAAATGTTAAGTCCTCAGCCTTACAAGCCATTGTACCCTCTTCCTTCATCCTTTTGCTTTCCGTGCTTTTTCCCTTTCATGCTGGAGATAACTGCATTTAGTCTTCAGGGCCCTTCTTCCCAGATTCTCCCCCACAAATGATTATCTGCCAAATCATGGTCTCTTGCTGAGCCCTTTGTTAGCTTCACTAGATGAATTTATTCATAATTATGAAGATTGATTAGGAAGGATTGCTCTGTCGGCTATTGTTGCAACTATGACAGCTGAAAGAAACATCTATATTCAGTATTTCTGAATCCTAGGGTTTGGAAACTTATAAGAAAAGAAGGCTATTGCAATCATCTATATGCTCTCAGTTCTTCTGTATAACCTTCCCAACGCCATACCCCCCCCCCCAGATATATTTAACTAGAACCAGCTTTACCCCATCCAGAGTGGTCTCTGGGGTTTATGGGGATTATCAGCTAGCAAAATTGGTAATGAAAAATCCACACCAGGTAGGTTTCTACAACTTTCATTGAGCTAAGTGCAAAATGATGCTTTGAATGTTACATCAGGAGCCTTTCTTCAACATGGCCCAAAGCCATGTAAAAAGAACTTTACAAATGAATGGGTGTGTTACATGTAAATAAAATTAAATAGTACATACAATTCATTTAATTATCTTAAATTAGTCTTCTCTATTGCAGCATTTCTTGTTATTGTTGCAGAGGTAAAATAAGAGGAGATTCTGTCGATGCTTCTGAGTCCCCCCCCAAAAAAATATGAGAGATAAAGACAGGAAATAAACAACTGAGACAAAATAAATAGATTCCCATGTTTCTTTGAGCAGTTTTTCTTAACCTCTATAGCAGCGGTTCTCAACCTGTGGGTCGGGACCCCATTTGGGGTCAAATGACCATTTTACGGGGGTCGCCAAACAACGCAGTCTGCCATTTTTTCCCCTTTTCCTTAGCTGTGCTACTCCCTTTTATTCTATTGGCTTTTGAAAGCCAATAGAATAAACTCTCTTGAATAGAGTCTAATTCTATTGGTTTTCAAAAGCCAATAGAAATTGTCCAGGCTGTCTCTGCCCTGCTGAGCCCGCCAAAAGTCCCATTCTGCTATACTTCGGCCGGCGCAGGGGGCGGCACCATGCATGCGCGGCGCTCCCGGGCAGGGAAAGTCCTCGACTTATGACCGGTTGGGAGTCGCGGTATTAAAAGGGTTGAGAACCACTGCTCTATAGTTTTAAGAATTCACTAGTCAATATTCTGGAGGAACATTCAACTTGAAATCCACACATCTTAATGTTGGTGATATTGAGAAGTACTGTACCAGAGACTGGATAAATTAAGAAATCTGGGAATAAATATTAAATCATGCACAGTGACGTAGGAATTTCATTAACTAAGCAGGTTGAGACAGAGTTGAGATAGATCTCACCTGGAAGTTTGTGATATCCCCCCCAAAAATGTGGGAGGCTATAGAGTATCCTGTGCCTGGTTCTCTATGTTCTGAAGGAGCTGAACAGGATGCTGACCCCTTAAAAGCTTTGGTTCAATCCAGTTATGGCTTTTCGTTGGCTCATGCTCTATTTTTGTGATGTTTCTAAAGGGACTTCAGGTCAAAGTCCACTGTTATTGTCTCTAAGTGGAAATTACTCTGCACCACTGGTGGTGACCAGTTCAGGAAACAGAGCATATCTCCACTGGTCCTCTGATCACGCCTACAGCAGGAAGGGTTTCCGGATCCGATATTCGGGTGAGTAGGGAGTGTGAAAGAAGTCCGATCACCTTTGCATAAAGCAGGGGTAAGCTGATGAGAAAATGTTTCTTCTTGACTTACTTTTTCTGGTATTCTGAAACTAGAAATGAATCTCATTAGTTTTCCCATAGAAAAATCACCCAACCTGTTTGGGATTTTTTTTAAAAAAAAAAATTGTTTGCTTTGCTTTTGTTGTTTAATTAATTCCTTCCTTTCACACATCCTTTCGGTCACTGAGTCTGAAGTCTTGGATTAATGCAATTTGCTTCTGAATAAGCATGAACTAAATTGTGCTGTAAATGGATTCACATTCAGGGTTACGGCTTGCACTTTTTGCTGTAATTAATTTAGCGAAGGGTGTTTATTATTAATTATAGGCTCATTGAGAAAGAATGCACCATGCTAATCTCGAAGTAATACTGTGGTGCGTAAACCCCAAATCCGTTATTTATTGCTGGTCAACTAATTTTGTGTGCAACTTTTTAATTTTATAAACACTACAATCCAGCTTTTCAGTTCACCATAAAACTTTCTGCGCCGTGGATCATACTTTCTTAAAGTGAGAATTGCGAAAAAAGAAATAATGTGGTTTATTTCAATATGACTAAACTGAGGTTATTGTTGTTCGGGGAATAATCATTGGTTGCATAGCTAAATTCTAGAGAAGTGCTCTGCTGGCAGACATTGTCATTCTCCAAGGAAATTATTTTGATCCATCTGAAATACAATGTTGGTTTATAATTGGGAACCATTGTTTCATGGTCATATGGAGATGACATAACTGTGAAATAATTATAGGTGCCATACCAAATAATTCTTGGGTGGCACTTAGAAAATCTGCAAATTGACAAAATTTCCATCTGTCAGTTGCAAAAAGCCACACTGCTTAAATTCTCACATATAGTACACTGATATTATTTTGACATCATAGGTTCCTGAGAAAAACTCAATGCTCAATGCTATGAAGTCTAATACCAGCTAAAAACTGGCATCTGTGACTTCACATTGCACTGATAATAATTGGTAATTGATCATTGATCATTGATCATCGATAATCAATAATTGATAATAATTTCATAGAAAATGAAAAAGTTAAATTGCTCTGGGACTTTAGAATTCAAACAGGGACCTGCCACATAAGACCCCAGACTGAACAATTGTTGATAAGAAAGACAAAAAAGTCTGGGTAGTGGATGTGGCAGTGCCTGGAGACCGCAGAATAGAAGAGAAAGAACTGGATAAGATAACAAAATACAAAGACCTGCAAATAGAAATAGAATGACTGTGGCAAAGGCAAGCAAGGGTAGCACCAATACTAATAGGTGCCTTGGGTGCAATCCCAAAACAACTGGAGCACCATTGGCATTAACAAATTTGCCATCAGTCAATTGCAAAAGGCGAGGACAGCCTCCATCCTTTTCCTTACTCGGAAAAGTTTCCATCCTGTGACGATATCTGCAACACCATCAAACATCCACATCTGCCTATCCCAGGTCCTTGGTAAGGATCTGCCAAACCCGATCTGAACATCTGGCTGACTGTGCAATGATCAATAATAATAACAGCAGATGGCAGTTGGGGAAGGCTGATATATAGATTCATGCCATTAAGTGCATTTTTTCCTAAATCTGACATATGAATTCAAGTTGTAGATTTAAAATATATAACTGTTCACAACACATCAGTTGTAGCAAATACTGTAAGTTCCCTGTTATTATTTGAATTCTGGAGGTTCAAGCTAACATATCTTAGAGTTGCTAAGGTTGAGGAACACTGCTCTACATCTATAAAAAACTGAAGTGGAGGCATAGATTGAAGGAAATGAGAAAAATTGACCTTTGCTTCTTATTACTCTTATTTGTTTCCCAACCATTGCCACAAAACAACCCACTAAGAATGCATTTTAAAGAATGGGAGCTACATTTTTTTCTTGTCTACACTCCTTTGGATCCTGCATATTTGTGTGATCTGAGGTGGCTTCCAATAACTAAACTAAACTTAATCCATAAAATTGCAATAAAAGAACCGTTAAGTTTTGTTTTTGTTTTTTGTTTAATCTTTGGAAGAATTAACACATGAAAACTTAACTTATTCATGGTTCCAATATAGACAAATAGTGGATAGATGGAAGATGGATTGTAAAATGGGCTGGCTTAGAGAAGATGGAATTTTTTTAAAACAAGTAAGAGATCAAAGGCCAACCCATATTAAGAGAGGTTATGGGGTTTTAGTGGAATTAGATTCAGAACTTGAACTAGTTAAAGATTGTATGATTAAATGGGCACAGAATATTGGTGAAACGATTTCAATGGATACTTGGGAACTTATTTGGATAAGAAATGTTAAATTCACACAAGCGCAAAATTTAAGAGAGAATTTTTATAAGATGTTTTATAGATGGCACCTTGACCCAAAGAAAATGTCCATTATGTACCCTAATCTACAGCCGAAATGCTGGAGATGTGGATATTTGGATGCTACCTATTACCATATTTGGTGGACGTGTAAGCATATAAAAGCTTTTTGGATTAAGATATGGTGGAATATTCAAAGAATTTTTAAAAGAAGGGTAAAATTTACTCCGCAATTATTTTTACTAGGTATTGTTATTGACTGTGATGCTAAGGAGGTTATATTGATGTTAAATTTGATTACAGCCGCTAGGTTGTTAATAGGACAATATTGGAAGAAGGAATCTTTGCCTACTTTACAAGAATGGTTTCATAAAGTTTCGTATTTGGCAGAAATGGCAAAGATTTCGGCTTTCTTAAAGGAGCAATCTCAAGAAAAATTTTTTGCGGTATGGGAAAAATGGATAAATTTTATACAACATAATTTGGATATGGAAAAATATTATTTAGCCTTTTTATAATTTGTAATGATTGTTTTTTTTTTCTTTCTTTCTTCTTTTTCTTTTTTATATATATACATTTTTAATGTATTATTATTCATATATTTTTTTTTTTTTATATATATATATGCTTTATTTTTCGTCTACTTTCTTCTTTCTTCTTTCTCTCTCTCTCTTCTCTTTTTATTTTTTATTTTTTTTTCTTTTTTAGTATATATTATTCATTTTAAAGTTTATGTTATGTATATTATTTCTATATATATTATTACTGTGATTTTTATTATTATTATTAATTATTTTATAAATTGCAAATGTTATTTTTAAAATATTTGTTAAATAATCCTATATTCAGTTCTGGGAAGTCGGGGGGGGGGTGGGGTGGTTGGGGAGGGGGGGGTGGATTTTTATTTGTAAAACTTTTGAAAAATTTCAATAAAAAAAAAAAAAAAAAAATTGCAATAAAAGAACCGTTAAGTTTTGTTTTTGTTTTTTTGTTTGTTTTGTTTTTTGAATGACTGGAAATATTTTGCTGAAAGAAGAAATAACAAATTGGGTTTAAGTGGAATAAAGAGGTTGGGGAAAAATAGACAAAAAAAATAGGAAAAGTGTGGAAGACATACACATATGATTTATTCCTTTTCTCTTTACTTATTTTCTATCGTTCTGTTTATGTATTTTATTATATTGGTTTTTTTAAAGTACAATAAAACAATTATAATCAATAGACCTCTTAAATACTGTTAATAAAAGCATCTTCCTGCCCCATTGTTCTCAAAAAAGGACTTGTTTTTATCATTTTCAGAACACATGAAGAGAAGCTGCTACTGAAAATTTCATAAACAAGCATAGAACAATATATGAATCTATTTTTCATTTATTTTGCATTTACTACCTTTGTATGGTGAAAGAAGAACCTGTAATAGTTTTTCTAAATTTCCCAGAAGAGAAACAGCAATCATTTCACCATTAACATTTTCATGGTGGATGTTTTATCCTGGTCCTGATTTCACATGAACTTTAATTATTCCATCTTTATAAAAGCAATTATGAAAGGTTTGGCAAAGAGTCCCTCAAAATTAAACAAGCCATTCTTAGCAAAAAGTAATTTTTTTAATTACTTAATGAAAAGCAATCCAAACTGAGGCAGGGACATGCCTAAATGTGCCCTAAAAACATTAATGGTGTTATTCTATTAATGAATGAATGTTTAACTGGAAGAAATTATGTTTTATTTTATTTTTTTGCTGAGCAAACAACAGGAACTTTATTCCACTGAGATCATTGTGGCTGGCTTTATAATTCCAGTTTGCTTTTTAGAGTCCCAAATTATTTGCACTCTGAAGGGTTAGAAAGTCAGAGGATTGAGAAAGGTAGAGAAAAAAAGGAGTGGATGTGAGCAGAGCCATTTCCCTTCACCTGTAATTGCATGATGTTCCATGCTTCTGAGTATATGCATATGTATGTTTTCCTCCCACTTGTCTAGCCCCTTATTGCAGCCTCCCTCCAGCACCTCTCCATGGCTCTATCCTCAGCCACTCCGGCCTGCAGCCAGGAAGCACCATTTGGTTCGGTTGTGACACCGGCTACCGCCTCGTTGGCCACAGCTTTTCAACGTGCTCGAGACACCCCCAGGGTTACCACCACTGGAACAAAGCCATTCCTCTGTGTCAAGGTGTGCAGGAGACAAACGACAACTGTATACTTTCCTGTTGTTTATCTGAACATTTATCCTACCCTGTCTTGCAACAGGCTGGGTGTTACAGTAATGTAAGGTCTAAAAGGGCTGGCTATCCTAATATCCAAAATGTTGCACAAATGTTATATGTCCCCAATATTAGAATTTAACTTAGGCAAGACTGTTTTTCTCCTTCTCTGTATTGGAGTAGTTGATTTTTCCTCTTTCTGTTATTTTTGCATCTGCTCTGACATATTCAGTGGTTCCCTATTATGTTAGTTGAGTGGATAATTTGACCACCCATTGGACTTTGTGTCTTGTTTCCAATGGTCTCTGTCACCATGAAACTTGGCATCAGAAACATTTGTTTTCTAATTTGAGGGGAAGGCACATAAAATTGTGTGTTTGCAAAATTGTTGCAGGATCGCCCAGCTTTCCCCAAAACTACCCATCGAAAGGAAACCTAAAACTAAGTGTGGCTTCATCCCCAGCAGAAAGCTTTGGATAAAGCCTAAAAGAGTTCTTTGTAATTCCTTGGAGTCTTCCAAAATGGAGCAGAATTAAGCTAGTCTTTAACTGTCACCAGGTCTTTCTGGTGAACTTTGCACCAATTATCTGAGCAGAGCTGAGCTATGCAAGTCTTAACTAATAATACCCCTTTCTCCTTGAAAGAGGAGAACTAAGAAGGGAAGAGAGATCTGGTGAAAGAAGCAGTTCAGCCTAGTCAGCACACCTGAGGTTGTCATGGCAACTATAATTTTCAAAACCCACCAGAAGCTGCACATTAAAACCCACCAGTGCAATATGTCTCTACTTGCAAAAGCAGGAATTAATTATCATTGTGTTCTGGAATGAAGAGTCAGCTAATTTTACTGGGTGGAACCCAGGGCATCCAAGAAAGACTATGGATGCCCTGGGTTAATAATTAAAGAGTACCAATAGAAGGGACTATCTGTAGCTGAAGGTTGAGCTGGTGGAGTCCATGGTGCTCTCATATTTGCTTGCAGATATTTCACTACCCAACTAGATAACCTCTTCAGCAAACAATCAAGCTCAGAGAACACCAAGGACTCCATAATTAAAGAGCTTTTAGCACCATGCAGATATTGTTTTGAAAAATGAGGAAAGTTTTAGCAGATATTCCTGTGGAGATGACAAATATAGGACGGTGCATTTTATTTATTTTGCTTTATTAGCTGCTGCACCGGGTGAAGGGAACAAGAAGCACATTTTGCTCATTGTCTGCAGCAACTTGAGTTTGATTGTTCTCTTCCAGAAGTGTCTCTGAGTGTCCTTCAGCCTATTGACCATTCATAGGTCATACTTCTTCACGGGGTGGTACTGAAATGTTAAACTATGGCTAGGTAACTTGAATCACGACACCTACACAATTGCACTAATATCAGTTTCTTCATAAGGTAAATGAATGGACAAAAGATTGATGATCCATGATTATTATTATTATTTTATTTTAAAGGTTCCTACAATTGCTTGGGGAATAAGAGACTGAGGCCCTGGTTTATGACACAAGGACAACTTCAGAGGCATTAGCATGAATGTTAGGGATCCAAACAACCAGACCATTTCTACTCAACCTTTAGAATTTCAGTATTTATAGTCACAATTACATCTGGTATCATGTTCAGGAACATTAGATCTATCAATCCATTAATTTAGATCACATTTTTTTTCTGAATAAACCACAATGGCTGTGGTTCACTTGGAAGAGTTAGCCATAAACCCCAATTAACAAAGTCCAGCATCTGGGTTCACAAACCAGACCAGCCATATTTTGTCTTAGAGCTGTCTGTGAACCCCAGCTACTTTGTATTTTTGAACCCCATAATGATGCATTATTTTTTCCCCTTTAAAAATCATATCCAGATCAGTGGTGGGATTCAGCCGGTTCGCACCAGTTCAGCAGAACCGGTAGCTAATTGTTTTGTTGCCCAGGTCCAGAATGGAATTCCAGAAACGGCATTCACACAGAGAACTGGTTGTTCACATATTGGAATCCCACCACTGATCCAGATGCCTGCCTTCTCTCCAAATATGTAACACAGCTCCAACAAAAGATGTGAGGTGCCACTTGCTGCAAACAACCCCATCATTAATCTGAGACCTGGCAGGGTTGAATAAATCTGAAAGAATGTTCCCTGTAAACCTCTTGCCACCATTGAAATCCAGGCTGTGATGGGAAGACAGTTAAGGAAGGGGGGGAAAGATGGGAGATTGTCTGATTAGACTTACTTATGCTTCATTTAAAGCAGATTCATTTGTAATAATAGCCTTGCTCCTTGGGGTTCAATGAGGCAGAATGATTTGTTTGGGTTCCTGCTAGCCAGCCAGCCCCCACCTCTTTGCTTCTCTGAGCAATTTCCAAAACAGACTTCGTTGGTCTTTTATTGCTTCCCTTGACCTCTAGCCACTCTTTGTCTTAGCATCTGTCAGGAACCTGCATCCTCTGATTCTTTAAACAGTATCTGCTTTCAGGTTTCCACAATCAGATGTAAAGTTCTTTGCTGCCCTTGTAAACTCATTTGAGGCTGAGGGAGTCAAGGTCTTAATGAACTGGTAAATCAATGCGTTTAGTTCTGGATGTTTTTCCTCAAGCATGCTTGTTGAAATATATTAATGCCAAGAAACATGAAGTAGCATCAAACTGTTATGGTTCCGACTAATGAAACACGTCAAAGAACTTCCAGGCGTTTATTTTCCTAAAAGTCTTTTATCGAATCAAAATGTCCGCACAGGCACAACGGAGAGATGCTAGGATCTAAGTAGTCTTCCTCTGAGCAGTTAAATTATCAGCATGTTCCCTCCCTAAATTAGCCGTCATATCTCACATTATCCAATTAGTGTGAAGGTCAATGTTTTCTTCCTCTTTCTTTCCCGGGCTTTACCCCCAACCCCCCTTCTGCTCTGTATTAACCCCATAATTACCAGACAATTCTGCCTATTGTCAAAAGCAAGAATATACAATATTTGCAGCGTTGACACAAACATTTCCTGGCAATTCTTTGTCAAAAGTCATATAGGCAGAGTCCTTGCTTCATGATTGGTTGTTTTACAACCATTCAAAATTAATCTATGGAGGTTCTCAGTCATCCAGGTCATGGTTCTCCCCATAGTGCTTTTTCAGAAGGCAACTGGACTTTGTTTTTCCTTGAAAACATTTCATTTCTCATCCAAGAAGCTTCTACCATTCTGACTGAATGGCGGAGGATGGAAGGATTTAGATTTTTTTGCAGTTATTTGCAAAAGAAGCTTCTTGGAAGAGAAACAACACATCTTCAAGGAAAAACCAAGTCTGGTTGCCTTTTTGAAAAAGCATCTTTGGGACATTCAAAATCAGGAAGGCCACAAGATGGGTGCTTTGTGGCCCATAAAGCACTCCCAATCATTGTCAATGGTCAGACACACCCCATGGTTACATGACCGCGTGTCAGGTGGGTCAGGCTTTATAACAGTTACAGGTTCCACGCTCACATCATAGCAATTTGCAATATTTTTTGCTGCTATTTGGCAAAAACCTCAGTTAAATGAATGGGTTCACTTAACGACTGCCACAAAAAAGGCACATGGGTGCCTTGACTTACAACAGCAGTAAAATTAGGAGTGTAATTCTGGGCCCAGTCATGGACATAAATTGAGGACTACTTGTAATGATGTTCCTTTAGCGTGAACATTTTGCTGATGCTCTACTGTTTTGTTCAATCTTCTTCCATTTTCTTTGCATGCTGGAGCTGATAAATACAAGCATCTACATAGATAAGCTCAACTTAAAATGCCAATACTTTTTAATGGATGATCATAAACCCTAATGTAAAAACAAATGGCAAATGCCTATTCTTCTTTAATAATCCAAATGATTGTGTTCAGTCTCTCTGCCTCCGTTTTGGATGATGCTCCCAAATTATCCTCTTAAATCACCAATCTAATCTGTAAAATAACAGATGTTCTGTTTCATGGTTGTAAAGATTCCATCCTGCTGTATTCTGCAAAAGGATTCTAAATGCTCCAAATTAGAATGGTGCTTTGATGCAAAAGAGCACAAGAGATGTTCCCATCTTGTTTGAGGAACCATTTGCTAAATCCAAGAACTTGTAACTGAGTCCATTCCTGCCTGGCCATCTGTACTAGAAGCAAAGTAGATAGAAGTTAAGGGCCTTCTCTAGTTATTTAAGGAGCTCTGGGTAAATTGCAGCTGGTCTGAGCAGAACTACATTAGGACTAACTAGGCTGTATATTGACATAAGATTCATAGAAATTATCCAGATGAAGACTGCTGCAAGATTTTAAATGCAAGCATGCCAGATGTTTAAAGACGGTTAAGACGCACCTTTCCTGACTAATATATTTTATAAAATGGTATAAGTAGATCTATCTATCTATCTATCTATCTATCTATCTATCTATCTATCTATCTATCTATCTATCATCTACAGCTGCCAAAAAGGCCAACACAGTGCTAGGCTGCATTAACAGAGGATAGAATCAAGATCATGTGAAGTATTAATACCACTCTTCAATGCCTTGGTAAGGCCACACTTGGAATACTGCATCCAGTTTTGGTCACCACGATGTAAAAAAGATGTTGAGACTCTAGAAAGAGTACAGAGAAGAGCAACAAAGATGATTAGGGGACTGGAGGCTAAAACATATAAGGAACGGTTGCTAAATTGGGTATGTCTAGTTTAACGAAGAGAAGGACAAGGGGGGACATGATAGCATATTCCAATATCTCAGGGGCTGCCATAAAGAAGAGGGAATTAAGCTATTTTCCAAAGCACCTGAAGGCAGGACAAGAAGCAACGGGTGGAAACTAATCAAGGAGAGAAGCAACCTAGAACTAAGGAGAAACTTCCTGACAGTGAGAACAATTAAACCAGTGGAACAACCTGCCTCCAGAAGTGGTAAATGCTCCAACACTGGAAGTTTTTAAGAAGAGACTGGACAGCCATTTGTCCGAAATGGTGTAGGGTTTCCTGCCCGAGCAGGGGGTTGGACTAGATGACCTCCAAGGTCCCTTCCAACTTTACTACTACTACTATTATTATTATTACAGTATCTATCTATCTATCTATCTATCTATCTATCTATCTATCTATCTATCTATCTATCTATCTATCTATCTACCTATCTATCTATCTATCATCTACAGTATCTAGCTAGCTAGCTAGCTAGCTATCTCTATCTATCTATCTATCTATCTCAGAACTTTTGCAGCAAAAATAAACAAACACCCCAATATCTAAAGTGAGTTTAAAAGTAATGAGTGCCAGAAAAGGAATAACTCCAAAGGACTGAGAGTCTTTGTTAATCAAAATCCCAATAAAAATCTGGAATGTTTACACTGTAGGAGAGAAGTGAGTCAGGCACATCAAGACAGACTCTGGAGGAAAGTGCAACAAATTCTTCTTTCAAATAGTTTGTCCATAAGATTACTAGACCCCCAAATCCTCTCTGAATATCCAAGTCTGGCTGTCAACAACCTGGGGGCTGTTATTTAAAGAATTTCTCTTTGGCTTCAAGATAAGGCTTGCTCTTTTCTGATGTTGAATTCATTTCCTCTTGGTGGGAGGCAGATGGGATAGAAATGCTGGCAGACATTTCACTTTTCGCTGGTTAGGTAAACTCCCCTTTTGCTGGTTTTCATTAAAGCTCCAGCAGCTGAGACGTTCATTCTCTCACTTCTAATAAAAGCCTGGAATGACAAACTACATTGTCTTTTTTGTGCAGGCCAATGTCATTCTTGATTTCCCATGATCTTTAGCACATCTGATAAAACTGAACTTAATGGCTGGAGAGAGGGGACATTGGAGATGTGTGATGAATTCTTAGTTTGCCTCTTTTAAAAAATTTCCCTCTTGCCCATTCTTCTCCGTCCTGCAGAATTTTCTTGTTTGCCTCGTATTTGCTCTCCACCGTACAGGTACTCCTCAACTTACAACCACAACTGAGCCTAGAATTTATATTGCTAAGTGAGAAATTTGTTAAATGACTTTTGCCCCTTTCTACGATGTTTCTTGCCACGCTGGCTAAGTGAATCAGTGCAGTTGTTAAATTAGTAATGTGGTTGTTAGCTGAATCTGGCTTCACTTGGCTTGTCAGAAATTCACAAAAGATGTCTATGGAGGTTCTCAGTTATGGTTGTGTGCATAAATCCTTCCACTCCCCACCATCTAGTCACAGCTGAAGAAGCTTCTTGGATGAGAAGCAAAACGTCTTCAAAAGAAACACAAGAAAGTCCAGTTGCCTCCAGAAAAAAAAAAAAAAAAAGCACCTTTGGGGCAGTGGTGGGATTTAGCCGGTTTGCACCAGTTTGGGAGAACTGGAAGCTAATTTTTTGTTGATTTCAGCGAACCAGTTGAAGCCCTAGTCTTTTTTTGCAAGGCCCAGAACAGAGCATCGGAAATGCATGGATGCCACTTCCGGAAGTCCATTCTGGGCCTCAGAGGGCCAGGCCCACAACGGACTTCTGGAAGCGGTGTCCACTCAGAGAACCGGTTGTTCAGGTATTTGAATCCCACCACTGCTTTGGGATCATAAAAGATGATCACATGACCCCAGGATACTACAACTGTCATAAAAATGAACCAGTTGCCGAGCATCCAAATATGAATCATGTGACCATGGGATGCTGCAATGATCATGAGTGCAAAAAAGTGGTCATAAGTCACTTTTCCAGTGCTGTAATGATCACTAAATGAACTGTTATAAGTCGAGGACTTGTTGTTGTTAGTTGCCAAGTCGTGTCCGACCCATCGCAACCCCATGGACAACGTTACTCCAGGCCTTCCTGTCCTCTACAATCTTCTGGAGTCCATTTAAGCTCACACCTACTGCTTCAGTGACTCCATCCAGCCACCACGTTCTCTGTCGTCCCATTCTTCTCTTGCCCTCCATCTTTCCCAGCATCAGGCTCTTCTCCAGTGAGTCCTTCCTTCTCATTAGGTGGCCAAAGTACTTGAGTTTCAACTTCAGGATCTGGCCTTCTAAAGAGCAGTCGGGGTTGATCTCTTTTAAGACTGACCGATTTGATCACCTTGCAGTCCAGGGGACTCGCAGGAGTCTTCTCCAGCACCAGAGTTCAAAGGCCTCCTTCTTTGGTGCTCAGCCTTTCTTATGGTCCAACTTTCACAGCCATACAAGTCGAGGACCACCTGTATTTAAATTGCATTTATTATTTAAATTTATTCGCCACCTAACTCCAGTGGACTCTGGACAGCACACAAAATGAGGGAAAACGTAAAAGCAGCTAAAGCATCAAATCAGGCAGACAGCCCAGACTAAAATAATCTGATAGACAGCAAAAATAATTGAACAAACAATAAACATCAACTCCAGGTCTGGGACCAAAGCCAGGAGTTGATGTTTATTTAACTTGGAATCAGAGAATATAGTTCTTAGAGTAGCAACCTTCAGTCAATATCTATGATTACACAAATTAGAATAAAACAGGTACCTATCCAAACACTGAAAAGAATTGCACAAACGATTTACATGAATGCAGCGCTGGTTCTTGTAATGCACTGTTTTGCCACGGCGGTTCCCTTTATCTCATGTAATGAAATTCTCTTTAGTTATTTCATATAACAATCGTTACAGAGGGGGAAACCCTCTGATTATCCTGGATGCTTGTATTCCTTTGTCTTAGATGACAGTAGTAATAAGTGGGTAAAGGAAACAGATATTGTACATTCCTACAAAAATGAAAAAAAAAAAATATGGTAGGACAAGAAAGGAAGCGTAGCCACAGTTTTAAAGCTATCCTGAGATCAGGAAACTGGCTTCATAGAGAGTTGCTTTCTTGGAAATCAAGACTTTAGCTGTGAACAACCAAGGAAGCTCCATTACTTGCTAGAAGGAAATAGAAACCATATAGTTATATAGACAGTATTGCGCAGGTCCAAAGAGCATCATTAGGCTATGAATTCAGTGGAATTTCCTGCAGAGATAGGTATGGGTCCTCTGTCTCTCTCTCTCTCTCTCTCTCTCTCTCTCTCTCCCTCCCTCCATTCCTTCTCTATTATTCCTTCTTGAGATGAAGTTTAAATTTATTCATCATGTAGCTCATCAGTGCCTCCAAGCACCCATCCACGCTTCCAGCATCCGATTCTTAACCAGGTAGCAAGCTATATTCATTCATTTTATTTATTACGTTTATATACCACCCATTTTCTGATACAGCTATTCTGCGATGATAAGCAGGACTTGCAATGAATTGTCTTGCTCCGTCCTACATCTCAGGACTGCTACTGCTGCAAAGCCTATGTAAAAGATGTTCAGCAAAGGCCCTCCCCCACCCCCACCCCCAATTGTAGAAACTAATAAATGGCCCCAAATTGCAGGGCTGAACAAGGCAGAATTCTGCATGGCATCAGTGACTAATCTTGAAACAGACCCGTGCTGATTCTTGATCTTTTCGGAGTAGTGCAGATGGACAAAGGGATAACAATGCCTGTATAATTCGCATTGCAAGAGTGAAGCAAAAGAACCAACCCCCCCCCCCAACAACAACCTTCCCACCCACATGCAAAACCCTGCAGGGGCCAGAAGGAGAACAGAACAGTTAACAACTGGAAGTCAGTTTGGGGTGCCTGAGCTTTCTGTGTGTCCCCACAAATTACTTTGATAAGGTCACCCTTGAAGGTTGAAGTGATTACAGAGCGGAATCAGTCAAAAGCATGGATTTTCTGCGGCTGACTGTCCTTTCTCTTTGCTGTCACTGCTACCTGAAATTGGTATTCATCACACTTAGCCGTCTAGACGCCTAGCCTTTCCAGAGGTTTTGCTGAGCTCCTTAGTGGTGTGGGTGACATGCACACAATTATCTTCACAAAGCTAGGATGCGACTGATGACGTCCACTCTGGCCGGCTGGATCTGTTTTCCTTCCTTCCTTCTTTCCTTTCTCCCTTTCTTTCTTCCTTCCTCTCTCCCTCTTCTTCCTTCTTCCTCTCTTCCTTCCTCTGCTCACTCAGCCACTTTCCTTCCTTCCTCCACTCACCTTCTTTTCCCTGATCCCTTCTATTTATCTCCTTCCTTCCTTCCTTCCATCCATCCATCCATCCATCCAGCCTCCCTCTCCTTCTTTCTTCCACTATTCCTTCATCCACTCATCTTTCCATATCTTTCTCCTTCCTTCCTTCCTTCCTTCTTTCCTTCCTTCCTCCCTCCCTCCCTCCCTTCCTTCCTTCCTTCCTTCCTTCCTTCCTTCCTTCCTTCCTTCCACTAATTATTTCCAATACATTAGGCACTATTGTAGAAGGAGCCTATGTCCTTGATTATGAAGGCTCTGCTGTAATAAATTAGACCTTCATATTGTGCCATCACTGTAGTGTTTCTTTCACCATCTACTATAGCTGTTCTTTCAAAATCCCTCTCCAGCCTACTATTCATTCTTCTGTTTTTCTCATGAAGGGCCTTTTTTAAAACTCTAAATGCTATCTGGATGTTTATGCTGAAGCTTTAGCTTTAGCTTATCATTTTTACTTTGGCTTGTTTTTAAGCACAGATCCCTAATCACAATTCTGCTGCCTGTAGAGCTCCCAACTTAGCTTGCAGGAAAATGCATCCTGGGAAAAGATAGCCAGGTACGTCCACAGATTTGAGCTCATTTAATTGAAATGAACTTTCAGCAGGTCACTGGCTAATTGCTATTACAACATTAAAAAATATAAATATTCTAACTTCTCAGTGATGAGTTATCTATACAAAGACAATAGATTCATAAATGGTTGCTTTAGGCTAAAAACGTGTTACTTAAAATATGCCAATTTTAGGATTATGCAGGTCCTCACAAGGTAGTTTCCAATCTGCAAAACGAATGGATCATCTAAATAAAATCAGAACAATGACATTATTAGACTTAAAGCACAACAAACAACAGTTAAATATGATCTTAAGATATACAACAAAAGCAATAAAAACACTACCAATTCTAACCCAACATTTAAAAGTGTAAACATCAAATTAAAAAATCCAAGTATATATAGTTCAAAATAAATAGCTGTTTGAAGAACTAAATTGGCAGGTCTTAATCTGTTTCAGTAAGGATAAAAATGTCCAAATCAAGGACCTTAGTTGAAAAGGACTCATCCCTTGAATCTGTACAAAGAATTTGGAAGCCAATCTCAAAGTGAGGACAAAGTATGAGTAATCTGGGCCCAAACCCTAAAGGTCAATACCTTTAGTCTGTTCAGGGTGGCCCAACAATCCAACATCAACTGATTTTCCTTGTCATCTTGCAAGCAGTTATATAAACTGGGGTTTCTGATTGCCTTCAAAGATAGATCTCAAGTAGCATAAATCGAGGTAAGGCACAGCAGAGCATGGGGGGTGGGACTGTGGCAAGGCCTGTTCTTCACAAGCTCAAAACAGTTCTAGCTACTGTCCCTTTCTTTACTTCCACAGACAGCCCCAAGACTACGCAGATCTTCCCTTTTCAAAAGGAACCATAATCTCAATCAATATTGTCCACAAATTAGCTGGCTTTTCAGTCCAAACGTTATCCCTCTATGGGGATTATGTATTAATTTATTTGCTTTTATCATTGGCTCATTTGGAAGAAGTCACACTGAAGTGTATTGGTATGTTTTGCAAAGAGAAATTCAAATAGTATGCTTGTACACTCATGGGTGTCCAAGAGGTTGGGGAAAGCATATGAGGGTCTTCAGAGCTTTGGTGTGGCAAAGAATGCATCATGCCAAGTATGGTGACAAGCATCACAACACATTTGTGATGACTACATTAGATATAGGCACCCTGATTTCTTCACCTGCATCAAGACATCAGGTATACATTTGCAGCATTTGTGTTATGTCATAACACGCATGTCCTTGTGGCATCCTTGTGCTTTACTGGGAATATTGCTTATATGCCTTGGCTAGGGAAGGCTCCAGATAATGCAAACAGGTTAGATTTTGGAGCACAACTAACTATGGAAGCAAAGACTTTGTGTGAATGCAAGCCATCACATGTCTTGACTTTTCCTTCCCAGCAATCTCCTGTGGAGTTCCTAGAGCTCCGAAGAACGGGGTTATTTTTGGCAAGGAATACACCATGGGCAACAAAGCAGTTTACCAATGCGAAGAGGGCTTTCACCTCCATGCCCAAGATAACTCCAGCATGGAGTGCCTGGCTACTGGACAGTGGAGCAATGGCAATAATCCTCCTCCGTGTGTGGGTGAGTCTAATGTGGTCCACCTTCAATCTTCAATCTTCTTTGTCTCTTTTTAAAGATGTATGATGCCTTTGTCTTAATAAGCATCCAGAATAATTTCAAAAGCAACCAGAAGCTTATTGTGTTGGAATTAAAAGACCACCTAAGTTGGTTAGTCTCTTGACAACAGTTGGTTAGTTAGATGCCTTCTGGGAAATTAGAAAGAGGATATTGTATAGAAATCTAAATCTCCTGCTCCAGAGGGCCAAATATTTTCGTTTGTCTGAGCCCAAAGAAAGATCTGAGGAGGGAAATCCTTCTGCTGGACTTTTTTTTAGCTGGGCTGGTAATTTGCTGATGAAGGGAAGATTCTACATTGAGAAAATCAAAGAAACCATTCTGCAGATGATTCTGTCTGTGGTTTTAGTGGAGCAATTTAAAAGCCACTGTTGTACCCTACTCTGGCCGTTCTTTAGTTTCCTTGAGACAAAACTTTCCACGCAGGTATAACTCTTTCTTATATTGATTATTTCTATTATTTCATATGCAAATCAGAAGGTAGAGGCTCCATTGCTAGCTGACAGTGCTAAACACCTTTAGTAGACTTGTCTTCCCATCTGTTTTCTTCCTATAGATCAGTGGTTCTCAACCTTTTTAATGCGACCCCCAACCAGTCGTAAGTCGAGGACTACTCAACTGGTGCAGCACCGTTTGCAGAATGGGACTTTTGGCGGGCTCAGCAGGGCAGAGACAGTCTGGACAATTCCTATTGGCTTTTGAAAGCCAATAGAATTACTCTATTCAAGAGAGTCTATTCTATTGGCTTTCAAAAGCCAGTAGAATAAAAGGAAGTAGCACAGCTAAGGAAAAGGGGAAAAAAATGGCGGACTGCGTTGTTTGGTGACCCCCATAAAATGGTCGTTCGACCCCAAATGGGGTCCCGACCCACAGGTTGAGAACCACTGCTATAGATACTGACATTTCATTTAGTTACCAGGTTCATCGTTCCCCTTGTTCGGAAATCATTCAGTGTTGCCTCAGAGGTTTGCATCCCAACTTTATTCAGCTTTGTGACAAATTTGGGGCCATTTCCAAATGACCACCAGTTTAGAAAAAAAAATCAGTTCAGACTGTACAGTGACAATGACAAATACAACTTTCTCCTCTTATTTATAGCTTTCAGCTGGCCGTTCTCAGCTAGAAAGGACAGATGGATGAGTTTTTAGTTGGACTTAGATTGTTTCTCTTTTCATCTCTTGCTGAATTCAGCGGTCAGCTGTCCTGACATCAGTAGCATTGCTGTGGAACATGGGAGATGGAGGTTGATTCATGAGACCCAGTACCAATATAATGCACAGCTCATGTTGATCTGCGACCCAGGCTATTATTACATTGGGTTTCGTGTCATCGGCTGCCAGGCGAATGGGAAATGGAGCATAGGAGAGCCCATGCCGACTTGTAGAAGTGAGTGTGAGAAATCAAAACAGTGTGTGCACCGGGGAGGATAATATGACACTGGGGGGGTGGGATTGTACAACGATTGAAGAACAGCAGTTTATAAAGACAAGAAATACAAAAATATACACTCCAGATTAAAAAATAAATATCATAAAAACAAATGTTTTCAAAGAAAGCATAAGTAAGAACGGTCATCTTAACAATGAAGTCATCCAAGTCAGGGCTTTTCAACCTTTTCACCGATTGTACCACTTTTAGGATATGGCAATATTCGAGTACCACCTAGCAAGGTGTCAAAAACTTGATGACCCAAAAAAACCCCACAAACCTGTTCAAAGTTGCAATTGCACTGAAATGACTTATGACCATTTTTCACACTTATGACCATTGCAGCATACCCAGGGTCATGTGATTTATATTTGGATGCATGGCAACTGATTCATATTTATGATGGTCACGGTGTCCCAGGGTCATGTGATCCCCTTTTGCAATTTTTTGACAAGCAAACTCAATGATCAAAATCAGAAAGGGTTAACTCCTTCCAGGTCCCATCTTTATGGTACTGTCATCTGTCAAGGCACCAGAAAGTAGGTTTTTCTCAATAGGTGTCCCCACTCCAAAACTCTCTTGGTGTTCTGGTCAGCTTCATCCCTCCTGGGCATTTAGGATACAGTCAGCAACTACTTGTTCCATTTGACTCAATAGGATGGTATGTCATGACCAAAGATAAAGCTTGCGATCATATAACCTATGCTTGGGGAAAGGTTAATGTATATTGTGATTGTGTTATGTTTAGGCATGTTGGAGGATGGGGGTTTAGGTTTTTTGGTGGCCATTACCCTTTATATCAATGTTTCTCAACTTCAGCATGTCAAGGTTCTGACTAACGAAACACTTTAAAGAACTTTCAAGCATTGTTTATCCTAAAAAGTCTTTAATTGTGAAACAAAGTGTCGGCACAGCATGGTGGATGCCAAGATCTGAATTCCCCTCCCCTGAGCACATAATATTCCAGCACATTCCCCTCCTTTAATTTGCAGTCATAAATCACGTTCTCCAATCAGTTTGAAAAACAAAGTTCCCCTTCTGTTCTGTAGCCCTGGTTTCTTATCTTAACGAATCCCCACACACATTCTTTCTCCTCCCCTCCCAGCATCATCTAATTTAACTCTAAAAGTACCACACAGCTTATACAGAGAGTGGCTGCCTCTTCATATTTTGTCAAAGCAAGAACATCCAATGTTATCAGCATTGACACAGCAGCTTTAAGATCATCTTAAAGCTACTGAAGTTGAGAAACCCTGCTTTACAGTATTATGAGATTGTTAGCCTTCCACAGACTTTGGGAATGGGTAACAGACAAAAAATAATAATAAATAAATATACAAATATTTTATAAGGAATCAGTTCTGTTCCAAAACAATTATATAATTGGAAAAGCTTCCAGAATACATTCTTAGTGATATATCATTTAATAATACCTAGCACACCAATTTTATAGCTAAAATTATTTTCTTATAAAAAAATCATGATGCCTTAAGTCTCACTTTTGTTGCCAAAGTTTTGTAAAGCAGGAAGATTTGGGAATCCGTAAAAATTGGCTTAGGAGTTGTATACTCACAAGAGCCAGTCACTTCTTGACAACTCGCTAAGACGCGGTTTAGTGAGTGCCACAAAATCCTCCATCCTATGTTCTACAAAACTAGCCACCTGAGGTTGATTAAATTAAGGATGATTGAGCAATCTACAAATTACTGTAACATACACTGCCAAGTTTGAAGAGTCAATGAGCTCTCTTTTGTCCTAGTGTCCTTTGCTAAGTACCCTAAGTTTGTTCGTGTGTGTCTTAATTTTAGTCATCTCCTGTGGAGACTTGCCCGTGCCACCCAATGGAAACAGGATTGGGACTTTAACCACTTATGGAGCTACTGCCATCTTCTCCTGCAATAGCGGCTACACCTTAGTGGGTTCTCGTGTGCGAGAATGTATGGCCAACGGTCTTTGGAGTGGACTAAAAGTGACATGCTTGGGTGAGTATAGGACTACTGTTAACCTGATCAACTGGGGGCCATTCATAATCCCAAATAGGAGACCTGGGGACCATTCAGAGGATGTTTCTGCACCCATCTTTAGAAAGTGATAGAACTAGACTTGCAAGCAGTGGATTAATCCAGCACAATTTCAGTTGATAAATGTATAAGGGACAGTTTTAATCAGCTGCTTTTAATTTATGCATTGCATGAATTTCTTTTTTTCTTCTTGCTGAAGAATGAAATACTGTATTGTACAGGCCACTTGCTACCAAAAAGTACTTTTATGTTGCTTTTGGTTAAATTAAACCTTATTTTACACTTTATTATCAGTTCCAGATGGGGACACGTCTTGAATAGTCTTAATAAACAGAATTAATGAAAACTGCAATGGATTCTTGCTGCTGTTTTTCCTTTTATCCTTGCTTTATAACTGTTTGATACGTACAAAAGACTTTTCAATTTCTCTCTCCTTGTTGGAGTTGCCTGTTTCCATCTTTGGAAACCTGATATAATTGAACATATCTTTTAAAAAATACTAGTAGCTTTTAGGATGTTTATAGGAATTTTCATCGACTATAGCAGTAGATGAAAAATCCTATAAATATCTAAAAACCGAATAAGTTTAGCAGTCTCTTGACAATGTTGACTCATCACCCATATAAAGAAAGAGAAATCTTATCTTGTTGTCATATCAAGAGGTTTAGAGATGAGGCACACATAAGCAATGTGGAGACAAGTACTTTTAGAGACCTAAAATTTGGGGCATAAAATCTGGAAGTGGTTTCCAAGTGGAAACAAAATTGGCTAGGTTCTTCTCATTAATTAAAATAATTAATGTTGCCAACTCTACACTTTTTCCATCCATGCTTCCATTGTGGAAATTTCTTTCCATTCCTCGCCACCGTCAGCATATAGAACAGTGGTTCTCAACCTTTTTAATGCCGCGACCCCCAACCGGTCGTAAGTCGAGGACTACTCAACCGGTCGTAAGTCGAGGACTACTCAACTGGTGCAGCACCGTTTGCAGAATGGGACTTTTGGCGGGCTCAGCAGGGCAGAGACAGCCTGGACAATTCCTACTGGCTTTCAAAAGCCAATAGAATAAAAGGGAGTATCACAGCTAAGGAAAAGGGGGAAAAAATGGCAGACTGCGTTGTTTGGCGACCCCCGTGAAATGGTTGTTGGACCCCAAATGGGGTCCCGACCCACAGGTTGAGAACCACTGGTATAGAATAACAATGTTCCAAATATTGTTTCAAGCTCTTTATCCAATATCTCTAAAAGAAAAACTTCTGGTTTTGCTTTTATGTTGTTTTAAGAACCTTCTGAATTAAGACAAAATTTGTAGTACCTTTCTTAAGGTACATAGGTATCCAGGAAGGCTTCATTCTACATTGGACTATCACTAATTCTGCCTTCTCTTTTTCCCCACCTCCTCCTGTTTTCTTCTCCCTCCAGCCGGTCATTGTGGTGAACCAGGTTCTATTGTCAATGGCCAGATCAATGGCGAGAACTACAATTACCGTGGCAGTGTGGTGTATCAGTGCAACCCTGGCTTCCGGCTGATAGGCATGTCCGTTCGCATCTGCCAGCAAGATCACCACTGGTCCGGGAAGACTCCTGTTTGTGTGCGTAAGTATGTTGCCATTTTAATTCTACAGCCTGACTCACAACTCTGATAGAGAGCTCAGGAAGGAAAAAAACAAAAGACAAAGAGCGGGTCTAACTGTCCCATTTCTCAGTCCTGATTCCCCAAATGTCTCCTAGTTTTTGATTTTTCAGGCACTGTTTCTCTCCAGCTCTTTTTCTTGGAGCTTTAGACTTTAGAGGAAAACATAACTCACTTTGGCTAGTTGATTGGGTTCGTTGGTCTATCCTTTCATATTTCTAGAATTCCCTGCTCCCTTCTGCAGACCCAGTTAAAAAATGGGGTGAAAACAGAACTTCTAAGGACTGCATACTTTATTGGATCAAAAATACGATTTCTGAAATAGTCAAAGATGCGTCCTAGGAAAATTAAGCTGTCCTACAATTTTGGTTTATCCAATTTTATCAGCAGATCCACTGATGGTTTGATTATGAGCCCATTCCAGACTTCATTTCGGTGAAGTCTTTTCCTCTATGACAAATATCATAGAAATATCGTAGAGTCATAGGGTGGAAGGGACCTTGAAGGTCTTCCAGTCTAACCTTCATTTGTCCAAGATGATGTGAGGCAGAAGTCCTTATAACGTCTTGGACAAATGGTTGTCCCATCTTTTCTTGAAAATCTCCAGTGATGAGGCACCCACAACTGTAGGAGGCAAGCGTTCCATTTAACAATTCACTTAGGTGGATCTGCAAGAGATTCAACTTGTATAAAGAAGGACAGATGTATCAAGGATCACACAAGTCATCATGGTTTTATGCTGCCTTGAGCTTCAAAGGAATCACCCTTTTTCTCCTGTTCTACCCCAGAGCATTTTGGTTGCATTCATATGAAAGAGGATGTTTGGCTGAGCACATATTTGATCTGATTCTGTTTCTATTCTTAGCTCTCTTACTTTGCATTCACCATAGTAATTTATTTGCTAAAGAATGCTCAACAATTCCACTATAGGTCTTCCTCTTGAGAACTAAAATTAATCACATATATTTAAAAGGCATTTAAAAGATGGATATAAGATGCCAAAACAAATCCTACAAATTTCAACAGAGCATCTTCCTGTGGGAAGATCAGTTTGCTAATCTTCCATGAATATGACAGCACTGAGACCACAACAGAAAAAAAAAATCAAGTTGCTTAAAACCTGTAATTAACATTCTTTGACTGGTCTTCTGTGCAGTTGCCCAATCACCTTCCCTTCTCATTGTGAATGCCTAATGCAGTTTGGTACAGCCTGCACGGAGTAGAGAAACCCTTTGGCCTGTAAGACATACAATAGACCTAAGCTTTTCCAACAGGGGGAGAATATCCCTGGAAAAGCAACGGGTGCAAATTCAGATCCCTTATCTGCGATTGGATAAAAGAGGATATGAGACATTTTAGTAATTAAGAAGCAGCTTTTATTTCCCCTTTCCTCTTTGTGCAATACAAAAAAGATGCTAAGACCTTAAAAAGTGTGCAGAGAAGAGCAACAAAGATGAAAAAGGGCTTGGAGGCTAAATCAGATGAATGTTGATAGGCTATGTCTAGCCTATCGAAGAGAAGGATTGGGGGGACATGATACCTATCTTCTAGTACTTGAGGGGCTGTCACAGAGAAAGGGGATTGACCTATTCTCCCAAGTACCAGATGGCAGGACAAGAATAGTGAGTGGAAGCTTATTAAAGAGCTATAAGGAGAAATTTTCTGATGGTGAAAACAATTAATCAATGGAATAGCTTGCCTCTTGGAGTTGTGGATGCTCTATCACTGGAAGTTTTCAAAAATAGACTTGACAACCATTTGACCAGGATAATATAAGGTCCCCTGCCTTCCAGCCCCCTGATTCTATGTTCATTTGTGGTACTAGTGGTTGAGATTGGCTATCTAAAACATGATCCTTGAGGATGAGCTCCAGCACAAGTCCAAAAACTCCGAAGAGTAAACCTCTGGTCCAGTGACTGACTCAGATTGTTTCTTGCAACATTATCCTGGGACACTTATATTTGTTTTCATTCATGAAAAATTGATGTCTCAGAGATGAGAATGGGTTGGAGCAAGAGTGTTGTCCTCAGCACAATAGTGCGATAGAACACCTGACTACCTCAAGCCAGAATATTCATGTTGGATTCTGGAAAAATCCCTCTTTCCAACATGCTTTGTATGTGAACCTGTAGGAAATAAAGAACTGGAAAGCTGTGTGACTTGCAAGATGTTCTTTTGGCCTACAGCATTTTAAGTTACAGTGTGCTATTTCACTATTTTAAAGGAAATAGTGTAGTACGCCCTTTATTTTATTCCCCGATATGCTTTTTAGGAGACCACATTCTGAGTGTACAGCTCTGAGGATTTTAACATTACATGTATGAGTTGATAAGCTTGGCTAAGTTGGATCATGGGGGGGATGTAGAGGAGATTTTTTTATGACAGTTATTTCTATTAAGTATTGAAAAGAGAAATTCTTGCTTCAGGTTAAGCCCAGGTTATGGTGACTGTGAACACATTCATATGCTATTGTCTTCATGGGAATGGTATATAAATGGTTTAATATTTTTTCTGGGATTTTTAAAAATGTCCTACAGTATATCCAACTATCATGTCCAATTGTGTTTTTTTGAAATCAGTCAAGGTGAGTTAAATGCTGCCGTCTTTATACCATCTTGGTATACAACTGCATGAAAACATTGAGCTAAATGTTTGAGAATGGAATCATTAACCTTCACCAAACTAAGACAATTTGCACAAATTATTCCTAGCTTCAGAGAAGGTTAAGCTTCCCATGAAAATTGTAGTGACGAAACTTACTTATGCTTCTATTATTATAATTGATAATATAATAATAATATAATTGTCCTGCAACAATATATGTAACACTAGCAAACAACCACATCTGCCTACCCCATGTCTTCGGAAGGGACTTGATAGGCAGAGTCTAGTTTGAACATCTGGCTGACTGTGCAACCATAATAATAATAATGGTATTATTATTACTGCACAATCAGCCAGATGTTTAGGCTGGGTTGGCATTTTTATCCACCTATCGACTTCTTCCCAAGGACCTGGGATAGGCAGATGTGGATATTTGATGGTGGTACAGATATCATCACACAGTGGTGGGATTCAAATATGTGAACAACTGGTTCTCTGTGTGGATGCTACTTCCTGAAGTCCATTCTGGGCCTGGGCAACAAACAATTAGCTACCGGTTCTGCCAGAGTGGTGCAAACTAGCTGAATCCCCCACAGGAATGAAGGAAGGAAGGAAGGAAGGAATGAGTGGTGGGATTCAAATATGTGAATAACTGGTTCTCTGTGTGGATGCTACTTCCTGAAGTCCATTCTGGGCCTGGGCAACAAAAAAATTAGCTACCAGTTCTGCCAAAGTGGTGCAAACTGGCTGAATCCCACCACCGTCATCACAGGATATAAGTTGTACCAAGTGAAGCTGCCCTTTGCAATTGGCTGATGGTGATTTTAGTGCTCTTGATGTTTTGGAATTGTACCCAAGGCAGCTATTGCTATTAGTACTATAGTTGCTTTATTTTTCCATAGTTGTTCTACTTTTATTTAAGACAGCAATGGCCAGGCTCTTCTTCACAGACAATTGTTGAAAGCAGTTCTTCGGATTATTTGTCTGTTGATTGTTACCTACACAGTGGAAAGCACCGTGTACCTTGGAAAGTATCAGAATAACAATGGGAAGAGCAGAGGTGGCGCAGCAGTTAGAGTGCAGTACTGCAGGCCACTTTAGCTGACTGTGTTCAGCAGGTCAGCGGTTCAAATCTCACCGGCTCAAGGTTGACTCAGCCTTCCATCCTTCCGGGGTAGGTAAAATGAGGACCAGATTGTTGGGGGCAATGTAAATATATATATACATTGCTTACTGGTGTACACCGCTTAGAGAGTGCTTGCACTTAAAGCGGTATATAAGTCTCATAAATAAATAAATAAATGTCTGGCAGAAATGGAGAGGGGCTGCTGAAAAAGCTCCCTGGTATAAAATACAGTTCTTCCTTCAAATAGCCTCCTTTCCCAACTGCCTATGGAGATTCTCAATCATCCAGGTCAAAGGTATTTTTTTTCCAAAAGGTAACTGGACTTTCTCATTGTCATTTTTTTTCTTTGAAAACATTTTCTTTGAAAACTGAAGAAGCTTCTTGGCTGAGAATCAAAATGTTTTCAAAGGAAAAAAACAAAGAAGTCCAGTTGGCTTTTTGACTCCTTTCCCAACTTTTAAAAAACCTGCTGCTAAGCTTAGCTAAGGGTCAGCTTAGAAAGGGGAAAGGGTGGCTTTCATAGTATGGCTCGAAAAGACATCGGATGCTGCTAGAAGACGGGGAAACCTGGGAGAAATCCATTGTAGCACTTCATTCTATTGTAGTTGGCATTTCTATGTCCGTGAGCCGGTGAACAAGGCAGGGATGTAATACCTCGCATTCTCTCTGCAGCCATCACCTGTGGTCACCCAGGCAACCCAACAAATGGCCTGACCCAAGGCGCTCAGTTCAATCTCAATGATGTGGCCAAGTTTACATGCAACGTTGGATATCACCTTGAAGGGACTTCCAAGTCCCAATGCTTGGCGAACGGCCAGTGGAGTAAACCCTTGCCCATCTGTCGCAGTAAGTTGTGTTTCTCTATCCCCCTCCTTCTCTCCTCCCCCCCCTTTATTATTTCTGCAATCTAAATCTGTTCTACAGCCTGGAGCAGCGTCTCTTCTGATGGAAGCGCCGTCAGCGTATCCCGACTGTGCTTCTTTTCAATGTGTCCCAGCAGATTCTTAAAAGAAAGCAGGGTGTGCAGCTCAGCACAGTTCAGCTTCAGTGTCGTGTGGAAAGCGTAGATAAAAAGAAAGCTCCCAGCCTAACAGCTTGCTGATGATTAAAACTAAAATCGCATTATAACGTTCTTTATTTCATTTAAAAGACTTGCACGGCTGCCCATCTTAAATCACAACTCTGGGTGGCTCGCAATCCCCGTAAAATGGCAAAAATTGTAAAACCATAAAAACAGAAACTAAATGAATAAAGTTCACCCAAAATGCGTAATTGTAATGTTTCAACCATTATTTAAATGAGTGCAGCAAAAGGCATAAAGAACCTAGAGCAGAGGTCCCCAACCTTGGCCACTATATGACTTGTGGACTTTCAACTCCATGATGGCTGAGGAATTCTGGGAGTTGAAATCCATAAGTCATAAAGTGGCCAAGGTGGGCGACCCCTGACCTAGAGTATTGTTTAGTTTTGCTTCATCAATGAGCTCTAGTCAACCAATCAACTCTCACCAGTACAATAGAAAAGAATATATATATAGGTCTTTGGTTATTCAGGTTTTCTCCTGCGTCAAATTGGAAGTGTCTTGGTAACGTTTCAACGAAGTTTCATTTGTCATCTTCAGGCTGGTGTTTTCGGCTTCGTGCTTCTTGCTCCTAGAAGCATGAAGCCGAAAACACCAGCCTGAAGATGACGAATGAGACTTCGTCGAAACGTTGCCAAGACACTTCCAATTTGACACAGAAGAAAACCTGAATAACCAAAGACCTACATACAAACACCCACGAGAACCTCAGAAAACAAACATGACACATATGAAAAAGAGGCGGCACTTTTTGCTCACACTCCTGAATTGGTATATTGTCCTCCCATGTTATTTTAAAAAATGGAAGGGAAAAGATGAGATTCTTTTCCTTCTTGGTAACGATTTCTCTCTCTCTCTCTCTCTCTCTCTCTCCCCCCTCTCTCTTTGTAATATTCTTTTTATCTTCTGTGATTTGCTTGCAGTTGTAAATTGTACTGATCCTGGGCACCTGGAAAACAGCGTCCGTCAAGTGCAACCAAATGGGCCTCACAGATATAGTTTTGGAACAACCGTCTCTTATCAATGCAACCATGGATATTATTTACTGGGTACTCATGTGCTTGTGTGTCAGGGCGATGGCATTTGGGATCGGCCACTCCCTGTCTGTCATAGTAAGTTCCTTGCTTTCCTTTTGCTTTGATTTCCATTCAGTTCAGAAAATGAATGTATCATTTAAAGTGTCAGAATCCAATTATATTTCATTTCTAGTTATCTACTATGGGAAAAAAAAACATTTCTGCCCTCTCTGGATTCTGTCATACTACGAAGGGGAAGGGGGATGAGCAGGGGGGTTTTCTGGCTCGCACTTCAGTAAACTACAAAAGGATGGGATGTTGATTCCCATCAAGAGGACTTACCGTAACAATATGGCCATTGCCTTTCATCTACTCAGCTCTCTGAAGTCTTCCTTTTGCCAGCAGAGATGGAAAAGGGGGGGGGGAAACAAGGCAACGCCTGGAATCTGGGAAAAGAGGATGAGTGATCATCGCCGGAAGAACTATGAGGGGGGCTGCTTGAGAACACTTAAAACATTGAAGAGTGGGAGAGAATTCCTCAGATCCTGTCTAGAACGCCTGCAACCATCTTCTCTTAATAAAGATGCCTGTTGGAAGAGATATTCCAAGAGTTCTGTCTTCTTAAGATGTAAAGTGGGGTGAGTCCTTACATAAAGGCTCTTTTGAGATTGCAACTGCTTCCCCCTGCCTCTTCTTGGCCCCATGAAAAAGGGGAAAGGGAAACTCCACTGCTTATGCCAATCCTCCAGACTCTTAAGCAAAAACCCAAATTATCTATTTATTTGTATTTGTTTGTATTCCACCTTTTTACAAATGACTCAAGGCAGCGAAAATACCCAACACATCTTCTTCCACCTATTTTTCCTTTAACAATATCTCAGATCTCGGAGTCCTAGTGGACAATCATTTAAATATGAGCCAGCCATGTACTGCAGCTGCCAAAAAAGCCAACACAGTGCTAGCAGAGGGATAGAATCAAGATCACGTGAAGTATTAATACCACTTTACAAGGCCTTGGTAAGACCACACTTGGAACACCGCATCCAGTTTTGGTCACCACAATGTAAAAAAGATGTTGAGATTCTAGAAAGAGTACAGAGAAGAGCAATAAAGATGACTAGGGGACTGGAGGCTAAAACATATAAGGAACGGTTGCTGGAATTGGGTATGTCTAGTTTAATGAAGAGAAGGACGAGGGGGGACAGGATAGTCTTCCAATATCTCAGGGGCTGCCCCAAAGAAGAGGGAGTCAAGCTATTCTCCAAGGCGCCTGAAGGCAGGACAAGAAGCAACGGATGGAAACTAATCAAGGAGAGAAGCAACCTAGAACTAAAGAGAAACTTCCTGACAGTTAGAACAATTAACCAGTGGAACTACCTGCCTCCAGAAGCGGTGAATGCTCCAACACTGGAAGTTTTTAAGAAGAGACTGGACAGCCATTTGTCCGAAATGGTATAGGGATACCTGCCTGAGCAGGGGGTTGGACTAGATGACCTCCAAGGTCCCTTCCAACTTTATTATTATTATTATTATTATTGTTGTTGTTGTTATTACCCTGTGAACTCAGTTGGGCTGAGTGAGAGTGACTGGCCAGTCACTTAGCCAGCTTTCATGGCTAAGGTAGAACCTGAATTCATGGTCTTGTGCTTTCTATCCCAGTGCTTTAATCACTAGTTTATTTATGGAGACGGTAACTTCCCAGGGGAATTTTTATGTTGTACCAACTTTCTCTAGATTTCTCTGTTCTCAACATAACAACACACGATCCATTGAACTCTGACATTTTCAAATTTGTGTGTAGTTAAGATGCTTGGAGGATCAGATATATTCAACATTTACCCCTGGGGAAGTCCACCCTGGAAAAATAGCGTTTCAAGATTAAAATAATAAGTGTTGCACCATTGTAAGGAAAACAGTGATCAATCAAGATAAATACATAAAATAAACTATCCCCTTTAAAGCAAAAACAAAAACCCCACACGGGTGATATCGCAGAAATTCAGGGAGACCCTTCCAACAGAAACCATAGCAAAATGATCATTTTGGTTTTCTGTTATTCCTCATTATTGGCTTGCTTGTTTGTGCCGAAAGCCTACCAGCATCTAACGGGACTCCCCCTTTTTAGCAGGATTTTTTTTTTATTTCCCTATTTCCTGGGAGAGAAAGGGAGAGGGGACGGGAGAGAGAGAGAGAGATGGCTTCCATCATATTACAGCTTCATCTGGTCACTTGGCTCCTATCAGTGTCCTCTCTGAGAGAGAGAAATAGGAGCCATTAGCCACTAGAGATAATAAACTCAGAGGATAATAAACAAAGGAGAAGCTAGGCAATTAGTGGCCTCTGGTTCTCTGATTCTCTCTATTATTAGGCTGAAATCCCTCTCCTCTCTCTTTGTCTGTGGTTGGTAACCTCATCATGCTGGAGGTCCACTTCCAATGTTGTGAAACCACTTGCAGGAAGCCCGGCCAATGATGAGAAATTCTGGGACTTACGGTCCAGCAATATTCCCTGATTCTTGCAGCTCCCAACTTGCTTTAGTTTCAAAGAGTTCGGAAAGTGTTTTTGAAGTGCCAGGGACTCATTTGTAAGTCCCCATTTGATCTCAATGAATGACTCTTTCACAGCCTATCAATCCTCCCTCCCTTCCCTAGATAAGGGTCGTGAAGAAAAGGTTTGGAAATACTCTCATATAGACGACTTTGAACTCCCAAAGAAAGCCACGCAGGGTCATTTTGATGCAGTGAATGCAATATTTGGAAGAGAAGCTTCAGAGCTCCTTAACCCCCGTCTTGGGCCAGCTAAGAAATCAACTATGGTTATTCTTCCACAGAAAGCAAGGAAGAGAAGATCAGAGACCAATTCCACCTCTAAAATTACACGAATGGGGCCAGTATATGCTTTAAAACTCTGCAGCTATTGACCAAAAAAATAAAAAATAAAAATAGAATTTAGGGTGAAATGCCTCTCTGTATTTCTCATCTTTATCTCTTTCCAATGCCTTTAATCCGCAACTCTGTCCCATTTAAATGAGTACATTCTTTTTTTTTTAATAATTTTTTTTCCAAACTCTCCCCCATACATATACCGTGATATTTATCAGATGTTAACATACATTCTTTTTACATTCATATATAAGATACTTTTGATAAAATGAAATAAATACATACACATGACTTTTGGTGTTGCTCGCCCATTTCCCCTTTCACTGTATCCACATTCCTTTTTCTCTACCTTCTTTCTCCCTTTCTTCTCTTCCCTACTTCCCTCTTCTTCCTCTCTTCTCCTTCACCACTCTCCTCCCCTTTCTCCCCACTTCTCCTCTTCTCCTCCAACCTTCCTACTTCCTTCTCCCCTCCTTAAATGAGTACATTCATCTGCACTTAAAGTAACAAGAGAAAAAAAAAAAATCAGTGGAATTAAAATCCAGTTTATATGTTCATCAAACAGTCTGTCTCAAATCAGCTCTTAACACAATTAGCAAAGCCTGAATTCTTAGGAGGTCTGGGGAATAATTCAAGACAGAATATCGGCCTAAATAGGAGAGTTTCTCCAAGGGTAGATATTGGTCACACCATCAGTCTGCTAATTAATATGACTAATGACTTTCAGAGAAATGTTACAGCTCAAGGGAAGACACCAGCCTTATATTTATCAAGACAATGAAGGCCCAGATTTTGCACATTTAAAGTACAAGGTAGTTTGGTTTAAGTGTTACGCCTCTCCTTCCTTCTCTTAAAGCAATCAAAGAACCAAATGTCTTTTTAATTTAATTTCTTCAGCACAATCTGTTTTCCCTGTATTGTTGGCATTTCCATCTTGTCACCGTGGAAAAGTGATACACGAGGCCCATTTTGCTGTAATTAGGGGACTGTTGTACAAGTAAGCTTAAATAGTTGCCGTCTTAGGCACTGGAGCTACTTTAAGAACTTATCTCAAGTGAAATATCTAGGGGGAAAAAAATTAGAAATCCAGCTTGGACATAAACAAGCAGGACATTTTGAGAGAGAAAAAACAAGGGTGTAATTGGAATATTTCAATTAGCTAAATGTAGAGTCTTTGCAAAGTGTTTGGGGAAAAAAAGTGCTTTGCAGTGTGCAGGAACACAAAGGTTGGAAAATAGAAGACAATAATAAAAAAATGACAAGAGGAGACAAGTTGTCAGTATCACTGATGACACATCCATGATCTTACAAGATGCAAAGGAGCAGTTATTGACAGGCAGTCCTGCTAAAATGATGCCATTGAGCCCCAAAGAATCAGAGGTGACTGAATTACTGAATGCCAACTCTCTGAGATCTGAGGAATCTCCTGGACTTCATTGTTAACCAAGTTGTGACATTTTGACAGGCAGACATGGCTTTTTAAGCATCTGGGATGAGTAAATAACCCACCAGACAGTCAGCAGAGTTCAAAAGATTTGAAAGTAGTGGTGTTGTCCACTTCTACTTTCTCTTTCCAGTATTCCCCCATGGAATGAATACTGCATCAAAAAGGACTAGAGAGCTCAGCAGGTCTCCTGCAGAAAAGACCATGAAAGCAATCTAGACACCACTGCCAGAGGTTTACAGGGATAAGTAAATATATATATATATATTAAAATGATGGTGATAGCTATAAACCAAGACCTGGCCTTTTTCATGCTCCATTGACGTGGTGGAGACTTCCATCATCACGTTTAACTGGCTTATACCCCTGGGCCAGCTTTTGACCAAACATAGATCTTACACAATATATCGAAGTGAGTTTGGAAGTTTCTGATGAGTAGTATGAAAGAAAATCAATGAAAGTGGTTTTATAAAGGAATTTCTGCAGAAAATAATAAGTGCTTGGAACAGAGTGGGAAGCTTTGTCTTGTCCCCAGATGAAGACTTCCTTGAGAACAAGGAAGTGCAGATAGTCCTCTACGCACCACCACAATTGGGAGCAGCATTTCCATTGTTAAGCAAGGCAGTTGTTAGGATGTGGCCTTTGACATATCAGTCAAAGACCACAAGCAATACAATTGTGGCAATATAGAAAGTGGATAGAGAGAGAGAGCAAGAGAGAGAGAGAATGAAAGAAGAAAGAAAGAAAGAAAGAAAGAAAGAAAGAAAGAAAGAAAGAAAGAAAGAAAGAAAGAAAGAAAGAAAGAAAGAAAGAACTTTAGTTAAGGTTGAAATGAAAACTTAGTGCTCTTTTGTTTTAGTGGTCTCCTGTGGCCATCCTGGATCCCCACCTTATGCCCAGATCTTGGGTGATGTCCACACCGTAGGAGCGGTGGTGCACTACAAATGCCAGGAAGGCAGGAATTTGATTGGCAATTCCACCCGCACCTGTCAGCTTGATGGGCGTTGGAGTGGCTCTCTACCTCATTGCTCAGGTAAGAAAACTGAGTGGCAAAAGACGTGGGTACCAATGTGGAGGCATGTGGGTTGATTTATCCTCATCTCTTTAAATAGTATTGTTCAGTAAGGCTGTATAAAACAATCTGGATTTCAAGGAAAGTATGCTTTGGAATAGGCCTACGTCAAGGGTAGGCAAACTGGGCTCTTTTATGACTCGTGGACTTCACTGTCAGGCTGGCCCCAACTTGAAAGAATGATCCTTGGCTCCATAGGTGTTAGAGAAAAGATACTTTTACTAGAGAGGTTGAGTGCAGCCTGAGCGAGCAAGCTCTGAAGAAAAACCATGCGAAAATGATATGTTGAAAGCAATCCCCAATGTCCAAAACCTTCCCCCAGGTCTTATTCTGATGTTTTGGGAACGTGGTATCTCTGGCACCAGCAAATTCCTTTCCTAGGACCAGTGTCCTTGAAAAGGAGGAGAGATGACCTCTGGTTCCTGTTGGTGTCCATACTTCCTAATTTCCCACAAGATTCCTTCACACCTCCATCACTCTTCCCCTCCTGAGTACCCCCTCCCCCCTCTCCATTATGGCAATTGCGAGTAAGCTTCAGAAAAAGGTGAAGATAGGCAGCTGACATTCACTTTGGACTGCAATTAAGGATCTTGAAACTGTAAGATTTTTCCACTGTTAAATAAGTGAATAATTCAGCATGTGATGTAGGCTGTAGAGACTTTCACAGCAGGGTTGGGATCTAATTAATTTTGCACCAATTTTTGATGCCAGCACTTACCCATTAAAAACTTGAAGGTGTGCTTCCTGCTTTGTTTATAAGAAAACCTTTTCAAAAAGAAGTTTTTTTTTTTAAAAAAAGAAGTTCTTATTAGGTATCCAGTCAGAAAAAATGATTTGCAAAGTCGGTTTGGAGAGAGAAAAAAATGTGGCCCATTGGTGGTGTTTTACATAGAGAAGATGTACAGCTCAATTTTATACATGTCCAAAAAGAGATTAAAACAAAATTGTATCTCCCACACAAGCAATGCACCAGACTTGTTTTGGAAAACTGCATTTTTTTTTTTAAATGATTGGTGGAAAGGCAATAACAGATGGTCACCACATGACTAAAGGAGCGGGCACTTTCCAGCTGCCAAATCCCTCATTCAAAATGGCTTCCTTGCACACAGACTTCCCTTTTGACTGTAGAGGGAATGACTTACTGGCTCACTAGAGCACCACGTCTCTGTTCCCAACAAAGCCAGCCTCTCTGTTTCTGCAAAGCTAACAGGTGGCCTTGAAACACCTTCCCCTTTGAAAAAAACCAGAATTGGCAAACCAAACCAAAAGAAAAAGATGTAAACAGGGCTAGCAACTGCTGTGTACATCTGCTTGGAATTGTCCCAAGGGTTACTGAAGAGATTGTTTTAGATAGATTTGAACCACGGATGCCACACATCTGTAGTGCTGTACTTTACACAAAAGGGTAGACACCGAGTTGGAGAAGGATCCACAGTCTGAATGTGGGACTCAGTACAGAATATCAACGGAGCCAGGACCAGGAATAGCCGAAAAGATACAGAGGAGTTGGCCAAAGGAAGATGTTAGCAAGGAACATGTTCATGCCTACATATTGATGCTTTCTATATGTGCTGGGACCAAAGGGTAAGAGCAGAGCTGCAGGGGCATCATACTAGGGAATGCTGAATTGCTGTCTTGCTATTTGTTTTATTTTATTCTTTAGATTGTTATTTCTTTATCTGTTTGTTTGTTTGCTTCCTTGCTTTGCTCCAAAACCAGTGAGTAACATTGCTTGTGCCAATGTCAGAACTTCTGCTTTCCTTCGGCAGGAAGCATCCGGGGACTTTGTGGTGATCCAGGAATCCCTTCCCATGGTATCCGGCATGGTGAAAACGAATTAAGTGTGAACAGCACGGTCTGGTTTAGCTGTGAGCCAGGTTACACGCTCCGGGGCTCACTGCAAAGAATCTGTCAAGCCAATGGATCATGGAGTGGCACTCAGCCAGAATGCGAAGGTGGGTCTGGTCAGCAGCTCAGCCTGCAAGGACCTATATGGGGCAAGTCAAATGATTTGGGGTGTTTTATGCTTTCTGAGCTTTTCTTTTCCCCTTTCACCAATATATATATATATATATATATATATATGTTGCTTCACACATTTGTTTATTTATTGATTGGATTTATGTGGCTGCCATTTCACAATAGTGACTCTGGGGGACTTACAACATTTACAAACCATACCAAAACATAATATTCCTTGCCTTCTTAATATTTAATGTAAATATGTATGCCGTTTGCACAGAAGCTGGAGGGATGAGTCCATATATGGTGAATTAACAGTGGCAATAGTATATAGTGAGATTATAATTCTTTCAGAGATTTCTAGCTCTCCACCACCTCACCTTCATCACCTGGACTTCCCAGAAGTGTAATTCACAACCTGGAATTATAAGAACTAATATACACTCTTTCTGGAGAGCAAAAAAATTGCAGAAGGCTATCCTTCCCTTCCTTCCTTCCTTCCTTCCTTCCTTCCTTCCTTCCTTCCTTCCTTCCTTCCTTCCTTCCTTCCTTCCTTCCTTCCTCCTCCTCCTCCTCCTCCTCCTCCTCCTCCTCCTCCTCCTCCTTCTTCTTCTCCTACTCCTTCTCCTTCTTCTCCTTCTTCTCCTTCTCCTTCTTCTTCTCCTTCTCCTTCTCCTCCTCCTCCTCACCCTCACCCTCACCCTCCTCACCTTCATCAAACTTTAAATTGCTAGAATGAAGCTACTGGCTTTGGCTTTGTCACTGACCAAAAATAAGCCATTATCACTACATGTTTACATGTTTCCGGTAGTATCTAACATACTAGCAGATGTCTCTCCACATTCACATAGCACATTGTTATCTGTCAAGAGCCTCCACTTGAGCATATTGACTTTATATTTAGGCACTCCAACTCTCAACCTATTCAGGGTCCTCCAGGTAATATAATAGAGGTCAGATCCTTTAACCATACCCTCCTTTAATCTTATTCCTTGCTCGGTAGTCTCCTTCCTCCATCTTTTAATTCAAATTTGTTCTTGTGTACCCTCAGTAATGTTTGTTCTTGCCAAAAAGCTGTTCCTAGATCTGAGTCGGTGGGCTTGGGGTATAAATCTGCATATGCCTAGCATATGGTTTCACATTTTCAAGCATGTTTTAGATTCTTTTCAGAGGCTACACACTTCAGCTTCACTGACCAGCCTGGATTCATGAGTTAGTTGTTTGCTAATGCCAAGTCTGTATAGCACAGCAAATTTGTCCAGAGATTTAAGATATTTGTACTGCACTGACTTAAATGAAGACATTTGCTACGCTCTTCAGGCAACTATCTACCTTTGGTTGACCTGAACCCCTGGGAAAGTCACAAACAAACTTGAAAAGTGAAAGTGATCATGGTTGAATACAGCTTCTACATTTTCCCCTTTTTTGCCCCCTTTGAGATTATGCTTGTTAAAACTTTGCAGTAAAAAACTGGCACCAGGCAACAAAATACCAAAAAGAAAATACAAGTTCTTACGAGAACATCAAATGTCTTCCAGAAGAGAAGGCACCGCCTAAGTTGGAGGGAGTATTCATCCTTCTGAAAAATTATACTTCAAACAATAAAATTGAAAAAAAGAAATGGAAAATTCCAGCCCTGACTGTTTTATATCTTAGTCATGCTGGCTGGGGAATTCTGGGAGTTGAAGTCCACAAGACTTAAACATCCCTCCCTTAGAGTCTCACACCTTGCCTTGATGGCTGACAAAAATACTTCTCCCAATTATGGATTATTAGATGCCCGTGCCCAACAATTAATCTCTAGAGCAGTGTTTCTCAACCTTGACAATTGCTGGCTGTGGAATTCTGGGAGTTGAAGTCCACATGCCTTAAAATTGTCAAGGTTGAGAAACACTGCTTGAGAGTCCTCTACTTTTACCCTGGAGGTGCCACTAGGAGTCATGACCAACATCCACTAAAATCTCTCTTTAATGGTGGTCTAAGTAACCATCATTTTTTTGTGATTCCAAGCTTGTGTGAGGTTGAGAGCAAAGATTCACATTAAATTTTCCAAGTTTCCCTTACCATACTTTCATCTAAGGATGATCAGCAGGGAAAAACCCTGTTGTCATGGTGACATTTTTCTTTTCTTAAAAAAAAAAAAACTACTCCATTAAGCCATCTCATGCTAGATAAAGTTACATTTAACATCCCTTAGAAGCCTAATAAACATATATATATTCAGATAGCTTTTACAGGAAGAACAGAATAGAAAAAGACACCAGGTAATCCAGTGTAATAAGCTAAGCGGTCTTTTCAAGGGATTATAGTTACTTCTATACTTTAAAAACTTCTGTATTTAAAATCAATGCCAGGGAAGACAGGAAAATGGCACACAGAGAGACCCAGAGAGTATGAGCTTCTATCTGGTTGATCAGAAGCCAAGCTCTGTAAGTTTGCTGGAAATATATTCTGAGGCAGCCAATGACCAAAGAGAGGTCATAATTTGTTATTGTAATAATAATAATAATAATAATAATAATAATAAAGTTGGAAGGTACTTTGGAGGTCATCTAGTCCAACCCCCTGCTCAGGCAGGAAACCCTATACCATTTTGCACAAATGGCTGTCCAGTCTCTTCTTAAAAACTTCCAGTGTTGGAGCATTCACCGCTTCTGGAGGCAGGTTGTTCCACTGGTTAATTGTTCTAACTGTCAGGAAGTTTCTCCTTAGTTCTAGGTTGCTTCTCTCCTTGATCAGTTTCCATCCGTTGCTTCTTGTCCTGCCTTCAGGTGCTTTGGAGAATAGCTTGACTCCCTCTTCTTTGGGGCAGCCCCTGAGATATTGGAAGACTGCTATCATGTCCCCCCTCCTCCTTCTCTTTGTTAAACTAGACATACTCAATTCCAGCAACCGTTCCTTATATGGTTTAGCCTCCAGTCCCCTAATCATCTTTGTTGCTCTTCTCCAATCCCCTAATTATTGTCCTGATGCCTGATAATTCCTCTGTCACTACTTCAAATACCTCCATTTGTTATTTCATTTTATTGCTGCAAAAGGGATGGGTCATGTAGATCAAGCCCAAAATAAATATTTTTATGATGTTCAGAAGGAGCCAGGAACATGGATCCCAGACAAAACTTTTAAATCACAAAATTATGAATGTAGTGCTGTGTATAGAGAATGACAGAAAGTCATTTGCAACTGAAGTGTATTTGACAGATGCTAGGATCTGTATCCAAGACCAAGGGATGCGAAGAAGAGATTTAGAGCTAAGGTGTTGGAACACTAAAGCTAAATTATGGCATGATGCTCTTAGAAGAGAATATAAGAAATTATGACAAGGGTAACCAAGATATTTTTCAGCTTGAGATGAAGATGAGATGTCACATATCTCTCCCATGCCATGATGTTGACTGCCCCATCCCTGGTCATAAGATAGTATTCTGTTCTGCAGAAGGCAATCTCAAGGTAGCTCAGAGGAGGCTTCCTTCTGCATAGAATTTTCTTCTCCCCAAAGACTACGTCACCATACTTCTCAGCATTTGTTTCCTGAGGCAATTTTCTCCTTGCATGCTCAAAGGTGGAGAACCTGAGGTCTCAACGCTGCATGCTGTTCCTTGAAGCACTGCGTGAAGCCTCCAGACTTCCTCCAAAATTGGCAGCAAATTGTAACTGTCAGTGTGGCAGATGGGGAAAATTATTACATCAAGTGAACTGAATTTTAATTAAGTTTTTTTGTTTCATTTTGTCCTGGATCCACTTACATTTTGAAATGTGATCCTTCTCGTATATCGTTCAAAAACTAAATGAGTCTTGAACGTCAATTACGCTGCATACTTTGGTTTTCTAGACCAATGCTGTAAACTGATTTGAGTTAAGAGAGAAGAGGGGAGGGGGGGGAGGGAAGGGAAGGGAAGGGAAGAAAGATTTCCAATGCTCCTGCAGTTTTGCCCATGACAACTCAATGGGGAAGCCGGTGGGAAGTCAAAAGTTGCTTAAGAGGTTTTAAAAAAAATAATTTTGCTTTATTCAAACATGTATAGAGCTGCCAATCTTTTATAAAAGTCTGCATGGCTCCCACTCAACAGTTAGAACAATATCAACAATAAAACAAAATAATACATACTATATATTTATTAAAACCATAAACTTTAAAAGCCCAACACAAAAGTTAAGCTTCCACACATTGTACCTCATTAAATCCTGTCATCCATATCATTGTATCCCAGTAAAGCCAGTTCTTATATGCTTCTGGGGTGACTGGGAGAGTAGAGGCCCACCGAACCTCAAGGGGGGGGGTCTTGATAGAGCAGGAGGAAAAGTGGAAAAGGCACATTTCCTAGATTCCATAAGATGGCAATCTTTAAGGGAAGAAGCTAGTAGCATGCCCACCCAGTATGATATGGTAGGATGGGTACAAATCTTTACGGAATCCCGCAGATAACCTGGCCCTGTGTTCCAGTTTCAGTCCCCAGGCTTGGGATAGTTACATATTGAGCTCTGTGCTTCAGAGATTTGTGGATTTTTGTGCACAAAGCATAGCCTTTAGCTGGACTCTGAGGAACACGCTTTCCCCAGTGTAATTCCCTTCTGTCCACACATTTGGGTGGCTCACCCCTGCCTCTGAGACTGAGAAATAGCAGGCATATGCTTCGGCTGACTTGGGTTCATTTGGCAGCAAAAAAAAAAAAAAAACAGCAGTGTTTATTCTCCAGAGGGACTGTTAATTTTAAGCCTTTTTTTTTCCTTTTGCCCCATAATCATAAAAATTCAGAGGGAGTTTTTTTTCCAAAGAACCCCAATCAATACTTCAAAGGCCACAAATGGTTTGGAATGAAGCAAGCTAATTAATTGCATTTCAATAGCGCTCTGCTGTGTTGGCATTTCCATTTTATGCGACATAAGTTGCCTTGTAACCAGGATCCTCTTACCAGACTGAAGAGTCAGGCTTCGTTTAGCTTTAATTTCCAGCGAGGTTTAAAATGAAAATTGGCATTAAAACAAAAACAAGCAAACATATACACAGAGAAACCAGAGGAACGTTTGTTGTTATTTTTTCCACCCTCCTCTTGGCACCAAACAGGGACGGAGTGAAGAGCAAAGAGTTTGTAAAAATAGTTCTCTTTTCCTAGCCAGTTAGCCATGATGTTTCATTACCTCTGATTGCATTTGAAAATAAGTGTTGTTTTTTTCAATAGAAGATGATATTTGTAGCTCAGAATCCTACAACTGTGGAATCCTTGGTACCTCTCTGAACTTGTTTGTTTTCTTGTAGACATTTCATTACCCAACTAGGTAACATCATCAGTGGTGGTCAGTGGTGGGAAAGTGTACAGAGGGGAAAGTGTACAGGGGGAAAGTGTACAGAGTTTGCAATGAGGGGCTGAGTGTGAGCAAACCTTACTGTCTTTAGCACTGATGATGTTAGTTACTTGGGTAATGAAGCATCTGCAAAAAAGCGAACAAGTGCAGAGAAGACCAAGGATTCTTGTTGTTGTTAGTTGCAAAGTCGTGTCCGACCCATCGTGACCCCATGGACAATGTTCCTCCAGGCCTTCCTGTCCTCTGCCATCTTCTGGAGTCCCTTTAAGCTCACGCCTCCTGCTTCAGTGACTCCGTCCAGCCACCTCATTCTCTGTCGTCCCCTTCTTCTCTTGCCCTCCATCTTTCCCAGCATCAGGCTCTTCTCCAGTGAGTCCTTCCTTCTCATTTGGTGGCCAAAGTACTTGAGTTTCAACTTCAGGATCTGGCCTTCTAAAGAGCAGTCGGGGTTGATCTCCTCTAGGACTGACTGGTTGGATCGCCTTGCAGTCCAAAGGACTTGCAGGAGTCTTCTCCAGCACCAGAGTTCAAAGGCCTCGATTCCTTGGCACTCAGCCTTTCCCAGGATTCTACAAATAATTTTTTAATTTAAAACTAAACCTTTCAAATGGGATGCAAAAGACTTATACCAGCAGTATAATTTTGTTTGTTAAATGCCCCATATTCTGTCTAAGCAAGTCCATTCCATCATCCCACTATTTCTCTTGTCTTCCAAGCAAACTGTGAACGGCTATTAAAAATGGTGTGGAATTGTCAGCTCACAAACAAGGACTTGAAAAGACATTCCATTGCATCGTGTTCCCAAGCTGAATTTCAGCAAAGACATTGTAATCTTTTAAGGGAATTGAGCCGTTGATTGAATGGCAGAGAAAACGCGGCAGGGAGCCTCAGACCATTAATTCAGAAGAGGTGTCAGAATAACAGGTTGGATCTTAGGCAAATGAATCTCCAAGGGAAACAGCTGTTTTAGTACATCCATTTAATTGAGGAGATAACAGCAAATTCATCTATGCAAATTTATATAGATATAAATTCCTTTTATATGGTGTTACCCGTTTAAGATCCAGGGAGTTTGAAAAACCACATGTTCTGGAGAGGCTATGCATTTTCCCCCCCCCCTTTCGGGGAGACTTTTAAATTTGCACACGGTGGCAGTAAAATCTGTTTGTGTGAATGATCTGCCTTTGTTCTGTTGAGGAGAATGCTGACTTCATAGGAAGAGATGATACTAAAAACTATGTTGGCTGTCATGGAGAATCTAATACGATGCCTAACTTAAAGGAACTGTACTAAGTTTATGGAACAAAAACATATCCATGCAAAATACCAACTTGTATTTTTGTAGAAATATTTCACAATGCTTTATAGCAGAGATCCCCAATCTTTTGGGCATTTTGTCTACCTATCGAGTCCTTACCCAGGACCTGGGATAGGCAGATGTGGATGTTTGATGGTATTACAGGTATCATCACAGGATTGAAGCAGTTTCTAGTAAGGCCGCCTTTTGCAATTGACTAATAGCGAATTTGTCACTATTATTATTATTATTATTATTATTATTATTATTATTATTACTACTACTACTACTACTACTATAGTACCGAATGCAATATTCAATAGGAGATAAGTGTGAAAACCCAGGATTCGGTTTGTTTATGCACATTCTACCATACAGTTAGATGCTTTAAACGTGCCCCATAGCTCAACCCTCTTGAGATGTCCATCACACTCCAAATGATGGCTTTTATTTCTCAATATGTATATTTAGGATTGTAACTCAAGAAATTCATCCAACTCTCGTTACCAAGGGAGCATTTTCAGTCTTCCCCATCCTGGCACTCTCCAGATATCCTATAAACAGCAACAGATAGAATTCTCACCCAGGATGGCACTTCCAAACCTGTTCTAAAAAGAGATGTACTCTGGGGCCTTTCTCCACTTCTTTTTAGCTTTTTTTCCCCTGCAATATCTTTTCATGACGTTGTCCTGACCTGAATTAGAATTAAGCCACTCTTAGCTTTACCAGAGTTAAAGTCATGTTCTTCCCAACACACATGCGCATAACTTAATTGTTACAATGTTCAAGGGTAATAAATCCATTACTTTGAACAGAAGTTAGAAGATTGCAGTGACTTGAAACAAAGGCATTGGAATAGGAAGAGGGTTGGCAATGGCGATAGTTAATTGCAAGCTGGTGTAATGTTCTGTCAGCTCAAGGATGTACGGACAGCAGTCCAGCAGTGTTCATCACTGTGACTTGGTGCAGAGCCCTTGCTTCACCCTTGAGGGCTCCATCTGCAGCCTTTAATTGTAAGGAAGGAGAATCAGGGATGTGACCTTTCTCTGCCCAACATCTTGGATAACTGTTGCAAGTCCCAACAGAGAGTAGAGAATCAGATTTCTCTAATTCTGAATTGATATCTGCCTGTTAGTGCAGATGCTTCATAGCCAAAATTATTGTTGCACTCTTTTGACTGAAGCTTCATTCATTACTCATTGGTTGCAGTGATCTCGTGTGGGAACCCTGGGACACCCAGCAACTCAAGGGTATTATTCAATGACGGCCTGGTGTTCTCCAGCTCCATCATATACAAGTGTCGGGATGGCTATTATTCCACAGGTGTGCTCAGCAGGCATTGTACTGTCAATGGAACCTGGACTGGGAGTACCCCAGAATGCACAGGTGAGTTGGTCAAAGGAAGATGTTAGCAATGACACTCTACCTTCCATTTTCATGAAGCCCATCTACAGGCACAAAGTGGCAGTAGAGACACTTGAAGAATCTTTCTTAGAAATCTGGATTACAAATTCTAGTGGCGTGAAACTGGAAAAGGGATCCAGTTGGGCAAGTAGAAAAACTGTGCTAATGGTGTGGCATCAAAGAATTTGAGAATTATGGGTATATAACAGCCATTTCTTGCCCTAAAGTATTTAAGGACGGCAGATGAATTCCGCTGTGCATTTTCAGCAAGTTCCCATGGAGCTTCCAGTTGACAGCAGAATGATAAACTATCATCATTATCCTTATTTGATTCTTGTGGCCATATATGTTCCATGAAAAGGTTGTTGAGGCTTTTGACATATCCCATGATGTTAGCTTTCTGATAATTGTGTTCTAGTTCGCATTGCGATCATATGCTAAGTCAGCTGTGGAATTCTGGGAGTTGAAGTCCACATGCCTTAAAATTGTCAAGGTTGAGAAACACTGTGCTAAGTGCTCTTTCATGACCACCAGACATTATTGAATGTATCCCTGGATCATCTGCATTCAACTATTACATTAATTTCATAGTGGGATATCTCCACCATGTAGACTTTCTCTCCCTGAAAAAATATTTCTGTTCTATTCTATGCAGAATAGTTGAATAGGAGCAGGATTAATGTGCAGCTTTGCTTAATACTTTTCTTGGTTTCAGTAACATTGGATAAGATGGCCCTGGTGGCTACAACTTTCTTTGAGTAATATGCCTTTTTGCAGCATAGATATTAGATAAAGTCAACGCTGGTTGGTCAAGGAAGCTTATAACTTCTCGCATAATTTAGCTTAGGAGATAGCATCAAATGCTGCTTTGAAATCTCTAAAAGCAACGTAAGGAGAGGTTGTGTTGCAGGAGAAGTATTTGTCTAATGTGGTGCTCAAATGGAAGGCACTGATCAATAGTGGATCAACTAGCCTGCCCTTTCGTCAGCAAGTTTTCTTGTTCTAGCTAGTCCTGAAATTTCCATTGTAGATGTTCTGCATCGAGCTTGCTGACTGTGTTAAGAGGGCTAATAGGTCTATAATTAACAAGATAATCTATTTTTCTATTTTTAACCAGAATTGAATTTTTGCACGGAGGAGATGATAACCACTCACAGATCAGAATTATGAGGGAATTTCTGTGTTTTTAAACTCCTGTAAATCACAGTAGAAATCACAAAGCCCTTCCCCTAATTTTGCAGGTAGCAAATAGACTTGCAATATTTCCATTTGGAAAGGGACCTGATACAGACCTAGCCATCACACTGTTTAGGAATAAGATGGCTAATTACTTCCTGCTGTCATTAAGCTTCACCATGGGAGAATAATGTCTTGAACTGGAGGGCTGTTGTAAGAATTTCCTTTCAAAACAATACTGTTGTTTTGTTCACCAGCAACTATTTCTGCAAACTTGCCTTTGAGATCTGCAGCTGATCTTCCTTTTCTCTTTTTCCAAGTGATAAACTGTGGGGACCCTGGCGTGCCAGCCAACGGCATCCGGATGGGCAATGACTTCACCTATAATAAGACTGTCACATTTCAGTGCATGCCAGGTTACATGATGGAATCAGAAAGAGCTTCTACATTAACTTGCACTAAGGACCGCACCTGGAATGGGACAAAACCTGTCTGCAAAGGTAAGGCCAATTTAATCATTCATTAGAGCACATGTGGGATTTCTCTTTGGTGACTTGAAGAAGTGTGGCTGGGGAATTCTGGGAGTTGAAATCCAAAGGTCATAAAGGAACCATAGTTGCCCATCCCTGGTCTAGAGGAATTTTTCCCAGCCAAGTAGTCTCCAGATATAAGGATAAGGATAAGGAGGATGATAAGGAGGATGATAAGGATAAGGAGGATGATAAGCATGAGGATGATGAGGATAAGGATGAGGATAAGGATGATAAGGATGAAGATAAGGATGATAATGATGGTAAGGATGATGATAAGGATCAGGATAAGGATCAGGATAAGCCACAAAAGCCAGATGGAGATTTTTTTTTTTTCCCTCACTCCCTCACTTCTTCACTTGGTTTAAGGAGAAAGTCTTAGAAAGCACAGCTTGGAAGCAGGATATGCATACCTGCACTAGGTGAGCAAGCAAAGGAGGATTGTGTATGTGTATTCTGTCTTTCATTGTTGTGTAATTGCTCCAGTACAGTTTTCCATGCTTCTGTCCAAGATCTCAAAAGAATGCATTATATTACTGCTGGAAGTGTGGGAGAATTTTTGTTTTTAAGAAATTGTAGAAACTTTTCTTCCCCTTGAAAAATCTGGTAAAAACTGCCCACCAATTTCTTTAGCCACAAGGTTTTTTTTTAAAAGAATCCTAAATGCCCAATTCTGTTGATGCTCACATTATCAGTAGTGCGATTCAAATATGTGAACAACCGGTTCTCTGTGTGGATGCCTTTTCCAGAAGTCCATTCTGGGCCTGGGCAACAACAAATTAGCTACCGGTTCTGCTGAACTGGTGCGAACTGGCTGAATCCCACCACTGCACATTATTCTGAATCCATGTGGTCAATGGAAAGGCCAGAAAGGATTGATTTCAAGAATAATCTGAGACTTTCTGAAGAAATTTGGATTAGAGATGGATTCAGAAGCCATATATATTCAGAAGCCATGTTCAGTCTTGGTTTCACATGAAAGCACATGGCTTCTAAAGAGTCTATAAGATCACCCTGTCTAGTGATGTGCATAGTTTTAATGTCCTTCATGCCAGTATTTCTGATTGGCTGTACAAGCATGTTTAAAATTTCCTCTACTTTATGCCTGGGTGGTACAGATGGCCAATTTGCTATACAGTTATTTGCATGCTGTGCCCTTATTTAATTATCATCTGTATTTCGGCAACATTTATTTATGTCTTTCCCCAAATAAGAACAGGGCAACATCTGTGAATTCTAGCCCTTTGAAGAAGGAGATTTGCAGCAATGACAACAAGATCCTACAACATGTAGAGATCACATGCACGTGATAATGATAGAAACCCTGGAACATGAATGCTAACCTTCTGGGTCTTTTGTTGAGTTCAGTGTGACTTTTTCTCCCTAGCTATCATCTGCAAATCTCCACAAATTGTTCCCAATGGAAGAGTCATGGGCTCAGATTTCAGTTGGGGCTCAAGTGTCAGTTACACCTGTCTGGAAGGCTACCAGCTCTCCTTAGCTGCTGTTTTGACCTGCGAAGGAAATGGATCGTGGAGTGGAGAAATCCCACAGTGTTTCCGTAAGTAGACAGATCCAGCTGGACGAAGCATGAAGTCAGAAGTGGAGTAGCTGTGGCTTGTTTTGTTATAAAGACATATCCCTCACAAACTCTTGTTTATCTGACTGGTCAAAAGCCAGGATTCGGACTTTAGAGGGAACCCATCCAAAAAGCTGCTCTGCCATTATAGCTAGAGACTAGTTTTAAAAAGAACAACAAAGAAACGGGGGACGGGGGACATCATGCTGCTTGTCTGAATGCTGCTTGAACCAGAAGAATCATAAGAAGGATTATCTGCTCCCTGAGGGCCAGGGGAAAACACTTGGAAGAAAAGTTTCCTGGTTTATTTATTCCATTTTTACCCAATCCTCTCATAGGATCAGAATTTCAGTTGCACAAGTTAAACTAAAATGCTTTCCCTACTCCCGCATCTCTTAAAGGCCTCCAGTTGCAAGCTTTAACTAAAACACTTAGTAATAGTAATAGTAGTAAAGTTGGAAGGGACCTTGGAGGTCATCTAGTCCAACCCTCTGCTCAGGCAGGAAACCCTACACCATTTCGGACAAATGGCTGTCCAATCTTTTCTTAAAAACTTCCAGTGTTGGAGCATTTACTGCTTCTGGAGGAAGGCTGTTCCACTGATCAATTGTTCTCACTGTCAGGAAGTTTCTCCTTAGTTCTAGGTTGCTTCTCTCCTTGATTAGTTTCCACCCGTTGCTTCTTGTCCTGCCTTCAGGTGCTTTGGAAAAACTTCCAAAGTCCTTCTCTATATCCCACTCTCTTCTTGAACCAGGCAAAAAGGCTGGAAGATAGATTGAGCCCGTTTTCAAACTCAGCGTAAGAGCTAAGTTCTGCTGGAAAATTTGGCCTTCAGCATCCAAGAAGTATTGGAAGGTGCTATCAAAACTCTTTGGAGGAGAAGTTCAAAAACCAATGGTGTGCAATTAAAAGAAAGTGCTCAGTTCAGAATTTTATTGGAAGGGAAGCTAGCCTGCAATTGTGTGGAATTTGGGGGGCAGTGCTGGTGTGCTAAGATGCTTTTTTCCCCCCACCAAGACATTTGGCAGAACATGGGTTTTTGTCTTGCATTTCTTGTTCCACCTGCTGCAGAAGAAACAGACTTTCCTGTGCGATACACGGCCACATGGTGCTTTGCCTTTACACAGCGGGAGATCTGTTTTTGAATTCAAGCAAAAGCAAGCAAGAAAATTGAAGCTAGCCTTCGGTTCCCCCTCAGCCAGTCTGCCAGGAGAGAGTAGGAATATGGAAATAGATTAAACATTCACTGGCCATGAGACACGGCATGCAGAAAGAAGCTGGCCACTCTTTTCTGCTAGCCAAGTTACAAATGTCCTCTAAACGTAGCACATGTAGGTACCAGAGTGCCATGGACACTTTTCTAGGTGCCAGTCAGGGTCCATTTTTTTACTTTTCTAACTTTTATTATTCTAATTTTAAACAAGATTTAAGTGTGAACTCCAGCCTCAGTCTTTATTTTCAAACTGACCTTGGGTTCTGTCAACTGTCTGGCTAGCGAATTCAACATTGAGCGATCTTTACAACTTTGAAATGCCATAAAAGAGAAATTTTATTGAATACACATCTCGGTACTGAAGAAGCAAAATGAACTCTAGTTTTTCCATGCAAAAATCTGGTTAGTTGACAATAGCTTTTGGTAACCTCCACCTCCCCTCAAGTGCCCATGTTGCCCAATCACATCTCTTTGTTTCTTATGGGAATGGTTCTCTGTCAAACACTTCTTTTTGTGACCTTGGGTCTCATGGTCCATAGACGGCTTCTTGAAACTTCTATTTCTTTCCCAGACTCTCCCTCCCCACTGTTTCTATGACAAGTTGAGTAGCGACAGAGGTTAGCAAGCAGCTTAGCAATTCAACCTTGATATATTATGTGTAAACATCACAGGTATTTTTAGAAGCTCACAACAATGGTTGACTTTAGCTCTTGATTTTCTTTATGGATCTATCCACTGAGCTGAGAAAAAAGACAAACGCAAACTGAGATATAAACGTATCAGTTTGCATTCCAAAACACTGGAATTTTTTGATTAACCACCCCCATTGTGACAGTTCATGGTTATCATTTTCCTTGTAAAGAGGAAACATTCCCCATGGTTCAGTTTATTAGTGGAGACCCCACAATCTGCTTCAGCTACGCTTATCAGAACAGGACTGGGGACAGACCACTAGGTTCTGCCCACTGAAGAAGGATACAAACAACCTTTTTATAGTGGTATAATAAATGCTGACCCAGTAATTTTCTGCTTTTGGTGAAATAAGAGGAGGAATAAAATGGAGATTGGCACATTTTTGGACATTTTTTGTGGTTAGTTACGGTGCTTCCTGGTTCCCATTTGAAAATATCAGTGCGGATTTAAGATAAATTATGACCCAGAAGCTAGAAAAGCAAGCAATTTACGAAGTTTACTTGAGTTCAGGAGTCTTGATAGTTTAGAGGTCTTGGTTCAGGTCTTTGTTTTACTTCTTCTTCTGCACACCCAAAACATATTCAAAATGTTATATTTCCCTGCTGGGCCAAAAGAGTTAGGGATCTTGGCTCACTTGCTGCATGCACCAGACATAGGATGTTACAAGATGTTGGTGTCATTAGAGATTTTACCCCAATGAAATGTCTTTCACTGAAGTCCATTCTTTTTGCAGCTGTCTTTTGTGGCGATCCAGGAATCCCAGCCGACGGGCGGAGGGAAGATCGAGGTTTTACTTATCGCTCCTCTGTCTCATATTCCTGTCTGCCCCCGTTGGTGCTGGTGGGATCCGCTCGGAGGTTCTGCCAGGCTGATGGAGCGTGGAGTGGGACCCAGCCAAGCTGCATTGGTAACAAGATGGGGCTTTATTGGGGAACAAAATAAAACATGCCTCTGCCTTTTCTGGGCGGTGTTAAGGGAATGAGGAAGCTTTCCAACTTTTATATATTAATATTCCCAAAATACTAATCTGATCCAATCCCATTTAATTCCCCAGTCTTCGAATCACAACCACAATTGGCACAGGATTTTGGTTGCTTAATGAGGTTGTTCAATGAGTCGACCCGATTTTACAACCGTTTTGCCAAAGTTGTTAAGGGAATCATTGTGATCATTAAGAGAAGCATGTGGTCGTTAAGCCAACGTGGCTCCCTTCATTGACTTTGCTGCTAGGAAACCAGCTGGGAAGGTTGCCAATGGCGACCAGGTGACCCTGGGATACTGCAAATCATTGTAAGTTTCCCCAGTGCTCAAATTTTGTTTACATGACCGCGGGACTACTGCAACGGTCATAAGTGTGAGGACCGGTTGTAGGTTACCTTTTCCAATGCCTTTGTCACTTCAAATGACCACTAAACAAATGGCTGTAAGTCAGGGACTACCTGTAATTGCCTAACCAATTCCACTAAAAGCAGGAGACAGACGTTTGATACAAAATATGTTTGAAAGAAAAACTGTAGCACATAAAGTTGGGCCCAAAATTTAATTCCAGTTTTGGTTCTTTGGGGTTTTTTTTTTTTAGAATTTAGACCAGGGAAATTTGGATTTTAAAAAGCCTGCTTTGGGGGCATTTACAGATGAAAACAGGGTGAATTGCATTATTTTTTTTTAATTTATACTAGAATTACTGTGCAGCAATGAGAGAAAGGTGTGTATAAAGCTTTACAACGTACTTCACAATGCACTGCATAGTTAACCTTACCTTAACCTAACCTTACACACAAATCGCCCAGTCTGATGCTACCGCCTGTACAATACACTGCACTTTTACGTTTGGAACTTCTTTTAGTACTGTTTTCATTTGGTTTTGTTTTATTATATTTTTTCTTAATTACTTGTAGATCCCATTATGGATTCGGTTGCTTCAGATGAGCCAGTACAGTATAAATGATCCCAAAGTCAAGTCTCAGTTATGCTCACAGTTGGGATATGTAGTAGTCTGGGAGCCTTTGGATGGCTTCTTTCCTTCTGCCACGCTTTGTGTAAACTCGTCTCAAGGTCACGTCTGCTCAACCACTTGCTTTGCTTCAGGTCCCTTCTGAAGACGCATCCAGCAATTTCCTTGAACCAGAAGATGTTGCATGCAGGGCTGAAGTCTTTACTTTTGGGCCATGAAGTGGTCTCAATGAGGCAGAGCAGAGCAGAGTTCTCACCCCCCCCCCAAAAAAAAAAATTAATTAAGCACTTACTTCTTTTTTTCAGATGCAAGTGTTACAACCTGCATGGATCCAGGTGTGCCCCCTTTTGGAATTCAAAACAATTCCCAAGGTTATCAGGTAATATATGATCGTCTCCCCCCTCCCTTTATTTTCTCCTTCACCCTGAACAATCTTCTTTATCTGTATAATATAGCCAAAATTGCTAAATTGTCATCCTTCATCCAGGAGCTGAATATATTCATTCTCCTTTTATGCAAAACACAGGCAGTGATGATCTCTCTTTGGAGAGTTGCTATCTCTTGATTAAGCTGTTTTGTGAGGGAGACAATAAGAGGATTTTGCCGGAGAGATCTCTGATTAATTCAGAGGTGGTCCTTGATGATACTTGTGCTTCTAATGGAGACAGAATCAAACAGACGTCTAGCCTGTATCTTGCCTCCCGTAGTAAATAACAAGGCATCTCAAGTGGAGGATGTCTATCCAGGGAGTCCTAGACTTACAACTGCCATTGAACCCACAATTTCAGTCGTAAGTCAGGGTGGTCATCAGACCCAATTTTGTGACCTTTTATGTGGCAGTCATTAAGTGCTTGCATAAAGTGAATGCCAGGGTCATTAAATGAATACCACATTCATTAAGTGAACCCATTGTTTTCTATAGGAAAGTTGTCGCCAGAAACCAGAAGGAAACACCCGTTTCCTGCAAAAGCATCATAAATTGCAGTCATGAGACTGGGATGCTGCACATGGCCACCAATTTGGGCTGATTGCTGAGCAACAAAATGTCATGTGACCAAGGGCCCAGATATCAGAATTGACACAGGTGGCCTCTTGGACCCTTCTTTCAAACCAGCGGTCCTCTCTGTCCAAAAAGTGGACTTTGCTGTCTTCGAAAGAGTGGCCTTTGTCTTTTAAATGCAGATGGACTCCCGAATCTTGTCCTGATGGGTTTGTTCTCCTATGTTGTGCCGTGCGTTTGTGAAGGGGTTGTTTTGTTCCCCCATTGTACAGATCTGCCAATGTCTCACTGCATTGTATTGCATTTACCACATTGCTCAGTTTACGTCTGGGTGTTCTATCCTTGGGGTGGACAAGCTTCTGCCTCAGTGTATTGTTGGGTATAAAGTGTACGCATATGTTGTGTTGGCTGAAGACTCTCATGTGAGACATGTGCAGATCTGTACATTGGCGAAACAAAACAACCACTTCATCTGCATTTAAAAGACAAAGGCCACTCGTTTGAAGACAGCAAAGTCCACATTTTGGATAAAGAGGGATCAAAAGGGGTCAAAGAGGCCATCTGTATCAAAACTGAACAGCCCTCTCTCAACAGGGAGGAGGGATGCAACGTCATCTAGCTCCAGCCTACAACACAGTCCTTTTAGCAGTTCCAAGAAGGCTCCACACACATTTGCACTACTCAGTGACTCTGAAGACACAGACAAACTTCCAAATGGCCTCAGTGACTAAAATAATACAAATAATCAGCTGTCTACAGCCAGTTTTCACCAGTTTGGCAGAACCGGTAGCTATTTTTTTGTTGCCCAACCCCAGAATGGACTTCCGGAAGCGGCATCCACACAGAGAACCGGTTGTTCACGTATTTGAATCCCGCCACAGCTGCAAGGAATATAAATGTTTCTCATCCTTCTTGGATGAGAAGTGAAATGTCTTTTAAAAAAAACAATAAAGTCCAGTTGCCTCTTTTTTTTATTAAAAAGTTTTTATTTTCCATTTATTCATACAAAATACAATTAAATTCCTAACCATTGGTACCACCTGCCCATTCCCCCCAGGCTGCGTCCACCCTCCTAACCTTCCCCACATCCCTCCTCTTTCTCTCCTCCCCTCCTATTCTCTTCCCCTCCCCTTCTCCTCTAACCATCCTACTTCCTCCCTACTCCTTCCTCTCCTCTCATCCATCTCACATACATGAACGCAGCATAAGGAAAATGCCCAAGCGTTTACCATGACTATATTATCATTACCCACCCACTCACCCACCCACTCACCCTCAACCCTCCCCCCCCTCGCTTCCCAGAGCAGAGTACAGGGTTATTATTAAGAAAGTTAACAATAATAAGAAAAGAAAAGAAAAGAAAAAAGAAAAAAAGAAAAAAGAAAAAAAAGAGAAAAAAAACATCATACTTAACCTTTAACTCCCCTTAAATTAAGTCATATAAATAAATCTCTACAACAGTTACTATAAAATTTACTCATAAAATAAATGAAACTTTATAGTCCCATATTTTTTCTGAAAATAATCTATCCATCTTCTCCATACAATAATATATCTTTCTTGTGTATGATCCTTCAAATAAGCAGAAATTTTTGCCATTTCTGCAAAGTTAGAAACTTTAAATATCCATTATTCTAAAGTAGGCAACGAGTCCTTCTTCCAATAGGAGCCTACTAATAACCTTGCTGCAGTTAATAAATTCAACATTAAAGTAGTTTTTTGTCATTTAAATCCACAAAAATACAATCATGACCTGGATTATTGAGACTCTCCATAAGACATCCCACAGGGCAACACTTTGTTACATATTCCACTAGTTTTTGTGGTTTTTGTCAATCACAAACTTACCTTTCAAGTCTGAGTCACTCAAGAGCTGAAGGAGCTTCATCACACTTGCCATAAAGCAAGTTCAGATCTGGCTTGGTCACTTTTTCAAGGGCACGTCTGAAAGGTAACGTGTGAGGTTCCACAGGCTCCATCTTTAATTAGATAAGTTGCTTTAACTAGATGAGTGATTATACTCACACAACATTCTAACTTTGCATGGTTTCCCATTGCAATAGGTTGGAAGTGTCATCTTCTTCAAGTGTCATAAAGGATATTTGCTGCAAGGGTCCACCACCAGAACTTGCCTTCCAAATCTGACATGGAGTGGAATTCAGCCCAACTGCATCCGTAAGTCTTAGCTTCCTTGGTGCTGGCAAAACAGTTGATGCCGCTTGAAGATGGGTGGACTTCATCTCCCAGGATCCCCCAGCTGGCATGGCAACTGGGATATTCTGCAAGTTGTAGGCCATACATTTTCAAGCGGCTGAGGTTGAGCACTGCTCTGTGCTAAAATCCAGGTGTGCAATATATGCCCAGTGCCAGATCTTAATTTTTGCGGCCTGGATAGATAATGTGGAAATGAGAAAATGCAAACCAGCCTGCACAGACAAATTCCAGAAAGCAGGCATTCAGAAAATGCCTCCTTCTGAATCAGGCCAGCTCTTGGCTATAGACAGGCTTCGATCTTCACCCAACCAGCAGCCTTTCCCAACCTGGCGCTCTTCAGGTGAAATACCTGACATTTCCAAATAACACCAGCAATCTGCTGGGAATTCTGCGGGATGTAGTCCAAACAGATCTGGAGGATACCAGGCTTGGAAAGCTATCTTCTGCCCTTTCTCAGGCCTGGTAATGGTGGGTGCATGAGGTGCTTTCTTCTATGTCTTTACAGCACACAACTGCAAAGAACCAGATACCCCAGCCCATGCCAACGTGGGCGCTCTGGACCTGCCTTCGCTGGGATACACCTTGATCTATTCATGCCAGAATGGCTTTTATCTCACCGGAGGATCAGAGCATCGGACTTGTAAGGCTGATGGTAGCTGGACAGGGAAGCCTCCCGTTTGCCTGGGTAAGCAAAAGACAGCTCTATGTCTAGTAAACTTCTTATTCTTTTCACTTGAAATCCATCGGCTGCATTTCAGCTATGGGTTTCGTGGACAAATCACTCTGTTTCTGTTCTATCCCAGCCTATTGCCGTCCTTGTTAAAGGCACAAGGACCAAACCCCTGCTGATGCAATAGGCTGGAGACTTTACAATAAAACAAAACTCTTTTAATAAGGTTGACAAACCTGTCAAATAGTTCAAAACACAAACAGCAAAACTCAAGTCCAAAGGAAACACAATGCAAACAGACGAGAAGTCACAAGCAAGACGAACAGAGAAGTCACAAGCAAGATGAACAGACCAGGATTCCAAGAAGCACTTTGCAAACAGTTGCCTTCAGCAACCAGCACCGCCCACACCTCCTCCCTTTATTGAGCAGTCCCAAGGCGTTGCCTCTCATTGCCTTTTCTTTTTACTCTGGAGGTGCCTCATTGACTGCTGTTGATTTACTCTCGCTAATTGACGACGTGTGCGGGCGTCAATTAGCAAGTCCATGAGGTGTGGGTCTTCCAGGTCTGACTCATGCTCCTCATACAGCTGAGCTTCATCAGGAACACATCAAGCCGTGAGTCCTGTAATTCATCAGAGCCTCCCTCTGCCCCTGATGGCCCTTCAAAGGCCTCCTCCACCTCCTCCTCAGATTCCTCAGACTCAGCTGTTGGGAGCACAGGCTGGCACGGAATCACAACAGTTTCTGCCCCTGTTCCCCAGACAAAGGGGATTAAAAACTGCCTTGTTAGATCAGACCCCAGAGCCCATTTGGCTCGCCATTTTTCCTCCAGTGGGAGCCAGAACATCAAGACAAGAGTTCTCCATGATTCTTAACCTAAGTCTTCCTCTGTGAATGTTAAGCCTTTACATCACGTTGCCACTAGCATACCTTACAGCTTAAGTAAACAAAGGTATTCTTTTTTTTCCCCACATTATGAAATCTAAAATTTTTGAATTTCACCAGTTCAAATATTGAAAAGAAAAAGTGAGGAGTTTCCTCTTCTCTTTTCTCTCACATCATTCATAATTATAGACACTGTAGGAAGAGAGTCTTTTTGGCCTATAGCAGGGGTAGTCAATCTTGGCTCTTTTATGACTCGTGGACTTCAACTCCCAGAATTCCTGAGCTAGCTAAGTTGGCTCAGGAATTCTGGGAGTTGAAGTCCACGAGTCATAAAAGAGCCAAAGTTGACTACCCCTGGTCTATAGAAGCAAACAAATCAGTCCAGTAACGTTTTTTTCTGACGAACATGCTTAACTATGTTGAATTAAAATTATTAAATATTAGCAAGTTTGATCTAGTGGTAAAGGCATCATGACAGAAATCAGGAGACTCCGAGTTCTAGTCTCACTTAAGGCACAAAAGATGGCCAGGCTTCATATATATTCAACCTAGGCGCTGGAAGGTATGCTCACTGCCTTGAGTTATTTATAAAAATAACAAAGGGTTAAGAAATAATTTAAAATGGGGGCAGTTCCAAAGGTAGTGGTTGCATCCACACAATATTCTAGCTTGATTAGCTTATTTTTCAAAAATGAAGTCATTCAATTAATTCATAGTTCCATGTATTCTTCCAGAAAGTGGGTTAACTCAGAACCAAGTTGAAGAGAGTAAGTGATCGTTGTGGCCAGATATTTTATATTCACCTGTTATTAAAGATGTTTATGTCACCTTATTAAGGTATAAACTCTTACTTTGATCCTACTTTTAAGCGGATGTCCGACCCAGCAGACGGCCTACGGGGGCTGCGAAGGACCAGCATCTTCCAAAAGGTACCTCTTTTTCCTAACTACCAAATACATAAAAAATACATTAAACATGAAACAGCATAGCAAATTACTGGGGTTTCAAGGTCTGTAAATATATGAACACACTGTCAATTTTATTGAATGATTAAAAACTCAAACCATTCATTACTTTTAATGGATTTTTATTTTTTTTAATGGATGAGACTCTTAATTAATGGCATTTCTTTTGATTGTTTTGAAGTAACAAAGCTTGATTGTAAAAAGCATTGAACAAATAAGAATTCTGAGGGATTCTGGGAGTTGAAGTCCACTCATCTTAAAATTACTACGGTGGAGAAACACTGTTCTAAACCACAGTGGGTGTCAACGCTGCTAACATTGGAGGTTCTTGCTTTGACAACATATGAAGATGCAGCCTTTTTCTTTCTTATGCTTTATTCTTAGAATCAGATGATACTGGGGGAGGAGGAGGAATGTGGTGGCAGTTAGTTAGACATAACAATATTGTACTAGTGTGTGAATTCAGGACTTTTGAAATAAGAGATGATAAGAATTGGCAGTAGCAGAACAGGAGGGAAAGCCTGCATTTCAAACTAATTGGAGAATGTGATTTAAGATTGTTAATTGGAGGAGGGAATTGTGCTGTGATACTATATGCTCAGGGGAGGGGAATCCAGTTTTTGGCTTCGACCATGTACGTGCCGATGCCATGCAACTTGAATAAAGATTCTATAAGGTAAACAATGCCTCGAAGTTCTTTGAAGAGTTTCATCTGTCGGAACCATGACTTCTGCACTTGTTCCAAAATCTCCTCGTCTTGCTCTGCTTTGGGTTATTTCTAGTTCCCGCTGATGTCTTTGCCAAAAATTCCTTCTGGAAAGGCTCCTATGAATACATGGGCAAAAAGCAGCCAGCCATGCTTTCTGTCACCAGCTTTGATCCAGTCACCAGTAAAGTCAATGCCACTCTGATGGACCACAGTGGTGTGGAGCTGCAAGTCTCTGGTAAGGCAGCCAATTGGGGTTTTTTTGCATTCCTAGTGGGAGAAGGGGAGATGGTGCCACCTTGACGTCCACCCCATTAAACATAGAAGGGAAAATAATATCCATCCAGCCTTATCTGCACAACATAATAATACTGCCAATATAATTTATTTAGTTACTTTGTTATCTTCACCCACGTCTGCCTGGACAATCAAGCTGAAACACCTGTCTAATGTGCAAAGGAAATAAATAATTAAAGGCCCTGAGGATACTTCCTAGATAATAATTCTCCAGCTGAAATTCTGGGGCTGCCTTCATACTAAGGTTAACACAAACTAAGGTTAACATACTACCATAACCAAACAAATAAGCTATGGTATAGTTTACTGTGATGGGTTATGTATACCAGAAACTACGATGGGTTTTATATAGCACAAACAATGACTCACACTTGAGTTTTCACAATATTACCAAACCCGATTGATACAGAAAGGATATGGAGACCTGGAAAGTATGTCGAGAAGAGCAACAAAGATGATAAAGCGTCTGGAGGCTAAATTGTATGATGAATGATTAAGGGAGTCAGGTGTGTCTAGCCTACCAAAGAGAAGGGTTAGGGGGGACATGAGGGGCCATCACAAAGAAGAAGGGGTTGACTTATTCTCTAGGGCCCCAGAGGGCAGGACACAAAGTAAGGGGTGGAAGCTTGTCAAAGAGAGATACAACCTAGAAGTAAGGAGAAATTTCCTGACAGCGAGAACAATTAATCAATGGAATAGCTTGCCTCCTGGGGTTGTGGACACTCCATCACTGGAGATTTTCAAAAATAAAGTGGACAACCATTTGACTGGGATGGTATAAGACTTCTTCTTGAGTAGGGGGGGTTCCAGCCCTATGATTCTAATTTTATCCTAGACTGGCTTTCACAATTCCTCTCTGAATGGATAGAATCTTTATATCTTGGGCCTCAACCACATTATTTTTTTTTAATCTGCAATTTTAACCATATTCCCAACTGGAAACAACCCTTTGAAGGCCTTTGATATCTTCCCTGCATTTTCATTCTGCTGAATAATTTAATGCTACCTGCAGGCTTTGGAAGCAACTAAATGCATGTAATACAGATGAGCTTCCAATATAATTTTACCAAAGTTGGATGCAGTCCTGCTCTAACTTCGCAGAGCATCCAAGCACACTGAGATCTTGTCTTCTCAAACTGCAGTGAAACTCTTCCGCCCCCTCAATTCTCCAGAGCTTCCTTCTCCTTGACGAAAGGACTGCCTTATCTTCTCTCTCCAGGTATTTACAAAAGAGAAGATGTCCATCTTCTCCTCCAGGTACACCAAATTACAGGACCACTGGAGATCTTCACAAACAAATTCAAGAATGATAAGTGGGCATTGGATGGACACGTAAGTCTTTGCGTGAAACGTTTCAATGATACGCAGAGGAATTGGGAACATAACATGGGAGAATGTGGGAGCTTTTGCAATGATGGTTAGACAATACATATTTAAATGCCTAACGGTAAAATTACAATTGCAAACAAAATTTTAAATATTTTAAAAAATGTTTAAAAACCAGGAAACAGATTGAAAAATGCATTATATGAAACAGAGCAATTTTTTTTTTCCCCAAGATGGTCCTTTCAGGTTACTTTCTTCAGTTCTTTATTGGTTACATGTGGATTTGACCAGACTTTTTGCCTCTGAGCCTTTCAAAGGAAGGAATTGTGATGGAAAGAGCTGGAGGGAGCTGATGTGTAAAAACAAATGTTGTCTCTTTAGCAGATTAGAGGAGACAGAAAGTATGGTGGAGTGGTTAAGGTGTTGGACTGGCACCAGGGACATATCTGCTACTCACACAGATATATCTACTGACCCAGCATCCAGGAACACCCCTCTAGATTTTTACATTTAACAGGCTAAAGTCAAAATCAACCCCAGCCTTCAAGCATGTTTCAATCAGAATTGACCCAAGAAAGTCAGTAGATGTTTCAGACAAACACCGCAGGAATTCCTCCTGGAAGATTAATCCCAGGAAACCCCCCGGGGTAGAAGCAGCTCTACCAAAGTTATCCCCACAAAACTATTCTTGCTACAGCATGGGTATCAAACTCACCACATCACATGACGTGGCATGACGTATCGCAACTTTTTTCACATTGCCGGAGCTGGGGTGGGCACGGCTTCCGCATGATGCAACTGGCCCGCGGGCGGCAGTTTGACACCCCTTTGGTACAGGTAGTCCTCAACTTACAACCACGGTTGGGACCAGAATTTCCATGGCTAAGCAAGGTAGTTGTTAAATGAGACAGGCTCACTTTCATGACCTTTTCTGTGTCAGCTGTTAAGTGAATCACTCAGCCTTTAGGAGAATCTGGCATCCCCCCATTGACTTGGCTTGTCGGAAGCTGGCTGGAAAGGTTGCAATATGGTGATCACATATTGCAAGACACCGCAGTTGGCTTGCCAGCTGCCAAGTGCCCAAATTTCGACCATGTGACCATGAAGATGCTACAGTGGTCATAAGTGCGAGGATTGGTTGTCAGCTGCTCTTTTCAGTGCTGTTGTAACTTGAAGCAGGCACTAAGCGGTTATAAATTGAGGCCTACCTGAAATTGGTTTCCAAGATCCCCTATGTAGCTAGTCCTGTCACATTTTCCATTTCTTCTTAGAATGATTGAATCACAACATTTGAACCATATTATGAACAAGTACCGTATTTTCCGGCATATAGGATGACTCGGTGTATAAGACGACCCCCGTCTTTGGCGCCGATTTGCATACCTAGAAAGTCGTCTTATACGCCGGTAACTACCGTAATTTCTGGCGTATAAGACGACTCGGCGTATAAGACGACCCCCGACTTTGGTGCTGATTTGCATGCTTTAGAAAGTCGTCTTATACGCCGGAAAATACGATATTAGCATGAAGTCTGTGGTGATTCTCAGTCATCCAGGTTGTCTCAAAGGTGCTATTTCAGGAGGCAACAGGACTTTCTGGTTTTTCTTTGAAGATGTTTCACTTCTCATCCAAGAAGCTTCTTCAGCTCTGACCGGATGGTGGAGAAATCACCTGTACCTATAACTGATTAGTTTTGTTTTGTTTTGTTTTGCATTTGGGTTTTGCAGTATTTTTTTCATTTTCCACTCCAAATGCAGGTCACTCCAGAAGCTTCAAGCGGGACCTTTGTCTACCAAGGGTTTGTCCATGGCAAAGGTTTTGGACAATTTGGTCTCCAAAGACTAGGTAAGCTGACTAACTTTACAACTGAAGTTGTCCCCAAACAATAATTTTTAGTAATTTATATAAGCAATGTGGCAACTGTAAGATTTTCCATTTACGTTTTAGCATGTATCAGCTATTGTATGTAATTATTTTTCATTCAATTATTTTTTTTAACCTTTTCAGTTTCAATGTTTGTTATCAGGTGAAACTGATGCTTCAACTTGTATTTAAATAAATTCCAAGTTATCATTTCCGGAATTTTGCCAAATTCTATCCGTTCACCATCCCCGTTCAACTGTTAATATAATCATTTTGTCAATGTTATTCACACATATGTAAAGTGGTTCTAAACTATTCATTGTATGCATAACGTTAAGAGTCAACACATTTTCTTCCTTGTTTGGGGGGTCTTGAGTTACAAATCAAATAAAAGGAACATTTGTCTATTCGTTTTGGGAAAAAACCATAGAAGGCCATTCAAAAGCTAAACTCTAAGTTTACATTTTGTTTTGTCTCATAAAAAAAACAAAATCTTTCTCCTTGAAGAATGAGAGAGTGGCTGTGACTTAATGGATACGTCTATCAGCATTTTATCCAGCCTACCGGCTCTCAAGTTTTAATTCAACTACTATTCTCATTAACCCCATCAAACATCCAGGAATTAAATCTGAGATTTAAGTATTTTGTTATACTTATATGCAACAGACTTGTGTTGAGACAGTCCCTGGCCTCCCCTAGCCAATGGTACTCAGGAGCAGTAATTTAATGGTGTTCCTTTTTCCAGATAGCAGCATCATTGAACGGGATCCTGAATCAACAGGATATCCATTTGCATCCAACAGCAGCTCAGTTGCAGCTGCGATCCTCGTGCCTTTCATTGCCCTGATGATTGCAGGGTTTGTGCTCTATCTCTACAAGCACAGGTGAGATGTTCCAGGTAGAAAAGGCAGGAAATAACCTCTTAGGGCCTCGTAACAAGAATTGTAAGGATATTTAGGGTTTTCTGGTCCAGTGTCCCCTGGATTAAACCACATTTCTCACAATCCCCATGCAGCATGGCTAGTTAGCCCTGTCAGGTAGACCAAGCTACCTATACCTAAAATAGCTATAGTAACAGAATCTTGCAAGTCTGAATGTGCTACCTGTCAGTGCTGCTAATACTGGATGTTCTTGCTTTGACAACATATGAAGATGCAGCCTTTTTCTTTCTTATACTTTACTCTCAGAATTAGATGATGCTGGGGGAAGAGGCGGAATGTGGTGGGAGTTAGTTAGACATAACAATATTGTACTAGTGTGTGAATTCAGGGCTTTTGAAATAAGAGATGATAAGAATTGGCGGGTTAGAGAACAGGAGGGAAAGCCTGCAATTCAAACTAATTGGAGAATGTGATTTATGACTGTTAATTGGAGGAGGGAATTGTGTTTTGATACTATGTGCTCAGGGGAGGGGAATCCTGTTTTTGGCTTCAACTATGTTAGTGCCGAAGCTATGCTACTCCCATAAAGATTCTTTAAGGTAAACAATGCTTCGAAGTTCTTTGAAAAGTTTCATCTGTCGGAACCATGACACTACCTTTCTTTCCACTTTTCTCTCTATGGGAATTGGAAGGATGGGAGACTTGGAATACTGCATCCAGTTTTGGTCACCATGATATGAAAAAGATGTTGAGACTCTAGAAAGAGTGCATAAGAAGAGCAACAAAGATGATTAGGGGACTGGGGCGGGGGGGGATAAAACATAGGAAGAACAGTTGCAGGAATTGGGTATGTCTAGTTTAAGGAAAAAAAGTCCTGGGAGGGTGACATGATAGCAGTGTTCCAATAAGGGGCTGCCACAAAGAAGAGAGGGTCAACCTATTTTCCAAGCCAGCAGAAGGCAGAACAAAAAGCAATGGATGGAAAGTAACCCAGGAGAGAACCAACGTAGAAATAAGGAGAAATTTCCTGACAGTTAGAACAAATTCATCAATGGAATGACTTCCCTCCCTAAGTTGTGGGTGTGGTGGAGGTTTTTAAGAAAAGATTGGACAATCATTTGTCTGAAATGATATAGGGTTTCCTGTCTGAGAAGTGGGTTGGAGTAGATCTCCAATTTTCCTTCCAATTCTGTTACTCTGTTATTCTGTCTTAGGCATTTCTGCAAATGCCCATGGTCAAGTTTAGTTGATCTGATTGTTGCCTTGATTGTGAACTTTCTTTCTGTCCTTCAAGGCCACCCTCTTTATTCACTACATTAGTACTGAAAGCTGCCATCTAATGCTATGGGAAATAGTATCCATTTCTTTCATAGTTTCTAGGAGCCAACCACCTTTGTACTTCTTGTCATGGTTCCGATAGATGAAACTCTTCAAAAGAACTTCAAGGCATTGTTTACCTTAAAGAATCTTTTATTTGAGACACAAAGTATCGGGCACTACATAGTTGAAACCAGAAACTAAATTCCCCTCCCCTGGATACAAAGTAATAAAGTGCAATTCCCTCCTCCAATTAACAGTCGTAAATCACATTCCCCAATTAGCTTGAAGCACGGGCTTTCTCCCCAGTTCTCCAGCCTGCCAAAACACTATCAGCTCTGGGCCCAATGACCTTGAGTTCCCACGGCTAAGTTATTATTGTTATGACTAGGTGGGCTCTCATCCCTATTCCCCCTCCCAGCAGCAACTAACTCTAAAAGCAATAGAGAAATGGCTGCATTTCCATCTGTTGTCAAAGCAAGAACATCCAATGTTAGCAGCATTGACACCTCTCCAGCTAGAAATTCTCTAGAACTAAGGAGTAATTTCTTAACAGTGGGAACAATTAATCAGTGGAACAGCTTCCCTGCAGATATTGTGGGTGCCCCAATGCTGGAGGCTTTTAAGAAGAGACTGGATATCTACTTGTCTGAAATGGCATAGGGTCTCCTGCTATGGGAACATGGGACATTGGACTAGAAGACCTCCAAGGTCCCTTCCAACTGTTAACTAGTAGATGAATATACTGTGTAGCAGAGCTAGGTTACTGCCACAGTTAAACTGCACTTTGGGGAGCTTCATTTCAATTAATTTGAACGAAAGAGAGAGAAGAGACAAACAGAATGTTTACAGATTTTAATGCATTTATGTACCTGTGCTGTAGAGCCCCTCCCCTGTGACATCTTTGTCCTCTCGAAACAGAAGGAGACCGAAGGTGCCGTTCAATGGCTATGCCGGCCATGAAAACACCAATGTCCGAGGAACATTTGAAAACCCAATGTATGACCGCAATTTGCAACCAACAGACATCATGGCCAACGAGGCAGAGTTTACCGTCAGCACTGTGTGCACTGCAGTATAGCACTTACAATTCTGTGTGCAGTAAGTATCACATTCCTATACAAACTTCCCACATATGCTTTTCAGCTACTACCGGGACCCATCAAATTATCATTAGCCTAGCATTTAATTTGAAAAGGGTTGGCTAATAATAATCACTATAATTCACATCTTAATAAGAGAAAATGACTGTCACTGCTGCAATGATCATTTCTGACCATAAGAAAGCTGAAACATTATTCAGATCCAAGCTTTGGAGATATTTTTTTTTAATTATCAGCAACATTTTGTAAGATAGGACAGCTTAAAGAATAATATACTGTACATCATCCATCAATCCACCCACATATCCACCTGTCCATCCATCCATCCATCCATCTCTCTTTATTCTCTGAAGTTTTTTATTTGGACATCTTCCAAGCTCAACTGTGAGATTTTTTTTGCATACTCAAAAAGTCCTTTCTTTTCCCAAATAGTCTAGGGAGCGTTTGGTTAGGAAATTTATCTTGCTGCAGAACACTTTTTGGTTCTTCCTAATTATGATCCATATACAAGTCGTGTATATGTTCCCACAACTTGCTTAAATTACTAAATTAACACATTATCTGTGAAGGCACTACACTAAGCCATAAATCAGCCAAATGATATTTTAAGGTACAAAAAACAAACCAAGGTTAAAAATAACCAGATTCATCATTCTGTGTCAATCAACGATTCAGTTTGTAACAACTTGCCAGGTTGAGTCAATGTTGACCTTGATTAGTTTCTTCAGAGCTTAGCACATTTTGCAGATCCTGCCTCTTTGATTAACTTATGGTTTAATATGTTCTACCAACCCAGAAAATGGCTTAAATCAATAACCACGTTAATGGTGATGCAGAATTGCACAGCCAGCATGTCTAGACAGTAACTGAAGAGTTTTATATTTCTTCGGGATATCCATCCATCCATCCATCCATCCATCCATCTTTTAAAAAATCAAAACACAACATCAGTTACATTTAAAGTAACTTAACAGAAACAGTGGTTCATTCAAGTGAAAGCTGCTTGTGATAGAAACCCATTTCTCCCTCCTCCTCCCCTCCCCCTCTCTCTGTGTGTGTATGTGTGTCCCTTCTCTTCTCTGTGCAGCCTTCTCCAGAGACGGGAATCTCACCAGTGCCCAGTGATCCTCCTGGCTCATCTTTGCCCATGATCTTCTCACCCAGAAACGTTGGGATTGTGGAGTTGTTATGGTGCCTTTGAGCTGATCCAGAGAGAGAGAAAGAGACTGCCTTGCTGTTTATCACTGCTCTGCATCTTCATTGCCCATCGTCCTGCCCTCCTGCAACTGATAATCAGATCTACCAAAGCATCCACCCCAGCCCTTGTGCCAAGAGCCCAAGATGTGGAAATCTTTCCTCTTCCCTCTACTCCAGAGATGCTCCTCCCCATCCTTGAGCCTTTTTCTATCAGTTCCTGGCCAACCTTTGGACTGGCTGACTGCTGCTCAAAGACCATTGATTGTCCCACTGTTTGCCTGTGGTCGATAAACACCTTTCTGGGGGACGCTTCATGGCAGTCTAAGAAAACCCACACACCCAGGCTGCCCAGAAGAAGCTACACAAGAGGAAGCAGGCACAGGCTGGTTGAGGAGACCTGTGGATGCAGAGAACTTGGGCTAAATGTATCCAGCATATCCAACTCATACAGCAAGTTTAGCATCTGGAGAAATGTTCCTCAGATATATGTTGGTTCTCCTCCTCTCCCTTCCCCACCCTTATATATTTATTTCATATTAATATTCTAGGGCAAGAATGTCATGTTTCTGACCATCCTTGCAAACCTCTGAGAAGGCCTCCATTCCTACCTTCCAATTTGCATTTTTTTTTTAGAGCATTTGCTTCTTAGGTTTTCTAAAACTGGCAACCCTTCCCGTCCCCAGTTCCAATGATTAGATCAACTCAGGACCACTTCTTTCAGACTAAATGGTCATCTTTGCTTAGTTGATTCAGAGAAAATACAGAACTTCCTAAGTGGTACAGTTCTTGGCATAAGAAATGGGACATCCCCATTATAGAATTGGGAGAATCCAATTATTGCTATCTCTGTCCCAGCTCATGCATTTCTCGGAGGTCTGATACAATTTGTCAGCCACTGATCTGCAATATGTTCTTTCAGGGGAGGGGGAAGTAGCATCCCAGCCTAGTGTTTTCATTGCTTTGTGCAATGCTCTTTGGACCTTAGCCTCATGAGGATCAGGGACACTTATTCTGTGTCTGTGACATCACAAATATCCGATGTGACTAATTTATTTTTCTGATTTATATATATTTCTATATTTCTAAGAAGTCAAGTGCCATCCTAGAAGGTTCATTCACTTGATGTTCTAGTTTTTGAAATAAAATGGCAGATAACTTTCCCTACTGCATTATCACATGCTTTCACTTACCTGTTCTGCTTCATCCTTGGCTCTATAAACCCACTGCAGGGCTAAACGGACAACTCACCTGTTAGAGAAAGACAAGTACAGACCTCATTCAGGTATCCCCATCTATTGTTATGAGGAACTTGCAATATTGTCCTGATTAATCTAGGCCTGACATCCAGAGATTTTTCTTGCCTAGTTCTCCTCATGAGACTGCCTTATACCAGTCTACTCATCTACTGCAGCATTATCTACAAGAAAGGAGCCGGGACTGCCTGTGGTCAACCAGCTGCAGGTAATTCATCATCAAGCATTGACCATCATTTCATGTTCTTCAAGATGCCAAGGATGGAGTCTAAGAATTTTTGCACACAAAGTAAAGTCTTATGACCTTTCCCTAATAGCCTGAAAGAAAGTCTCATCTCATGCTACCTAAAGGTTTTCAAATACAGTCAACAATGCTGCCAACCCTTGACTCTTGACTTCCATCGCATCCTGCTGCAAAGATGAGCACAATCTATGCCATGACATCATTGCCCCAAGTCCTTCACTGCTGCAGAGAAGGGGACAGCACAGCATAATGGGATCAAGAGCAGCATAAATTCAGACATTGCAAAGAACAGGGAGCCAGGCCTACACACCAGCAGTGGCCTCACGTCGCTCCTACCATCTAGTCGAGCTTTCAGTATCTAGAGAATATGAAGGACAGGTTTAAGGCTGACACTCATGTCCCAAAGTTGCTTTTTCCAAAAGGCAACTGGACTTTCTTATTTTTTTTTTCTTTGAACATTTTCTTTGAACATTTCATTTCTCAGCCAAGAATAGAAAAGAAGTGATTCAAAGAAAAAAACCAAGAAATTCTAATTGCCTTTTGGAAAAAGCATCTTTGGGACAACCATGTCCTGGATGATTGAAAACCTCCATAGACTGACACCCATGGTACAGCTGAAGTGCATCGGGAACACAGGAGGGGAATTCTTTCTTGCCCAACCCATTGAATATGTATCTGCAATTTTAAATATATCCCAGCCAGGTTAACTACAGCAATGAATAAAAGAGTCAAGATTAGGGCAGCCTGGAAGCTGCTTCTACCTGCTATAATTTTACCAAATAGTTATTCCCCATGGAAGTGGAGTGAGCATCCTGGCCCAAGGCACTTTCACAATGCTCCTCCATCATTTCCATATAAGAACGATGATCGCTCTGAGAGACTAGTTTGAAGGATGTTCCTACATCCTCTAGCTAGTTCACTCTGTGGCTGGGAAAACCAGCAACTTCCGTGAAGTGAGTGCGAGAAAAAGAATCCAGCATCATACAAGTTGTCGAGTTCAGGCTTCTCCAAACCCGTGTCCTCTAAATTGGTTGGGAATTACAAGCCAAACACTTGCACGATACAAATTAGGAAAGGTGGTTGAAGCTATTGTAACCCAAAAAGACCTGGAGAAAATGCATCCTAGAAACCCAGTGCTAAAATCATAGGATTTCATTTCACTTTTTGTTTCGTCTTTCTTACTTCTACCCAATATTCTTTTTTCTCTGTTCAACTGTTTATTCATTCATTCTCTCTCTCTCTCTCTCTCTCTCTCTCTCTCTCTCTCTCTCTCTCTCTCTCTCTCTCTCTCTGTGTGTGTGTGTGTGTGTGTGTGTGTGTGTGTGTCTGTGTGTGTGTGTGTGTGTGTGTAGAAAGATAAGGAATTGCCGATACCCAAAAAGAAAGAGGAATGATATTCTTTAGAATATCTTCCTGGAGAGTTTGAAGGCCAGCTTAATGCATATTTATTCTGTTGTTCTTCATTAATTGATCAGTTCTGTTCATATAAAAGGTGAGAGTAAGGAGGAGGCCCTCGTTTTCATGATTAACAAGGTTTAATATCTCCCTGTTAGGAAAAAGCTGGATTTTGCTTCTTGTCCTGCCTTACAATCTTGGAACATCTGTTCTTCCCAGCCTTTTCCAGCGGCAGGTCTGAGCTATCTTGTTGAATGAAGTGTCTTGCATAAAAGGTGGAAGATGTTAGGTTTCGTTGTCACCTTGTCTTCTTAGTCAAATGATTTGACAAAACCCGGGCATAATAACAAGTCATTACACACATGCATCAATAAAATGGAAAGGGCAAGTTCTTAGCTCAGAGATATCCTTGGTGCTTTCTGAGCTTGGCTGGTTTTTTGCAGATGTTTCATCACCCCAACTCAATCAGTTACCTACTTTGGGTATCAAAACATCTGCAAGAAAACAACCAAGCTCAGAGAGCACCAGGGATGTCTGAGCTACAAATAGTCTCCTCTATTGGCAATATGATATTAATAACTATCCACTTGACCTTAAAAATCCCATCTTGATCCTGCTACATTTTCTAGGCCTTCATAAACAAATTTGCAATGTTCACACTAAGGGTTTAGACCACTCTTCCGTGCAACTGGAGGGCACTAGACTGAGGATGAGACAGATGTAAATGGATGGATTTTCAACACAGCTACAGATGGAACTAGCGGGATTTTTTCTCCGGGGAATGCAAGAGCGTATATAATTTTTGATATTCCGAGAACAGCTTATCTCACCCAGCGTTCTGATTCAACAAGACAGGGAAAGCGTCCAAAGCTGGGCTTCAAATATTCTTTCCAACCATTTTACCAACAGCTGCCATAAGGAATGTGTCTCCATTTGTTTTGGTGCACTGAATTCATGTTCATGTCTCAGTCACGGGGGGGTTTCGGTTCTGTGTTGCCTCTATGATGCTGTGTATGTGTGCAGTGGGAAACACTGCAGTATATCTGTCCTGTTCTGAGCCATGGCACAGCACTGGAGGGTGACAAATGGAGCAATCAGTGGTATTTCAGTGGCCCAGCCACCTCTTCCAGAGTGATACAGCAATTAAATTTTGGGTATTATTTTTTTAACAGCCTCGCTTCATGCCCTAGTTCAGGGGTAGGCAACCTTGGCTCTTTTATGACTCATGGACTTCAACTCCCAGAATTCCTGAGCCAGCATGGGGGAAGCTTTGGCCACTTCATGACTCGTGGACTTCAACTCCCAGAATTCCTGAGCCAGCATGGCTCAGCTTGGAAACCTCTCCCTTTCCCCTCAGCATGGCTGGCTCAGGAATTCTGGGAGTTGAAGTCCACAAGTCATAAAAGAGCCACAGATGCCTACCTCTGCCCTAGTCCATTTGCCAGCTCAGGTTTCCTTTTGTCACATTTCCCTCCACGTGTTTACAGGTAGTCCTTGACTTATGACTACCATTAAACCCCAAATTTTTGTTGCTATGAAATTTGTTAAGTGGGCTTTGCCCCATTTGATGACTTTTCTGGCCACATTGGTTAAGTGAATCATTGCAGATGTTAAGTTAGCAACACAGTTGTTAAGAGAATCTGGCTTCCCCTCTCACTTGGCTTGTTAGAAGGGTGCACAAGGGGATCACGTGACCCCCAAGACACCGCAACCATCATAAACATGAACCCATTGTCAATGTCATGTAAATCACATGACCATGGGGATGCTACAGTGCTACATCAGTGTGAAAAATGATCATAAAGTCACTTTTTCCAGTGCCATTGTAACTTAGAACATTCACTAAATGAATTATTGTAAGGACTATCTGTATTTAATACATCACTTGGCTGCCTGGCCCCTATGGAACTATAGTTCTACTTTGGAAGAGTTCTTCTGAATACGGACAGACAGACAGATTACAGTCCTCACCCTTTACCACAATTTCTTTCCAACATGCAGCTGTATTGGAAATTTTTCAGCTCTGTCCAAACAGAAAAGTCTATATCATTTTTGGAAACATCAGAGGTTAATGTGAATAATCCAAAGGATATGTTCATGATTGCCCAACATTTAAGGGGAAAAAAATGTTCTGATACGTACGAGAAAGTCATCCTTTTTCTCCAGCTGCTTCCCACTGCTTCCATTTTCATGACGTTCAATTCATTTCAGAATCTCAGCACGCGTTGCCAGCCATTGGATCTAGAGGTGTTTTCTGAAAGGAGAATGCATAATCAGCTTTGTAGATTCTCAAGTGACAGTTGAAAAAATATCGATTTGCAATTTTGCAAGTATATTCTAAGACGGGGTGGGCAACTATGGCCCCTTTATGACCTGAGCTGGCTGTGGAATTCTGGGAGTCCGCATGTCGTAAAGGGACCATAGTTGCCCATCCCTAGAACATAAACTGTAATAGAGAAAGTGCAACATGGGTGACAATTCCCACAGTGGCTGCCTAACCTCTCCGCCAGCAAACTCCTAAATACTCATTCCTCCATTTCACTTATTAAATCCTCTTTGGCCATTTATTTATTTATGAGACTTATATACCGCTTGAGTCCCCCTCTCAACAGGCCATTGCAGAAGGTTTCATTGGCAGAAATACTGGTAGATATGCCAGTATGAACACAACATACAATTTCCCTCTCTTCCCAATGGTTCTAATGTTGCTTTTATCCCAGAAATAGACAGTGTGCCAGATTTTGGAAATCCATTCTGTAAATCGGTGCTTCTCAATCTTGGCAACTTTAAGCTGTATAGAGTTCAACTCCCACAATTCCCCAGCCAGCGTGAATGATGGCTGGGGAAATTTGAGAGTTGAAATCCACATATCTTAAAACTGCCAAGTTTGTAAAAAAAATAACACCGGTTTACGTAGTTTGCGGGAGAAATGAATTTTAAAGACATTTGCACAGGTAATTTGCCATTGCTTAGTCTAGAGGTCTAATAATTCCACACCGCTTAATGCTGACAAGGCTGAGAAAGACTGATTTAGATTTTAAAATGGCAAATGTTAAACTATTCTGAAAAGTTATGTCTTTTTAAATGTAAGATTTGTAAAATTCGAACTGTAAAATTTAAACCAAAATACTGTCACGTCCTGTTGGCCCTTTCCCCAAATAATTAAGGTTTGTGCGTTGTAGTAATAGGAGTAGTTTATTAAATTTGTATGCCACCCAGCTCTCAAATACTCAAATTACAACCAAATTAACAAAAGATAGAAGATAAAAATAAAAGATGCAAACCCAATGAAGCAAGAAATTGCACTCAGAAATGGTTTTCAAATTTCAGATGGAAATGAAGAGAGTATTACCTTCCTGAACACATACGCATGCTTTTATATGCATGCAATACATATACAAATATGCACAAAGACACGCCTTTAAAACCACATAGGCTGTGTGCATTTTTGCAAGCCTCCCCAAATACATGGAGATGTTCTCTTTTGACTGATATGGTTTCATCTTAAAACTCTGGGAAGATGCTTGAGGCGGAGGATATCAGTTGATCTTGTTTGTGATTTTCATAGTGGTTGAAGGTACAGGAAAATATTGAATAGGACAATGGAAGCGGTGACTACTATGTGGTGTCTTAATCTTAAACTAGATACTCCAAGAAGGACCATGAGAAAAAATTGCAAATATGCTGCCTCCTCCTCCTCCTCCCCCTCCTCCTCCTCCATCTCCATCATTCCAATCTGCAATGTTTCTGACTCCATCTTTCATACCTTACATGTCAGCAGAAATATTCAAATATCAATTCTGGAATAGGAATTACAAAATGCATTTTTCTCCTGGATCTTTTCTAGCTTACACTACTCCATGCAATTAGAGCACTGGCCAGATAATACTTCCCACAACGACACGTTCCTCAATTGGCATAGCAACCCCCCTTTTTAAAGTGCATTCTAGGGTCCATTTAGGAGAGCAAAGGGTGTTCCTACTTCCTCTGAAGAAATAGTAAGGCAATTGATCCTATCATACTCCTTTACTTAATCATGGCAAGGGGAAAATGTAAGAATCATTTTACTTCTCCTTCATATTTGTAGGCAAAAGATACGGTGTCAAACAAGAAGTCACAGAAAAATGCACCTTTTTCACAAAGTCTGTTTTCCCTGGATGGAACTGGATTTCTCCATTTGCTCTTAAAAGTAAAGGAGGCTTCATGAAGTGGCTATGTAGGAAGAATGCTCATCCTGTCTTTCATACTCTGTCTTGTTGGTTAACAGAAACCAACTCATGGTTAGAATCTGTTTCCGTTGCCGAGATCAGAATCAACAACAGTGTGAGTAACAGAAAGCTACTTACATTTAAAAGGCTGAGCTTCTTCAAAGCCATCTAGCACTGAATTATCTTCAAAATTAACACATTTGATAATGCTTACTTACTTACAGTTTCCACGTTCAGGTAGCTCAAATTCTGTCGATCAAAATGCCAATTTAAAAAAAAAAAAATCCTACCAATGAATGGCTGCATAACATCTGAGCTGAGATGTACCGATCTTCACAATTGTTTTACCCTGCAGTTCTACTTTTTTCTTGTTAGTTGTGAAGTCGTGTCTGACCCATCGCGACCCCATGGACAAGGTTCCTCCAGGCCTTCCCGTCCTCTACCATCTTCTGGCGTCCATTTTGGAGTCTACTTTAACTCTACTTAAACCAAGCAACAGTATCAGGTTTCCCAAACTGATTGCTCATGGTCACTTCGGATTGTTAGTAATGGGGTGTAGCCTTCTCAGAAAAACAGATCCCAGATTCTCTGTTTATTTCCCCTTTATTTTCCCGTTTCATGTTTTCTTAGGCACAATGTCAATTTAAAACATCCTTAAAATCCTTTTTGCTGTTCTTGCGGAAGAATACCTATTCCAGCTGCCATTAAAATACTACCTGTTTGAGCTAGAAAATATGAAAACTATTATCCTGCAAAGGTCTCCGATATAAAATTGAAATGTTACAATTTGGGGCAAGATGAACCCTGCAATTTACGAGTTCCCCATTCAGAAGCTTGACTTTTTTTTTTTTTTTAATAAAATTTGTTTTCCTTTACTAACTTGAGGTCGGAGGAGAAAGAGAATTTTAATGAAAACGTGAAAGCTGGACAAGAAATCATTTTCAGTGCCCATTGGACTTGAGTTACAGTTTAACAAAAAAATAAAGACAAAAAAAAAGACAAAAAACTTCTTTTGTACAGAGATATATTTTTATGAAATAAAGGTTTGTACAGTGGGGGAAAAGACACAATGTAAATTTTCTTTTTTTTTCATTATTGTAGTAAACAGTAGTGGAAGATTCAGCTTTTTTTGTAAATGTAATAAAAATGTATAAATATGGTTTCCATTTAAATAAATAAATAAAAAGGAGGAAAAAAATCTATTGTAAATATGTACTCTACACATAAGCTGGCTTGTCTGCAATATATAACATTTTTAAGTTATCCATTTCTGTATATGAGGCTTCTCCTTTGTGTCGACATACTTTACTGAATTTGAGAGCTATTTTAAATTTTTGAATTAAAATAAAATATAAATTTTTGCATTGATTTTCTTACAGGTTCTTTTCGTTCTGGTGGTTCTACTGTGTTCAAAAGAACCCTGTTTTGTTTGCACAGGCACAACATAGAAAAGAAGTCAGTCCCAGGTTAAAGCAGGGCTGATGAGAACTGGGTGACTTGGGGCCAATCACCAATCACCAGGTGATGGTGAGTTCTAGTCCCACCTTAGGTACAAAAGCTGTACTGACTTTGGACCTAAACGGCATCCACCTGTTGAACCTGGAGATTGTTGGTCGATTACATGAAGTAGAGACAAAACAAACACAGTTGATCTACACCACTGTTTCTCAACCTTGACAATTTTAAGGCATGTGGACTTCAACTCCCAGAATTCCACAGCCAACATTGCTGGCTGTGGAATTCTGGGAGTTGAAGTCCACATGCCTTAAAATTGTCAAGGTTGAGAAACACTGATCTACACAAAGCAGAGACACTCACAGCTATGCAAGATTCGTGGAGCCATAGTGGTGCAGTAGTTAGAATGCAGTAGTGCAGGCTAACTCACAGTTCACTCCAGGAGTTCAATCCTGATCAGCTCAAGGTTGACTCAGCCTTCCATCCTTTCGAGGCTGGTAAACTGAGGACTCAGATTGTAGGGGGCAACGTGCTGACTCTGTAAACTGCTTAGAGAGGGCTGTAAAGCACTGAGAAGCAGTATATAAGTCTACGTGCTGTTTCTGTTCTGAAATGGGTCCTCGCTACCTCCTGAAACATCCATTCTCTGCCTCCAATGATAAATGTGGGTTCCAAGTTATTTATATATTTGGTGCTCAGCATGTAAAAATGCATGCAGGCTGGAGAGGAAGCATCTCCTTTCTGACTGCTGATCACATCTGCTTGAGCAGGTTCTAATTTAGCAGCCCACAGCAAGCATTTACTAAACTAATTAACAACAATTTATATACTAGCACTTTGTAAATTACCCATTAAGTCCCAGGATATCTTATACATCCAGCCCTCCCTGCTCCTGCAGTTCTACAAAATTTAGCATTTATGCAAGGGAAGCGTTTCTTGTTAATTGCTCCAATTATATATCTAAAAAAGCTGCTTTAGTTTGGTTCTAAATTTGCTTCCTCAATTTCTCACCTGCAAAACATCTTAACCTATTCTTGTTTGTTAATTCTGCAACTGTCAAAATGGGCCAATGCTGCATAATTTCCCCCCACTTCAAACTGAAATTTCTGTCTTTTTGAAATTATGACCTTTGTGATTAATCGTTCTTACAATCCTATGATTTTGAACAATAACATTCATTAAAACATAAACTATTTTCGGTCACGTTCAAAAGGCAGATATGACTGATTTCTGCTAAAGAAGATAACTACTTTTGGAACAGGGGTGTCCAGTCCTGCCCACTTTCAAACCTGTGGACTTCCAACACCAAGAATTCTCCAGCCAGCAATTGACATCCACAGGTATGAAAGTGGCCAACGTTGGACATCCCTGCTTTAGTGCCACAGCTCCCAACTTCCATGAGATCCACCCTCAGATTTTACAAAATACATCCAGTAGTTCAGCAGGGCAAAAATTATGACCTAGAGGTTGCAAAAAATAACTTTTTGCTTGGGGGTGGGGGAAACACAGAAAAGGGGGTCCTGACAGGCAAAACCAATCTTAAACCTTGAAGATTAATGCATCCTTTCCATGTTTTAAATCTCTATAAAACCACTTGTTATGGTTCCGACACATGAAACTCTTCAAAGAACTTCGAGGCATTGTTTACCTTAAAGAATCTTTATTCGAGTAGCAATACATCGGCACATACATAGTCCAAGCTTCCCCTCCCCTCAGCAAATAGTATCAAAGCACAATTCCTTCCTCTTACTAACAGTCACAAATCACATTCTCCAATTAGTTTGAAATGCAGACTTTCCCTCCAGTTCTCCAACCGGCCAATTCTTATCATCTCTTATTTCAAAAACCTTGGTTCTCACACTAGTTACCATATTACTATGTCTAACTAAACTCCCATGCAAATTCCTCCTCCCCCCCCCCAGTATCATCTAATTCTAACTCTAACAGTAAAATTTAAAGTAAAGGAAAATGGATGCATCTCCATATGTTGTCAAAGCAAGAACATCCAATGTTAGCAGCGTTGACACTACTCCCCTACGAAACTCCAATGAAGCCCAAACATGCTAGGAGAAGCCTGGTATTGTCCTCAACCCAAATGAAGCTATGCCCTTTATACTTCCATAACTCATACTTCCATTAATAGTTGATGTAAAAAGTAAGCAAGTTTCTCTTGCTGGAAATACGCAAGAACTCTTCCTAAAGCAAAGGCTCTGAAACATGCTTTAAGAGAGTATCTGTAGTCCAGGATTGAATTGTAGAGTCCTTGGTGCTCTGTGATCTTGGTTTGTTGACTTACAGATATTTCATCACCCGACTAGGTAACTTCATCCGTGCTAGTGAGTACGGAGTTTGCTCCCATTATTATTTGGATAATGAGACTTCTGCAAGCAAAGAACCAAGCTCGGAGGCATCAAGGACTCCACAATCTTTAAGTCCTAGAAAATAAAATAATATACAGAAGCCGCTCAAGCAAAGATCTTCCTGATTCACTGGAGTATGAAAAGGAAAGGAAGCATGGCACAATCCGACTGGCACAATTCTGACAGGATTGCCAACTCCAATAAGGTGTAGTTGTAGACTTCCAGTGTAATGGGGCTGACAGTTGGTTAGTTCTCATGAAAATTATGCATACTGGCTGGGGAATTCTGGGAGCTGAAGTCCATACATCTTAAGGTTGCCCACATTGAGAACCACTGATCCATATCAATTTCTATTTTTTAACAAACAAAGGGAGAACTGAAAACAGAAACATACAAGAGATTTTTTTCCCCCATCTGTTAGGAATAATATGAGAGGGAATTACTGAGAAATGATGCTGTATGTTCCTTTTTTCTTAATGTATTGATTGTTGAAATGCTTTGCTGGTGAGAACGCTCTCTGCTCAGGCCTGTTCTGAATGCATTAATGACTCCTAAAACATTCCAATGGAAAGATTTCTGTCCTGGAATCTTCTCTTAGGATGTAAATGAAGGATGGGACCAGGAATCTGCAAATTGCTGGATTAAATGGTGGCTTATGTCTGGGGACATTTGCACACCCATCCCTTTCTACCTTGTGATTAAATGCACGGACATCAAATTCAAAGTATAAAAAGTTTTCTTTTCCCCTGGACTACATTTTTAAGCCAAGTTCTGTTTTATCCAGTTGAATGAGAACTGGGGGAAAATATCTAACAGAATCTTTTTCACGGCATTAGTCAGGTGCAAAGAATCAGGACTACACATTAAATTGAACTTAAGAAGATTTATTACTGAAGCCTACATGCAAGAATCTAGTCAACTAACTTTCGACACTAAATTGGTGTTAGATAAGAGTTAACGGAATTCAAGAGGGGTTGGACTTAGACCATGTGTTGGAACATAATGATTCTAGGTTGATGGCTTGCTTAACTCCACGCCCAACTCTGCCTGCTCTTCTCCTACATCACCCACCAATAGCAGCCACAGGAGGTCAAGCCTAGTTCCAGTTTTGCTGCCTTTGATGCAAGTCGGGAAGATTAAGGATGGCAGGAGCGTGAAGTTTCCTTTTAAGCCTGAAAACACTGGATGTGAAAAATATTCATCTTATTTTGGGGACGAGCATTGTGAGTGCTCACAATTCACATTTGTCTCTTGTAATAGTTGCTGATATAGTTTCAAGCCAGAAGCCAGCACTGATAATTCACAAAGAAAAGTGAGCGAGATCTATACAGCTCCTACATCTTTTCAGGGTGACAACTGCCTCACAGAATTACACACTATATCTCAATCACCGATGGTGTTTTTCACTTGAAAATCTGTGGATTTTTCTAAAAAAAAAAACCCAAAACAAAAACCAACCTTTTTAAAAATAGCTTTATCAAGCAACTGACTTCTGCATGTTGCTGGAGGCCATATGTTGGTATTATAAGTTCTATCTGGCAGGTACTCTGAAAAACATAAATGTCTATGGAGATTCTCAATTATCCAGATCATGATTGTCCCAAAAGTGCTTTTCAAAAGGCAACTGGATTTCTGAAGAAGCTTCTTGGATGAGAAGCAAAAAACTTTCAAAGTAAAAACCAAGAAACTCCCGTTGTCTTTTGAAAAACAACTTTGGGGTTTATAGAAGTAGGGGGGGGGAAATCAAAGCATGAGTTTTCTATCTGCACTGTGAAACTAACAATGATGGTGAAATTGATTAGACTGGACTGAGGATTATGTGGAGAAAGGCCAAAGAGTTAAAGGAAAGAATGTCAGTAGAAAAATAACATTGATTTTCCAAGGCATCTTATTCAGTTGGGGTAGGGAGGAGGGAAAGGAAGCAAAATTATTTGAATCTGTGTATTTTCAGAAGGAAAAGTGGGCTAGCAAATTGGTCTACACTGAAGCAGCTGGTGGTATCTGGAGTTGTAATTCTCAAGCCAGTCTGAACAATGGCAAGGAATTGTGGAGTCTGAGCTGTTTTCCCATGAGTCTGGCCAACCTCTATACCAGTGGTTCTCAGCCTGTGGGTTGGGACCCCATTTGGGGTCGAACGACCATTTCATGGGGGTCGCCAAACAACGCAGTCCGCCATTTTTTCCCCTTTTCCTTAGCTGTGCTGCTCCCTTTTATTCTATTGGCTTTTAAAAGCCAATAGAATAGACTCTCTTGAATAGAGTCTAATTCTATTGGCTTTCAAAAGCCAATAGGAATTGTCCAGACTGTCTCTGCCCTGCTGAGCCCGCCAAAAGTCCCATTCTGCAAATGATGCTGCACCAGTTGAGTAGTCCTTGACTTACGACCGGTTGAGTAGTCCTCGACTTATGACCGGTTGGGGGTTGCGGCATTAAAAAGGTTGAGAACCACTGCTCTATACAAAGTCTTGAGGAACTGTGGGGTCCTTGGAACTCTCTGAGCTTGGTGGTTTTCTTGCAGACGTTTCATTATCAGACTAGGTAACCTAGTTTGGTGATGAAACATCTGCAAGAAAAGCTCAGAGAGCACCAAAGACCCCACTGTTCAACTCTGAGCAACTAATATTCTTTTTTTTTATTGGTACCGTATATGCTGGCGTACAAGGCGACCCGGCGTATAAAACGACCCCCATCTTTGTCGCCGGGCCGCCTTCCTAGAACGTCGTCTTATACGCCGGAAACTACCAGTATTTCCGGCGTATAAGACGACTCGGCGTATAAGACGACCCCCATCTTTGGCGCCAATTTTAGCACTTGCGGAAGTCGCCTTATACGCCGGCATATACGGTACTTGAAGAATTAAAGAATTTCTCTCCGTTTCTTCACCATCACAGTGCCTGTCTCTGATATAATCTTCCCATCAAGCTTGTCTCTTTGCTTCTCAAAAAAAAAAAAAAAAAACAGCATCATGCAAATCAAAAATAACAGCACCACACCCAGGAGATGTCTCCCAAGAAACTGCCCAAGATGACAACAATGTTCCTGGAGCACTATCGCAACTGACAGCATGTGCCACCGGTGTCCATCTGGTCCCTTATACCAAGGAAGAAAAAAGTGATTAATGCTGTAGCTTCCTTACCGCTCCATCGTATTATTGGGATTAATTTGTGCTGACACCTGAAGAAATCACAAACTAGAGCAAGGCAGTGGAAAATAATGAATATTGGCCTTGATTATTACAGAATATCAATGCAGCTACAACTGTATTGGTATCTTTTAGAGAGTCGTTGAGGCCATTTGGAAGTCACCTGAGTAGTGCAAACGTGTGGGGAGCCTTCTTGGCTGCAGGATGTTTTCTGCCCTGGGTCCTGCAAGTAGGAAGGCTCCACACCCATTTGCACTACTCAGGGGACCCTGAGGACACAGGTGAACCTCCAGGTGGCCTCAATGACTCTCTAAAAGACTGCAAATGACCAGCTGACTGCAGGGAACATAAATCCTTCCAGTCCCCACCATCCAGTCAGAGCCGAAGAACCTCCTTGGATGAGAAGCGAAGCATCTTCAAAGAAAAAAACAAGAAAGTTCAGTTGCCGCCTGAAAAAGCATCTTTGGAACCACCACGATGAAGGAGATCCTCCGGACATATCATGTAAAGGTGATGCGCTCATCTGAATGGTGGTTCTTTATATTCACCACTTACTTATTCGTGTATTTTCTTGTGTTTTATTTTTGCTTTATTTTATTTTATTTTTTTTGACATGGCCCTAAGACTCATCTGTTTAATAATCTATCTAACTGAGTCTTCGGTTTACTGAATCATCCAAATGCAGAATGGATACCACTTTGGATTTTCAAAAGCTAGAATTTGTAACCTACAAACGGCATGCTTCCCCCCCACGTTATTCTAATTTGTATCCAATTACAAATTAGATGCACAGGTATCGATTTTTCGTCCTTCCACTTTGTTTCTTTAAATTGTATTAGCTCACACTTAGAAGTCTACATGGTGATCTCTAGTCCTGAAACTTGACAGCGCTAATGGAGAACAAGGTTCACATAATGGGCACCACGCAGTCCATTAAAACATTAGGACAAATCCTAGATTTCGAAACGTGTGCAGGTTCAAGGATTAAAGAGCCTACCACTAAGGAAAATCTTACAAATAAATCTGGACATTTCTCTTCCAACAGCAGATTTGTCAATCATTATTGCTAATTAAAACAATTGCTAAGGGAAGTAGGCTCTTTTTCACAAAATAAATGGGCAACTTTTGTGACTAAACATTTTTGCCTCCTATCCAGTGGTAGGATTTAGCCGGTTCACACCACTTTGGCAGAACCGGTAGCTAATTTTTTGTTGCCCAGGCCCAGAGTGGACTTCCGGAAGTGGCATCCACACAGAGAACCGGTTGTTCACATATTTGAATCTCCTCCTTCCTTCCTTCCTTCCTTCCTTCCTTCCTTCCTTCCTTCCTTCCTTCCTTCCTTCCTTCCTTCCTTCCTCCCTCCCTCCCTCCCTCCCTTCCTTCCTTCTTCCCTTCCTGTGGTGGGATTCAGCCAGTTTGCATCACTTCAGCAGAACCGGTAGCTAATTTTTTGTTGCCCAGGCCCAGAGTGGACTTCCAGAAGTGGCATCCACACAGAGAACCGGTTGTTCACCTATTTGAATCCTACCACTGCTCCTGTTTTAGTTCCCACAAGTAAAACATTTTCTTTCTTAAAAAAAAAAATAGAGAGAGAGGTTGGTGTTTTGCCAAGTGTCAGGGCAGTGATGAACTGCCCAGACCATTAAGGGTGTTTTGATACAGTGATAATAGGCACAATCTGCAAATATTTATTTCTTTATACTCTGCCTATCTCCTCAACAGTGCGACTCTAAAATAAAGGGATTTTAAGCTTTTATTATTAGCTCAATCAAACATAGTTAAAAGTATAACATAAAAAGCATACATAGCAAGCAGGATAATACCCAAATCTCTCACAAGCTGCCAGGAGCTCCTTAACAGCAACAGAAAAGCCAAAGATATCCAGTTCGTGCAGTACCCAGTGCTAGATTCTATACCAAAGCTCTCACCAAACAACATCAACCCCCACATTTTTATCAAAACCTGGCATCTGGACTTCATGGCCCTGCTATGGTCAGAAGATACAAGACTTGTGGGAAGAGAAGTGAAAGTCTGAGACTTTGACAGCAAGTAAAGCTTTGAAGCTACATGAAAATTCCCGTCCCTTCTCCTTTATTCAGTAAACAAAAGTTAAAAATAAGCAAGTTACCTGAGAATAACATCTAAACCTCTAGAATAGGGGTAGGCAACCTGGGGTCTTTTATGACTCATGGACTTCAACTCCCAGAATTCCTGAGCCAGCATGGGGGAACTATGACCCCCTCATGACTCATGGACTTCAGCTCCCAGAATTCCTGAGCTAGCACAGCTCAGCTTGGAAACCTCTCCCCTTCCCCTCAGCACGGCTGGCTCAGGAATTCTGGGAGTTGAAGTCCACGAGTCATAAAAGAGCCAAGGTTGCCTACCCCTGCTCTAGAGTTTCCTTAATATGAAGGAGAAATCAAAATATGTCATTAAACCCCTCAAAATATCAATGGTCTTCTGCATTATCACTACATTTGGAAATCTGCTTTTTCTGCTTCTCTATGTATTTGCCAAAGTTCCGAAAATGATAACAGTATTGTTATGTGACTTCTGGGCTGTTGGCTAATCCCTGCTGGATGAGATTACATAAACAACTTTAAGACTCTGATCTTCAACTAGAATCCAAGCGTTTGAAGAAGCCATCGTGTCCAGCTCCTCCTCAAATAATCTCTGATAGATTACAGTCCTGCCCCCATCTGAACACATCCAGTGAAAGGGAGCCCATTCTTTGTGGCCATTAGTTCTGTTCTAATACTTCAGAAGTTTGTTCTAATGTTCAATCTACATTCCAGTAAATTAAGGTTATTCTTATTCTGAACTCTGAGATAAGGTCAAGCAAATCAATCCAGACTTTTCATTTGAGGTAGAAATAAGGGAGCGCAGATTATCATGTTTTGGACAAATTATGTGAAGACCTCTAGACAAGGGGTCTAGCTTATGTGAGTTTCCTAGACAAGAATTTCTAGACAAGAATATAATGTTGGGAAAATGGAAGGAGAAGATCAGCACTATCAAAGTTGATGGATTCAACTACAGCAGAGATGAGTACATCGTGGAAGACATTAAGGGCTGGGTTGAAGTCTACTGTATTTCTCTACTAAGAGCTGACATGAATTTTATGACCAATAAACAATGTGATGGTAAACATAATGTGGTAAACATTTTTGATTTCTTTTTAGGATGAAATTCCTTCAATCATGACTTTCTTAATTGTCTTTTTTCAAACTTCAACATACCAGTTCTTTAAAGGATTTCCATTAGTAATCTTACAATAGTTTGTAAAGTTTTCAACCATCATTGTCCTGATAAAACAGCACTGAGGGTAATCTTTATATCATCTATAGATTAGATTATCATAGTGATATCTGTAATTTGTTCTTGCATATTACATTATGCTGGTCAGTGACCGAAATAAAAATATTTGCTCAGTCACTTAGCCCAACAGTGGCTGGGTGGCACTGAAAGACATCATAGTTGAAGAAATGGCCTCATTTCTTGCTTTGTAAGATTGAGTTTCCAGTCAGTTAATTATCCTTTTTTGCCCTTGTTTCAACTTCTCTGAAACTTTCTTGAGATGTAATGCTTAGAATTGGACTTTGATGTGATGTCTAAGCAATGCAGAATTACAACTGATTTGTACAATTGATTGTGCTTTCTCCTTGAAAGGTTAGGTCATTACATCACTGCCTTTTGCTAGTCTGGTCAGAAGGGGAACTGCCAATCACAAGAAGAGGTTTCAAGGGAACTGATTTTCTTAAGCTTTATGACTTTTGACCCTTTGGGGGTCTCCATTTGTACTTCATTCTTTGTTACCAAATTCTTATCCTTTCCCTGTTTGTTATGCCTGTCTGACTCTGTCACCCATTCCTGCTCCTGAGGCCATGTTCATATTCTCCACTTCTACTTTCAGCTTTAACTGTGTGTGCCTCCACAGCCCCATACTTGTATCTCCTAATTGCAAAATTAAGGCTGGACCTGGAGAATACCACAGCAATGCCGAAATTAAATTATTCACATAACACTGGGCTATTAATTATGCATGTCCTTCAAATCTTTCATCTCCAGATCAGCATTTGGGGGGAGGGGAGCAACATAAGGAGAAAGTAAAACAACCCCCCAAACCCCCAAAACTAAAATTAAAAATATCCAAAGGTTTTTTTTTGACAATGGGCAATAGCTGAAGAAGAGGAAGGGGCTGTGTGGAATTTAATGAGTGAGATGCAAACAGGGAGAACTGATGTCAACAGGGAGATGATGTGATCCTCACCGGTGAAGTCAAGATTGGAAAGGTGCTTTGCAGAAGATCAAGATTGCATGGAGTTCAGTGGAATTAATACTTTTCTCATTCCCACTTCAATTATCCATTTACCATCAAGGAGAAAAAAAATAAGAAAAAACACAAAATAGGGAAAAAAGCAGAAATCATTATAAAAGCAAATAAAAACTCAAAAAACCCTGATGTAATGCACAAAAACAACCCCAGTAATATAATAAACTAAGACTCAGAAGATGACCTAGCACAGTTGAGATCAGGGTGCCTAGGACAAGTGGGTGGGTGAGGATAACAAAAATTAAGAGATTAAAAAGCCAGTGAAGTCTTTTTGGAAGAACAGTTTACTCATGGCCTTGGAAAAACAAGCTGGCAGATACTTTAAGAAGGAGAAAAGCTAAAATGGTCCTGTCTAGGAAGAATAGCAGTAGTGTGTGCTGCAGCTGCCAAAAAAGCCAAAACAGTGCTAGGCCGCATTAACAGAGGGATAGAATCAAGATCATGTGATGTGGTAATACCACTTTACAAGGCCTTGGTAAGGCCACACTTGGAATACTGCATCCAGGTTTGGTCACCATGATATAAAAAAGATGTTGAGACTCTAGAAAGAGTACAGAGAAGAGCAACAAAGAGGATCAGGGCATTGGAGGCTAAAACATATAAGGAACAGGTGCAGGAAATGGGTATGACTAGTCTAATGAAGAGAAGGATGAGGGGTGACATGATAGCAATATTCCAATATCTCAGGGGCTGGCCCAAAGAAGAGGGAGTCAAGCTATTCTCCAAAGCACCTGAAGGCAGGACAAGAAGCAATGGTGGAAGCTCATCAGAGGGAGATCCAGCCTGGAAATAAAGATAAATTTCCCAGCAGTGAGAATGAAACAGCTTGCCTGCTAGAACTATGGGTGCTCCATTGCTGGAGACTTTTAAGAAAAGGCTGGAAAAATATTTGTCCAGGATGGTGTAAGGGTGTTGGCTCAGAAGATCCCCCAAGGTCCCTTCAGTCCTAGGAGTCTATGACTTTCTCTTATACCTGAGATAAGGTACTGTTGCCTTTTAGAACAGTGGTTCTCAACCTTTTTAATGCCGTGACCCCCAACCGGTCGTAGGTCGAGGACTACTCAGCCGGTCGTAAGTCGAGGACTACTCAACTGGTACAGCACCGTTTGCAGAATCGGACTTTTGGCGGGCTCAGCAGGGCAGAGACAGCCTGGACAATTCCTATTGGCTTTTGAAAGCCAATAGAATTAGACTCTATTCAAGAGAGTCTCTTCTATTGGCTTTCAAAAGCCAATAGAATAAAAGGGAGTAGCACAGCTAAGGAAAAGGGGGAAAAAATGGTGGACTGCGTTGTTTGGCGACCCCCGTGAAATGGTCATTCGACCCCAAATGGGGACCCGACCCACAGGTTGAGAACCACTGATTTAGAACAAGCTGTGTGATCAATATATCTTGATGACCTTGATGATGAATATATTAAAGAGCTCCTGTATCATCAAATTGTTATCGGCAAGCCTCTTTTGATGCATCAGACACCAGGCAGAAATTATCAGGTGGAAAAACCAGATGTTAGCATTTGAAAAAGTAGGGAAAGAAAGAAAATGCCCTGGAAAGGAGTAACCACTCCCCCCCGAAAATTAACCATCATCAGCAGCAGCTCCCTTATTGGTTTAATAGGATCTCTAGAAAGGAGGGAGCAGGTCAAGAGGGACGGAGGGAGAATTAATTAAACTTTCAGTCCTTTAATAGGTTACAAGGGTATCCTCCCGACACAGATTTACTTAAGCTCAAGTGACAATGAGAAATTGCTGAAGTTCCAGGAAATGCTGAGCGAGGTTTGCTGGGGAATCATCAGCAGCCTCTGCCAAGAGTCTTCTGGAGTCATGGACTGAGGAAACAGCCTTGGTGGTGAAAGGGAGGTAAACTCCCGCTTCCTTCTTTCTCTCCCGTGCCAGTTTTGTATCTGTTTATGCCATAAATTCTGGGTTGCTGTCCTGGGTGTATGCTTACATTTATAGCTACATAAACCCAGGTCTATGAAGGATGGAACTGCTGGGCTATAAATTTAAAGGTGGCAACAGGTTTGCAGGGTGGTTCAACAAGAAGAAGAATCTCTTCTGAAGCAGAGAACTGGGGAAGAGAGTGATATGACAGGAACAGAAACTTATTTAATTTGCAGCGCAGGTAGTTCTCTACCTAAGACCACAACTGAGCCCCAAATGTCCATTGCTAAGCAAGACAACAAGTGTTGAGTTTTGCTTCGTTTTACGAACTTTCTTGCCCTAGCAATAGCACTTCAGATTTATATATCACTTATGTAGTGCTTTCCAGCCCTCTCTAAGTGGTTTATTTGTTGTTGTTGTTAGTTGCAAAGTCATGTCTGACCCATCACAACCCCATGGATGATGTTCCTCCAGGCCTTCCTGTCCTCTACCATCTTCTGGAGTCCATTTAAGCTCACGCCTGCTGCTTCAGTGACTCCGTCCAGCCACCTCATTCTCTGTCATCCCCTTCTTCTCTTGCCCTCCATCTTTCCCAGCAATTGCCCCCCAACAATCTGGGTCCCCATTTTACCAACCTCTGAACAATGGAAGGCTGAGTCAACCTTGAGCCGGTCAGGATCAAACTCCTGGCTATGGGCAGAGTTAGCCTGCGATACAGGTAGTCCCCAACGTACCGCAATGGTTGTAAGTGTGAGGACTGGAAGTAAACCACTTTTTCCAGCACTGTTACAATTTTGTAGTTGGTTTAAGGAGTGATTGTAAGTTGTGGACTAACTATGTTTCTACGTGCAACATTCCCTGTGCAAACTGCTGCGGACATTTTCCGAAAGCATACCTCTTTGTATACAGCTTCTTAATTATTATTTTTTTAAAACAAGACATGAATTCCCTAAATAGACATGTTATTTCAAGCCAAGAAATGTTCCAGGGATGAACAGGAGCAGATTCTTAAAAGCATCTGCCCATCTTTGCACAGCGGAATTCTATCTCTTTTTACCTGCAAACTTTGGCTTTCGTTCCCCCCCCCCCCCAGCACTGAAGAAGCCCAAGACTGGAACAGAAACCTGCTTTTCAGCAACACTCCCTGGAGGAGTTTTCAAGGGCAATGGCCCTGTGGCATTTTTTCTTTCCCTTCCTCTGTTGGTTCTGGTCTCTGCACAGCTGCCGAAGGGACAGTCAAGTTGCCGCTGGCCATTTATCATCATTAAATCCTGCGTGAAGGCTATTAGATGCCACACAAGGAAAGATGCACTCCTCTAAGGAATTCACCTGGTGAGGGGTCAAGCTCCAGACCAGAGCCAGCCTCCTATTTTCAACAGCTGTCTTTTTTTTGGGGGGGGGAAGGAGTGAGGGGTGCAGCTTTGTTGCCTAGTTTCTAGTGGTGGGTAGTTTATCATTCCGATTTTCCCATGTGCTAATATTTTCTTCGGTTCCCCAGGCCTTCGGGATCGAGTTTCCAATTTATTTAGAGATTTACAGCCCAAGATATTGGTGATTATTTTTTTCCCCCTTTTCTTTAGCTGCTTCTTTGCTAAGGAAGGAAGAGAAGCAGTTAAAAGCACCACCTGGGTGGCATCTGTTTTCATTGATCATATCAGTCACATTTATAAACCGGGTGACAGGTGTACGACCCAAACTTGAAAAGCAAGCTTGCATAGTACAAGGGAAATGCTAGATTTCCCCCCCCCCCTTTTCTTCGTCTTTGAGATTGTACTTAGAAATAAGCAGAAATGTGAAATGGCTCACCGTCCATTTCTCATTTTTTTAAAAAAGGTGCAAGACTTAATCTACCAAAGAATAAACAGGTAAAGTGGATTGGAATAAATTCAACACATACTAAAAAATATTAGCCGATTTGCAGGATAAATTCTATCCTCATAGACAGACCGAAAATTAAAAGCAGAGTTGTAATTGTACAAACATCGTCCCAAAGTAGTCTAGTGTTTGGGTTCTCACATCACATTATGCCCCCCCCAAAAAAATGTTTCTTTATTTTGTGAGCAGTGTTGTCTACACACTATCATGTGCAATTTAAAACAGTGGCTTATAGAACAAGCCATGATCTAGTGAGATGCTAATGAAGTACTCTTCTAATATCAGCTTGGTTTAAAGTGTTGTAAGAACACAGCCAGTAGGTTGACTTATGTTAACTATATATGCACAACTCACTTTATCAGGTCAATTACTAATTTAGCAGTTGCAATCCCACAGATGTTACGCCTGCTAGTTTTTATCCTTGATTGCTAATTTAATGCACACTGCATCATCCCAGTCCATCTGGCTAGTTGTGTGGTGCGAAGAACTATGAATATCATGAAGGACAAGCATGTTGGTGCATGCTACAGATCCATCTATCTGGATAGATTAGCCATCCCTAACCTGGACACTCTCCAAATGTGCGGTCTATATCATTCAGAACTGGGGAATTCTAGGAACTGGACATGCAAACCAGAGAAGGAGCTTCAGCTTTTCCCGTGAACTGCAGCCCCTTCGTTCTTGAGAACATTCTATGATATCCTAATGCAAAACCAGTCTGTTTCATCAATTATTACAGCTACTGTTCATAGCATGAATAACAGGCTGGGCTAATTTCATACACCTGGAAGAAAAACTTGGTCTCCGTTGCACAAAGGAGAAAGCTTAGGTCTCCATTGAGCTGTAAATGAGTGGAATCCATCTTGCTGATAAATGCTCAGACACGCTCGCTCCAGCCACAACTGGAAAGGGACCTTCTGGGTCTTACACCTTGCTTTCAAGCAGGCTTTCCCAGGAGGTGTCTCCAAATGTATTTATAACTAGAATTCCCAGCCATTTCTCTGAAACATCTGGGAGCCCACCAAGGAAGAAAATCTCAGTGTAGCACAGCATTGAGATACGATATATTTATTAGAATTCTAGTCGTGTTTTTTTTTTAAAAAAGTCCCCCTCCCTTTAAATATAGAGGGGCAAAACATAATTTCTAGTTTCCCTAGAAGTGGATATTCAAATTCTACTTCTCCTATTTACTCCTGATCTTTGATCTGTAGGTCTTCGTAGACTGGACGTGTTTATTATCATTAAAAGTCAATAGCACACAAATACCAGATTTGAAGCTTTCATAGATATTTATATCTCCTCTCTGGAGGATGAAACAGAGGAGGAACCTTTAAGGAATATAAAGAAGTAAGGCTAACTGATACTTATGCTATCTATTTTACAGGAGTGATGGTCCTTCTTGAGAACTTCTTGAGAGCAGTTACTTTGTTTTCATTGTGATTGCCCATCTTCCCTACAAAAGGAGACAAGAGCCATGGGGCATCTTTGCCATTCAACCTGCACTGAATTATTTCTCTTATGAAATTCCATGTTTAAAGCAAGGAGTCATTGGTCAACAAAAGAAGCACATCATTTTTCCCCTTGTTTGTCTCCAGAAATCAAATTGAATGCTGCCTTCTGGTTCATGAAGGTGACATATAGTTTTCCCCAAGGACAGGTAGTCTATTTCTCAGCTAAACATTCAAGGACACCATAAAGGTCTAGAGTTGATCTATCTTCTCTAAATCAGCTTCTTCCTCAGCTGTTATTCTGCAACATCTGAGCTGCCAATTTATTACGTCCGGCATATTGCCTTCTAATGAAAGCAGTGATGCTTTGATAAGTCTATTTTGTTACATCTTTTAAAAAGTGGAGCAATGCTAAATTTGCACCAGTCTGCTGGTATCTGAAAGGGGACAATCAAATATTTAGACAGTTGCCCTGTATTCAGACTCACTAGTCATTTTCAAATGTGGATTTACAGGCGGCTGTTACGTAGAAGCTGGGTTGACAAGATCAGAAATGAGGAGGTGATAAGCCGCCTGGGAAAGCCAAGAGAAATCATCAAAACAATTAAAAAACGAAAGTTAGAATATTTTGGATATGTGATGCGACACCCAGAAAAATACGGCATACTCTATTTAATCCTCCAGGGAAAGATTGAAGGCAAACGAGGTCCAGGCAGAAGAAGAACATCGTGGCTTCAAAATCTAAGGGACTGGTTTGGACAAAACTCAGCAGCACTTTTTCGTGCGGCTGCTGATAAAAACAGGATCGCCAACATGATCCCCAACATCCGATAATGGATATGATGCAAGAAGGAGAAGTTCTCATTTTTTTATACCGTTCAATTGTGTCTAATTTTCCAACACACTGGACAAATCCCTGAAGTTTTCTTGGCAAGATTTAGGAAGTGATTTGCCGATTCCTCCTTCCTAGGGTGAGAAAGTGATTGACCCAAAGTCACCCAACCAGCTTTCATGGCTAAAGCAGGACTAGAAGTCACAAATCTCCTGATTTCTAGCCTGATGCCTTAACTACTACACCAAATAGTCTCTTAATCAATATTAACCTACAGCAATTCAGCTGAAATGAAATCACTTTTTGTGATGTTTGAAATTGTTCTCATACTATCACACAAATGTTCTCCCATCTCCAACTGGATGCCAAGCAGGTGTATATTTTGCATTACTGCAGTTTGTGGAAGTAGCTGGACCAAACAAATCCACCAGTGGTTTCATTTAAAAAAAATGTTTTCTTCACTCAGTTCCTTTGATTGGATTCTAGGCACATCCCAGAAGGGGAAAAAAATTCTTCCTTCTCCTAATTTATCTTAATAATTACAAAAATCAAAGTGATTGGATTTGCCCTACACTAGCTTAGTAATTGTTCCAAAACTAGAAAAACAATACAAGTTTTGCATCAAATGAAAAAAAGAACACAATCAAAACTCTTGGGCCTTAGAGAAGATTTTGATGCATAGAGAACAGTAAAGTATAAAACAAATTGGTTGACGAGCAATAAGGATTCTTCCTTATCGTATGAGAAGGAAAATGGGGGGAAATACAGAAAGGAGACAGGAGCAAAAAGCAATTTAACAAGGTTGTATAAGAGCTGTAGATATTTTAGAAACAACAATCCTATAATAAGTTTTTTTCCCCAAAACCCTAACTCATAGATTCATAGGACTGGAAGGAGGTCTTCTAGCCCAGCTTCCTGTGCACGACAGGAGTCCTTATACCATCCTGGACAAATAGATAGAATCAAGATCACGTAAAGTATTAATACCACTTTACAATGCCTTGGTAAGGCCACACTTGGAATACTGCATCCAATTTTGGTCACCACGATGTAAAAAAGATGTTGAGACTCTAGAAAGAGTACAGAGAAGAGCAACAAAGATGATCAGGGGACTGGAGGCTGAAACATATAAGGAACGGTTGCTGGAATTGGGAATGTCTAGTGTAATGAAGAGAAGGACGAGGGGGGACACGATAGCAGGGTTCCAGTATCTCAGGGGCTGCCCCAAAGAAGAGGGAGTCAAGCTATTTTCCAAAGCTCCTGAAGGCAGGACAAGAAGCAATGGATGGAAACTGATCAAGGAGAGAAGCAACCTAGAACTAAGGAGAAACTTCCTGACAATTAGAACAATTAACCAGTGGAACTACCTGCCTCCAGAAGCGGTGAATGCTCCAACACTGGAAGTTTTTAAGAAGAGCCTGGACAGCCATTTGTCCGAAATGGTATAGGGTTACCTGCCTGAGCAGGGGGTTGGACTTGATGACCTCCAAGGTCCTTTCCAACATGATGATGATGATGATGATGATGATGATGATGATGATGATGATGATTAAATGATTGTTCAATCTGTTCTTGAAAACCTCTAGTGATGGAGTACCCACAACTCCAAGAGGCAAAGTGCAAACCATTGGTTAATGTCAGAAAATTTCTCCTTAGTTCCACATTGGAGCTGTCTTTAATGGGCTTCCACCATTCCTTCTTATCCTACCCTGAGGTGCTTTGGAGAATAAGTTGACCCCCTCCTCTCCGTGACAATCCCTCAAATATCAGAAGACAGCTGTCATGTCAGCCCTAATCCTTCTCTTTGTTAGGCTTAACATACCGAGTTCCCTTAACTGCTCATCGTACCGTTTAGCCTCCAGACTCCTTATCATATTGGTGGCTCTTCTCTGCACATCTTCTAGGGTCTCAGCATCTTTTTTTGTATCATGGCAACAAGAACTAGTATTCTGAGTGTGGCCTCACTAGCGCAGTGCAGAGTGATACTCTCTTGAACTTGATGTTATCCCTCTGTTGATACAGTCCAGGACAGCATTGGCTTTTGGGAAGCTGAAGCACACTGTTGGTTCTTATTTATTTATTTATTTATTTATTTATTTATGAGACTTATATACCGCTTTAAGTGCAAGCACTCTCTAAGCGGTGTACACCCAGTAAGCAATGTATATATATATTTACATTGCCCCCAACAATCTGGGTCCTCATTTTACCTACCTTGGAAGGATGGAAGGCTGAGTCAACCTTGAGCCGGTGAGATTTGAACCGCTGACCTGCTGAACACAGTCAGCTAAAGTGGCCTGCAGTACTGCACTCTAACTGCTGCGACACCTCGGCTCACTTAAGTGGAGGTCCATTAGGACACCAAGATCCCTCTCACAGTTACTACTGTTGAGCCAGGTACCATTCTACACCTGTGCATTCCATTTTTCCTGCCTAAGTGCAGGACCTTGATTTACTGACCACTAAACTGCATCTTGTTGGATAGGGGCCAATGCTCAAGCATATGAAGATCAGTGGCGGGATTCAAATAGGTGAACAACCGGTTCTCTGTGTGGATGCCGCTCCCGGAAGTCTGGGGCTGGGCAACAAAAAATTAGCTACCGGTTCTGTCGAAGTGGTGCGAACTGGATGAATCCCACCACTGATGAAGATCCTTCTGAATCTTGAGTTCCCCCCAGTTTGGTGTCATATGTAAATTTGATGATACCCTCATCTAGATCAGTTGTGAAGATGTTGGAGAGTCCAAGACAGGTCCGAGGTGGCGCAGCAGTTAGAGTGCAGTACTGCAGGCCACTTTAGCTGACTGTGTTCAGCAGGTCAGCGGTTCAAATCTCACCGGCTCAAGGTTGACTCAGCCTTCCATCCTTCCGGGGTAGGTAAAATGAGGACCCAGATTGTTGGGGGCAATGTATATATATATATATATACATTGCTTACTGGTGTACACCGCTTAGAGAGTGCTTGCACTTAAAGCAGTATATAAGTCTCATAAATAAATAAATAAATCTTGAGGGGCCCCACAACATGCTTCCCTCCATGTAGATGTAGCATCATTAAGGATTATATGCTGAGTGTGGTTGATTAGCCAACTGCAAATGCATGTGGTGGTGCTACTGTCTATCCCATGTTTTTTTTTTTTAATCTTACCAAGAAGTAGATTGTAGTCTTACTTTATCAGAAAAGGCAATAAGGTTTGTCTATAGCATGATCCATTTTTAACAAGCCCATCCTGGATTCCAGTGATCACTTTATCCCTTTCTAGGGGCTCAGAAATTTGCTTGCTTCTCTTTTCTAGGATTGTCACAGGTATCGATGTCAAGCCGTTTGATTTATAGTTTCCTGGATCCACGTTTTCCCCTTCTTGAAGGTTGGAATCACATCAGCTCTTTTCCAGTTCCCCCCATGCTCCAGGAGTTCTGGAAAATTTCATTCAGGGCTTCTGAGATCACATCTGCCAGCTCCTTTAGTAACGTGGGATATACACCATCTGGTCCCAGACATCTGAACTCATCTAAAGTGGATAGGTGTATTTTCTTTTACCAATTTCTTACCTATTTTGACCTGTGTTCTGGTTGTGTCTCCCATTTACTCTTTTGTAAAGAGAAGATGATCTGTGCCTGCAGAATATGGTGGTTTATATGCATGTTGCATCCAAAAGCTTATGTAATTCTTATTCTGCCTTCCACCCTGGCAACTGGGTAACAATGATGAGAATTGGCAACTACAATCCTGAATGTTGCTTTGGATGGCACAATGATTTCAGTCCAGTGGGATGCTCTTGTGCATAATTCATAGCATGACATTGACTCAATTGCGTATACGTCATAACATAACATTGATTTAGTTGTGCGCTATAACTCACACTACCAGCAATTTGTAGCACTGCTTCCACAGAAAGTGAATAGATTAGAATCAGTTGAAGTGAAAGAAATGCAGATAATAATGGGGGGGAAATGTTGTAGGCTATCAATGGGAGATGACAGGAAGGAGTAAGTTCTAAATGTTGTGAGAATGCGACATCTACTGGAGAAATAGGTTCTTTCTGTATTTCTATTTACAAATATTCAAGCTGAGCTTGTGTAAACAGGCCAACCTCCAGACAAAACTAAGCTGTATTTCAGGGCTGGGAATTAACTTGCATCAGGATGCTCCACGTACCTTAGGGACACCTTCAGACAACTTTGGTTTAGCAGTTGCCTCGTTCCTCTTGCGAAGGTCCAAATCTTTGGCATCTTCTATGCTGAAGTCTTCTGGGGCAACAAAGAGAAGAGCAACAGAACATATTTTATCTGTTCTTTTAAAAAAAATCACTCTAGACCCCAGATTGTCAGGCAAATTTAATGCTGCTTACAGATGGAGGATACTATCACGGACCGATGAGATCAAAGACTGCAATGGATGAAAGCACAAGGCTGAGTCAGATGTCTTACTCCATTCATTGTGCTACCCACAGTTTGCTTACTCAACAATTTGCTGATTCAGCCACAGTTAGATGGGCTTGCAGAATGCGTGAAGCCATACATCAAACTGGGTCTAGAAAGCTGTCGTGCCAGCATTTGGCAATAGGTTTTTCTCAGTATTCTCTGTTGTCTTAGCTTAGTCACTAATGGCGTATGGAGGCACCATATTGTAAGAAATCAGCCACCTCAACCATAGTAGAAAGCCACCAGAAAGGCAACAAATTTCCAGAGAGCCTCCTTCTGAATAAATGAGGGTTTTAAATATGGAAGGAAACAACAGAAGTCACACAAATGCAAAAATATCATGAGAATTAACCCCCAGAGCAAATATATTCATCTACCAAAGAGGGTGAGTAGTGAGGTGATCCAAACATATTTTTCTCAGCGATCAATGGGAGAAAGAAATTTTGATCATTTATGCACCAGCCCAGTCTTGTCTAGCTTAGGGAGTCAAGCAAGATCAAGAGATAATCAGAAAATTCCAGGGCTATAGGCTACAGTAGGAAGTCAAAGCAACATTCCAGTAGAAAGCTATAGAAAACCATTACCATTATGGTGCCAAGAAAACTAGGTGGACATGGAGTCAAAAATAAATTCTTGATTCAAGGCCATTTTTACTGTTGCCTAGACAAAGAGCTGATCTTATAATTCAGATGAATCTTTCCCAGAGGTTTTGGTTGTTTTGAACATTTGCCCTGAAAAAGAAGGTATGCCAAATCAGGGCACCAATTAGAACTCTGTAAGGTAGAATCGAGTGATTCTCAAACTGTGGTTCACAACGATTCATCAAAATATCCATTATAGCTTGCCCACAATCAACAGCCACAGCCTGTTCATAACTACAGCCTCCTGACTCCCTGTGTTTATTGCCCATCAACTCTCCATCGCTTTTACAGATGATTAAAAAAAATTACAAAATTTTGGTTCCACAAATTTAGCTTAGAAAGATCTTTCAAAGGGGAAGGGATGAGAAGATATCATAAATGCAACAATCGTCACTATTTTCTTTGCCCCAAATTACTAACTTTCCTACTCTTATCCTCTCCTACGGATATCTGCCTGACCCAGAGAGGGCACGGTCCAGGTCCCTTCCTTCAAATGCTGTCTTTTAATGGGACATGGGAAGTGTGTTCTTTTCATACCAGCCCCTACCCTATGGAATACCCTTCCCCTTGAGATCTGGCAAGCCCCCACCCTCTTAGATTTCCAGAAAGCCATTAAGAGCTGGCCTTTCCCCCAGATCCCAAGACTGCAAGGTTGAAGCCTGGGAGAATACATAGTTGGGCAGATATTGTTGATTGGGTACCCGTTTTTTCTTGTTGCTTGGGTGGCTGGGCAGTTTTATTGTTGGGTTTATATTATTGCTGTTAGCCACCTAGAGTTGAGTCTCACAAGAAGGGCAGCCATATCTATTTTTAAAATAAAAAATATGTGTGTTGGAGGCATGTGTCCACATGCCTGATTTTTATGGATGACTCCCTAGATAAGGAACGATTTCACAGCAGCAGAGGCAGCTTAAATAAGAGTAATGGATTTAATACAAGCATTTGTCCTATAGAGAAGCAGGTTACCAAACCACGGTTTATCAGAGATTCCAGGCTAAAGAACAAGCCTGTGGAAAGAGAAAACCACTAATTCATGACCAACTGGATAATTTGCATCCTGAGCCAGGAGATTAAAAAATTCGGAAACATCATTATTCTGGGCAACATTGTGCTGCCTGGTGGATTAAGCACTGTGCAAATGATTACAGCAGAAACATAATGCTTTTAACAGCTCAACAAGTTGGATGGGCAGGCAAAAGATCACTCCTTTCTGGCAGATTAGAGCCATCCTGTGCTTGTCAAAAACAGACAGCCCATTGCTTTCCAGAAGGAACCCCCCTAAAACGGTCGTGCAGGGCCTAAAAGAGACTTAAAACATCTTTTAAAAAGATATTCTCAGCAAACAGAATTCATTGTTCAACACTGATGTTTTTTTTTTTTTTTTTTTAGAACCAGCTGCATTCCCTCTTCAGTGGAAAAGATCCTGATGGTGGGAAAAACTAAAGGCAAAAGGAGAAAGGGACAGCAAAGGATGAGATGATTAGACAGTGCTGTCGATGCAATGAACATGAAATTGGGCAAACTCCAGGAGACAGTAATAGTAATAATAATAATAATGATGATGATGATGATGATGATGATGATGATGATGATGATGTTGGAAGGGACCTTGAAGGTCATCAAGTCCAACCCCCTGCTCAGGCAGGAAACCCTATACCATTTTGGACAAATGGCCGTCCAGTCTCTTAAAAACTTCCAGTGTTGGAGCATTCACCGCTTCTGGAGGCAGGTTGTTCCACTGGTTAATTGTTCTGTCAGGAAGTTTCTCTTAGTTCTAGGTTGCTTCTCTCTTTGGTTAGTTTCCACCTGTTGCTTCTTATCCTGCCTTCAGGTGCCTTGGAAAATAGATTGACTCCCTCTTCTTTGTGGCAGCCCCTGAGATGTTGGAATACTGCTATCTTGTCCCCCCTCATCCTTCTCTTCATTAAACTGGACATACCCAATTCCAGCAACCGTTCCTTATATGTTTTAGCCTCCAGTCCCCTAATCATCTTTGTTGCTCTTCTCTGTACTCTTTCTAGAGTCTCAGCATCTTTTTTTACATCGTGGTGACCAAAACTGGATGCAGTATTCCAAGTGTGGCCTTACCAAGGCATTGTAAAGTGGTATTAATACTTCACGTGATCTTGATTCTATCCCTCTGTTAATGAAGCCCAGCACTGTATTGGCATTTTTGGCAGCTGCAGCACACAGCTGGCTCATATTTAAGTGATTGTCCACTAGGACTCCAAGATCCCTCTCACAATTACTGCTATTGAGCAAGGTACCCCCTATACTATACTTGTGCATTTGGTTTTTCTTACCTAAATGTAGAACCTTGCTTTTTTCACCATTGAATTTCATTTTGTTAGATAGCACCCAGTGTTCAAGTCTGTCCAGGTCCTCCTGTATCTTAAGCCTGTCTTCTGGAGTATTGGCTATTCCTGCCAGTGGAGGATGGGGGGGGGGGGGCTGAAGTGATGTTGTCCATGTCCATTAAGTTGGACATGACATAGTGACTGAACAACAACAAAGCATTCCCTCTGCAAGTATAAATATTGATGGCCAACCCCTGCCTAGTAGGGGATTTTAATGCAATAGTAGACAGAACATTAGACTATAAAAGTAGCAAAACAGGAAAACAAAGAAGAAAAAGATTACCTAAGACTTTTTTTTAACATGATAGAGGAAATTAGTGTACGAGATACTTGGAGAGAAACCAATCCAGAAAAACTGCAATATACATTCTCCTCGAATAGCCATAAATCTTGGTCCAGAATTGACATGATTTGGATGATGCCTGAATTAAGAACTAATATGCAGGAGATTGAGATAGAATTAGGCACTTGGGCAGACCACAATCCTGTAAAAATGACGTGGAAAGGAATACAAACTTTTATGCATTATATCTAATAAAAAAAAATTCAGGTTTCATCGTTTCTAGCCAAGTATGTATTTTTGTCCAATACCTCTTTGCTTTAACACATGCCCACCATACATGATAACAGGTACCTGACTTGTGATTACATTTCCAACATCTATCTGACATATTTTTAAACATTTTTGCTAGTCTTGCTGGTGACAAGTGCCATCTATAAAACATTTTATGTAAGTTTTCTTTGTAAGAGGAGGAATTGATTTATTTTTTATTTATTTTTACCGTCTTCTCTGTCAAATCTCTACACAGAGATTGCCTTTGCAGTCTTTGCAGAAAGAAGCTGGTCTGAAACATTTCCTAATAGCTTTTTCCATAACGCAAGATCCATTCTGGGCCATTCACCAGGACCAGAAATCTTCCGAGCTTTCGGAGTTGTGCTGGAATCTGTCCTCAGGGAACTTCTCTCTCCCCAGAATGTGTTTTTTTTTCCCCATAATACTAGATTTATCACAGGTGCATATGCCATTCTGAAGGATCCTATTTGTCCTTTCCTATAGCACTATTGAGCACAAGGATCTATATCAGTGATGGCGAACCTTTTAGAGACTGAGTGCCCAAACTGCAACCCAAAAGCCACTTATGCATCGTCGGGTGCTGGGTGGGTGTGGTCCATTGGGTGGGCGTGGTCCATTGGGTGGGTGTGGCCCATTGGGTGGGCATGGTCCATTGGGTGGGTGTGGCCCATTGGGTGGGCATGGCCCATTGGGTGGGCATGGCTACTGTGGTAATGGCAGACTGGGTGGGACTAAAAAGTTCAATCAATCAATTCCAACTTTGCAAGATCTTTTTTTTTTTTCTGCGAGAAGTTGAAATGGACTGATGGAACCTTTTTTTTTTTTTTTTTTTGCACATGGTGGCGGAGGCCTAAAGCGAAAAGGTTTTATAAAACCCAGCTGAAGTCCTAGGACTGGGGCGACAGTGCACATACCCACAGAGAGGGGTCTGAGTGCTGCTTCTGGCACCCGTGCCATAGGTTTGCCACCACTGATCTATATAAAGCTAAAGCATTTGATATATTAGACAGGAAGGAAGGAAGGAAGGAAGGAAGGAAGGAAGGAAGGAAGGAAGGAAGGAAGGAAGGAAGGGAGGGAGGGAGGGAGGGAGGGAGGGAGGGAGAGAGGGAGGGAGGGAAGGAAGGAGGGAGGGGGGAGGGAGGGAGAGGGGGAGGGGGAAAAGGAGAGGGAGAAGGAGAGGGAGGGGGAGAGGGAGAGGGTAAGTGGGAAATAGACAAACAGGCAGATTTCATTCATTCATTCCACTAAAGCACAAAGATCCAGGAGTTCAATTCCTGGTAGAGAATTTGAACCCTACAGAACAACAAATATGTTTACACACATCTGACGAGTCCCAAAGAAGATGAAAGAAGTCACCTGGTGTCCTGCTTCCTGGTGCCAACGTAACAACACTGGAGAAGGGATGATAAGCCTCCCTGGCGATCCATCTCAGCCCTCAGCACTTTCTGACTCAACCAACCTTTTACACCTAATAAGACACATTACTTACGCAGGAGAGAAATTCTAGGCTGGCATAGGTAATGCGTGCTTCTCTCTCCTTTTCAGTTTCTAAATTTTCACTTAATGGTGTGTCACCCAAGGCAGCTCCTAATTGCTCTTATTAAGTAATTGGCACTTTAGCTGCTCCAGCACGGAGCGGGTGTATTTCGTTCTGTTGTTTCAAGAAACATCTGAGTACAAAGAGACGCCTCCCAAAACTCTTTTGGATTGGAGTAGGTACCACTTTGATTCATTTCCTTAATGACTGCCTATTGCTAAGGTCCCCGGAAAGCTGAAAGGTAATTGGGAAAGACAAACTGCATGAAAGTGTGTGATGGGTGTAACCTGCCCGTGGAACTACAGAAAAGTCAATATGGCTTAGCCTGCCACCCGATGATGCTAAAAGCTGCTAGCATAAATTGCTTTTCCAAATGAGTCAATAAAACCACAGCCCTCAGCCAACAAAAAAAGTGGAGTCCGTAAATTACAGGACTTTGAATCACTTAATTAATCCGTTAAATTTGCCTTCCAGTTCCTGACCATCAAAGTCCTTTTCCCTCTGTTTTTGTCTTTTCAAAAACATCTCCTTTTAAAAATACTACCAGCCACATAGTATGTACTAGGTGTGTAGTATGTATGCATGTACAGCACCCTCAAATATTTACCTGCTAGCGATGAATTGGAATGATAGTCATGGGACCTCTGGGATTACAGCCTAAATTTCTTCTGTCTTTTCCCCCCCTCCAAATCGCTTTGCAATAATAAAAAAAAAAGGCTGCTCCCCAAACCGTATTTGACATTTTCTGTATTTCTTCTCAAATTGCATTTTCATGCCCTTTCTGTTTTTTTCATTATGTGTAATTTTGGCGAGCAATTTTCCCAAACAGAATGTGTTTTGTGTGCATCTTTCCCTAACGTTCAAATAAGCCTATTTGGTGTGCAGCCTCACCTGGTAAAAATGAAATATTCGCCACCCTAAGCTCACAATCAATCCTTCCTTAAGCTGTGCGATGGTATACACCTGCATTAGCTTTATCTGTACATTTTTAGATTGCCAATCTGTGTTTTAAAACTGGAAAAAAGGGACAAATGCTGACAATTAATCTCTGTCTTTCAGTTGACATACAGACAGAAGAAGTGAGCCATCGTTCACAACAAATGGAAAGTGAATGCACACAGGAAGATCTCAAAGGGCAGATCATAATGGGAATGCAGCCTCTCAACTGAATGCGTTTTGCACCAATAACTAACATTTCACCCACTCTAACCTTCCTGTCCACAGATATCTCTTCCTCCTGGCCAAGCCCTTTGCTTCTTTTCTGCTTTCTTAAATACATAAAACATAGAACATAGAATATGAGAGTTGGAAGTGACCTTGGAGGTCTTCTAGTCCAACCCTCTGCACAACCAGGAGACAGCCAAACAAGTGGCTGTCCAGTCTCTTCTTATAAGCCTCCAGTGTTGGAGAACCCACAACTTCTTTTTTTTTTCAACAATCTTTTTTTTATTATTTTTTTTCCATCAGCATTCGCTTTGTTCTAGAACGCTAAAGTTCTAAATCAGCCACTAAGAACCAAATCAAAAGGCATCAATGGATGTCCTGTGTCTCAAACTGTGTCTTTGTATATCTCTGCAACATTTGGCTAACTGCAGGATGCTGAACAGGAGGATATGTCAAACAGCATTAAAGCATTTCTGCCTGGGTGCCTACAGCAAGTAGGAATCTGGATCAGTCTTCTGTTCTTCACTGCTGTTTAAGATGCTGGGAATTAACGCTGGGATAAAAAAGAAATGGGGGAAAAAAATCTTGGTAATTTCTCAGCTGAAAGGTTTGGGAAAAAAAATCTCCCCACCTGGGAGACTCTAAAGACCTTATTTCCTTCTTCTGCATTCAAATTAGTGGAGAAAAGATACGTCCTCAACCTTTGCAAGGATGGATAAAAGATGTCCTGGGAGGAAAATTAAAGAAATACAGGCCCTTCTGTTGCAGACTACCCTAGGAAGACTTCCCCAGCTTTGATACTGCCCTGTAAGAGCTTTATCTCCCTTTATTATTAACTGCAATGGAGAAAAATGCTACCGGGCAAAATTATGAAACAGGACATGTGGAGCTAGGAACTCTTTATATTCAGGGAGAGAAAGTCGAATATGCAAATTTCAATCTAAGCAGAAGAATTCTAGACTGTAGAAAGCTCTCTTTATTTATTTATTTATTTATGAGACTTATATACCGCTTTAAGTGCAAGCACTCTCTAAGCGGTGTACACCAGTAAGCAATGTATATATATATATTTACATTGCCCCCAACAATCTGGGTCCTCATTTTACCTACCCGGAAGGATGGAAGGCTGAGTCAACCTTGAGCCGGTGAGATTTGAACCGCTGACCTGCTGAACACAGTCAGCTAAAGTGGCCTGCAGTACTGCACTCTAACTGCTGCGCCACCTCGGCTCATGAAGGGGCTTTACACAAGTTTGGGTAGTCTTTACACAAGTCTTGCTTGCACCGGAGAGTTTATTCCATGGATACATCAAGATGATACCAATAGAAGATAATATTTGTAGCTCAGGGTTGAAGTGTGGGGCCTTTGGTGCTCTTTGAGTTTGGTTGTTATTTTGCAGAGGTTTCATTAACTGAGTAGATAATTTCGTCGATGGTAGCAGCTAGAAAACCTCCAAGCTGGAAAACAACTAAGCTCAGAAGAGCACCAAGGGCCCCACATCAAAATGTCTAAAGTAGGACTAAATTGTAAATCCAAGGGTGACAAGGGCCATTCTTATGGTAAAGTCTAGTACTCCACCCCAAACTGCTCATGGATATATCTAGCACTATCATTTCTCAAGAACCTGAGTAAGACCAGTAATGGGAATTCTAGTCATCAAGCCAACTACCTTCCCCTTTTGGTTCAGGGAGACCATTCCAATTTTATTCATGTGTTCCACAAAGGTGAACTAGACAAATTATTCTCAGTTGGCTTAATTGTCTTTAGACTCTATTATAATTAACTGCTTCTCTCTTATACACACATATACACAAACATATTTAAGATCCTTGAGACTTCCAGATTCAAATAGACAGGGGGGTACTATTTCTAAACTGGATTCAGTGCCAGGTTGATCCAGAGTCTCCTAATGCTTAATTCTAAGTTACAAGAGCTGAGTTCATGCTTTGTATTTAACCACACACATAAGCTAGCATATAAGCACTCCAAAGACCATGAGTCACCCCTTCTCCTTAGCAGGTTGCACAAATAAATGGGTGAAATGAAGCTAAATAATTTTTCCACAATGTGGAACTCCTTTCCAGTGTGACCATTGGCTGAGCTATTAGCCACAAGCACAGGATTTGCAGGAACATCTGCAGAGGGATCAAAAAAGTCAAGATGGCAACCAGAACTCTGTGAACAGAGCCATCCTTTTGGCAGGTGTGTCATTCCATACAGGAAAAGAAGAGTGTGACTTCAATTGTGGTCATTACCTTGACTTTGACAACCCTCCCCCCTGTTGACATGATTCCTCAAGAGAGCCAGAAGGCAAGAACTGGCAATAGCTATAGCAAAAGCACTTAGACCTATATACCGCTTCACAGTACTTTACAGCCCTCTCTAAGCAGTTTATCAAGTCAGCATATCGCCTCCAACAATCTGGGCTTTTACCGACCTCAGAAGGATGGAAGGCTGAGTCAATCTTGAACCCTGTCAGGATCGAACTGCTGGTAGTTAGCGGAGTTAGCTTGCAATACTGAATTCTAACTACTGTGCCTCATGGATGGATGGATGGATGGATGGATGGATGGATGGATGAAAGGAAACAAGCAAGCAAGCAAGCTATAGCAATAGCCCTTAGACTTATATACTGCTTCACAGTGCTTTCACAGCCCTCTCTAAGCAGTTTACACAGTCAGTCTATTGCCCCCAACAATCTGGGTCCTCATTTCACCAACCTCAAAAGGATGGAAGGCTGATTCAACTTGAGCTCCGTGAGGATCAAACTCCAGGCTGTGGGCAGAGTTAGCCTGCAATACTGTATTGTAACCACTGCACCACCACAGCTCTTTTGGTTGGAAAAATGGTTCAATGGTCTAAGTCAGAGTGGCTTTTATGTAGAACACCCACGTCTCTTGGCAAAGAAATTGCCCATAGTTTCTGTATTTCAAATAAGCTTCTTAGACAAGCCTCTGAGCCCTGCCATCCTGAAACCCCCAGTACTGAAATAACAGTGAGACCGAGTCAGATCAAATAATCCACCAGTTTACTTCTTTATTTTACCTCTATATTTTAGTCTTTATTGAAGCTGGTAGGTTTATTTTAGACATGATTACATGAGTACCGCATTCAACGAAAAGCTTCAATAAAATGTTCTTAGAATCAACAAAAGTCTGAAACTCTACTATGTTGATCTGAGTTTTGCAGTCATTTGCTGCTTCTTTCTATAAATGTCCACCCTTCATGTTGTGTGTGTGTGTGTGTGTACACGTGTGTGCATTTTGCAAAGTTAGGTATTACTAGTCAGTGAAGCGATTTTGACTCCCTCCATATGAGTTTCAGTCTTTTGGGGCTGCTTCCTTCTACAATATAAATGTCCTGCCCATCTCCTGCCTCTTTGTGTTTGTTTTGCAAGATCAGACTGGCTTCTGAAAATCTTGAAGTTCTCCAAATCTTCCCTCCATCTCCTGGCATATAAATGAAGCTATTTTGACTCCCTCTGCACCTGGAGAAGGAGTCTGTTATTACCACTGAGCAAAATAATACTTACAGTGCTAAAACACAGAGGTGTTAAAGCCACGGCATGTGGTGCAGAATGGCAAACATTTCAATGTAGGTGGCTTAATCTGTTTACCACATTAAACAATCATGAAATCATTCAAATGAGGAAGCACGTGCATCTTGGCTTTGTTTCTTTGGAAATGCACCTGTCACTTTTCTCTGGGTTTTGAAAAACAATATAGTCAAATGACAAAATGAAAACTCAACTGCTACCCCTTGCAAACCAATCTGAAATATGCAGAAGCAGATCATGAGTTCCCATTCCATGACAGCATCAGCTTTCCTTTCCTGAAAGCTCAAACTATTAAGCAGGATCAGGTCTAAAAGACAAGCATCTTCCACACAGCACCCTAGACTTAGCAACTGTCAGTAAGAAAGACAAAGTCTGGATAGTGGACATTGCAGTACCTGGAGACAGTAGAACAGAAGAGAAAGAGCTGGAGAAAATCACAAAATACAAAGACCAAAAACAATTATGGCAAAAGAAAGCCAAGATAAGATCAATAATAATAGATGCCTCAGGTGCAATCCCAAAACATCTGGAGCACCAATTGAAACATCATCGGCATGGACAAAATCATCATCACTCAACTGCAAAAGGCAGCTTCACTTGGAACAGCATACATCCTGCAACTCTTAATACCTTTAATGCCATCAGACAACAATCTCTGCCTATGCCAGGTCCTTGATAGGTGGATAAAAATGTCAAATCCAGTCTAAACATCTGGCTGACTGTGACCAATCCTAATAACGTAAAGATTATCCAACCCCAAAGAGCCTCTCTGAATGGCTTACTCTTTGAAAGAGAAAAAAACAACAAAGAACAGGGAAGACTAGATCGGTCCAGGCAAAACCCACTACGTATTTTTACAAGAACACACTACCCAAACTCATTACCTGAAACTTTGGGAAAACAGCCAGCTTTTGAAAGTCTTCCAGGACACCTTCAGTGTGGGCTGCAATTCCAGAAGTCAAGAGTCGGTGTGCTCTTGAATTTCATCTCTCTCAAGAGTCTGCAGACCGTAAGCTGCACATCTCTGATCTAAAGCGTATTCTACTGTTCAAATATAAATCCTGGTATACCTAAATCCCCAACAACGTCTTCCTCAAACCTGCACAGATACTTCTAGAAGAGCCAAATTCCGCTTTAGAACCTGTGCAAAACAAGCAATGAAACTAGCAATGAAACCTGGCAATTTTATCTAATGGTTATTGTTTATTTCATGCTTTTTATTGTGCAGCTTGCCCGTGAGAGCTGCTGATGGTTATCATAAACAGGTTAATACCCTGAAAAACATTCATACAAATGGCTACAAATGTGTAGTGGGCTGGGTTATGTTTTTTGCTGGTACTTTTTAATCTTCTGATCAAACTGTCCAGCAAACTATCCAAATTGCCACACAACCAACCTGCCTTTCCCTTCTGCTCTGTGTCCAAAGATCAGTTGCAACATGGGTGGAAACTGAAAGTAATAATAATAATAGTAAAGTTGGAAGGGACCTTGGAGGTCATCAAGTCCAACCCCCGGCTCAGGCAGGAAACCCTACACCATTTTGGACAAATGGCTGTCCAGTCTCTTCTTAAAAACTTCCAGTGTTGGAGCATTCACCATTTCTGGAGGCAGGTTGTTCCACTGGTTAATTGTTCTAACTGTCAGGAAGTTTCTCCTTAGTTCTAGGTTGCTTCTCTCCTTGGTCAGTTTCCATCTGTTGCTTCTTGTCCTGCCCTCAGGGGCTTTGGAGAGTAGCTTGACTATCTCTTCTTTGGGGCAGCCCCTGAGATACTGGAACACTGCTATTGTGTCCCCCCTCGTCCTTCTCTTCATTAAACTAGACATTCCCAATTCCAACAGCTGTTCCTTATATGCTTTAGCCTCCAGTTTTAGTCCCCTAATCATCTTTGTTGCTCTTCTCTGTACTCTTTCTAGAGTCTCAACATCTTTTTTACATTGCAGTGACCAAAACTGGATGCAGTATTCCAAGTGTGGCCTTACCAAGGCATTGTAAAATGGTATTAACACTTTACACTTTGTGGGGATTACACGCTTGGCAAGATTCCTTTTCACATCAGCAAAAATATTTCCCAGATTATTATCAGGAGCCACTTCAATTCCAATAAAACACAAGAAGATTTCCAGATTCTCTAGCAAGGCACTGATGCCAAATTCAAAAGGAGAAATTTACCCCCATCGTATCACACACAGCCTAACTGCCAAACTAGCTGGACGAAAATGAAGGAAAATAAAATGCAAATATGTACACAACAGAGGACCCTGGAGACAGATTATCTAGAAACATAAATTGGAAACATAAAAAATGTGAATTATGTATCTCCATTACCTAAAAAAGGTACAACTGCTTGAAAACCTAAGAGTTAAACCGTCCTTGCAACTTGGAATCGGCAAAGGTATCTTTGTATATTCATGAACATATATTGATAAAACAAAATAATACACGAACACCGGGAGAATTTCAAGTAAAAAATACCTTTACTAAAAATACTTTGCTGTGCTAAAAAGTTGCCAAGCTTTCATTGGGGGAAACTCCCCAACATCATCAGGGCTAAAGGCCACTCCAACAAGGGTGATTTAAATGGGCTTAGTCGACGTCTGCGCACGGCTTTTGGACCACGTCACTGGCCCTAATTGACCAGCTGATGATCGGAATGTGTCTATAACATTTTGTTCTTTTCTGCCGTTCCTTCGAATTCCCATCCCTATCCTTCCGCTGTTGGTTTCTGGAGGCGTTAGTAACCTTACATCTCCTCCTCTTTCGATGGTGTTGATTCCTGTCATATCGAAGGGAGGATTCAATCCAATGCTTCCCTGTGTCTTACTATGGGGGTGGGGCTCCACCAATTGTAAGTTGATGCTCCCTTCTTGTTGTGGTGCTCCTCCACCACGTGACCAGCGCCGGTTCGTGCAGCGAGAGAATTTCCCATCGCAACACGTAGATGCAGGAACACGGACTGTGAACCCCCCACTCTAAGAGGAAGGAGGGGGGAGGGCTCACTGTATGGATGACTTAGGTACTTCCCAACAACACCAAGGGAAGCTCACATTTCCCCACGAGGGAAGAAATAACAACAGTGGAGCCGGAACATCTAAAAGACCCGATGATAAAATTCCGGGAACTGTGATCGCCCATAACAATGAGGAGGAACGTCTCACATGGAGAGAGGAGAGAAAACATAGAATGATAACTCGCTCGATCAGTAAAAGGGAAAGTAATAGGGGCGGAGAACATGCTCGAACACTAACGAACTCCCACCGACAGGAATGGGAGGGATCCAGCTTGAATATTAAACAGCGAAAGGGGACGGACATAAGGAAGACCGTAGCAGGAGGTAGAGACACGGGCGTTGAAATATGCTACACCTAGATAAAAACCGCTGACATGGCAAAAGAGGAGAGAAGCACACAACAAGAAGGGAGCATCAACTTACAATTGGTGGAGCCCCACCCCCATAGTAAGACACAGGGAAGCATTGGATTGAATCCTCCCTTCGATATGACAGGAATCAACACCATCGAAAGAGGAGGAGATGTAAGGTTACTAACGCCTCCAGAAACCAACAGCGGAAGGATAGGGAAGGGAATTCGAAGGAACGGCAGAAAAGAATAAAATGTTACAGACACATTCCGATCATCAGCTGGTCAATTAGGGCCAGTGACACGGTCCAAAAGCCGTGCGCAGACATCGACTAAGCCCATTTAAATCACCCTTGTTGGAGTGGCCTTTAGCCCTGATGATGTTGGGGAGTTTCCCCCAATGAAAGCTTGGCAACTTTTTAGCACAGCAAAGTATTTTTAGTAAAGGTATTTTTACTTGAAGGCAACTTTTTAGCACAGTAAAGTATTTTTAGTAAAGGTATTTTTTACTTGAAATTCTCCCGGTGTTCGTGTATTATTTTGTTTTATCAGTAATTATGCCCGGGAGTCGCATTTTTACCGACATTATTACAGACCTTATCTAGAATTCTTTTTAGGCAAAGACTTGGTGAACTGCTTTGAAGAATTTGGAGAAGTGAAATGCTGAAAGATAAACTTCTGGTCTGGGTTTGAAAATCTGAAATTAGACGCTTCACATTCAGGTAGAAACTTTTTTTTTTTTGCAACCCTATATTGACATTATGGATTTACTGGGTGCTTCAGGGAACACTAATTTACTGGGGAGGGCAGCATTATGCCATTTGACACCCAAGGTACATCCGCTATCGCTGGGAACACATTTTAACTGAAATCAAGGCTTCAAAGGAATTGACTAATTCCAGTAACAGCCAAAGTTGCATAAATCAGTTCTCAGCAATCAATGTGCAAATATTAATTCTCTTTGTCCCTCTGAAGAGTCTCTTCAGCACATCTAATACATGCTATTCTTATTTCTATCCTTTATGCCAGGGCTTTTCAACCAGTGGTAAGGGTACCACCTGTGGTACATTGGCATCTGGCAGGTAGTACGCGACCATCCTAGAAAAGTGGTAGCAGGAAAGAGGAATGAGCTGAGCCAGTGGCAGCGCCACACAAGCCTGAGCGAGAGACGGCTGGAGCTGCAGGCCTGTCAGAGCTCAGCGGAAGCGCCAGGATCAGTGCCAGGCTCCAGCTGGACCTCGGTGCTGATCCGGATGCTTCTGCTGAGCCCTGAAGAAGCACCAATCAGCTGGAAAGCAGCACTGATCCTGGCGCTTCTGCTGAGCCCAGACGAAGCGCCGATCAGCTGGAATGTTGCAGCATCTCCAGAGTCTTGTGATTTACATTCAGATGCTTGGCAACTAATTCATATTTATGATGGTCACAGTGTCCCAGGGTCATGTGAAGGGACCAAAATCTGCTGCAACCACCCAGAGATGGGGGAATAAAAACCAAACACCCCCCCACCCCAACCCCGCTGCCAATCCTCAACAGAAATGCTCACAACAATGGAAACCTCAGACAGGAGGAAGAGCGCGGCCTGGTGGGCAGGCAGGTGTCTTGCCTGGCTGTGGCTTGGTGGTACTCGGATGTTGCCATATCCTAAAAGTGGTACAATGGGTGAAAAAGTTGAAAAGCCCTGCTTTATGCACCCCTAAAGCTTACTCCTTCCATCTCCACAATGGCCACCACAGCTAGTCCTCCACTTATGACCACAACTGAGCAACAAAGATGGTTAGGAGACCTGGAGACAAAAATATATGACGAACGATTGCAGGAATTTGATATGTCTAGTCTAGTGAAAAGGACTAAGGGTGATACAATAGCAACGTTCCAATGTCCAAGGGGCTGCCACAAAGAAGAGGAAGTCAATCTATTTTTCAAAGCATCAGAAGGCAAGACAAGCAATGGATGGACACTAATCAAGGAGAGAAGCAACCTAGAACTAAGGAGAAATTTCCTAACAGTGAGAACAATTAACCAACTTGCCTTCGGACGTTGTAGGTGCTTCATAACTGAAGACTTTTAAGAAGAGACTGGACAGCCATGTGTCTGAGATGGTATAGGGGTCCTACTTGAAAGGGGGTTGGACTAGAAGATCTCCAAGGACCCTTCCAACTCTGATATTCTGATATATTCTGTTATCCCCAGTCTGGATAGGAAGTTTTGGTTATGCGGATGAGTGCCAGAGTTCCACGGTTCCAGGCAGCACAAAGATAGAATGGAATAACAGAGTTAATCCTTAACGGACTCAATTATAAATTGAAAAGATGGGCCAAATGATAAAACTACTTAGATGAGCAGAAAAATTGAACATTTGAAGAGCCGCGAAATATGCACACAGGTAGTGAAATAATGAGTTGTGTCAAGTTTTTCCCTTAGACTCCGTGCAATTATAAAATGAGAGTGGGGGGAATAAATATTTCTGTGAGAGAACAAAGCATTGAGCTAAGTCTGCAATCTGTTCAAGCCTCAAGACAACAGCAGGCGACATTCCTGCAAACTAATTAAAAACTCTTACCTTATTCATTTATTTTTAAATACGTGCACCCAGCTTTTCACCCGGGCAGGATTCCGATTTGTCTTTTTAACATGAGAGAGGAATAAATATTATAATAAAGCAGGATCAATTCAATCCCTATTCCTTTAAAAGATCTCAAAAGTATTACAGGGCCAAGGAATACTGGACCAGTGGACATCTATGAGCTTATCTATGCTTGAGGGATTCATCCCATTTACTCAGAGATAAGAAGCTGCTGAGGCAAAAAAAAAAAAAGCAAAACTCTTATATTTTGACTGTTGCAGCAATATTCTGAGGTTGCAAGACACCTGGATTGGGATGTCATAGTTCAGTGATGGCGAACCTTTTAGAGACCAAGTGCCCAAAATGCAACCCAAAACCCACTTATGCATCGTTGGGTGCTGGGTGGGTGTGGCCAGTTGGATGGGCATGGCCCATTGGGTGGGCGTGGCTGTGGTGGTAACGGCAGACTGGGTGGGACTAAAAAGTTCAATCAATCAATTTCAACTTTGCAAGATTTTTTTCCCGCGAGAAGTTGAAATTGACTGATTGATTGAACCTATTTTTTTTTTTGCACACGGCGGCAGAGGCCTAAAGCGAAAAGGTTTTATGAAACCCAGCTGAAGGCCTAGGACTGGGGCGATGGTGCGCATGCCCACAGAGAGGGCTCTGAGTGCCGCCTCTGGCACCCGTGCCATAGGTTCGCCACCACTATCATAGTTTAAATAGTGAAGTGCCACATTCTGATTCATGCAAGCATCATCCCAGCCCTGGCACCCAATGCCATACATGGGACACTCCCCGCCTGCTTCCTTTCCTTGCCACAGGCCCGTTTGCCAGGATAGTAGCCTGGCTTCATTCCATCAGGGGCCCTTCCCATTTGGACATGCCAACAGGACTGGGTGGGTCTTCAGCCAATCTGATTTGGAGCTGCCAACCCGTGGAAGAGTGAACTTCCTCTCTTTCATCTGAGCAGAATGCAGAAATGAATTCTGGTAAAATGTTGATGGAATTAGCAGAGACGGCTAAACTGACCACTTTAGTCAAAGGAAAGAATACAATTAATTTTGTTTCTACCTGGAAACCCCTTATCAATCAGAATAGAGCTGGAAGGGACCTTGGAGGTATTCTAGTCCCGCCCCCTGCTCAAGCAGGAGACCCTATACCAGGGGTGTCAAACTCAATTTCACTGAGGGCTGCATCAGCATTGCTGTTGCCCTTGGGGGGCTGGGGGGGGTGTCGCCAGGGTGGGTGTGGCCTGCTGGGTGGGCGTGGATGGAGTAGGTGTGGCCTACTGGGTGGGTGTGGCCAGCTCTACATAGTTCGCATCAAGGGTGCCTGTGGGGGCCTGGGCAGGAGTGGGGCAGATCTGAGGGTCTCTGGCAGAAGGGGGTGGGACTGGGGCAAGCACCAAGGCATGGTCCATTTCTTCATTCCTCACAAAGGGTGACACCTCCCCAGCATGCACCCAGGGGAGTGGTGATGCGGCAGGGGCTGGTTCCTCGCTGTTTCCAGACGGCCTTGTGGAACTAAGACTGAATGCGTTTCAGCACAGATGGCCACCACAAAATTGTACATTGGCCCCCGGCCAGCCTGGGCCACGGCAAGGCAGTGGGGGCCGTTCCCTCACTGTTTTCAGGATGACTTCATGGGCCACATGAAACCACATCGCGGGCCACATCTGGCCCCCGGACCTTGTGTTTGACATGTCTGCCCTATACCATTTCAGACAGGTGGTTGTCCAGTCTTTTTATATATATATATATATATAATTTTTACAATTTTACAATAAAAACCCCTTTCCCAATCCCTCCCAACCCTCCCCAAAACCCTCCCCCATTCTTCCCAGAGCTAGATATAGAGTTAACTAGAACTTAGAAGAAAAAGCTTATAAACTCAAATAAACCACAAACAAATATGATTACATTCAATGAACAAATTGTTAAGTACATTAACTCCATTATATATGAAAAAAAACAGAAAGAGAAAAAGAAGAAAAGAAAGAAAATAAAAAAAATAATAAAAGGGAAAAAAAGAAAAAAACTAAACTATTCTACACTTCTAGATAATATCTTAAACTTTAAATATAAATTATTCAAAAACTAAATAATATTTTCTAATATCATACCTATATTGTATAAAATTTATCCATCTTTTCCACACCAAGAGATACTTCTCTTGTGATTGATCTTTCAAAAAAGCCGAAATTTTTGCCATTTCAGATAAGTAAGAAACTTTAAAAAACCATTCCTGCAAAGTAAGCAATGTCCAGTCTTTTCTTAAAACCTCCCAGTGATGAAGTCCCTACAACTTCTGAGGACAAGCTGTTCCACTGGTTAATTTTGGACTTTGTGCTTGAGGTGACCCACACAGATCAGATGGGGCGGAGGCTGTAGCAGAGGGCAGATAATATAAGCAGAACAGAACCCCACAATATAAGAGGAAGGGGTTCACCTCCCTCCCTGGGTACCCTTATTGGGTAAGCCTCTTTCTATAAGAAAAACCCTTCCCCTCTTTAATTCACTGGGGTTTGGGGGTCAACTAGCAATAGGGTAAATCTGTTCTGCTTGTCTCAGTACTTCGTGTCTCAGAGTTGTAAGGGTTTATAGTTTAAAACTTGTCATCTTTTAAAGGATTTGACTTCTTTTCCCCAAGAGAAACATTTTTTTAAAGCCATCAGGATTTTTGTAATTGCTTCATGCAGTAATGAAAATCTGGATTTTAAAAAAAAAATCACCAATATATGAACAGGAAATACGCTAATCTGTGCCTCAGTTAAACTGAAAGTCTGATTTTTTTTAAAAAAAAATTATGTCTCTGTATACATTTGTTAGAGAAATAGTACTGTGGCCTCACATTTGACCATCTAAGTTCAGTTTAGCCCATCCATCCCCCCAAAGTGGAAAGGAGACAATCTGCAAATATGATTTGATTGCTTCCTTAGGTTTCATGCACTATTTTGCTTTAAAAAATCCATAATGTTTATATACACACACGGTTTTGTCCAGTTGAGTCCAAATGTCAGGCTCAGGGGATTGAGACGGTATGTTAAATTGCAGCACAGAGGATTATTTCAAGCCGATATATACAAAAATCTAGTCAAATAAAGTTCAGTTCTGAACTGACACCAGATAAGGGTCAAAAGAATTTAAGAGGGGCTGGACTTGAATCATTTGTGGCAACGCATGGACTCTAAGCTAATGACACATTTAACTCTGCTCCCCCAGGCCTGCCTGCTCTTCTATCTACACTAAATCAGGTAATAGCAGAAGCAGTACAAAAGAAAACAAACATTTCCACATTTTCAAAGACTACAAGCAAAATAAGATAAAATAACCTAAAGCCCTTCCCCCTCCCCACAATATTGTGGAAATGTTAAATTTGGCATTACATTGTCTGAGATTTTTAATCATTCCTTTAAAAAAATGCTTCTAAACACCTTCAGGGAAGGAAACAGAAATGAGTTAATTATATTTAAAAATATGTCAGATAGATGCTGGAAATGTAAACATAACTCAGGCACGTATTATCATATTTGGTGGACATGTGGTAAAGCAAAGGCTTATTGGAAAAAGGTACATGTTTGGTTAGAAAAAATGTTGGGAGAACATGTGGAACTTAAACCTGATTTTTTTTTCTATTAGGTATAATGCCAGAAAAGACAAATAAAGAAAGTTTATATTTGGCTTTGTACGTCATAACAGCAAGAATAGTCTTCGCGCAATACTGAAAAAATGAAGCAGTACCACCAGAGGAAGAAATAATTAAAAAAATATTGGAATGCACAGAGACAGACAGATTAACTATGAGATTGAAAAATAAAGAAGAAACAAAATACTACCAAATCTGAGAGTCATTCTACAAATGGCTAGAGGAAAGAACCAAGGATTAGGAACTGATTGTGTATTAGCGCTTTTGAATCCAGACAGCACGCTGGTTGAAAAATTAATACATGTATGTAAGAGAAAAACTAATAAAATCTTTATATATATATATATAAAGAAATGAGTTAATTATAGCCTAAAAAAACTTGAATATGGCCATCCTGCTAACACAGAATCAATTCATTTTTCCCAGGCAAAGCAACAGATTCGTAACTCAGAAAGTTCACATTCTGTCTAAATTCATATGATGCTAAGCAAGAATTGGGGTTACAGGTGTTCTAGCTTGTTACAAGAAACCCATCCCAACGATAGAATGTTAGTTGAACAATGTATTAAATTTATACTTGGCCTAGTTAGGGCATAAAGCTAGAAATCAGGAGACAATGAGTTCTAATGCCACTTTAGGCATAAAAGCCAGCTAGATGAGTTTGGGCTAGTCTGTCTCTCAGCCCAACACACCTCATTGTTGTGGAAAGAATAGGAAGAAGAACTAGCATTAGGGATGTTTGCCACCTTCTATTATTTATAAAAATAATAAAGGCACGTTAACATTTAATAAAGTCAGTGTTTCTCAACCTTGACAATTTGAAGATGTGTGGACTTCAACTGCCAGCATTCCCTAGCCATTATGTAGAAAAACTGTTTATTCAACAGTACATTTTGTTACTGGGCCGAGCTTAAACCAAAATCCAGGAAGATGTGCATCAAGGGCCTTCCCAATGAAGATATAGCCAAAATGGGAGGCACTCCAAAAGAAACAAGCTCTACCACACAGAGACCAAATTGTCAAAAAGTTCTACAGATGTGTTACTCAACCCCACCTCCTCTTTGTGCTGAGTTATCTTCATGCTCTTCCACCAGAAGTTCTTCAATGGCCTAAACCTCTAGCAGCCAGGAAGAGAAAGGTGAGAATCCTGTATATGCCCATCCCAAAAAGGACCAGCTGACTTCATCACTTAAATGTGGTCACCTGAATCCAATGGGCAATCCAAACACACCACTCCCTTTAAAGGAACTGCACATCTATTCCAGATTTGCTTAACAATGTTAAGTGCAGTGTCTGCTTGCAGAAGCCAGATAGACAGACACTCACTGAGTGACTGACCGCTGGATTAAGTATTAATCCTCTTATTCTACTGCACCAAAAGGACTCAGAAGTCAATGTTTTTTTTTCTTTTTCCGCTCCATGCTACACTTTTCTCTCTTCCCGTTTTCTTCCTTTACTTTACCATTATTTTCATTTTTCTTCGTATTTCTGTATTTTATATTTTGATAAACAAATAAAAAAAAATTGAACAATACGGTCCA